>NC_044036.1:98904429-99525659 GCF_901765095.1 Microcaecilia unicolor | reverse complement strand
CCCCCCCCCCATATTTTTTCCTTTTTTTTTTTTTTTTCCTACTGTCCTGTCACATATTGTAGGTTTTTTTTCCCTTATTCATTTTATATTTTTAGATTTGTAAGCTGCTCTGATCCGCACCCTGAAAAGCAGTATATCAAATGTGGAATAAACAAACACACCTGTGTTTGCGGTCTCTGGGGTATTGGTACCTTGGGTTCTTGTGAACTTTATCAGTCATTCCTTTTTCTTTCCTACTTGGTATTCCCTGGCTTTCAAAAGAAGGGCTATTATTGCATCTTAGGGGTCTGCTAGTTGCCTTATCTGCTGCAGTGTGCTGTCTCATTATTATTTCTTTTCAGATGCTGTACTCCAACAATGGTACTGTGGTTACTGTTCTTGGCAGTTTCCAGGCTTATGGATGTTTCTTCCCTATCCATGGTCTTAATTATAACATTTCAGCCTCTGTCTGAATAGGGCAGTCTTGGCTGTAAGCCAGCTATCAGCTTTTGTGCACAGTCTAGTTGTATTGCCTACCTTTCCTTTCCTTCTTTAAGGATGGTGTTTATAACTGGCAACTTTTCTCCCTAATTATGGGAAGGAACCTCCATTATTACTCAAATTTTGGCATTTTCTCTTGAGTTGAAAAGAATCTCATTTGAAGTCACCATATCCTTATTTCTGTTTTCATTGTCCTTTGGCTGTATCTTACGGATATCTGTTAGGATGAACTACAACAAAATCTCTGTATCTTGACACAATTCTAATTTATTATAATCTTCAGCATTCCACTTCATGCCCTCCAGTAATTTAGTGTTTCCTTTTTCTCATCTTCATGTTCCTTTGGTTCCTGTGTCTTTCTCGATTGGCTTAGTATACTATGGAAATTTTCAAGGAATTCAGCTTTCACATTTTTTTTTTGCTTTCTTTATTTCGATGATCTGGTCCCCACCCTTTTTGGGTACCGCTGTGCTACATCCCATTAGTTCTAGATTGGCTGGTATGGACAAAAAGGAAAGAAAAATTGCCTTACCTGATCATTTTCTTTCCTTTAGTCCACCAGACCAGTCCAGAAACCCACCCTGATTGATTTTTATTTACCCTTTGGGGGTGCATTTCCTATTTCTTTTTTCTTGTAGATTTTATTCCTCTTGTTTTTCAACATTCTTCAGTGTGCATGGTTTTACACACCTCCTGACTCTGTGAAATATCTATATGTCAGAGTATATGCCTATATTGTTACTGTGCATATTACATGTGACATTATTGCCTATTTCATATTGACCAGTACTTTTGTTCATAAGCACCACTGCTTGGCTATTCAAAATACTAAACATTCTATTGCTGCATGATACTTGAGGGGTGAGTCACAAATAACTACTTTCTTTGCATCCGCTGGTTGACAGACACATTCCACTGGTTCTGGACTGGTTTGGCAGGACTAAAGGAAAGAAAATTATCAGGTACAGACATTTTTCCATTTGTTAGTAATTATAGGTATGATATATAGGTGAGTTTTCATCTCTGGTGGCTTGGACAGTTGTAAACAGAGTTTTATATACTTTGAATTTAAAAGAGGAGATGTATTGTAAGAATCGGGCAACCTTCAGAAAATTGGCCAAACTCAAAGGAATATCTTTTTTTATTATTTAAATTTTCCAATATATCACCACATAAAGTGAATATGCAATCGGCATTATTTAACATTAGGAAACAAAAATAAGTATATATCTTTACAGCCCATTTGTCCACAAGTTAAAGAAATTTGATTCCAAGATTAAGGAAATTAAAGAAAAAAGATACAAAAATTAATAATCAATAGATGCTTCCTCTGGTTCATACCCTAGCCTGCTAATTAGGGAAGGTTTACTATATTCACATCAACTCTTGCATCAATAACTCTTTCAACTGTTTTGGATCTACAAACTGAAAATGTTTAACCTCAAGCACCACATTACAAAAAACAAAGAAATCGCAAAACAAAATTTGCTCCCAATGCCACCACCCTGGGGCGAGTTCCAAAAAGCCCTTCGTCTCATCTGTGTAGGCCGTGAGAGATCTGGAAAGATACGGACCTTTGAGCCCAAAAACAGATTTCTAAGTGTCTCAACGAAAGCCGTAGTACGGGCATTCTCCTATCAAGGCTCCAACGCGAAAGTGGCAAGCAGAGTTAACCTCTGAGTAAACTATTTCTAATGAGCTTTCTAGGAATGAGGTAAGATTCATTCCCTCCCCTATTACGGGGGGATTTCCCACCACCACTCCAGTACTCCCGATGTAATAAGCCGTGTAGTGCGCGGGAGGTGAGTCCTTATCCATTCCCAGGATGTCCACAAATATTTTTAAACCATCTCCAAAGGAGCAATTAATGGCGATTTGGGAAAATTAAGAAACCTAAGGTTAAGCCTTTTAGTCTGATTTTCAAGGTATTCAAGTCGTTTATTTAGGAATTATTGTCTTTAACCAAAGCTGTTTCTATAGATCCATTTCTTGATTTTGATATCCACACGTTCCAATTTCTGGGTTTGCTGTGCAGTCACTTGTGCTTGAAGCAGGGCAGCCTCAGAAAGAACTTCAATATCAGAGAATTCTGCTTTAAAGTAGTTTGCATAGAGGTTTGGATATTGTAAACCATATCCCCATAGTGACTCCAGCGTCACAATTGCTGGTCTAATCACTCCACTAGCCACAGGAGGAGATTGAGGTAGACTATCAGCCCGAGCTAACTTGGAAACAATAGCTTGAGGCAATACCTTTGAAGCCTGTTGTAGTAATGTTTCCCGAAGTTGAGAATCTATCTCCGTTGCTGCAGTCACACCCTCAGACAGGACCAGCTGAGCCACTTCGGCGTCTGTCTCTGTTTGAACAGCCAGCAACTCTCTTCCAGGCTGGGGAGGTGCAATTCGCTCCACAGGCTCAAGGAAGCCCCGTTTCCACTCTCAATCGACTCCGAAGGGCCAAGAGCTGCAGTGGGGGTCGAAGTTCCCTGAGGATCCGGTTGCTGCCTGGGAAATTGCAGGGTTGTTTGTTTCATCGTCGAGGAGGTCACAGGAACCGAGGGAAATTCCTTTACCTTCCCCCTCCGCTTCCCCATGGTTAACAAGGCTACAGAGGCACCGAGAGAAACTCACAAACACAGCAGCCTCCCGGAGCAAACATAGGTGCGTCTATTCACAGCGCCATCTTGGAATCAGCTCCATGATCGACGAGAGCAGACGACCCCTTGTCTTCCACCGGCACCGAGCGTCTCAAGGAATATCTTATTTATTTAAAACTATGTATCTCTTAAAATCTAGGTGGTTTCCATAAAAGCACACATAATAGCACAAACAATAAAGAAAAATACACTATACAAACTAAACTGTTCTTCGTCCTGAATCATAAAACTTAGCTGTCCAGCAAATAGTATAATGTCAAGCCTACTCAGCTAAATACGCTGTGTTTTTTAAAAGCTTTTTCAAATTGTAAAATGCTGGTACACAAACACAGCTGACCCTGCAAGGCATTCCATAAGAACACCCCTGCCACAGACAAGGCAGATCTAGTCTTAGCATAACGTATTTTCACGCAACATCTACAGAGCAGGCGCATAGCAAGTCTCAGATCTTAATGACCTTCCTCGATAATATACATTCAAAACCTGTTTGAAATAAAATGGTGCACTAGAATAAAGAGTCTGGTGTATAAGTACCAAAGACCTTAAACTGAATCTGTTGAATTATTGGTGACTAATGTAGTTGTTTAAGAATCGGAGTCATATGGACAAACCTTGACATACAATTAACTTTGCAGCTGCATTTTTGACAACCATCTTGATTTGTAATATGAAATTTACTTATGAAGAAGTCTTTCAGAAAAATATTGTCAAAAAACTTTGGACTTCTACATTTTTCTTTTCTAATTTTAGGAAATCCGCAGTATACCAAAAGCTGTTGATCGTATTCGTAATATATACCAACTTACAGCTCGAAAACATAACATGAATACAAAAACAATATGTTCTGCTCAAATTATGAATGACTTTGTAATTGGTGGTGTCCTGAGGCAGGCAGCTCCTATACGGACAAAAGTAGCTTCAAGGTAGGCATTAAGTACAACAGTTTTGTTTTTGTTTGACCTGCCTTTTTTTTTTTTTTAATTTGTGTGTTTTTACCTTCCCACAGAATTAAACCTGACTGGATTTTGAAGGAGGAACAACATTGAAAGAAATAGTGGATCCCCTAAATGCTATTCAGATGGTGATGGATGCTCTTAGTATAACTTACTAAGTATAAATAATGTTTGAAAAATAGCATGTACAGGACTTAATTTAGGTTATTTGCATAGTACATGGTTTGAAATCACGAGTACTAAAGTCATCTTATTAAAAGGCATATTATATTGCTTTAACTACAGTTGCCTTGCATACTTGCAAGCAGATTTCTCTATATTATCTGAATAGAGGGCCTCTACTAATTTTGAGGAATGAATCAACATTTCTTTATGTATAGTTTATATTTTTTTGGGTGGAGTTGTGGTTTTTTACCAATAATGCTCTTGTGTTTTTTTAAAACAAAGAAAAGGAAAATTTATACTTCTGGTTGTCAGAGGTTTTTGTTTTTTTTTTTGTCTAAACAAGTATTGTATACTTAAAATTTACATGTATATAATTGTTTAACTTTCCTACCAAAGAACTTAAAAAACAATTCCATATCATCATGCTGATCAATCCATAGACTGGTGGGTTGTGTCCATATACAGCAGGTGGAGATAGAGAGCAACTTTTGCCTCCCTATATGTGGTCATTTGCTGCCGGAAACTCCCCCAGTATGTTCTCTATCTCAGCAGGTGGTGGTCACACACCAGCAGCAGCTCGGCTAGGCCCTCCAAGCCTAATTTTTAGGTTTTTGTTGAGTGCCTGGGGTTGAGGGCTCTTCTTGAGCAAGTTGCAAACCTGGTGGCGACAGGTCCCTCCTTTTCTCCCCCCTCCCGCTGGCTCCGTTGGAAAAAAAAAAAAAAATTTTGAAGTCCTTAAAGGCGTTTATTTCGACGTTTATTTAAACGTTTATTGCAGCTACTCACTGGGACACCAGGTCGTTACAGCTCGGAGCGGAAAGCAGGTAATTTTTACCTTTTATAGCGGGCAGGGGTTCCCGATGATCTCCACGTGGCCTATGGCGTCGGAGGGCGAGGGCGCAAAGAGTCGCTCCCCGGATCGCTTGGGCGCTTCTAAGAGGGGATGCGGGGGTCTTAAGTCTGATTCGCCCTTGTTGGGTGACAGTTTCGTGACCGCGATGAGTCGTCCCGGTCCTTCCTCCGGTGGGTGGGGCAGGTTTTTTCCCCGCCATAACGCCCATCCCCCCGCTGCTCGCACTCCGCCATCTTGGCCGGCACACGCAGGCTCGGACGGCTTCTTCTTGGGCCGCCCTCTGAGGTAGGAGACATTAATGCCATGAACGCCCTTACTTGGGCGACGGCACAAAAGCGGCTAAAGTTAAGCGCCGTCTCCTTCCCGCGCGGCTCCTTCGCGGAGTGTGCGCGCCGGACGCCATCTTGGATGCGCAGCATGTCTCTCCCCCGCTCTTGCGAGCGCCGGTTGAGGGTGCGTCTAGGGCTGTAGCCCAGAGCTGCGGAAGTGCACAGTCTGGGGGTTTCTCCCCCGAGTTTGTTTTTGCTGCTGCATCGGCCCTTCCTTATGCAAAACGCTGCCCCTGTTCCTGTCTGGTAAAGAGGTTGAGGCCCCCGGGAGGTAAACGCCCTCGGGTCTGATTCCCAGGCCTTGGAGGACTTTGTCTCCTCCGATGTAGATGAGGGCAGCGTATCTGAGTTCTCCCAACGGTCCTTTGCGGATTCCTTGGAGGAGAGGATCCCCGCTCGGATGGAGCGGATGACCCCTCTGCAGCGCGGCTCTTTAGCTCAGAGGATTTGCCCAACCTGTTAGTGCAGGCCATGGGCATTTTGAAGATTTCCTCTCCGGAGGACGTCTCTCCCTCAGCCCCTGTTGGCTCTGCCATTATGCTGGGGACGAAGCACCCGCCTAGAACCTTCCACGTGCATGATGCCATGCACACCTTAATTTCGGCTCAATGGGATGTCCCGGAAGCGAGCCTTAAAGTGGCTAGGGCTATGTCCCGCCTCTATCCTTTGCCTGAAAGTGAACGTGTGGCCTATCTGTGGCCTACCGTGGATTCTTTAATCACTGCGGTGACTAAGAAAACGGCGTTGCCGGTGGAAGGTGGCACGGCCCTAAAGGACGCCCAAGACAGAAGATTGGAGGCGGCCTTAAGGTCGTCCTTTGAGGCGGCTGCTTTAAGTTTGCAGGCCTCAGTTTGCGGCTCCTATGTGGCCAGGGCGTGCCTGACTATGGTGCTGCGGGCTTCCCCCTCGGATCATTCCTTGAGGGCTGATGGCCGGCCCTGGAATCGGGCTTAGCCATTTGGCAGACTTGCTGTATGATGTCTTGAGGGCCTCAGCCTAAGGCATGGCTCAGACAATCTCCTGCGCCGGCGGTGGCTTTGGCTGAAGCACTGGTCTGCTGACCACGCCTCTAAACCCCGCTGGCTAGATTGCCTTTTAAAGGCAAGCTGATCTTTGGGGTCGAGCTGGACAAAATCGTGACCGATCTCGGCACGTCTAAGGGCAAAGAAGTTACCGAGGTCAGGGCTCGGGCTAGTACTCGCCCCGGTGCCTCCAGAGGACGGTTTCAGGAAGCCCGTCGGTACCGCCCGGGCAGGTCGGGCTCCTCTGCCCCCTCTTCCTTCAAGAGGAACTTCTCCCCCAAGCAGCATTCCTTTCGCAGAGACCGCCGTCCCGGAGGTGCTCCCTCCGGTCCTCCCCCAGGGTCTCGTACCCAATGACGGGGCCTTGGTCCACGCCCCAGTGCAGATTGGAGGATGGCTGTCCTCGTTTCTGGGCGAGTGGACCACAATAACTTCAGACGCTTGGGTGCTGGAAGTCATCAGAGACGGCTACAAGCTAGAGTTCTGCCGATCCTTAAGAGACGGGTTTGTACTCTCTCCCTGCAAGTCTCCGGTCAAAGCTGTGGCAGTGCAGCAGACTTTGGACAATCTGATCCGCCTGGGTGCGGTTGTTCCGGTGCCAGAAAATCAGCTTGGCAAGGGGCGTTACTCCATTTACTTTGTGGTACCAAAGAAAGGAGGTTCTGTACGGCCTATCCTCGACCTCAAAGGGGTCAATCGGGCCTTGAAAGTTCGGCACTTTCGCATGGAGACTCTCCGCTCTGTTATAGCGGCAGTGAAGGCAGGGGAGTACCTGGCATCCTTGGACATCAAGGAAGCGTACTTGCATATTCCCATCTGGCCTCCTCATCAACGCTTTCTGCGTTTTTGCAGTCCTGGGCCGACACTTCCAGTTCAGAGCCCTCCCGTTCGGGTTGGCTACTGCTCCGCGGACCTTCTCCAAAGTAATGGTGGTCATCGCGGCCTTCCTGAGGAAGGAAGGAGTACAAGTCCATCCTTATCTGGACGACTGGTTGATCCGAGCCCCCTCTTATGCAGAGTGCGGCAAAGCTGTGAACCGGGTGGTTGCTCTTTTGAGCTCCCTGGGGTGGATCATCAACTGGGAGAAAAGCCAGCTGCGCCCGACTCAGTCCCTGGAGTATCTGGGAGTTCGATTCGACACCCAAGTGGGCAGAGTGTTCCTGCCAGACAATCGGATTGTCAAGCTTCAGGCTCAGGTGGACCAGTTCCTACTAGCCTCTCCTCTTCGGGCTTGGGACTATGTGCAGCTGTTGGGCTCTATGACGGCCACGATGGAAGTAGTGCCCTGGGCCAGGGCTCATATGAGACCACTACAACACTCTCTGCTGCAGCGCTGGACTCCGGTGTCGGAGGATTATGCTGTGCGCCTTCCCTTGGACCCAGCAGTGCGCAAGGCGCTGAGCTGGTGGACGCAGACAGACAAGTTGTCTGCAGGAATGCCTCTGGTGACCCCGGAGTGGATTGTCGTCACGACGGACGCCTCTTTGTCGGGCTGGGGAGCCCACTGCTTGGGAAGGACAGCGCAGGGGCTCTGGTCTCCTGCAGAGGCAGAGTGGTCTATCAACCTCCTGGAACTCAGAGCCATTCGGTTGGCGCTTTTGGAGTTCATCCCGGTACTGGCGTTGAAGCCAGTACGGGTCCTGTCGGACAATGCCACGGCTGTGGCCTATGTCAACCGCCAGGGAGGTACCAAGAGCGCCCCTCTAGCCAAGGAGGCCATGAATCTATGCCAGTGGGCGGAAGCGAACCTGGAACAGCTGTCAGCGGCCCACATTGCCGGAGTCATGAATGTCAAGGCGGACTTTCTCAGTCACCATACCTTGGAGCCCGGAGAGTGGCAGCTATCTGCTCAGGCGTTCTTGGACATCACGAAGCGCTGGGGCCAGCCGAGCCTAGATTGGATGGCGTCATCGGCCAATTGCCAAGTGCCGCGCTTTTTCAGCAGAGGACGGGACCCTCGATCCCTGGGAGTAGATGCTCTTCTCCAACAGTGGCCGACACAAGAGCTTCTCTATGTGTTCCCGCCCTGGCCCATGTTGGGCAGGGTGCTAGACCGGGTGGCAAAGCATCCAGGCCGGATAATCCTGGTGGGTCCGGATTGGCCCAGACGTCCCTGGTATGCGGACTTGATCAGGCTCTCAGTCGACGATCCTCTGCGGCTGCCAGTGGAGCAGGGCCTGTTTCAGGGTACCGTGGTGATGGAGGATCCCTCCCCCTTTGGTCTTACGGCCTGGCTATTGAGCGGCAGCGTCTGAGAAAGAAGGGCTTCTCAGACAAGGTCATCGCCACTATGCTGAGAGCGAGGAAGCGCTCTACTTCTACGGCTTACGCCAGGGTTTGGCGTACCTTTGCAGCGTGGTGTGAAGCGGGCGCACTTTCTCCCTTCACTGCTCCAATTTCTTCAGTGTTGGCGTTCCTGCAAGAAGGTCTGGAGAAAGGCCTGTCGCTCAGTTCCCTTAAAGTCCAGGTAGCGGCTCTGGCTTGCTTCAGGGGCCGCCTGAAGGGTGCTTCCCTGGCTTCGCAGCCAGATGTGGTGCGCTTTCTCAAGGGAGTTAATCATCTGCGCCCTCCTCTGCACTCGGTGGTGCCTGCGTGGAATCTCAACCTGGTACTAAGAGCCTTGCAGAAGCCGCCTTTTGAACCCTTGTCGAGGGCATCTCTGAAAGACCTGACGTTGAAAGCAGTCTTTATGGTGGCTATCACTTCAGCCAGAAGAGTTTCCGAGCTCCAGGCACTCTCATGTCGAGAGCCTTTTCTGCAGTTCACTGAGGCAGGAGTGACTATTCGCACAGTGCCTTCCTTCCTGCCCAAGATTGTTTCTCGCTTCCATGTGAATCAGCAGCTCTGTCTCCCTTCCTTTCGTAGGGAGGACTACCCAGAAGAATTCTCTGCTCTCAAATATCTGGATGTGAGACGAGTCATCATCAGATACTTGGAAGTGACCAATGATTTCTGGAAATCGGATCATCTGTTTGTCCTGTTTGCAGGTCCTCGTAAGGGTCTGCAGGCTGCTAAGCCTACAGTGGCAAGATGGGTCAAGGAAGCCATTGCAGCGGCTTATGTGGCCGCGGGGAAGGTGCCGCCTATCCAGCTGAAGGCTCACTCCACTAGAGCTCAGGCGGCCTCGATGGCAGAGGCCGGGTCCGTCTCCTTGGCAGAGATATGCAAGGCGGCAACTTGGGCATCGGCCCATACATTCTCCAAGCATTACCGCTTGACTGTGGCTGCTCGGGCGGAGGCCCGGTTCTGGAGCTTCAGTGTTGAGGTCAGGGATTTCAATGTCCCGCCCTGGGTGAGTATTGCTTAGGTAATCCCACCCAGTCTATGGACTGATCAGCATGATGATATGGAAGGTAAAATTATGTATCATACCTGATAATTTTCTTTCCATTAATCAAGCTGATCAATCCATAGCCCCCTCCCAGATATCGGTACTGTTTATATCTGGTTGAATTTTAGGTTCAAGTTTAGTCTTCAGTTACTTAGGAGGACTTCGTGTTCAAGTTTTTTCACTTGGATTCTTCAAGAGTGAGTACGAGTTTGTGTTACAGTGAGCTGCTGCATTCCTCTCCCCTACGCTTTTACGGGGATGGATTGAGACTTAAATTCTGCCGGCACTCCCTCCCACTTCGTGCGGCGTAGGGCAGCTTTGTACCCCTCCCGCTTCGGCGGTGTTAGGGTCAGTCAGCTCCCTCCCGCGGTTGCGGTTTGCAGGATAAGCTAGATCCCCCCCCGCATCGGCGGGTTGGTGTCCCCTCCCCCGATCCGCGGGGATGAGATGGACGGATCCCTCCCCCACTTGTGTGGGGATGAGCTGGGTTAATTCCCCTTCCCCCGTTTCGGCGGGGTGGTGAGCTGGGCAGAGTTGTCCCTTTGTGGGTGTAATTCTCTAAGTGCTGAAGTCCTGCGGATGGAGCTTTGATATCGACTACTGAGGAGTTTCCGGCAGCACATGACCACATATAGGGAGGCAAAAGTTTGCTCTCTATCTCCACCTGCTGGTAGATGGACACAACCCACCAGTCTATGGATTGATCAGCTATGATTAATGGAAAGAAAATTATCAGGTATGATACATAATTTTACCTTGACTCCTTAATCTCAAGATTTTCACCTAAAACTATAGGGGCCCTTTGGCTAAGCCACGCTAAAAAGTGGCTGGCACTGTTGTTTCCCGTGTGCTGTGACCACTTTTAGCACAGCTGTAAAATGGCCGCAGTTTATTCCATTAATGGCCACTTGCTAATTTCCCAATTAGTATGTGAGCCCTTACCACCAGCTATTTTGTAGGCACTGAGGGCTTCCACTCTAATTGAATAGTGTGCAGCAGTTTGCTTGTGCTACCTGATTAGTGCAGGGCTGCCTACTCTGCCTCCATAACGCCCCCTTGCTAAAATAAATTTGATATTTTTTAGCATGGGATTGGCGCACAGTCATCTAAGAACTACTGCGGGATGCCTGTGTGCCTCCTGCGGTAGTGCCTTTTCAGTGCACAGTAAGCACGCATCAGGGTCCCATAGTATTTAGTTCTGAGTGCACCAGACTGTTAAAATTATAAAGGTGTGAGTATTCCCTCTCGAACATAGTGGTGCTGCTTTGTGGATGTATGTATGTATCAATATCAAAGTGGTGTACAATAGAATACATATATCTGAAATACAATAAAACAACTTAAACTAAATAAAACAACCTATTAATTAGTGGTAAGACACAGAAGGAGGGGAAAATGTGTTGCATAATAATATTAATCCAGAACACACAAGGAAAAAGCAGGCTACCAAATATAACAATATCGCTGTCATTTGCGTCAATCCAAAAGGTTAAAAGAAAAATAGTTCCAAAGTGATGGAAGCAAATGGTTGAAAGCTGTGTGATAGGAAATATCAAGCCACATTCTGGAGCTACTAAATAATTTGCTTGTGATAAGTGCAAAACAGCGAGAGAGACAATATGGATTCAAGAGTATATACAAATAACAAGGGGACCTAGTGTAACAGGCTTGGTGTGCCATAATCAAAGTTTTAAATCAAATTCTAACATAAACGCATAACCATTGTTCTGTAACAAAGGGATTACATGATCATGAGATTTATCATAATGCAACTTTCAAGCCATACTTTGAATCAACTAGAGCCTTTTTATCTGGAGAGAATTACAATAATCATTTCGACTGAGCATTAATGAACAAAGCAATATTTTAGTTGCCTTCAAATATAAAAATGTTTTCAAAGGCCTAATTTTCCTCAAATAAAAATAATGAGGTTTTGACCAATTTTGAAATATACACAGAGTTCTAATTAGAGGACAAGAATTGAGACTACAGGGTGGTAGGCCTAGGAATAACACCAGGAAGTACTTTTCCCAGAGAAGGGTGGTGGATGCCCAGAATGCCTTCCTGAGGGAGGTGGTGGAGACAAAATGATAACACGAATTCAAAAATGTGTGGGATAAACACACAGCATTCTTATATGGAAAGAGGATGGACTTTCTTATATGGAAAGAGGATCGACTCCTCCCTCTCCTTCTCTGCGCATATCCAGCAAACCGCCAAGACCTGTCGCTTCTTTCTCTATAACATCAGCAAAATTCGCCCATTCCTCTCTGAGCACACCACCTGTACTCTCATCCACTCTCTCATTACCTCTCGCCTTGACTACTGCAACCTACTCCTCACTGGCCTCCCACTTAACCATCTATCCCCCCTTCAATCCGTTCAGAACTCTGCTGCACGTCTTATCTTCCGTCTAGACCGATATGCTCATATCACTCCTCTCCTCAAGTCACTTCACTGGCTTCCGATCAGGTACCGCATACAATTCAAGCTTCTCTTATTAACCTACAAATGCACTCAATCTGCAGCCCCTCATTACCTCTCTACCCTCATCTCCCCTTACACTCCAACCCGTAACCTCCGGTCACAGGACAAATCCCTTCTCTCAGTACCCTTCTCCACCACCGTCAACTCCAGGCTCCGCCCTTTCTGCCTCGCCTCACCCTATGCGTGGAATAAACTCCATGAGCCCATACGCCAAGCCCCCTCCCTGCCCATCTTCAAATCCTTGCTCAAAGCCCACCTCTTCAATGTCGCTTTCGGCACCTAACCATTATTCATCTATTCAGGAAATCTAGACTGCCCCAATTTGATTGACTGCACTTTCTTGTCCTTTAGATTTAAGCTTCTTCGAGCAGGGACTGTCCTCTGTATTAAATTGTACAGCGCTGCGTAACCCTGGTAGCGCTTTATAAATGTTAAGTAGTAGTAGTAGTAATTAAAAAAAAAAAAAACTTACTAGTGTTTAGATAGCAACTCCAGTAGTTCAGAAGTAAGGCCAGTGCTGGGCAGAGTTTTTCAGTCTGTGTCCCAAATATGGTAAACTAGGGCAGACCTCAGTGATCTGTGTCCTGATCATGGAAAGAGATTTGTAGGGGCTGTAGTGGACTTTGACGGCAGCTCAAGCAGTTGGGAAATAAGGTTAGTGTTAGGCTTCTACAGTCTGTGACCTGAGAATAGGAAAGACATATCAAGAACAAGTATGTTTATTTTATATCGCATTCATATCATATGTTTGTTTATTATGAACTTTGTTATATGGCCTATTCTGAGAAGCATATTGAGGTGGTTTACAAATAGAAAAAAAAGAAAACATCTCTCATACAAGAAACAGATAACACCATGCACATGCAGGCAGACATGACATGACTGGTCCATCTGACCAACTAATCACCACCAAAGGCCAAATTGAGGGAGTTGTAAGGGCCTTTTAAACATTGGGAGTAATTTGCTCTACACGAATATACAATGGCAGGTCATTTCATAATTTTGGGGGGCCAGATAATAGAAAGCTGAGTGTATTGTGTTTTCGTACTATGCAAGCTTTGGACCTGGCAGGACCAAATGATGGGTAACTAAGGACTGTAAGGCTCATATGATATAGTTAGTGTAAAAAGGTATGAGAGATGGCCAATATAGTATGCTCTTTGAGTCAGGCAAAGTATTTTATAAAGCACGCAATAGTGGATAGGCAACCAATATAATTTGACACATAAGTAGTTATCAAATTTTTTAGCACGGCACCATAGTCTTTGTGTTTTAGGAGTCTGTAGGTATTTTTCTTGATAAAGGGAGTATCAGCATAAGCAGCATTACAGGATTCAAGATGATATTAAAAATGCCTGAATCGGGGTATAAAAAGTAGAAAAATCTAATACACACTGAAGAGATCGAAGTTTGCACAAAGTAGATAAACCTAATCTAACTAATGAGGAAATTTGTGCCTGAAAGTTGAGATTAAAATCCAAAATAATACCTAAATAATGAAAGAAGGATGCTGGATTGATAGGAAGATTGAACAAGACTGGGACTAAGAATGGTTACAGCAGTGAACCTGTTACCCAGCCGGCACCATTTTATTTGGATTCAAGGCCAGCCAATGATTGGTCAGCCATTGGGAGAGCGGTTTCAGACAGAGTTGAATTGGATCAAGAACCAAAAGAATATCATCTGCATAGAAGACAGATTTAATATTATATGATTTAATAAGTGGAGCCAGTAGACTAAGAAAAATATTGAAGAGTAAAGGAGAGAGGATTGAGCCTTGTGGAACACTGCACATCAAAGGGTGAGATCTAGAGACTGGAGAGAAATGTCAGTGATAGGAACGGGTCATGCAAGAAGGAAGTAAACCAATGAATCACAGTATCTGAGAGGTCAACCTGAGATAACTGAGCCAGAAGAACCGGATAACTGACCAAATCAAATGCAGCCAAAAGATCGAGTAAGACAGTCAAACGAATGTTGACTTTGTCTAAAATTTGGTGGTATTCACTAAGAAGGGCTGCGATTACTGTCTCCTTGCTATGGAAGGGGACAAAAATCAGCCTTTCCGGGATGAAGTATAGATTAACCTTAAACATGTGCAGAAAGCTGTTCAAATGCAACTTTTTCTAGTAGTTTAGAAATGAAAGAAAGATTTGAAGTAGGCCAATAATTAGAAGGAATGTTAGCATCCAAAGAGGTTTGATAATGGCCGCCTTCCATGAATCTGTTAACTGGCCTATGCAGAGGATTTCAACCAGGATATGGGAACAGCATCCAGTGTACAAGTTGTGGGCCTCATAGAGGACAGTGTTTTTGATAGGGCTGAACAAGTTGTTAATGTAAAGGATGACCAGCGAGCGGTAATGGCACTGTCGCCAGAATCTGAGGTAGAGCAAGTAGATGAAGGATCACTCTCCAGCTTCGCAGGAATGATCTCTGAGGATGTAACTAAAGAATTTTGCAAGCATCTGATTTTATTAATAAAACAACCCGCTGGGGAATCTGGTGCTGGAAGGTTTTGGTGGTAGATAAAGAGATGGTGCTGCTGTGACAGCTGATGCTACATTTTTTGACCACAAAGTCAGACTTAGCCTGTTTCAAATGGTTGGTCCCGGAAGTTCAGTCCTACATAAGAGTGAGCTTTAGGGGTCTGCTTCTTACACCATTGTTGCTCAGCGCGTTGAATCCAACATTTGAGTACTACGTCATAACAAACCAGAGATCTTTATTCCTAGAAGTACATGAAACACAAATGCTCTGGTGCAGTTTGATCAAAACCTTCACATAATGAGTCTTCCCAACATTACTAACCACAGAATAATTCATTTGAACATAACCGTTATCACAGGTGTGTTAAAAAGTGAATCCTGCAGAGACTGATGTGCTGGATTTTGTCATACATCAGTAGGTCTCTGTAGGATTCACGTTCTGAATTTTGGCATTGTACACTTTTTCATATATTTTTCATATATTTTAAATTTACACATTTTTTTATATGTGATTGTGCAATTCGTGAGATATGTGCTGGCACTAAACTTAAAAATAAATCAGTTGATCCAAGTTTCTTGCCTGTTGTGTCCCCCTTCTTCTTTTAAGTCAGCCTTGTAGCTAGGGATTCTCTCATCAGTAAGAATATGATCATGTTGCTTGCCCTCCGAGAGAGCAGTGTTACTCACCTGTAAGCACGGTGTTCTACAAGGATAGCAGATGAGTATTCTTACCACCCTGCCCACCTCCCTTGGAATGAATTTCTATTAGCTATTCTATTAGACTTAGCTGGTCCTTCTCAGTGGTGGGTGGGGATGCTCCCAAACACTTCTAGAAACAGTGCTGCACCAGGACTCCATTGGATGTTGTTATCTATCAGTAAGAATGTTCATCCTTCTATCATCGGTGAATACCTACTACAGTTGAGTAACTTCACTTTTTCCATTTTTAAAAATGTTTTAACATTTAGAATAACATGGCTACTACATTATGTTAAATTAACAAATAAAATATTATTTTTCCACACATGTTTTTGTGCAGCTGAATTTTTCTAGTTGTGTTGGTCCCTGTCTGTTTTCTGCTTTCCTGTGTCTTAACTCTTGCCATGGTTTCCTTTCCCTTCTCCTCATATCTTCACTTCGTGCACTACACCTATCTCCAGTATTGCTGGGGGGGGGGGGGGGGGTTCAGCTTTCTTCTCTCTTTTTTTTTTTTTTTTTTTTTTTTTTTGCTTCACTATACAGATTCAGTAATTCTTACTATCAAGTCATCAATTACTGTTTACTTCCGTTTTTTTTCCCTCACCTGGCTCTCCCTATCCACTTTCTCTTATTTTTCCCATTCTTTCACTAACTCTATCTTCTCCTCTAGCCCTCCTTTCATCCAGCATATCTCCTTTTTTTTTCTCCCCCCTTTACAGTGTCTCGTCTCTTAATCTTCCATATCATCATGCTGATCAATCCATAGACTGGTGGGTTGGTGTCCATCTACCAGCAGGTGGAGATAGAGAGCAATCCTTTTGCCTCCCTATATGTGGTCATGTGCTGCGGAAACTCCTCAGTATGTTCTCTATCTCAGCAGGTGGTGGTCACACACAGCAGCAGCTCTGGCTAGGTCTCCAAGCCTAATTTTTAGGTTTTGTTGAGTACCTGGGGTTGAGGGCTCTTCTTGAGCAAGTGCAAACCTGATGGTGCCAGGTCCCTCCTTTTCTCCCCCCTCCGCTGGCTCCGTTTAAAAAAAAAAAAAATTTTGGACGTCCTTAAGGGCATTTATTTCAACGTTATTGCAGCTACTCACTGGGACACCAGTTCGTTACAGCTCGGAGCGAGAAGCAGGTAATTTTTACCTTTTTATAGCGGGCAGGGGGTTCCCCGATCGATCTCCACGTGGCCTATGGCGTCGGAGGGCGAGGGCCGCGAAGAATCGCTCCCCGGACGCGTGTGCACTTCTAGTGGGGATGCGGGGTCTTAAAGTCTGATTCGCCCTTGTTGGGTGTCAGTTTGGAGGCCGGTCAGTGTCCGGTTCTTCCCTCCGGTGTGGCCGGTTTTTCCCGCCATAAACGCCCAATCCCCGCTGCTCGCCTCCGCCATCTTGGCCGGCCACTCTGCTCGGACGGCTTCTTCTTGGGCCGCCCTTGAGCTGGGAGACGTTAATGCCATAGCCGCCCTTGATTTGGGCGACGGCAAAAAAGCGGCTAAAGTTAAGCGCCGTTCTTCCCGCGCGGCTCCTTCGCGGAGTGTCGCGCCTGGACGCCATCTTGGATGCGCAGCATGTTTCTCCCCCCGCTCTTGCAGAGCGCCGGTTGAGGGTGCGTCTAGGGCTGTGGCACCAGGCTGCTGAAGTGCACAGTCTGGGGGGTTTCTCCCCCGAGTTTATTTTGCTGCTGCATCAGGCCTTCCTTATGCAAACTGCTGCCCCTGCTCCCTTGGCCGATAAAGGGGTTGAGGCCCCCGGATGTAAACGCCCTCGGGTGGATTCCAGGCCTAGAGGACTCTGTCTCCTCTGATGTAGATGAGGGCAGCGTATTTGAGTTCTCCCAACGGTCCTTTGGGGATTCCTTGGAGGAGACGGATTCCCGCTCGGATGGAGCGGATGACCCCTCTGCAGCGCGGATCTTTCGCTCAGAGGATTTGCCCAACCTGTTAGTGCAGGCCATGAGCATTTTGAAGATTCCTCTCAGAGGACGTCTCTCCCTCAGCCCCTGTTGGCTCCGCCATTATGCTGGGGACGAAGCGCCCGTCTAGAACCTTCCACGTGCATGATGCCATGCGCACTTTAATTTCGGCTCAATGGGATGTCCCGGAAGCGAGCCTCAAAGTGGCTAGGGCTATGTCCCGCCTCTATCCTTTGCCTGAAAGTGAACGGGAGGCCTTTCTTTGGCCTACCGTGGATTCTTTAATCACTGCGGTGACTAAGAAAACGGCGTTGCCAGTGGAAGGTGGCACGGCCCTAAAGGACGCCCAAGACAGAAGATTGGAGGCGGCCGTAAGGTTGTCCTTCGAGGCGGCTGCCTTAAGTTTGCAGGCCTCAGTTTGCAGCTCCTACGTGGCCAGGGCGTGCCTGACGATGTGTGCAGGGGCTTCCCCCTCGGATCCTTCCTTGAGGCTGATTGGCCGGCCCTGGAATCGGGCTTGGCTTATTTGGCAGACTTACTGTATAATGTCTTGAGAGCCTCGGCTAAAGGTATGGCTCAGACAGTCTCTGCGCGGTGGTGGCTTTGGCTGAAGCATTGGTCTGCTGACCACGCCTCTAAGTCCCGCCTGGCTAAGTTGCCTTTTAAAGGCAAGCTGCTCTTTGGGGTCGAGCTGGACAAAATTGTGACCGATCTCGGCACGTCTAAGGGCAAGAGGTTACCAGAGGTCAGGGCTCGGGCCAGTGCTCGCCCCGGTAACTCCAGAGGACGGTTTCAGGAAAGCCCGTCGGTACCGCCGGGCAGTCGGGCCTCCTCTGCCCCCTCTTCCTCAAGAGGAACTTCTCCCCCAAGCAGCATTCCTTTCGCAGAGACCGCCGGTCCTCCCCCAGGGTCTCGTACCCAATGACGGGGTCCTGGTCCATGGCCCAGTGCAGATGGAGGACGCCTGTCCTCGTTTCTGGGCGAATGGACCAGGGTAACTTCAGACGCTTGGGTGCTGGAAGTCATCAGAGACGGCTACAAGCTAGAGTTCTGCCGACCTTAAGAGATGGGTTTGTACTCTATCCCTGCAAGTCTCCGGTCAAAGCTGTGGCAGTGCAAGCAGACCTTGGACAATCTGATCCGCCTGGGGTGCGGTCGTTCCGGTGCCAGAAAATCAGCTTGGCAAGGGACGTTACTCCATTTACTTTGTGGTACAAAGAAAGGATGGTTCTGTACGGCCCATCCTCGACCCTCAAGGGGTCAATCGGGCCTTGGCACTTTCGCAGGAGACTCTCCGCTCTGTTATAGCGACAGTGAAGGCAGGGGAGTTCCTGGCATCCTTGGACATCAAGGAAGCGTACTTGCCTATTCCCATCTGGCCTCCTCATCAACGCTTCTGCGTTTTGCAGTTCCTGGGCCAACACTTCCAGTTCAGAGCCCTCCCGTTCGGGTTGGCTCCTGCTCCGCGGACCTTCTCCAAAGTAATGGTGGTCATCCGGCCTTCCTGCGAAAGGAAGGAGTACAAGTCCATCCTTATCTGGACGACTGGTTGATCCGAAGCCCCCTCTTATGCAGAGTGCGGCAAAGCTGTGGACCGGGGGTGATATGCTCTTTTGAGCTCCTGGGGTGGATCATCAACTGGGAGAAAAGCCAGCTGCGCCCGACTCAGTCCCTGGAGTATCTGGGAGTTCGATTCGACACCCAAGTGGGCAGAGTGTTCCTGCCGGACAATCGGATGTCAAACTTCAGGCTCAGGTGGGACCAGTTCCTAGTAGCCTTTCCGCTTCGGGCTTGGGACTATGTGCAGCTGTTGGGCTCTATGACGGCCAGATGGAAGTAGTGCCCTGGGCCAGGGCTCATATGAGACCACTACAACACTCTTGCTGCAGCGCTGGACTCCGGTGTCGGAGGATTATGCTGTGCGCCTTCCCTTGGACCCAGCAGTGCGCAAGGCGCTGAGCTGGTGGCTGAAGACAGACAAGTTGTCTGCAGGGATGCCTCTTGTGACCCCGGAGTGGATTGTCGTCACGACGGACACCTCTTTGACGGGCTGGGGAGCCCACTGCTTGGGGAAGGACAGCGCAGGGGCTCTGGTCTCTCTGCAGAGGCAAAGTGGTCTATCAACCTCCTGGAACTCAGAGCCATTCGGTTGGCGCTTTTGGAGTTCCTCCCGGTACTGGCGGTGAGGCTAGTACGGGTCCTGTCGGACAATGCCACGGCTGTGGCCTATGTCAACCGCCAGGGAGGTACCAAGAGCGCCCCTCTAGCCAAGGAGGTCATGAATCTATGCCAGTGGGCGGAAGCGAACCTGGAACAGCTGTCAGCGGCCCACATTGCCGGAGTCATGAATGTCAAGGCGGACTTTCTCAGTCGCCATACCTTGGATCCCGGAGAGTGGCAGTTATCGGCTCAGGCGTTCTTGGACATCACGAAGCGCTGGGGCCAGCCGAGCCTAGATCTGATGGCGTCATCGGCCAATTGCCAAGTGCCGCGCTTTTTCAGCAGAGGACGAGACCCTCGATCTGTGGGAGTAGATGCTCTTCTCCAACAGTGGCCGACACAGGAGCTTCTCTATGTGTTTCCGCCCTGGCCCATGTTGGGCAGGGTACTAGACCGGGTGGCAAAGCATCCGGGCCGGATAATCCTGGTGGGTCCGGACTGGCCCAGACGTCCCTGGTATGCGGACTTGATCAGGCTCTCAGTGGACGACCCTCTGCGGCTGCCAGTGGAGCAGGGCCTGTTGCATCAGGGTCCCGTGGTGATGGAGGATCCCTCCCCCTTTGGTCTTACGGCCTGGCTATTGAGCGGCAGCGTCTGAGGAAGAAGGGCTTCTCAGACAAGGTCATCGCCACTATGCTGAGAGCGAGGAAGCGCTCTACTTCTACTGCTTACGCCAGGGTTTGGCGTACCTTTGCAGCGTGGTGTGAAGCAGGCTCACTTTCTCCCTTCACTGCTCCAATTTCTTCAGTGTTGGCGTTCCTGCAAGAAGGTCTGGAGAAAGGCCTGTCGCTCAGTTCCCTTAAAGTCCAGGTAGCGGCTCTGGCTTGCTTCAGGGGCCGCCTGAAGGGTGCTTCCCTGGCTTCGCAGCCAGATGTGGTACGTTTTCTCAAGGGAGTTAATCACCTGCGCCCTCCTCTGCACTCAGTGGTGCCTGCGTGGAATCTCAACCTGGTGCTAAGAGCCTTGCAGAAACCGCCTTTTGAACCCTTTGTCGAGGGCATCTCTGAAAGACCTGACAGGTTTTTTGGTGGCTATCACTTCAGCCAGAAGAGTTTCCGAGCTCCAGGCACTCTCATGTCGAGAGCCTTTTCTGCAGTTCACTGAGGCAGGAGTGACTATTCGCACAGTGCCTTCCTTCCTGCCCAAGATTGTTTCTCGCTTCCATGTGAATCAGCAGCTCCGTCTCCCTTCCTTTCGTAGGGAGGACTACCCAGAGGAGTACTCTGCTCTCAAATATCTGGATGTGAGACGAGTCATCATCAGATACTTGGAAGTGACCAATGATTTCCGGAAATCGGATCATCTGTTTGTCCTGTTTGCAGGTCCTCGTAAGGGTCTGCAGGCTGCTAAGCCTACAGTGGCAAGATGGGTCAAGGAAGCCATTGCAGCGGCTTATGTGGCCACGGGGAAGGTGCCGCCTATCCAGCTGAAGGCTCACTTCACTAGAGCTCAGGCGGCCTCGATGGTAGAGGCCGGGTCCGTCTCCTTGGAAGAGATATGCAAGGCGGCAACTTGGGCATCGGCCCATACCTTCTCCAGGCATTACCGCTTGACTGTGGCTGCTCGGGCGGAGGCCCGTTTTGGAGCTTCAGTGTTGCGGTCAGGGATTTCAATGTCCCGCTCTGGGTGAGTACTGCTTCAGTACATCCCACCAGTCTATGGATTGATCAGCATGATGATATGGAATGTAAAATTATGTATCATACCTGATAATTTTCTTTCCATTAATCATAGCTGATCAATCCATAGCCCCTCCCAGATATCTGTACTGTTTATATTCTGGTTGCATTTCAGGTTCAAGTTTAGTCTTCAGTTCCTGTTCAGGAGGACTTCGTGTTCAAGTTTTTTCAATTGGATTCTTCAAGAGTTGAGACGAGTTTGTGTTACAGTGAGCTGCTGCATTCCTCTCCCCTCCATTTTACGGGGCTGGATTGAGACATAAATTCTGCCGGCGCTCCCTCCCGCTTCGTGCGGCTGTAGGGCAGCTTTGTACCCCTCCCGCTTCGGCGGTGTTAGGGTCAGTCAGCTCCTCCCGCGGTTGCGGTTGCAGGATAAGCCAGATCTCCCCGCATCGGCGGGGTGGTGTCCCTTCCCCGCTCCGCGGGGATGAGCTGGACGGATTCCCCTCCCCCACTTGTGTGGGGATGAGCTGGGTTAATTCCCCTCCCCCGTTTCAGCGGTGGTGAGCTGGGCAGAGTGTCCCTTTGTGGGTGTAATTCTCTAAGTGCTGAGTCCTGCGGATGGAGCTTGGATATCGACATACTGAGGAGTTTCCGGCAGCACATGACCACATATAGGGAGGCAAAAGGATTGCTCTCTATCTCCACCTGCTGGTAGATGGACACAACCCACCAGTCTATGGATTGATCAGCTATGATTAATGGAAAGAAAATTATCAGGTATGATACATAATTTTACATTATGTACCTTGGCATCTTCTGTTTCCTTCTCCCCCTGGCACCCTAGGAATCCAACATTGGAGGTGGTAGGGGACCGGCAGGGTCAGCAGCTGCTCACATAGAGGCTGTGGCATTGCAGCTATCTTCTGTTTTGCCACTGCTGCTGGCCTCAAGAAGCAGTGGCAGTGGGGGGAGGTGGGGAAGGGCATGGTTGAAGCTAGTACTGCTTAGCCTCCCTAAGCCTTTTTATACCAAGTGAATGAGACTTAATTTCTTTCAGTGGATCTCCTCGATCTAAAAGAAGCGTATAGCTACAGTATAAGAGAGATATATTCCAGTCATGCAAAATGTTTCTCTTATAATAGGAAGTACCACCTTCCGTATCCAGTACTGCCCTTCAACCTAATATTAGTTCCATGAGTATTCACAAAATGCCTAGCCATAGCAGTGGTGTACCTACAGCTAGGAATGCAGGTTTTTACTTATCCAAATGGTTGGTCAAGAGCATATCTCAGGAAGGTCATAACTATTATTATTACTATTTGTTACATTTGTGTCCTACATTTTCCCACCTATTTGCATGCTCAGTGTGGCTTACATACTACCGTAGAGGCGATCTCCAATATCGGTTTGAACAAATACAAAACTATGACTATCTGAATGACTGACTTTTGTTTTTTATTTGTGTGTATAAAATTACTGTGTATTTTATTATTTTAAAAAATGTGAACTTATTGTTTCACCTAATTGTTGTGAACTGCTTTGAACTTTAAGGTTTGCAGGATATGTGCTGGAAGTAAGTTAATCTTAATCCCACATGAAATTTTAAGTGCTCTACCCACCCCTGAGCTCCACCACCCCTACTCACCAATCTGGCCACTGTCATGACCTCGTCCTCTCTTCTACCTGCTCACCCTCCAATTTCTGTGCCTCAGCTCTTCCTCTCTCTGACCATCACTTGATCACCTTCACACTTCATCACCCTCCCACTCAGTCCCGCCCCACACTAACCACTACTTCCAGGAATCTCCAGGCCGTCGACCCTGCCACCTTATCCTCTAGTATCTCCGATCTCCTCCCTTCCATCATGTCCTCGGAGTCTGTTGACAAGGCTGTCTCCACTTACAATGCCACTCTCTCCTCTGCTCTGGACGCCCTTGCACCGTCCATCTCCCGCCCCACAAGGCGTACTAATCCCCAGCCCTGGCTGACCCCTTGCACCCGATACCTTCGCTCCTGCGCTCGGTCGGCTGAACGCCTCTGGAGGAAATCTCGCACCCATACTGATTTCATTCACTACAAATTCATGCTGTCCTCCTTCCAGTCCTCCCTATTCCTCGCCAAACAGGACTATTACACCCAATTGACTAATTCCCTCAGCTCTAACCCTCATCGTCTCTTCGCCATCCTTAACTCCCTCCCCAAAGTGCCCTCCGCTCCCACTCCCCTCACTCTCTCCTCAATCACTGGCTGACTACTTCCGCGACAAGGTGCAGAAGATCAACCTCGAATTCGCCACCAAACCATCGCCTTCACCCTCTAACCCACTCCCTCAACCAGCCAACCCAGGCCTCCTTCTCTTTTCCTGATATCACCGAAGAGGAAACTGCCCATCTTCTCTCCTCCTCGAAATGCACCACCTGCTCCTCAGACCCCATCCCCACCAACTTAACATCATCACTCCTACTGTCACCACCCCCCATCTGTCATATCCTCAACCTCTCTCCACTGCAACTGTCCCTGACACCTTCAAACGTGCTGTAGTCACACCACTCCTCAAAAAACCATCACTTGACCCTACCTGTCCCTCCAACTACCGCCCCATTTCCCTCCTACCCTTTCTCTCCAAGATACTTGAACACAGCCGCTGCCTTGATTTTCTCTCCTCTCATGCCATCCTCGATCCGCTTCAATCGGCTTTCGCACCCTACACTCAACAGAAACGGCACTATCTAAAGTCTGCAATGACCTGTTCATTGCCAAATCCAAAGGTCACTAATCCATCCTCATCCTCCTCGACCTATCCACCGCTTTTGACACTGTCAATCACAACTTACTTCTCGCCACACTGTCCTCATTTGGATTCCAGGCTCTGTCCTCCCTGGTTCTCCTCTTATCTCTCCCACTGTACCTTCAGAGTACACTCTCATGGTCTTCCTCCACCCCCATCCCGCTCTCTGTTGGAGTTGCTCAGGGATCTGTCCTTGGACCCCTTCTTTTTTCAATCTACACCACTTCCCTGGGCTCTCTAATGGTTTCCAATATCATCTTTATGCTGATGACACCCAGCTTTATCTCTCCACACCAGACATCAGTGCGGAAACCCAGGCCAAAGTATCGGCCTGCTTATCCGACATTGCTGCCTGGATATCCAACCGCCACTTGAAACTGAACATGGCCAAGACCGAGCTTATTGTCTTCCCTCCCAAACCCACTTCTCCTCTCCCTCCACTCTCTATCTCAGTTGATAACACCCTCATCGTCCCCGTCTCATCTGCCCGCAACCTTAGAGTCATCTTCGACACCTCCCTCTCCTTCTCTGCGCATATCCAGCAGATAGCCAAGACCTGTCGCTTCTTCCTCTATAACATTAGCAAAATTCGCCCTTTCCTCTCTGAGCACACCACCCGAACTCTCATCCACTCTCTCATTATCTCTCGCCTTGACTACTGCAACCTACTCCTCATTGGCCTCCCACTTTGCCATCTATCCCCCCTTCAGTCAGTTCAGAACTCTGCCGCACGCCTTATCTTCCGCCTGGACCGATATACTCATATCACCCCTCTCCTTAAGTCACTTCACTGGCTTCCGATCAGGTACCGCAAACAGTTCAAGCTTCTCCTATTAAACCTACAAATGCACTCGATCTGCAGCCCCTCCTTACCTCTCTACCCTCATCTCCCCTTACGTTCCTACCTGTAACCTCCGCTCTCAAGACAAATCCCTCCTTTCAGTACCCTTCTCCACCACCGCCAGCTCCAGGCTCCGCCCTTTCTGCCTCGCCTCACCCCATGCCTAGAATAAACTCCCTGAGCCCATATGCCAGGCCCCCCCTCCCTGCCATCTTCAAAGCCTTGCTCAAAGCCCCACCTCTTCAATGTCGCCTTTGGCACCTAACCACCATACCTCTATTCAGGAAATCTAGACTGCTCCAACTGACATTTCACCCATTAGATTGTAAGCTCTTTTGAGCAGGATTGTCCTTTTTGTTAAACTGTACCCTAGTAGCGCTCTAGAAATGTTAAGTAGTAGTAGTACTGGACTTTTCTTAGGTAAAAGACGCTTCTGTAAGAAGTTATCATCCTGGTATCTATCGTGGCAGTAGGCAGACATCAGGATGAGATATATAAATTGATTAACTACCTACCACAAATGCATTAAAGGCTGTTAGGCCTTATGGCTTCTACAGTACATGTAACACCCTTAGCACATCTCAATATGAGACTAGCCCAGTTTACCTTATGGTCTCAGTAAACCCAAACTACTCAGAGGTGGCTGGATACCATCCAAGTTATACAGCAGTTTGTGGACACTGTCCTGGTGACTAATGCATCATCTCTCCACCCCCCCCCCCCCCCCCCCCCCCCCCCCCCCCCCCCCCCAGGCTAGGGTTGTCTTGTTCCTAATTCATCAAATTATCCTAAGCATATGTGCTTCTAAACTGGGCTGAGAAACTCATGCAGCATGGTTCCAGAGCATATGGTCTGCTCAGAAACAATGTCACTAAATTACTTTTAGCTCTAGAAAGTTTATCTGGAGTGCTCTAAAGACTTTCAGAGATTGTATTAAGATAACTATACATATGTCACGTTCTCAAAGCTGGAAACTGGGTTTGTGAGCCCTTGGACCATTGCCGAGGAGCGGCAGTGGCAGACAAAACCACCCCACGCTAGAGACAGGGCAGATCTCTGACAAACAGTTAGGCTTCACCTGCACCTGGCCACTTTTCACCAAGAGTTGAGCTCAAGGCTTCAGGTGGCCGGCAGGACTTACTGGACAGGGCAGGACTGGCTAACAGCTAGGCAGCACAGGGACAGCGAGGCAGGGAAAAGATAGGCTAAAGGACAGGACTGCAAGCTGAAAACAGCACTAAAACAGGGAGCAAACACAGCTAGACAGGAGACTGAACTAAAGCTGCAAGCAGCCACTGAAGCAGGGAACAAACTCAGATAAACCCAGAACTAGACAAAGGCATACAAACAAGACACAAGACTGGGAAACAAGCAATACAGAAAACAAGCAATACCCTAAACTAAACACAGACTAACTAGAACAGGCAAGAACTAGAACAAGGAAACAAACTCAGGCTGAAGTGCAAAAGCACCAATATACAGGGCCTTAGACACAATGCAAAGGCAAGCAGAGAGATTTCAGAATGGCTAATAAGCCCTGCAGCACCTGGAGTTCACTGCAACAATCACCAGGCAGGTATGGGTTGCTGTGCAGGGCCAAACAAGACAGACAAGTCTGGCAGCCTGGAAGATCCGGACTGGACTGGGCTAAAGTCTGGAACGGGTGATAGTCCATAGCAACCACTGGTTCTGGCCACCAGAGGGCGAGGAGAGCACGGACGTAACAACATAAGAATAGTCATACTGGGTCAGATGAATGGTCCATCTAGCTCAGTATCCTGCTTCCTGCAGTGGCCAATTCAGGTTACAAGTACCTGGTAGAAACCCAGTTAGTAGCACCATTCCATGCTACCAATTCCAGGGCAAGCAGTGGCTTTCCCCATGTCCATCGAATAACAGACTATGGACTTTTCCTCCAGGAACTTGTCCAAACCTTTTTTAAATCCAGACATGATGTGCCTTTATCACATCCTTCGGCAGCGAGTTCCAGAGCTTAACTATTTTTTGAGTGAAGAATATTTCCTCCTATTTGTTTTAAAAGTATTCCCATTCAATTTCATTGAGTGTCCCTGGTCTTTGTACTTTTTGAATAAGTTAATAATCAATTCATCTCCACCCACTCCACACCACTCAGGATTTTGTAGACCTCAATCATATCCCTCTCAGCCGTCGTGTTTCCCAGCTGAAGAGCCCTAACCTCTTTAGCGTTTCCTCATATCAGAGCAGTTCCATCCCCTCTATCATTTTGGTCGCTCTTTTTAGAGCCTTTTCTAATCCCACTTTCTTTTTTGAGATATGGCGACCAGAATTGAACACAATACTCAAGGTGAGGTCACACCATGGAGCGATACAGAGGCATTAAAATATTTTTGGTCTTATTTTGCAACCCTCTCCTAATAATTCCTAGCATCTTGTGTGCTTTTTTGGCTGCCACCACACACTAGGCAGAAGATATCAACATATTGTCAACAATGACACTTAGATCTTTTTTTTTTTTTGAGTGCTGCCTCCTAAAGACCCTAGCATCAGATAACTATGATTCGGATTATTCTTCCCAATGTGCATCACTTTGCATTTGTCTACATTAAATTTCATCTGCCATTTGGATGCCCAGTCTTCTGGTTTCTAAAGGTCTTCCTGCAATTTTTCACAATCCACATGCATTTTGACAATTTTGAATAGTTTTCTGTCATCTGAAAATGTAATCACCTCACTCATTCCGATTTCCAGATCATTTATAAATATTTTAAATAGCACCAGTCCTAGTACAGATCCTTGTGGCACTCCACTATTTACCCCCCTTCATTGAGAACAATGGCCATTTAAACCTACCCTCTGTTTTCTGTCCATTAACCAATTCTTAGTCCACAGAATGACATTGCCTCCTATCTCATGATTCCTTAATTTTCTCAGGAATCTCTCATAAGGTACTTTGTCAAAAGCTTTCTGAAAATCTAGGTACACTACATCAACTGACTCACCCTTATCCACATGTTTATTCACGCCTTCAAAGAAATGAAACAAATTGGTGAGGCAAGATTTCCCTTTGCTGAATCCATGCTGACTCTGTCCCATTGAACCATATTTGTCTACGTGTTCTGTAATTTTATTCTTTATAATAGTTTCCACTATTTTGCCCATCACTAAAGTCAGGCTTACTGGTCTGTAATTTCCCAGATCTCCCCAGAACCCTTTTTAAAAATCAGCGTCACATTGGCCACCTTTCAGTCTTCAGGTGCTACGAACGATTTTAACGACAGGTTACAGATTACTAGCAGCCAATCAGTAATTTCATGTTTTTCAATGCCCTAGGATGTATATCATCTGGTCTAGGTGCTTTATCACGCTTTAGCTTGTCAATTTGACTCTGTACATCTCATCATCTAAGTTTATCAAGATTTCTTTCAGTTCCTCCGCTTCATTACCCCAGAAAACCATTTCCAGTATTGGTAGATCTCTTACATCGTCTTCTGTAAAGACCAAAACAAAGAATCCATTCAATCTCTCTGCTATGTCCTTGTCCTCCCTGAGTGCTCCTTTAGCTCCTTCCTGATCTAACAGTCCCACAGATCACCTCACAGGCTTTCTGCTTCTGATATACCTGAAAAAAGTTACTGTGAGTTTTCGTCTCCAAAACAAGCTTTTCTTCATATTTTCTTTTAGCTTTCTTTATCAATGCTTTGCATTTGGCTTGACAGAGCTTATGTTACTTGTTCATTCAGATCCTTTTCCATTTTTTGAAGGCTGTTCTTTTGGATCTAATAGCCTCTTTCAACTCACCTTTTAACCACGCTATCGTTTGCTGTTTTTTTCCACCTTTGTAAATATGTGGAATACACCTAGTCTAGGCTTGCATGATGGTATTTTTAAACAACGTCCACACCTGATTTGAAGTTCTAACCTTTGTGGCTGACCCTTTCTGCTTCTTTTTAACCATTTTCCTCATTTTATCATAGTTGCCTTTTTGAAAATTAAACGCTTCTACAGTAGAATTGCTTAGAAGGGCATAATCGAAAGGGACGGCTCTGTGAAGGGGCAGGAAACCCGTATTATCGAAACAAGATGGGCGTCCATCTTTCATTTCGATAATACAGTTAGGGACGCCCAAATCCTGAAATTTAGGTCGTCCTTAGAGATGGTCGTCCCTAGACTTGGTCGTTTCTGATTTTCGGCGATAATGGAAACCATGGACGCCCATCTCAGAAATGACCAAATGCAAGCCTTTTGGTCATGAGAGGAGCCAGCATTCGTAGTGCACTGGTCCCCCCTGATATGCCAGGACACCAACCGGGCACCCTAGGGGGCAGTGCAGTGGACTTCAGAAATTGCTCCTAGGTACAAAGCTCCCTTACCGTGTGTGCTGATTCCCCCAAAACCCACTACTGTACACCACTACTATAGCCCTTGGGGGTGAAGGGGGGCACCTAGATGTAGGTACGGCGGGTTTTGGAGGCCACATTTACACCACAAGTGTAAACAGGTTAGGGGGGGGGGGCGATGGTCCGGGTCCGCCTGCTGAAGTGCACTTTACCCACTAAAAACTGCTCCAAGGACCTGCATTACTGCTGCAATGGACCTGAGTATGACATTTGAGGTTGGCACAAATATTTTGAAAGATATTTTTTGAAGGTGGGAGGGGGGTTACTGACCACTGAGGGAGTGAGGGGAGGTCATCCCCGATTCCCTCCGGTGGTCATCTGGTCAGTTCAGGTAACTTTTGATGGCTTGGTCGTAAGAAAAACAGGACCCGGGTAAAGTCGTCCGAGTGCTCGTCAGGATGTGCTTTTTTTTCCATTATGGGTCGAGGACGCCCATTTGTTAGGCACGCCCAAGTCCGCCTTCGCTACGCCGTGAACTTTGGTCTTCCCCACGACGGAAAGCAGTTTGGGACGCCCAAAATCGGCTTTCAATTATGCTGATTTGGGCGACCCTGTGAGAAGAACGCCCATCTTCCGATTTGTGTCGAAAGATGCGGCATCCTTCTCTTTCGAAATAAGCCTTGTTAGTGATTCAACTCCAGATATCAGCTCAATTTGATTGTTATGATCTGTTTCCCAGTGGATCTACACCGTTACCTCTCGTACTATGCCCTGCATTCCACTAAGGATTACATCCAAAATAGCTCCTCCTCTCTTGGTTCCTGGACCAGTTGCTCCAAGAAGCAGTCATTTATTACATGTGGAAATTTTGCCTTTCTAGCACTCCATGATATACATTTATCCAGCACTATTAGAATATTGAAATCACCCATTATATCATGTTGTCCAATTGGCCAGCTAATTTCTGTAACCATATTTTCATTTATCTGTTCATTTGTCCTGCCAGACGGTAGTACAGCCCCTACCAGTATACTCCTTCCCTTACACCTGGAATTTCTGTCCATAAAGATTTTATACTGCTAATCTGTTTCATGTAGAATGTTTATTTTGTTTGACTCAATTCTCTCTTAACACATAGTGCAACCACCCCCTTTCCAATTTGATCCATTCTTATCATTGTGATATAATTTGTACCCTGCTAACACAGTGTTCCATTGATTGTCCTCCTTCCATCAGGTGTCTGAAATGCCTATTGTATCTACCTCTACATTTAGTGCTATATACCTCCAATTCTCCTATCTTATTTTTTAAGGCTTCTAACATTTGTAAATATTTCAAATTGTCTTTTTTTCCCCCATGCATCTATAGGCTGCTTTGAAATTAATGGGGATAATTTACATATTTTACTCTGTTCTCCGTTGAACACTCCTGGCTTTCTTCACCATTATTGAAACAATATGAGGATTCCCAAAGATCATAAGTACATAAGTACATAAGTAGTGCCATACTGGGAAAGACCAAAGGTCCCATCTAGCCCAGCATCCTGTCACCGACAGTGGCCAATCCAGGTCAAGGGCACCTGGCACGCTCCCCAAACGTAAAACATTCCAGACAAGTTATACCTAAAAATGCGGAATTTTCCAAGTCCATTTAATAGCGGTCTATGGACTTGTCCTTTAGGAATCTATCTAACCCCTTTTTAAACTCCGTCAAGCTAACCGCCTGTACCACGTTCTCCGGCAACGAATTCCAGAGTCTAATTACACGTTGGGTGAAGAAAAATTTTCTCCGATTCGTTTTAAATTTACTACACTGTAGCTTCAACTCATGCCCTCTAGTCCTAGTATTTTTGGATAGCCGTGAACAGTCGCTTCACATCCACCCGATCCATTCCACTCATTATTTTATACACTTCTATCATATCTCCCCTCAGCCGTCTCTTCTCCAAGCTGAAAAGCCCTAGCCTTCTCAGCCTCTCTTCATAGGAAAGTCGTCCATCCCCACTATCATTTTCGTCGCCCTTCGCTGTACCTTTTCCAATTCTACTATATCTTTTTTGAGATACGGAGACCAGTACTGAACACAATACTCCAGGTGCGGTCGCACCATGGAGCGATACAACGGCATTATAACATCCGCACACCTGGACTCCATACCCTTCCTAATAACACCCAACATTTCTATTCGCTTTCCTAGCCGCAGCAGCACACTGAGCAGAAGGTTTCAGCGTATCATCGACGACGACACCCAGATCCCTTTCTTGATCCGTAACTCCTAACGCGGAACCTTGCAAGACGTAGCTATAATTCGGGTTTCAATAGTACCCTTCAAGGGCAACTGTCAGCTCCCCCCCCCCCCCCCCCCCCCCCCCCCATTTTAGTTTAAAATCTGCTCTATCTCCTATTTAAATGTTAGCTGTGTTTTGGGGGAACAACATCATACCACCTGTATCAGGAAGGTGTCTGACCTTGTAAAGCATACATATGAATTTAATATCAAGACAACTAAACCAAAAGCACTTTAGCCTTCACAAGGAAGACTTTTTCCTAAATGTCAACTATTGCAATATAAGTAGAACAATACTTAGAGCACGCAGAAGTTGAAACTGTGAGTCTTTCTGCACCAAAGCAAATGAATTTTGAATATTCAGTACAAAGACATTTGCTTTGGTGCAGTAGCTTGTCTTGAATTTTAAGACAAGCTACTGGATACTGTAGAGAGATGTTTATGGAAAGTCTGTAGAATGAGCTGATTTATTGTAGAGAATGGTGCTTGAAGGATTGGTTTTAAAGAAAAAGTGAAGTGAGGATGGGAATGCTTGTAAGAGTGGTGAAAAGGGAGAAGACATTTTCTCAGGAGGAGAGGGTGGAGCATGCTGTGTGAGACAAAATAGACAGTTTGCCTTGCAGAGAGGAAGGGACAAGAAGACCAGTGAGGCTACAGGTTAAGGAAAGGGACAAATAGGGTTAGGGCTTAGATTGAATTACAGTGAATGTCACTCAAGGTCACTAAAGGCAGCACTTAATTGAAGGGAGAGAATTACATGAATCTGACAGGATTTTAGTGACGAGAGAGGATCATGCAGGAGACAAAGTGATAGTGAAGTGATAAGAGACCCATGCTCTGCTGAGGAGGAGGTCGCATGCAAGGAATGACTAATTTGATTGAATATTCCTTTGCATTTGCAGTAGATGAATCAAGAGACTTGTGGGTTGTAACCATCTGCCAGCAGGTGAAGATAGCACTGAAGGATGGTGTGCTCCTTGGTTAGTCAGTATGTCTCCATCTGCAGCAGGCCGTGAACGGTCTGTTGCATGCTCCTGGTCTCATCTGTGCTGTAGCTCCTGATTTGTTTTTCCTGGTTCAGTAGAACTTGGGGATGCTTAGGCTAAGCGGTGCCTGCTTTAGGGGGTACTCCTGGTTGTGACTGGTCCCTCCTGTCCCTGTTCAGCCACTTCCTCAGAGCGCTGCATGGGAATGGGGCTTGCGGGAATCAACACTTATGTCAGGACAAACCAAAGTCCTCCATCATCAAACCATGCCCGGCCACAACTTAAGGATACCAATTAGTATTGTCCCAGCCTGTCTACTTCATTTCAAAAAGATAAATATTAACAAAAAACAGTCCTTTTTGTCTGACAAGCGAGCTTCTGGCCAAAATTCCAGATCCTCTCCTGACGCTCAAACCTCGCAATGATGGAATCTCAGTCCACTCCTCCTTGCACAGAATAGGGTGATGGCTGTCCCACTTTTACAAGTAATGAACCAGCATCACTATGGATCAGTGGGTCATTGATATTATCGGAGAAGATTACAAATTAGAATTCTCCTCTCCCTTCGCAAATTTTTTTTTCTTGGAGTCCACGTGCAGAGCTTTCTCAAAGACAGTCGCAGTTCTATCCACTCTGCGCACCTTACTGGACCTAGGAGCACTAATTCTGATGCCAGATTATGAACAAGGCCAGGGACACTTTTCCATTTATTTCGTAGTACCAAAGTAAGGGGATCCAGTGCTAGACCTCAAGAAACAGATTCCTAAAAGTCCTGCGTTTAATCATGGAAACATTGCGATCCATCTAGCAGCAATGCAGCCGGAGGAATTTGACAACTCTAGATCGCAAGGAGGCTTACTTGCATATTCCCATTTGGCCTCCACACTGTTTTCTTTGCTTTATGGTTCTGGGACAATCCAGAGGTGACCGGTTCAAATCCTGCTGCTGCTCCTTGCGATCTTGGGCAAGTCACTTAACCCTCCATTGCCTCAGGTACAAACCAAGATTGTGAGCCCTCCTGGGACAGAGAAATATCTAGTGTACCTGAATGTAACTCACCTTGAGTTACTACTGAAAAAGGTGTGAGCAAAATCTAAATAATTAATAATAATAATACTTCAGTTTCGAGCAATGCTGTTTGGGCTAGCTACATTGCCCAGAACTTTTTCCAGGATTATACCGGTGGTAGCCTCTCAAAGTAGCCGCTTTCCCTCCCCTCCATACCTATGTCCAATATTTCTCCCTCTCTCACCCCTCTTCCCACTCCGTACAGCATATCTCCCTCCCCTCCACCCTTTTGTCCCCTGTTGAATACCCTTGGTTGATTGCATCTTTTTATTCAATTTGTTATGGATTTTTGTTTTTAGGTGGTCAACCCAAGTCAAAAATGCCTCAGATTCATGCGTGGGTAATAAGGGTCTGAGCACCCAATGACAGAAGAACTAGAGGAAGTTGTCTGGATGACTAGCTGATCAGGGCATCGGCAGAGCAGGAGAGTTGACAAGTCACCTGGTTCATTGCACTTTTTCAGTCTCTCTTCAATATTTGTTCACTTCTCTGTTTAGGGTGATATTTGGTGTTGAAAGTTTCTATTTTTCCTGTTTGGCCTCTGTGATGAAGGGGATGTATTATTCCTCATTATTCCTTCTGCTTTGTTATGAAAAATACTGACTAACCAAGTAGCGTACCGTCCTATAAGACATAGAGGACTGAACTGAACTGCTCCACCTGCTGGCAGATGGTCACAACCCACAAGTCTCTGGATCCATCTGCTGCAGTTAAAGGAAAGATATCGGGTAAGCCATAATTTTTCCTTAGCCAACGGGAAAAGCAGAGTTGGATGTCTTCCAACACTAGATACTCGTCAACTGACTTGTTCTCAGAAACACTGTTTATTGAACAAACTGCTAGGACCTGACATGGGACTGTGTTTCTGCATAAAAGCCTGCCTCAGGGATCTGCTGTGAATGTGGAAAGAGAGAAAACCTCTCTTTCCACATTTAAAAGCTATCTTAGCATTCACTCGTCGCTCTGTCTGGCTGTGTGAATTTAATAGTGGTCATTTATTTCTCCACCCTGGTGGTTATCTTCCTATAATTTTTCCTTACACATTATGTAGGAAGTAACAGTAGTTATATGCTGAGCTAAAATACAAACAATGCACTGCACACAGACAATTGGGGCAGAACAAGGAATGACCCTTAGCCGTGTGGCAGGAAATGACATCCTGGGGGACAACCTGAATTGCATCCTGCAAACACTCCTGGATAGAGCAGCAGCAGATAAGATTTTCCATAAGTGGGAGTCATTGATGGTATTTGGTATTTGTGACTGCATCTCTTCTGAACAAAACGTTTCCTCATTTCAGGTTGCAGATAGGAACATGGCAGATTAGCTTCAGTTTCCTACCTCCTTACTTTGCAGGAAGATGTTCTATATATGTTTCCTCCAACACTTCTAGCGACAAAGACACTATTGAAATACAGAAGAGGTTGGGGAACAGTGATTCTCCGAGGACAAGCAGGCTGCTTGTTCTCGCATGTGGGTCAGTGTCCAAGGTGGCCCCAGGAACGGAAGATTTTCCAGTAAAATCCAGAAGCTTTGCGACACTCCGTAGGATGCGGGGCCATCTTCCCGCCCACGTCCATTCCCGCCTCAGTTTTTTCTTTTCCGCGGCGGAGAGCGGCTGCTTGCGGTCCCTCTCGGGTCCTCAGGAAAAACTTAGGCGCCTTTAGCGGTTTGTTATTGCTTTTTTCTTGGTTTCTGTCGCCTCTTTTCCCTTTTTTCTTTTTCCAGTTGTTTTTTTTAAAAAACCCTTTTTCCTTAGTTTTTTTTGCCTTGTTAAGTTTTCTTTCGTTTTCCGTTGTGGCCGGCTTGGGCCGCACGTCCCCGGTTCCCACTTTTTTTCTTTATGCCTTTAAGTTCGCACAATCGAGCCATTTGATTTCGCCACCGCGATTTTTCCACTGATGTCATCGAAGCCTTCCAGCGGCTTTCAAGAAGTGTGCTCGGTGCCAGCGGTTGATCTCGGGCACTGATCCGTACATCTCGTGCATCCAGTGCCTTGGGCCCGACCATCGCCCAGACGCTTGCAAGTTGTGTCTTAGCTTGAAAAAGCGGACACAGGCGTTAAGAAGAGCTCTTCTGGACCGTCTTTTCGGAGCTCCGACTGATTCCTCGGCGTCGACATTGGTACTGAGGTCGGCGGTGTCAATATCGGCATCGGGAGTGCAGGTAATGGCTGTCCAAACTTCACCTGTAGCTGGAAGTAGTGAGCCGTCTAGGGGGTCTCCACCTGTCTCGAAGGCTCCTGCTGTGCAGGCCCACCAGGACTGACCGATGTCGGACCCGACCCCGAGGAGGCGTGTGGATTCCACGTCCTCCTCATCGACACCGAGGAGAACCGGTGACGTGCTTCGAGTAAAGGCGAAGAAGCATCGGCACCGGTCTCCCTCAAGGCACGGTACTAGGAGCTCTGGGACGTCGAAGGAATCGGCACCCGGAAAGCGTTGACGCCGGGAGGAGCGCTCCCCCTCCATACAAGAGGTGTCCCTGCGTCGATATCCGGACAGCCCGGTACTGCCTCCCAGGCCTTCGCAGATTCTGACTTCAACTCCTGCACTGGCCTCCCAGCCTTCCTTGACAGCGACTTTGGAGGAGAGCATCCGAGCCATTCTTCCAGGACTTCTGGAAGGGCTGCTGCAGCGCTCTGTTCCGGTACCGGGGGTGCTTGCGCCTCCGGTACCGACGATGGAAGTGGTGGCTGGCTCAGGGCCTGTAGTGAGGTCTCCGACGCCGGTACTGCTTGCGACATCGGCCTCGGCTGCCGCCCAGGTCGACTCCCCATTGATGGAGGGAGCTTCGTCGCCACCGGCATGGGAGTCGACCTCTCGATACCGCCATCAAGGACATGGTTCCTCGGCGTCGAGATGGGCCCAGTTTCGGACTGTAGTTTGTGAACTCTTGTCCGATACCGAGGAGGATGCCTCCTGGGATGAAGGGGAAGACCCCAGATATTTCTCTTCCGATGAGTCTTGTGGTCTACCTTCTGATCCCACTTCTTCCCCTGAGAGGAAGCTTTCTCCGCCAGAAAGTCTGTCCTTCTCCTCCTTTGTCCAGAAAATGTCTGTGGTCATTCCCTTCCCTGTGGTAAATGAGGATTAGCCCAGGACTGAGATGCTCGAGGTCCTTGACTATCCTTCACCACCTAAAGAGTGATCCACTGCCCCTTTGCATAATGTCCTCAAGGAGACATTGCTGAGGAACTGGATGAAACCTTTATCTAATCCCACCACCCCCAAGAAAGCAGAGTCCCAATATCGGATCCATGGGGAACCTGAGTTGATGAGGTCGCAGTTACCTCACAACTCTGCGGTTGTGGATTTCGCTCTCAAGAGAGCCAGAAGTACTAGAGATTTCGCCTCGACGCCCCCGGGGTGAGAAGCTAGGACTTTAGACTCTCTTTTGGGAGGAAGGCCTACCAGTCCTCTATGCTCTGTCCAAAATTCAGTCCTACCAGCTCTACACGAGCATCCACATGCGGAACAATGTTAAGCAACTGGTGGAGTTGGTGGATCAGCTCCCTCCGGAGCACGCCAGGCCTTTTCAGGAGGTGGTCAGGCAGCTGAAGGTGTGTTGTAAATTCCTGTTCAGGGGTGCTTATGACTCTTTGATGTTGCATCCAGATCCACTGCTCAAGGTATAGTGATGCGCAGACTCTCATGGCTGTGTGCCTCTGACCTGGACAATCGGACCCAGCTGCAGCTTGCGGATGTTCCTTGCCGGGGAGATAATATTTTTGGTGAGAAGGTCAAGCAGGTGGTAGAACAGCTCCACCAATGGGAAACCGCTCTTGACAAACTCTCCCACCGTACGCCTTCAGCATCTACCTGAACAGGTAGACAGTTTTTGAGGGGTAGGAGGAATGCTCCCTATGCTTACAATAAGCGTAGGTACAATCCACCTTCCCAACAACCTTCTCAGGCTCAGCCCCAGCGCGCTCGTTCACGTCAATAGCGTGCACCCAGACAGGCCCCTGCAGCTCCCCAGCAAAAGCAAAGGACGGGCTTTTGACTGGCTCCAGCTGAGCATAGCGGCCATAAACGTACATGTGCCGGACGATCTACCGGTTGGAGGGCGGTTAAAATTTTTTCACCAAAGGTGGCCTCTTGTAACCTCGGACCATTGGGTTCTTCAAATAGTCCGGTTGGGGTATGCCCTCAATTTGATCTCCAGACCTCCAAATTGTCCACCGGGAGCTCAGTCTTACAGCTTCCAGCACAGGCAGGTACTTGCAGAGGAACTCTCCACCCTTCTCAGCGCCAATGCGGTCGAGTCCATTCCACCAGGGCAAGATGGGCTGGGATTCTATTCCAGGTACTTCCTTGTGCAAAAGAAAAAAGGGGGGGATGCGTCCCATCCTAGACCTCAGGGCCCTGAACAAATATCTGGTCAGAGAAAAGTTCAGGATGGTTTCCCTGGGCACCCTTCTTCCCATGCATGATTCAGAAAAATGATTGGCTATGCTCTCTGGACTTAAAGGATGCTTACACTCACATTCCGATACTTCCAGCTCACAGGAAGTATATTCGATTCCATCTGAGAACACAGCACTTTCAGTATTGTGTGCTGTCCTTTGGGCTTGCCTCCGGGCCCAGGGTGTTTACAAAATGCTTGGCGGTGGTTGCAGCGTCGCTACGCAGACTGGGAGTACATGTGTTCCCTTATCTCGACGATTGGCTGGTAAAGAACACCTCAGAGGCAGGAGCTCTACAGTCCATGCAAATGACTTTTCGATTCTTGGAACTACTAGGGTTTGTCATCAATTACCCAAAGTCCCACCTTCTTCCAGTTCAACAACTAGAATTTATAGGAGCTCTGCTGGACTCTCAGACAGCTCAGGCCTATCTTCCTGAGACAAGGGCAGACAACTTGTCTCTCGTTTCCATGGCCAGGGCATCTCAACAGATCACGGCTCGGCAGATGTCGAGACTTCTCAGCCACGTGGCCTCCACAGTTCATGTGACACCCATGGCACGCCTGCACATGAGATCAGCTCAATGGACCCTAGCTTCCCAGTGGTATTAAGCTCTGGGGAATCTAGAGGATGTGAACCAGCTGTCCACCAATTTTCACAATTCCCTTCAGTGATGGACAATTCGATCCAATTTGACCCTGGGACGGCACTTCCAGATTCCTCAGCCTCAAAAAGTGCTGACCATGGATGCATCTCTCCTGGGGTGGGGAGCACATGGGCCTCACACTCAGGGAGCTTGGTCCCTCCAGGAATCAGGTCTTCATATCAATTTCCTGGAGCTGCGAGCGATCTGGAACGCTCTGAAGGCTTTCAGAGATCGGCTGTCCAATCAAATTATTCAAATTCAGATAGACAACCAGGTTGCCATGTACTACGTCAACAAGCAGGGGGGCACCGGATCTCGCCCCCTGTGTCAGGAGGCTGTCAGCATGTGGCTGTGGGCTCGACGTTACGGCATGTTGTTGCTCCAAGCCACATATCTGGCAGGCGTAAACAACAGTCTGGCCGACAGGTTGAGCAGGATTATGCAACCTCACGAGTGGTCGCTCAACTCCCGAGTAGTGCGCCGGATCTTCCAAGTGTGGGGCACCCCCTTGGTAGATCTCTTCGCATCTCGAGCCAACCACAAGGTCCCTCAGTTCTGTTCCAGACTTCAGGCCCACGGCAGACTGGCATCGGATGCCTTCCTCCTGGATTAGGGGGAAGGCCTGATGTATGCTTATCCTCCCATACCTCTGGTGGGGAAGACTTTGTTGAAACTCAAGCAAGACCGAGGCACCATGATTCTGATTGCTTCTTTTTGGCCGCGTCAGATCTGGTTCCCTCTCCTTCTGGAGTTGTCCTCCGAAGAACCGTGGAGATTGGAGTGTTTTCCGACCCTCATCACCCAGAACGAAGGGGCGCTTCTGCATCCCAACCTCCAGTCTCTGACTCTCATGGCCTAGATGTTGAGAGCGTAGACTTTGCCTCTTTGGGTCTGTCGGAGGGTGTCTCCCGTGTCTTGCTTGCTTCCAGAAAAGATTCCACTAAGAGGAGTTACTTCTTTTTATGAAGGAGGTTTGCCTTCTGGTGTGACAGCAAGGCCTTAGATCCTCGCTCCTGTCCTACACAGATCCTGCTTGAATACCTTCTGCACTTGTCTGAGTCTGGCCTCAAGACCAACTCTGTAAGGGTTCATCTTAGCGCAATCAGTGCATACCATTACCGTGTGGAAGGTAAGCCGATCTCAGGACAGCCTTTAGTTGTTCGCTTCATGAGAGGTTTGCTTTTGTCGAAGCCCCCCGTCAAACCTCCTACAGTGTCATGGGATCTCAATGTCGTTCTCACCCAGCTGATGAAACCTCCTTTTGAGCCACTGAACTCCTGCCATCTGAAGTACTTGACCTGGAAGGTCATTTTCTTGGTGGCAGTTACTTCAGCTCATAGAGTCAGTGAGCTTCAGGCCCTGGTAGCCCAGGCCCCTTACACCAAATTTCATCATAATAGAGTAGTCCTCCGCACTCACCCTAAGTTCTTGCCGAAGGTAGTGTCGGAGTTCCATCTGAACCAGTCAATTGTCTTGCCAACATTCTTTCCCCGTCCTCATTCCTGCCCTGCTGAACGTCAGCTGCACACATTGGACTGCAAAAGAGCATTGGCCTTCTATCTGGAGCGGACACAGCCCAACAGACAGTCCGCCCAATTGTTTCTTTTGATCCCAACAGGAGGGGAGTGGCTGTGGGGAAACGCACCATTTCTAATTGGCTAGCAGATTGCATTTCCTTCACTTACGCCCAGGCTGGGCTGGCTCTTGAGGGTCATGTCACGGCTCATAATCTTAGAGCCATGGCAGCGACAGTGGCCCACTTGAAGTCAGCCACTATTGAAGAGATGTGCAAAGCTGTGACGTGGTCATCTGTCCACACATTCACATCTCATTACTGCCTGCAGCAGGATACCCGACGCGACAGTCGGTTCGGGCAGTCAGTGCTTCAGAATCTGTTTGGGGTTTAGAATCCAACTCTACCCCCCTAGGCCCATTTTTTATTCTGTTCCAGGCTACACTCTCAGTTAGTTGGATAAGTTGTTAGGTCAATCTCAGTTATGTCCTCGCCGTTGCGAGGCCCAATTGACCATGGTTGTTGTTTTGAGTGAGCCTGGGGGCTAGGGATACCCCATCAGTGAGAACAAGCAGCCTGCTTGTCCTCGGAGAAAGCGAATGCTACATACCTGTAGAAGGTATTCTCCGAGGACAGCAGGCTGATTGTTCTCACAAACCCACCCGCCTCCCCTTTGGAGTTGTGTCTTCCCTTGTCTTTGTCTTGCTACATACGGGACTGACGAACACGAGCCGGTTCGGGCGGGAAGACGGCCGCGCATGTGCGGTGCGCATCGTTGCGCGAGGACTAGCAAAGGCCTTTGCTAGTGAAGTTTCCGATTGGAGGGGGCTGCCGTGGACGTCACCCATCAGTGAGAACAATCAGCCTGCTGTCCTCGGAGAATACCTTCTACAGGCATGTAGCATTCGCTTTGTGTATCTTCATTACTTCAACATTTGCACTGGTTACCTGTAACCTTTAGGATTAAGTAAAAAATTTTAATGCTTGCTTACAAAGCACTATATACTGGCCTCCCTGGATACTTAGCCTCGCACATTATCCCTTACACCCCAACACTTTTTTTTACACTCCATCATTAAATATAGATTGGTCGTTCTGGGACTGACTAAGGCACGATGGGAGAGCACTAGAAATTCAGCATTTTTCTTTGTAGCTCTTTGGAACACTTTACCTATTGTACTCTGTTCTGAACATAGTTTAACCCATTTTTCCCCCATATTTGTTTTTACTTGTAAGAAGTCTTTATTATCCAACAAAACAGAACTTGAAATACATTGCACAAGCAGCAAAGGGAGAAAAGGTACTGTTCCATTCCTATTACAAATAGTCTACTAATATTTTCAATGCTGCAATAATCAACAGTTTCAACCTTCAATAATCATCATGACAGAACTTCAAAATTTTTTGTAAAGTTTTTGATTCAAACATTTCCCCCATCCTCCCCGCCCTCCTTCCCAAAGGACTCGGCTGGCCACCGACAATCATCTCACTCTCTCAACATACATTCTAAACTGACAGAGCTTCAGAGGAAACATTTTCCCAGATTAAGTTCCATTTTCCCATCTGATGTTTGCGCTCAGCCTTTAATCTCTCCATTTCGCGCACATACCACAGTTTGTTAAGCCATTTTGCTATCGGGGGAACCCCTTCTCGCCGCCAGTGAGAGGCCACAATCACCCTTGCAGTTCCCACCACATGCTTCACCAGTGTCTGTTTACATGTTGCTAGACCTGCAATCTGAGCTGAGAACAGAAACACTTCAGGGGTCTGTGGTACTGTGCTTCCCAGCCATTTCTGCAGCCTAAAGTGGACCACCCTCCAGAATGCACGAATTTTGACACAATCCCACCATATGTGCCCCATTGTGACTTTATGCCCTCACTTCCTCCAACACATACCCGGGGCCAACGGAAACATCCTCTGTAAACGGGCAGGTGTAAGGTACCACCTATATAGTACTTTCACTGCGTTCTCCTGCATGGGGACATGAGTCGATACCCCTACTACACTTCTTTCTATTCTCTCCCATTCAGGTTCTCCCAAATTCACATCCAGTTCCCTTTCCCATCTTTGCCTATGCTCACCACTGCAAGGTGATTGTTTACTTATGATGAGGTACAGGTGACTGATCAGGCCACGAGAGGAAGAAAACTTCTCACACATCTTTTCTAGTTCTGATGTTTGATGCTGTATCACCTCCCGCACCGCTTTAGTCTGAAGGAAGTGTGCTAATTGACAATATGCAAATTCACCCCCTTCTATCCCCGGGAGCGTGCCAGGTGCCCTTGACCTGGATTGGCCACTGTTGGTGACAGGATGCTGGGCTAGATGGACCTTTGGTCTTTCCCAGTATGGCACTACTTATGTACTTATGAACCTGTCCTTCAATGCATTAAAAGACAACAGTGAGTCCCCTTCATTTCCCCCATATTTTTTATTATATAATCTCAAACACATTGAGACACTGAAATACACATTAAATTTACATAAATCAGTAATAGATAAAAGAGGAAAATAAAACAAATATTACCTTCGTCCACCAGAAAAGAAATACGATTCCAAGATTTTTAGAAAACCAAGCAAAAAGAAAAAAAAACTTACATCTGCCACCTCTTAGGTCAACCTCCAGCCTGCTATTCAGGGAGGACATACAACATTCACTTCCATTCTTGCATCAAGGAAATCAATAAGCTGTTTAGAGTCCATGAATTGATATTGTTTACCCTCTAGCACTATATTACATATACAAGGAAAACGCAATACAAAATTTGCTCCCACGGCCTCGACTCTGGGGCGCAGGGCTAATAAGGCCCTGCGTATCACCTGTGTCTGTCTAGAGAGGTCAGGAAAAACTCTGGCTTTTGAACCCATAAACAGTTTATCTAAATGTCTTAGTGAAAGTCTTAAAACAGCATTCCGGTCTGGCTCCAAGACAAAGGTGACCAGCATAGTTGTCCTATGGGTAATAAGTTCCAATGAGTTTTTCAGGAAAGAAGCAAGGTTCATAACTTCTCCCACTACCAGTAAGGGGGGCTCTCCATCCCTCCCTTTAAGGCTCCAGATGTATTGAGCACGTGTAATAGGAGGTAATGATTCCTTATCCATCCCCAGAATCTCACTCATATTTTTTCACCATATCCACAGGAGAAATTAGTGGAGACTTGGGGAAATTGAGAAACCTTAGATTAAGTCTTCTAACCTGGTTTTCCAGGTATTCCAGGCGTTTATGAAGGAAATTATTATCTTTAACTAAGGCTGCTTCCAAAGTCCCTATTTCTTATATCTTAGAGTCCATATTTCCTATCTTAGAGGACTGTTGTGCAGTCTCCTGTGCTTGAATCAGAACGGCTTGGGAAATAACTTTAATATCATTAGCATTTTCATGAATCATAGCGTGCATGGTAGAGTGAGTGCTGTAGACCATATCCCACAGTGACTCTAATGTCACAACGGCAGGTTTAGTTATACCACTTGCTAATGAGGGGGAGTGAGATAAGATCTCCCGGCTGGATAACTTGGAAACAATATCTTGGGGTAATACCTTTAAGGCCTGTGAGGCCATTGAAAATTGTTCCTGAGTCCCGTTCAGGTTCGCAGAAGACCTCCCCTCAAGCAGCGCTGGTTGCACTACGGTGTCCGTTGCTGCTTGGGCTGCTGCGAAAATCTCACTCCCTGGCTGGCGTGGTGTCGTGCGTTCCACAGGGCTCAGAGAAGCCCCGTCTCCACTCTCTATCGACGTCAACGTGTCGAGAGTTGCAGAAGGAGATGAAGCACTCAGAGGTCCCGGTTGTTTCATCGGAATCTTTAAAGTTGTTTGCTTCATCGCTGGAAGGGTTCCAGGAGTTGAGGGGAAATCCTTCACCTTTCCCCTCTGCTTTCCCATCGTGTTCGACGGGTCCGAGGACGCGAATGAATCAAAGAACTCAAAGCCTCCTCCGGAGCAAACCCAGGTGCGTCTGATCACAGCGCCATCTTGGAATGTTTAACCCATTTTAAGGCTCCCCTACAAACCCACTTTTGTCAGCTTATGGGGACATCATGGGGCCCATGACAGGTGACAGAAATGTATGATGATAACTATATAATGTTTTTGTTCTGCGAGTTTTTGTGCAACTGTGTGATTGGTTCTTGATGTGCATGTGTCTTTCCTATTTTTATTGGCTTTCTTTTCTATTTTTACTATATGTTTTATAATTTTGTAAACCACCTAGACTTGTGCGCATATGTGGTATATAAAGTCTAATAATCATATGATGAAAATGCCATATACCTCTTTTCATGTCCTACACAAAAATTGCTTGATTACCTTTAGCATTTGTCAGAATCCAATGAGAATCAAACCTCATTTCGAGTCTACCATAGTGCAACTGGCTCTTATCACCACTGTGTGGATGATAGACCCATCTCTCTATAACCTTCAGCTATTCTATGGGAACTTTAATTTTACTGAGGCTTTCTATTGTTTCCTGCTATGTCTTGGGACCTCAGCATGGTTCTCATCTAGCTGATGAAAGCTCCTTTCTTTTCTTCAGATGGACTAAAGCCCTTAGAAAATTCACTGTTTGTTTCCTTTTACCTGTACTACACTTGGATAGAAGATTACATTTTTCACTTGTCTAGCCAGATCTGGAGGACCCATGGTGGGTATCAGGTCAGTTGCCACCATAGGTATAGTTTTTCTGCTTTCTTTGGAGGAGGAGGCAGAAATAGGTAATGAAGTCATATTAGCAATGTGGAGATGGGGGCCAAGTCAACATTAGCACTCTCAATATTTGGGGTGGGGGGGGGGCACCACCTCCCAACACCACCCAAATTACACTTATGGTTGCCGTGAAAGAGGCCCAAAAGGCTGTGATGTGGCCATATGTCCACACATGAGCATTACATTATTGTCTGGCAAGGAATTCCTGACATAATAGCTTTGATCAATCTGCACTGAACAATCTTTTTAAAGTTTAGAACCCTGCTCCTTCCCCCAAGACCTAATTGTTTTAAAAGAAAAAAACAGAGAACACACACAAAAGACTATTCACCACCCAAATTGTTAGCATTTTGTATTTTCAATTTCTTCTTTTTGTTAAAGGCAGCCTGTAGTATGATGACAATCGGGCTCATTTTCAAAGCACTTAGCCTCCCAAAGTTCCATAGAAACCTATGGAACTTAGCCTCCCAAAGTGCTTTGAAAATGTGCCTCATTATATCCTGCTTGTCCTTGGAGAAGTTACAGCACTTATCTGTAACAGGTATTCTTCGAGGACAAGCAGGCTGCTTGTTCTCACGACTGGGTTGACGTCCACAGCAGCCCCCACCAACCGGAACAAAATCTTTGCGGGTGGTCCCGCACGCAGGGCACGCCCACCGCGCATGCGCGGCCGTCTTCCCGCCTGTGCGCGACCGTTCCCGCTCAGTCTTTTCTTTTCCGCGCTGGAGAGAGCCGCGTTCGTCTCTCTGTCAGCCCCGGAAACCGGACCGCACCTTAGACGCGAGTTTTTTCTTCGTTGTTTTTCTTTGATTGTTTTCTTTTGTTCTGTTTATAAAAAAAAAAAAGAAAACTTTGTTTTTTCCCCTCGTACTTTTAGCGGAGGGCGCCTCGTTGCGGCCTTGAGGCCGCGCGGTTGATTTATTTTTCGAGGTGTGATTTTTACCGCCACCATCGACGACTTTGACTTCGCCGACGCGATTTTTCCGTCGATGTCCTCGAAGGTCCCGAGTGGATTTAACAAGTGTGGTCGGTGCGGCCGGCATATCTCGCAGACCGACACTCACGCTTGGTGCTTCCAGTGCCTCGGGCTGGAGCACGATACCAAGACATGCACCTTGTGTCTCGGTTTACAGAAACGGACACAAGTGGCGAGGCAAGTTCTTCGGGACCGTCTTTTCGGAACTTGCGCCGGCCCCTCGACGTCGACGGCCGGATCTTCGGTACCAGTACCGATGTCAACGAAATCGGCACCGACGGCACCGACCCCAGGAGCACAGGTCCCGTTGGCCCGCCGGTCTTCCAGAGATGGCAGGGGTGAACCGGCCGTGCGGGCAATCGGCCCCGGTCACTCTCTCTACCCAGGGCCCTCGGGACCGAACCCTGTCGGATCCGATCCCTCGAGGCCGAGGGGGATCTACCTCCTCCTCTTCGGTACCACCGAGCGCCGATGACGGGCACCGGAAGAAGGCTAAAAAGCACCGTCATCGGTCGCCCACGGCGCATGTGGCTACCGGCTCCAGAGATGACGCGACGTCGAGGAAGTGGCAGCGCCGGGAGGAGCGTTCCCCCTCGGTGGTAGAGGTATCGCTAAGTCAGGGCACCAGCACTTCGGTGCCGTCTCCTGGACCCGAGCAGATTCCGGCACCGGCACCTCCACCGGCCCCCTCGCCTTTCCCGACAGCGGGCCTTGATGAGTGCCTCCAAGCCATCCTTCCGGGGATCCTGAAAGGGCTCCCCGGCGCCGTTGATGGAGGCGCCGGCGTGCTGTAGCCCGGTGCCGAGGCCGCCGACGCCGCTTGCGGTGCCGGTCTCGACCGCCACGCAGGTGGAGTCCCCGTCGACGTCGATGGAGGGAGCTTCATCCCCGCCGGCACGGGAGTCCACCGCTCGACGACGCCACCGAGGACTCAGTGCCTCGAAGTCGAGCCGGGCCCAGTTGAGGTCTGAGCTACAGGAGCTCATGTCCGACACCGAGGAAGAGGCCTCATGGGGGGAGGAGGAGGACCCCAGATATTTCTCCTCAGAAGAGTCTGTGGGCCTTTCCTCCGACCCCACTCCTTCACCGGAGAGGAAGCTCTCGCCACCTGAGAGCCTCTCCTTTGCCTCCTTCGTCAGGGATATGTCTATCTGCATTCCCTTCCCCGTGGTCTCTGTGGATGAGCCGAGGGCCGAGATGCTCGAGGTCCTCGACTATCCATCACCACCTAGAGAGTCCTCCACGGTACCCGTTGCACAATGTCCTCAAAGAGACACTGCTTCGGAACTGGTTGAGACATTTATCTAACCCCACCATCCCCAAGAAAGCGGAGTCCCAATTTCAGGATCCACTCAGACCCAGAGTTAATGCGGCCTCAATTGTCTCATGACTCGGCGGTCATGGACTCTGCTCTCAAGAGGGCACGGAGTTCGAGGGATACCGCCTCGGCGCCCCCGGGGCGGGAGTCTCGCACTCTGGACTCGTTTGGGAGGAAGGCCTACCAATCTTCAATGCTCGTGACCCGCATCCAATCCTACCAGCTCTACACGAGCATACACATGCGGAATAATGTGAAGCAACTGGCGGACCTGGTCGACAAGCTTCCCCCGGAGCAGTCCAGGCCTTTTCAGGAGGTGGTCAGGCAGCTGAAGGCGTGCAGAAAGTTCCTGTCCAGGGGTATATATGACACCTGTGATGTGGCATCTCAAGCTCAAGGTATAGTGATGCACAGGCTGTCATGGCTGCGTGCCTCTGACCTGGACAACCGCACCCAGCAGCGGCTGGCCGATGCCCCTTGCCGGGGGGATAATATTTTTGGTGAGAAGGTCGAGCAGTTGGTGGACCAACTACACCAGCGGGAAACCGCCCTTGACAAGCTCTCCCACTGGGCGCCTTCAGCATCCACCTCAGCAGGTGGACGTTTTTCCCGGGCCAGGCAGGCTGCGCCCTACGCCTACAACAAGCGTAGGTACACCCAGCTGGCCCGAAGGCCTCATCAGGCACAGGGACAGTCCCAGCGCGCTCGTTCCCGTCAACAGCGTGCGCCTAAGCAGCCCCCTGCGCCTCCACAGCAAAATCCGGGGACGGGTTTTTGACTGGATCCATGGGAACATAGCCGCCATCAAAGTGTCCGTACCAGACGATCTGCCAGTCGGGAGGAGGTTAAAATTTTTTCACCAAAGGTGGCCTCTAATAACCTCTGACCAGTGGGTTCTCCAAATAGTGCGGTGCGGATACACCCTGAATTTGGCCTCCCCTCCACCAAATTGTCCTCTGGGAGCCCAATCCTTCAGCTCCCATCACAAGCAGGTACTTGCAGAGGAACTCTCCGCCCTTCTCAGCGCCAATGCGGTCGAGCCCGTGCCACCCGGGCAGGAGGGACAGGGATTCTATTCCAGGTACTTCCTTGTGGAAAAGAAAACAGGGGGGATGCGCCCCATCCTAGACCTGAGAGGCCTGAACAAATACCTGGTCAAAGAGAAGTTCAGGATGCTTTCCTTGGGCACCCTTCTACCAATGATTCAGAAAAACAATTGGCTATGTTCCATGGATTTAAAGGACGCCTACACTCACATCCCGATACTGCCAGCTCACAGACAGTATCTCAGATTCCGCCTGGGGACATGGCATTTTCAGTATTGTGTGCTGCCCTTTGGGCTCGCCTCTGCCCCACGGGTGTTCACGAAGTGCCTCGTGGTGGTCGCGGCCTATCTACGCAAGCTGGGAGTGCACGTGTTTCCATATCTCGACGATTGGCTGGTCAAGAACACCTCGGAGGCAGGAGCTCTCCGGTCCATGCAGTGCACTATTCACCTCCTGGAGCTGCTGGGGTTTGTGATAAATTACCCAAAGTCCCATCTCCAGCCAGTCCAATCTCTGGAATTCATAGGAGCCCTGCTGAATTCACAGATGGCTCAGGCCTTTTTTCCCGAAGCGAGGGCCCACAACCTCCTGTCCCTCGCTTCCCAGACCAGAGCGTCTCAGCAGGTCACAGCTCGGCAGATGTTGAGACTCCTAGGTCATATGTAGGCATATTTTCAAAGCACTTAGCCTCCCAAAGTTCCATAGAAACCTATGGAACTTAGCCTCCCAAAGTGCTTTGAAAATATGCCTCATGGCCTCCACAGTTCATGTGACTCCCATGGCTCGTCTTCACATGAGATCCGCTCAATGGACCCTAGCTTCCCAGTGGTGCCAGGCCACCGGGAATCTAGAAGATGTCATCCGCCCCTCCACCAGTTGCCGCACTTCACTGCTCTGGTGGACCATCCGGACCAATTTGACCCTGGGACGTCCATTCCAAATTCCGCAGCCCACGAAAGTGCTGACGACGGATGCATTTCGCCTGGGGTGGGGAGCTCATGTCGATGGGCTTCACACCCAGGGACTGTGGTCCCTCCAGGAACAAGATCTTCAGATCAACCTCCTGGAGCTCCGAGCGGTCTGGAACGCACTGAAGGCCTTCAGAGATCGGCTGTCCTATCAAATTATCCAAATTTGGACAGACAATCAGGTTGCAATGTATTACATCAACAAGCAGGGGGGCACCGGATCTCGCCCCCTGTGTCAGGAAGCCGTCGAGATGTGGCGTTGAGCCTGCCAGTTCGGCATGCTTCTTCAAGCCACATACCTGGCAGGTGTAAACAACAGTCTGGCCGACAGACTGAGCAGAGTCATGCAACCGCACGAGTGGTCGCTCCATTCCAGAGTGGTACGCAAGATCTTCCGAGAGTGGGGCACCCCCTGAGTGGACCTTTTCGCCTCTCAGACAAACCACAAGCTGCCTCTGTTCTGTTCCAGACTACAGGCACACGGCAGACTAGCGTCGGATGCCTTTCTCCTCCATTGGGGGACCGGCCTCCTGTATGCTTATCCTCCCACACCTTTGGTGGGGAAGACCTTACTGAAGCTCAAGCAAGGCCACGGCACCATGATTCTGATAGCACCTTTTTGGCCCCATCAGATCTGGTTCCCTGTACTTCTGGAGTTGTCCTCCGAAGAACCCTGGAGATTGGAGTGTTTTCCGACTCTCATTTCGCAGAACGACGGAGCGCTTCTGCACCCCAACCTTCAGTCTCTGGCTCTCACGGCCTGGATGTTGAGGGCGTAGACTTCGCTTCGTTGGGTCTGTCTGAGGGTGTCTCCCGTGTCTTGCTTGCCTCTAGAAAGGATTCCACTAAAAAGAGTTACTTTTTCAAGTGGAGGAGGTTTGTCGTTTGGTGTGAGAGCAAGGCCCTAGAACCTCGTTCTTGTCCTGCACAGAACCTACTTGAATACCTTCTGCACTTATCAGAGTCTGGCCTCAAGACCAACTCAGTAAGGAATCACCTTAGTGCGATTAGTGCTTACCATCATCGTGTAGAGGGTAAAGCCATCTCTGGAGAGCCTTTAGTCGTTCGATTCATGAGAGGCTTGCTTTTGTCAAAGCCCCCTGTCAAGCCTCCTACAGTGTCATGGGATCTCAACGTCGTCCTCACCCAGCTGATGAAACCTCCTTTTGAGCCACTGAATTCATGCCATCTGAAGTACTTGACCTGGAAGGTCATTTTCTTGGTGGCAGTTACTTCAGCTCGTAGAGTCAGTGAGCTTCAAGCCCTGGTAGCTCAGGCTCCGTATACTAAATTTCATCATAACAGAGTAGTGCTCCGCACTCACCGTATGTTCCTGCCAAAGGTGGTGTCGGAGTTCCATCTTAACCAGCCAATTGTCTTGCCAACATTCTTTCCCAGACCGCATACCTGTCCTGCTGAACGTCAGTTGCACACATTGGACTGCAAGCAAGCTTTGGCCTTCTATCTGGAGCGGACACAGCCCCACAGACAGTCCGCCCAATTGTTTATTTCTTTCGACCCCAATAGGAAAGGGGTCGCTGTCGGGAAACGCACCATTTCTAATTGGCTAGCAGATTGCATTTCCTTCACTTACGCCCAGGCTGGGCTGACTCTTGAGGGTCATATCACAGCTCACAGTGTTAGAGCCATGGCAGCGTCGGTGGCCCACTTGAAGTCAGCCACTATTGAAGAGATCTGCAAAGCTGCGACGTGGTCATCTGTCCACACATTCACATCTCATTATTGCCTACAGCAGGATACCCAACGCGACAGTCGGTTCGGGCAGTCGGTGCTGCAGAATCTGTTTGGGGTTTAAATCCAACTCCACCCTCCAGGACCCAAATTTATTCTGGTCAGGCTGCACTCTCAGTTAGTTGTTCTTCGTAGGTCAATTTCTGTTATACCCTCGCCGTTGCGAGGTTCCATTGACCTGGGTTCTTGTTTTGACTGAGCCTGAGAGCTAAGGATACCCCAGTCGTGAGAACAAGCAGCCTGCTTGTCCTCGGAGAAAGCGAATGATACATACCTGTAGCAGGTGTTCTCCGAGGACAGCAGGCTGATTGTTCTCACCTACCCTCCCTCCTCCCCTTTGGAGTTGTGTTTTTTCATCATTCCTTTGCTTGTCATTCAACTGAGCGGGAACGGTCGTGCACGGGCGGGAAGACGGCTGCGCATGCGCGGTGGGCGTGCCCTGCGTGCGGGACTGCCCGCAAAGTTTTTGTTCCGGTTGGTGGGGGCTGCCGTGGACGTCAACCCAGTCGTGAGAACAATCAGCCTGCTGTCCTCGGAGAACACCTGCTACAGGTATGTATCATTCGCTTTCTCTGAATGCAACAGGATATTAGACTTCACAAAACCCATCTGCCTTCACTATGAGTTGGCTCATCATAACTTAAACTTTATTTGGAACTTGGATGCACCTGCAACTATGCCAGTACCAGAAATTTTGTACATGTGCACTTACTGTGCTTGAATGCTCTCCAAGCCTTAAGAGAACTTTCCTACTCTTTTTGCAATGTGGGCTTTATTGGATGAGGTTGTCCAATCACAATGATTAATATTTTTTTTCCTTTTAAAAATTTAAATTATTATTAGCATTTGTATAGCGCTACCAGATGCACGCAGCGCTGAACACATGACACAAAGAGATAGTCCCTGCTCAAAAGATCTTACAATCTAAATAATACAGACAGACATAAACTAAATAACTAAACATACTTCAAAATTCCACTTGTGTGAATCCCGGGCACAATGCTTGACTTTAAGTGCTTATTCCATATCATCATGCTGATCAATCCATAGACTGGTGGGTTGTGTCCATCTACCAGCAGGTGGAGATAGAGAGCAATCCTTTTGCCTCCCTATATGTGGTCATGTGCTGCCGGAAACTCCTCAGGATGTTCTCTATCTCAGCAGGTGGTGGTCACACACAGCAGCAGCTCTGGCTAGGTCTCCAAGCCTAATTCTTAGGTTTTGTTGAGTACCTGGGGTTGAGGGATCTTCTTGAGCAAGTGCAAACCTGGTGGTGCCAGGTCCCTCCTTTTCTCCCCCCTCCCACTGGCTCCGTTAAAAAAAAAAATTTGGACGTCCTTTAAGGGCGTTTATTTCAACGTTTATATCAGCGTTTATTGCAGCTGCTCACTGGGACACCAGTTCGTTACAGCTCGGAGCGAGGAGCAGGTAATGTTTACCTTTTGTAGCGGGCAGGGGATTCCCCGATCGGTCTCCATGTGGCTTATGGCGTCGGAGGGCGAGGGCGCGAAGAATCGCTCCCCGGACCGCGTGTGCACGTCTAGCGGGGATGCGGGGGTTTCAAAGCCTGAATCGCCTTTTTTGGGCGTCAGTTTGGAGTTCGGTCAGTGTCCTGGTTCTTCCTCCGATGCAGCGGTTTTTCCCGACATAAGTGCCCATCCCCCGCTGCTCACCCCCCCCCCCCCCCCCCATTTTGACCGGCCACTCTGCTCGGACGGCTTCTTCTTGGGCCGCCCTCAAGGTGGGAGACGTTAATGCTATGGTCGCCCTTGATTCGGGCGACGGCAAGAAAGCGGCAAAAGTTAAGCGCCGTTCTTCCCGCGCGGCTCCTTCTCGGAGTTTCGCGCCGGACGTCATTTTGGATGCGCAGCATGTTTCTCCCCCACTCTTGTGAGCGCCGGTTGAGGGTGCGTCTAGGGCCGTTGCCCAGGCTGCAGAAGTGCACAGTCTGGGGGGTTTCTCCCCTGAGTTCATTTTGCTGCTGCATCAGGCTTTTCTTATGCAAAACGCTGCCCCAGCTCCCCTGTCTAATCAAGGGGTTGAGGGCTCCGGAAGCAAACGCCCTCGGGTGGATTTCCAGGCCCTAGAGGACTCTGTCTCCTCTGATGTAGATGAGGGCAGCGTATCTGAGTTCTCCCAACGGTCCTTTGGGGATTCCTTGGAGGAGACGGATTCCCGCTCGGATGGAGCTGATGATCCCTCTGCAGCGCGGATCTTTCGCTCAGAGGATTTGCCCAACCTGTTAGTGCAGGCCATGAGCATTTTGAAGATTTCCTCTCCGGAGGACGTCTCTCCCTCAGCCTCTGCTGGCTCTGCCATTATGCTGGGGATGAAGCGCCCGCCTAGAACCTTCCACGTGCATGAAGCCATGCACACCTTGATTTCGGCTCAATGGGATTCCCCAGAAGCGAGCCTTAAAGTGGCTAGGGCTATGTCCCGCCTCTATCCTCTGGCTGAAGGCGAACGGGAGGCCTTTCTTTGGCCTTCCGTGAATTCCTTAATCACTGCGGTGACTAAGAAAACGGCGTTGCCGGTGGAAGGTGGCACGGCCCTAAAGGACGCCCAAAACAGAAGATTGGAGACGGCTTTAAAATCGTCCTTCGAGGCGGCTGCTTTAAGTTTGCAGGCCTCAGTTTGCGGCTCCTATGTGGCCAGGGCGTGCCTGACGATTGTGCAGCGGGCTTCCCCCTCGGATCCTTCCTTGAGGGCTGATTGGCCGGCCCTGGAATCGGGCTTGGCCTACTTGGCAGACTTGCTGTATGATGTCTTGAGAGCCTCGGCTAAAGGTATGGCTCAGACAGTCTCTGCTCGGCGCTGGCTTTGGATGAAGCATTGGTCTGCTGACCACATCTCTAAGTCTCGCCTGGCTAGGTTGCCTTTTAAAGGCAAGCTGCTCTTTGGGGTCGAGCTGGACAAGATTGTGACCGATCTCGGCACGTCCAAGGGCAAGAGGTTACCGGAGGTCAGCGCTTGGGCCAGTGGTGCCCACCCCAGTTCCTCCAAAGGACGGTTTCAGGAAGCCCGTTGGTATCACCCGGGCAAGTCAGGCTTCTCTGCCCCCTCTTCCTTCAAGAGGAACTTCTCCCCCCAAGCAGCATTCCTTTCGCAGAGATTGCCGTCCCGGAGGTGCGTCCTCCGGTCCTCCCCCAGGGTCTCGTACCCAATGACGGGGCGCTGGTCTATGGCCCAGAGCAGATTGAAGGACGCCTATCCTCTGGGTGAGTGGACCAGTGTAACTTCAGACGTTTGGGTGCTGGAAGTCGTCGGAGACGGCTACAAGCTAGAGTTCTGCCAACCCTTAAGAGACGGGTTTGTGCACTCTCCCTGCAAGTCTCCGGTCAAAGCTGTGGCAGTGCAGCAGACTTTGGACAATCTGATCCGCCTGGGTGCGGTCGTTCCGGTGCCAGAAGATCAGCTTGGCAAGGGACATTACTCCATTTACTTTGTGGTACCAAAGAAAGGAGGTTCTGTGCGGCCTATCCTCGACCTCAAAGGGGTCAATCGGGCCTTGAAAGTTCGACACTTCCGAATGGAGACTCTCCGCTCTGTTATAGGGGAGTTCCTGGCATCCTTGGACATCAAGGAATCTTACTTGCATATTCCCATCTGGCCTCCTCATCAACGCTTTCTGCGTTTTGCAGTCCTGGGCCGACACTTCCAGTTCAGAGCCCTCCCGTTCGGGTTGGCTACTGCTCCGCGGACCTTCTTCAAAGTAATGGTGGTCATCGTGGCCTTCCTACGAAAGGAAGGAGTACAAGTCCATCCTTATCTGGACGACTGGTTGATCCGAGCCCCCTCTTATGCAGAGTGCGGCAGAGCATCAGACCGGGTGTTTGCTCTTTTGAGCTCCCTGGGGTGGATCATCAACTGGGAGAAAAGCCAGCTGCGCCCGACTCAGTCCCTGGAGTATCTGGGAGTTCGTTTCGACACCCAAGTGGGCAGAGTGTTCCTGCCAGACAATCAGATTGTCAAGCTTCAGGCTCAGGTGGACCGGTTCCTAGTAGCCTCTCCTCTTCGGGCTTGGGACTGTGTGCAGCTGTTGGGCTCTATGACAGCCACGATGGAAGTAGTGCCCTGGGCCAGGGCCCATATGAGACCTCTACAGCACTCTCTGCTGCAGCGATGGACTCCAGTGTTGGAGGATTACGCTGTGCGCCTTCCCTTGGATCCAGCGGTGCGCAAGGCGCTGAGCTGGTGGCTGAGGACGGACAAGCTGTCCGCAGGAATGCCTCTTTTGACCCCGGAGTGGGTTGTCGTCACGACGGACGCCTCTTTGACGAGCTGGGGAAGGACAGTGCAGGGGCTCTGGTCTCCTGCAGAGGCAAAGTGGTCTATCAACCTCCTGGAACTCGGAGCCATTCGGTTGGCGCTTTTGGAGTTTCTCCCGGTACTGGCGGTGAAGCCAGTACGGGTCCTGTCGGACAATGCCACAGCTGTGGCCTATGTCAATCGCCAGGGAGGTACTAAGAGCGCCCCTCTAGCCAAGGAGGCCATGAATCTATGCCAGTGGGCGGAAGCGAACCTGGAACAGCTGTCGGCGGCCCACATTGCAGGAGTCATGAATGTCAAGGCGGACTTCCTCAGTCGCCATACATTGGATCCCGGAGAGTGGCAGCTATCGGCTCAGGCGTTCTTGGACATCACGAAGCGCTGGGGCCAGCCGAGCATAGATCTGATGGCGTCATCGGCCAATTGCCAAGTGCCGCGCTTTTTCAGCAGAGTACCGGACCCTCGATCTCTGGGAGTAGATGCTCTTCTCCAACTGTGGCCGACACAGGAGCTTCTCTATGTGTTCCTGCCCTGGCCCATGTTGGGCAGGGTGCTAGACCGGGTGGCAAAGCATCTGGGTCGGATAATCCTGGTGAGTCCGGACTGGCCCAGACGTCCCTGGTATGCGGACTTGATCAGCTCTCGGTGGACAGCCCTCTGCGGCTGCCAGCGGTGCCGGGCCTGTTGCATCAGGGTCCCGTGGTGATGGAGGCACCCTCCCCCTTTGGTCTTACGGCCTGGCTATTGAGCGGCAGCGTCTGAGGAAGAAGGGCTTCTCAAACAAGGTCATCGCCACTATGCTGAGAGCGAGGAAGCGCTCTACTTCTACTGCTTACACCAGGGTTTGGCGTACCTTTGCATCGTGGTGTGAGGCAGGCTCTCTTTCTCCCTTCTCTGCTCCAATTTCTTCAGTGTTGGCGTTTCTGCAAGAAGGTCTGGAGAAAGATCTGTCGCTCGGTTCCCTTAAAGTCCAGGTAGCGGCTCTGGCTTGCTTCAGGGGTCGCCTGAAGGGTGCTTCCCTGGCCTCGCAGCCAGATATGGTGCGCTTTCTCAAGGGAGTTAATCACCTACGCCCTCCTCTGCACTCGGTGGTGCCTGTGTGGAATCTCAATCTAGTGCTAGGAGCCTTGCAGAAGCCGCCTTTTGAACCCTTGTCAAGGGCATCTCTGAAAGACCTGACGTTGAAAGCAGTCTTTTTGGTGGCTGTCACTTCAGCCAGAAGAGTTTCCGAGCTCCAGGCGCTATCATGTCGGGAGCCCTTCCTGCAGTTCACTGAGGCAGGAGTGTCTATTCGCACGGTGCCTTCCTTCCTGCCCAAGATTGTTTCTCGTTTCCATGTGAATCAGCAGCTCTACCTACCCTCCTTTCGTAGGGAGGACTACCCAGAGGAGTACTCTGCTCTCAAATATCTAGATGTGAGACGAGTCATCATCAGATACTTGGAAGTGACCAATGATTTCCGGAAGTCGGATCATCTGTTTGTGCTGTTCGCAGGTCCTCGTAAGGGTCTGCAGGCATCCAAGCCTACAGTGGCACGATGGATCAAGGAAACCATTGCAGCGGCTTATGTGGCCGCGGGGAAGATGCCACCTATCCAACTGAAGGCTCACTCCACTAGAGCACAGGCGGCCTCGATGGCAGAGGCCGGGTTCGTCTCCTTGGAAGAGATTTGTAAGGCGGCAACTTGGGCATCGGCTCATACCTTCTCCAGTCATTACCGCTTGACTGTGGCTGCTCGGGTGGAGGCCCGGTTTGGAGCTTCAGTGTTGCAGTCAGGGATTTCTATGTCCCACCCTGGGTGAGTACTGCTTCGGTACATCCCACCAGTCTATGGATTGCTCAGCATGATGATATGGAAGGTAAACTTATGTATCTTACCTGATAATTTTCTTTCCATTAATCATAGCTGATCAATCCATAGCCCCTCCCAGATATCTGAACTGTTTATATTCTGGTTGCATTTCAGGTTCAAGTTTAGTCTTCTGTTCCTGTTCAGGAGGATCTTCGTGTTCAAGTTTTTTCAATTGGATTCTTCAAGAGTTGAGACGAGTTTGTGTTACAGTGAGCTGCTGCATTCCTCTCCCCTCCGTTTTACGGGGCTGCATTGAGATCTAAATTCTGCCGGCGCTGCCTCCCGCTTCGTGCGGCAGTAGGGCAGCCTTATATCCCTCCCGCTTCGGCGGTGTTAGGGTCAGCCAGCTCCTCCCGCGGTTGCGGTCGCAGGATAAGCCAGATCCCCCGCATCGGTGGGTGTGGTGTCTCTCCCCCGCTCCGCGGGGATGAGCTGGACGGATTCCCCTCCCCCACTTGTGTGGGGATGAGCTGGGTTGATTCCCCTTCCCCGTTTCAGCAGTGGTGAGCTGGGCAGAGTGTCCCTTTGTGGGTGTAATTCTCTAAGTGCTGAGTCCTGCGGATGGAGCTTTGATATCGACATACCGAGGAGTTTCCGGCAGCACATGACCACATATAGGGAGGCAAAAGGATTGCTCTCTATCTCCACCTGCTGGTAGATGGACACAACCCACCAGTCTATGGATTGATCAGCTATGATTAATGGAAAGAAAATTATCAGGTATGATACATAATTTTACCTTTTTCAAGCCAATTTAGAGTTGCAATACAGTCTAGAAACTGCTGTAATAAATGACAGAAAATAGTATTTGAATCCATTTATAAATTATTGTCATTAGATGGCAGTATAAACTCTGACTTGGCTTTGGCTGTACATAATCATGTCAGCAGACTGACTGATGATAAATGTTAGGTAAATGTTGTAGTTAAATTTGCCTAGGTTAAATATAATAATGATAGGATTGGTAAATTCATGTACCCTTTGATTTTTTAGGGGACTTCCTTGAAAAAGTACATACATCAGTATGTAAGTATTGCCATACTGGGAAAGACCAAAGGTCCATCAAGCCCAGCATCCTGTTTCGAACATTGGCCAATCCAGGTCACATATACCTGGCAAGATCCCAAAAAAATACAAAACATTTTATACTGCTTATCCCAGAAATAGTGGATTTTCCTCGTCCATTTAATAATGGTCTTCCCTACACCCCTTCCCGTGCACTCCGCTCCATGGATAAATCCTTATCTGTTCCCTTCTCCACTACTGCAAACTCCAGACTTCGCGCCTTCTGTCTCGCTGCACCCTACGCCTGGAATAAACTTCCTGAGCCCCCATCCTTGGCCACCTTTAAATCTAGACTGAAAGCCCACCTCTTTGACATTGCTTTTGACTTGTAACCACTTGTAACCACTCGCCTCCACCTACCCTCCTCCCCTCCTTCCTGTACACATTAATTGATTTGATTTGCTTACTTTATTTTTTGTCTATTAGATTGTAAGCTCTTTGAGCAGGGACTGTCTTCTATGTTTGTGCAGCACTGCGTACGCCTTGTAGCGCTATAGAAATGCTAAATAGTAGTAGTAGTAGTAGTAGTAATAATTAGGTCATGGTCTGACTCTGGCTGATGAAAACTTTTGTAAGTTTCGTGTACAATTTTGGAGTGCGGCATGTTGAAGAACTGGAAAAACTACAAAGTAACACTTAATGAAAGGAATGGGGAGAGCTGCTATTTGGATGAGCTGTTAAAACTGGTTTATTTCAAAAGGAAATTATGAGAGAGAATTTGGTGCTGTTCAACTGATATTCAAAGTAATAAAGATCTACATAAGTATTGCCATACTGGGAAAGACCAAAGGGCCATCAAGCCCAGCATCCTGTTTCCAACAGTGGCCAATCCACGTCACAAATGCCTGGCAAGATCCCAAAAAAGTACAAAACAGTCTATACTGCTTAGCCCAGAAATAGTGGATTTTCCCCAAGTCCATTTAATAATGGTCTATGGACTTTTTCTTTAGGAAGCCGTCCAAACCTTTTTAAAACTCTGCTAAGCTAACCGCCTTTACCACATTCTCTGGCAACGAATTCCAGAGTTTAATTACACATTGAGTGAAGAAAAGTTTTCTCTGATTCGTTTTAAATGTACTACATTGTAGCGTCATCGCATGCCCCCTAGTCCTAGTATTATTATTATTAGCATTTGTATCCCACATTTTCCCACCAATTCACAGGCTCAATGTGACTTACATTTGCCGTAATGGCGATTGCCATTTCCGGGTCACAGAATACAAAAGTCGCTGCATTAAGGTGCATGCATACATGGTAGAGAGGAATACATTGTGGTAGTGCATATTAATTTCTATGTGATAAATAGGAATGTAACATACATTGGGTCATCAACTGTAGAGAAGTTATTCAACATAAGGGTTAAAGTGACACTATATTCAGCATAAGGGTTAAAGTGAAAGAGGTCAGTATTTTTGGAAAGCTTACACAGATGCTTCACATCTACCCGTTCCACTCCACTCTTTATTTTATAGACTTCTATCATATCTCCCCTCAGCCTCCTTTTCTCTAAGCTGAAGAGCCTAGCCACTTTAGCCTTTCCTTATAGAGAAGTCGTCCCATCCTCTTTATTATTTTCGTTGCCCTTCTCTGCACCTTTTCTAATTCCACTATATATTTTTTTGAGATACGGTAACAGGAATTGAAAACACTATTTTTGAGGTGTGGTTGCACCTGGTGCGATACAAAGGCATTATAACATCCTCATTTTGTTTTCCATTCCTTTCCTAATAATACTTAACATTCTATTTGCTTTCTTAGCCGCCGCAGCACTCTGAGCAGAAGGTTTCAATATAAGATCAACGACACCTAGATCCATTTCTTGGTCTGTGACTCCTAACATGGAACCTTGCATGACGTAGCTATAATTCAGGTTCCTCTTTTCCACATGCATCACTTTAGACTTGCTCATATTAAACGTCATCTTCCATTTAGACACCCAGTCTCGTAAGGTCCTCTTGTAATTTTTCACAATCCTCCCGCGATTTAACAACTTTGAATAACTTTGTGTCATCAGCAAATGCAATTACCTCACTAGTTACTCCCATCTCTAGGTCATTTATAAATATGTTAAAAAGCAGCAGTCCCAGTACAGACCCCTGGGGAACCCCACTAACTACCCTTCTCCATTGAGAATACTGACCATTTAACCCTACTCTCTGTTTTCTATCTTTTAACCAGTTTTTAATCCACAATAGAAAACTACTTCCTATCCCGTGACTCTCCGATTTCCTCTGGAGTCTTTCATGAGGTACTTTGTCAAAAGCCTTCTGAAGATGCAGATAAACAATAACAACCGGCTCACCTTTATCCACATGTTTGTTCACCCCTTCAAAGAAATGTAGTAGATTGGTGAGGCAAGATTTCCCTTCACTAAAACCATGTTGACTCTGTCTCATTAATCCATGCTTTTGAATATGCTCTGTAATTTTGTTCTTAATAGTTTCTACCATTTTGCCCGTCACTGACGTCAGACTCACCGATCTATAATTTCCCGGATCTCCTCTGAAACCTTTTATAAAATCGGCGTTACATTGGCCCATTCGCCACCCTCCAATCTTCCGGTACCACACTCGATTTTAAGGATAAATTACATATTACTAACAATAACTATGCAAGTTCATTTTTCAGTTCTATCAGTACTCTGGGATGAATACCATCGGTCCAGGAAATTTGCTACTCTTTCGTTTGTAGAACTGCCCCATTACATCGTCCAGGTTTACAGAGAATTCTCTGACTCGTCAGCTTTGAATACCATTTCCGGCACCGGTATCCCACCCAAAATCTTCCTCGGTGAAGGACCGAAGAAAAGAATTCATTTAATCTCTCTGCTACGGCTTTGTCTTCCCTGATCGCCCCTTTTACTCCTCGGTCATCGACTCTTTTGCCAGCTTCCTGCTTTTAATATACCTAAAAAAAATTTTACTATGTGTTTTTGCCTCCAACGCAATCTTTTTTTCGAAGTCCCTCTTAGCTTTCCTTATCAGCACTTTGCATTTGACTTGACATTCCTTATGTCGTTTCTTATTATTTCAGTTGGTTCTTCCATTTTCTGAAGGATTTTCTTTTAGCTCTAATAGCTTCCTTCACCTCGCTATTTAACCACACTGGCTGTCGTTGGTCTTCCGTCCGCCTTTTTTAATACATGGAATATATTTGACCTGGCTTCCAGGATGGTATTTTTGAACAGCATCCACGCCTGATGTAAATTTTTGACCCTCGCAGTCGCTCCTCTAAGTTTTCTTTTCACCATTCTTCTCATTTTATCATAGTCTCCTTTTTTAAAGTTAAACACTAACATATTTGATTTCCTATGTATACTTACTTCAAAGTTAATATCATATCCGATCATATTATGATCACTGTTATCAAGCGACCCCAGCACCATTACCTCCCGCACCAGATCATGCTCTCCACTAAAGACTAGGTCTAGAATTTTTCCTTCTCTCGTTGGTTCCTGTACCAGCTGCTCCATAAAGCTGTCCTTGATTTCATCAAGGAATTTTACCTCCCTAGCGGTCCCGATTTTACATTTACCCAGTAATATCGGGGTATTGAAATCACCCATTATTATTGTGTTGCCCAGTTTGTTTGCGTCCCTAATTTCCATTAACATTTCTGTATCCGGTCTGTTCATCCTTGCCAGGCAGACGGTAGTACACTCCTATCATTATCCTTTTCCCCCTTTACCCATGGAATTTCAATCCACAGTGATTCCAAGAGTGGTTTCCTGCAGAATTTCAATCTATTTAATTCAAGCTCTCGTTAATATACAATGCTTACCCCTCCACCAATTCGATCCACCCTATCGCTATGGTATAATTTGTACCCCGGTATGACAGTGTTCCACCAGGTCTCAGAGATGCCTATTATATCTAATTTTTCATTTAGTGCAATATATTCTAACTCTCCCATCTTATTTCTTAGGCTCTTGGCATTCGCATATAGACATTTCAAACTGTGTTTGTTGCTCCTATTTACATCATGCTTAGTACTTGACAGTACTATTTTTTTTTTTGTTACATTTGTACCCCACGCTTTCCCACTCATGGCAGGCTCAATGCGGCTTACATGGGGCAATGGAGGGTTAAGTGACTTGCCCAGAGTCACAAGGAGCTGCCTGTGCCTGAAGTGGGAATCGAACTTGCAATCTTTTGTCTGATTTTTATTTTATTTAGGGACACCTGATCTACTACGGTCTCTTTTGCAACCTCACTATCAGGATACCCTATCTTCCCTGTTTGGTGATATCTTTGAAAGATACCTTATCCCGAACCATGATCTTTTGAGCAACTGTCGGCCTTCCCCCCATTTCCTGTTTAAAAGCTGCTCTATCTCCTGTTTTAAATGCCGATGTCAGCAGCCCTGGTCCCACCCTGGTTAAGGTGGATCCCATCTTTTCGGAATAGGCTTCCCCTTCCCCAGAAGTTGCACCAGTCATAACAAATCTAAAACCCTCCTCCCTGCACCATCGTCTCATCCATGCATTGAAACTCCGGAGCTCTGCCTGTCTCTTGGGCCCTGCGCGTGGAAAGGGTAGCATTTCGGAAAATGCTACCCTTGAGGTTCTGGACTTGAGCTTTCTCCCTAAGAGTCCAAATTTGGCTTCCAGAACCTCTCTCCCACATTTTCCTATGTCATTGGTACCCACATGTACCAAGACAGCCGACTCTTCCCCAGTACTATCTAAAATCCTTTCTAGGTGACGCGTGATGTCCACCACCTTCGCACCAGGCAGGTAAGTCACCAAGCGATCGTCACGTCCACCAGCCACCCAACTATCTATATGCCTAATGATCGAATCACCAACTACAACAGTTGTCCTACCCCTCCCCCCCCCCCCCCCCCAGCAGCACTTGGAGACATATCATCGGTGCAAGAGGGTAGTACATCCCCTGGTGGGCAGGTCCTGGCTACAAGAGTACTTCCTACTTCACCAGGGTGATGCTCTCCTTCTAGGAGACCTCTGTCCTCCAAGGTAGCACAGGGGCTACCAGACTGGTAGCACAGAATGACAGAATAAGGGGCTACCTATTAAATTGATAGGGATCAGGCCCACCCACTCAGAGAGTCAAAAGAAGTGCCATGAGCAGCTGTGAAAAGTTCCCAAGGCATGAACAGTTTATGGAAAATATTCACAGTTATTGAGATAAGAGGTGGTGGGAACAAGAAACTTCAATCATTGTTTGATAGCTGCTTGGTTATACATGAACCAACTGCTAACCACATTCTGGAACAAGCTGTGATCTGTGGCTTCCAACCAAAATCTGTCACTGCAATGGTTAGGTAGGTGGAGGAGTTGCCTAGTGGTTGGAGCACTAGCCTTGGCATCCAGAGGTACCTGGTTCAAATCCCACTGCTGCTCCTTGTGATCTTGGGCAAGTCACTTAATAACCCTCCTTTGCCTCAGGTACAAAATTAGATTATGGAAATACCCAGTGTACCTGAATGTAACTCACCTTGAGCTACTACTGAAAAAGGTGTGAGCAAAATGTAAATAAACTAGAAGAAAATTACTACTGGGTAAATTATTTGCAAAAATGTTTAAATTCTGGTCAAAAATCTTCAAAATTCTGCCTAGTTTCTTAATGTTTTACAGAATTCCCCCATCATTATGTCTGAAAACTCCTCCAGGCTTGAAATCACCCCGCCTTTTCCATTCTCAGGCTCCAGCCTCCCCAGGTCCTTATCACTCTAACTGCAGATCTCTCTAGCTCCCACCAAGATCCCTAATTCTGTCTTTCCCCAAGGTCTCTTCTCTCGCATGGAATACCCTTACCTTTCATCCTCCCATCCCCCAAACATACACCTCACCATTCATCATTTCCCCTATCCTTTCCATAGCACTCTTATGTATGATCCCTACACACCAATGGTACAACTTGCTCTATCCTCCAGCACCCCTCAGCCTGCTTCAGCTTGAGCCCATTTGAGCTTGTCTGCCAAGGCCAGCAGAAGAGGATGCAGTTTGATGTGCAGTTATTCACCACCACCAAGAGGAAAGTGTGCCTGGAAGCAAGGTCTTTCTCTACTTCCAAACTGAAACTGGAGAAAAATCCAATATTTCCATACTGAATTTGAGCTCCTGGGCCAATCAGAGCCCAGAACAACATTTTTTTTGAAAGCAGCTGGCCACATCACTGCAGATTACTTCCTCTGTGTTAAACTAAAGAAGGAACAGTCATTTCTCTGTAAGAGTTTTAAACAAAACATGTACCACCTGCTGGCCAAACTAGAGAAATATATATCATGAAATATAATTCACAAGCTGGAAAATTCACCATTTCACCACATGGAATAAGAAGAAAGTGAGTACCCTCAAGTGATCTAGTCAACGTCCAGATTGTGCTAGATGGACCATTGGTCTGACTTAGTATGGCTATTCTTATGTTCAGACCTGAATCCAATAGGGTATTGGTGGCATGACTTGAAGGTTGCAGACCACAAGTGATCTATTCTGCCAAGAAGGATAGGCACAAATTACACCATGTTGCTGTGAAAAGTTGATAGATACTTAATATCTCATGGCTACTGTTGCTGCAAAAATAGGCTTCCATGATGTTTTGAGTTAAATGATATAAAAACGTATACAGTCAAGATTTTTCTCCTTATTTTCAAGTTTGTCATATGCTGCTGATTTCAGTTAGCGTATTAGTGTTTTTAATTACTTTGTGAATCCTACTATGTAAATGAGGAGTGACCAACATGCTGCACATGTGCGGCATGTCACAGATCTCTTCCGACGTCACATCACAGATTTCTCTGTATGTGCCGTTGAAATCAGCCGGCACTGCAGCCGTTGCTCGCCAAGCATGGGCCGCCCCACCTGCTTCTCACGTCCTGGGGCACCCCATGCCAGCACTCCTGACCGGCTGCTGCGGACGATCATTACCGGCGGGGACAGAGAGAAGGCCCTTTACATGGCCAACACAAAATTGGGGAAAAATCCACCGTTGCTGGAGCAGAAAGCGCTGCATCTGCTCCTGCTGATTCTCCAGCAATGACAGATTCCAGACACGGCGGCAAGTCAGGAGGTGGCAGGGGATTCAAGATGGCAGCGGTTCCAACTGAAAGTGGAACTATCCTTGAATGCTGCTCCATCAACTCCCCCACTGCCACCAAAGCATATACTGGGCCCAGCCCCAGTACCACCAACATAGATGCTGAGGAAGGTATTTTTATTTTTGTTACATTTGTACCCCACGCTTTCCCACTCATGGCAGGCTCAATGCGGCTTACATGGGGCAATGGAGGGTTAAGTGACTTGCCCAGAGTCACAAGGAGCTGCCTGTGCCTGAAGTGGGAATCGAACTCAGTTCCCCAGGACCAAAGTCCACCACCCGTACAGGCTGTTCTCTCATACAAAAAGCAGTGACTGGAGGCATTTAGAGAATGTCGCTGACACACTGGACAATGCTTAGAACGTGTTACTACCATAAAGCTGCAGACTGTGCAACTAGAGCACCAAACACACGAGCGTTGATCCTAAGGAGCACCCCTACCAGCCCAAGAGAAATAGCTGCAGAGTTCAGAGCCTGCAACGTAGGACCCAGTAAGCACCACAGCTGGGGAGAAAAAAAAACCCCAGCATGCTCAATCACTCTCCCCCTGAAACAGTGCTGTGTCTCTCTCTCCCTCTCCTCGCTCCCTCTCCTCTCTCTCCCTCCCTCTCCTCTCTCTCTCTCTTTCAGACAGGTGCACACACACACACACACACTTTCTCCTCTCTCTCTCTCTCACACACACACAAAACATATCCTGGTCTCTCCCAATGTGGTTAGAGACAGGACCAGATCGATCCTGCTGCCGGGCCAATCAAGAGCCAGCACATGGACAATCCCACCAGGACAGTCACCTGAGGGCATGTCGGCAGCTCAGTAAGTCGCTGCTCAGTAAGTTGCTGCGGGGCTGAAGCGGCGATCCGGGAGACTGGCCATGGGAGCTGTGGGCAGGCAGGGGGCATTTACACTGAGGCGACCCATTCATTTTCGGGGGTCAGGGTGGCGTCAAGGTTTGGCCGCGTCCTGCATTGGCGAAGGGATGCTGCAGGGAGTCAGAGCAGCAGCATAAGCAGGAATTGGTTTGCTAGTATGGCTCTAGCTGAGGCCTTGCTACAGCTGGAAGTCAATAATAAATCTACATTATGTATTGAGCCTTCCAATTTAAACACATATGGTCCTGTTTACTATGCTGCTCTAGAGGCACGTTAGCATTTTTAGTGCACAGCAACCGTGCAGATGCCCATAATATTACTGTGGGTGTCTACATGGTTAGTGTGTGCTAATTTTAAGCACACGCTAAAAATGCTAGTGCACCTTAATAAATCGTGCCCTTAGAAAAGAAAATAACTGCTCATCAAATATTTCATCAATTAATTTGCATACTTTAGCATATGGATAGGAACCCTTATTTTTTATTGGGGGAGTGGTAATTAAGGTGCATTACAGCCATAATGAGCATTATTTGCCCCTTAATGTACATTAAAGGGCATTAATATGGATTATATTTCTGTAACACATGGTAGTTTGTTACAGGGGTATGTTCATTACTGTGTAAAATCAATAATGTGGCTTGTAATTAACACCATAAGACTCTTTCCTTAGCTTCAGCAGCAGATGAATCCAGAAACTGGTGGGTTGTATGTGCCTACCAGCAGGTGGCGATAGAGAACACTGAAAAGAAGGCAGTGACCCTGGACATAAAGCTCCTCACCCCTTCAGTATATTTCTACTTCCAGCAGGTGGTGGACGGCTTCCTTTCCAGCTCCTGGATTCTGCTTTGGGAGCACCTTTGCTTTTTTTTAGGCCAGTTGAGCGAGGGGGTGTGTGGCTGATGGTGCCACCCTTGAAGGCATACTTGGTTTCCAGGTTCCTGCCTTACCCCACCTTTCCCTAGTCTGAGTGCTCCCACAGGTTTTTTCCCTGAGCTGCAATAGCCTTCCTTACAGTAAAAATATATATATTTTTTAAAAAGTGCTGCAGCTTTCCAGCTCGCACATCGAAAAAATAAAAAGCACAAGATTCTGAGAAATCCTGTTCCTATCGTCTGGCTGTGGGGAGTGCTGCTTGGTGTCTTCCTGAGAGACACCACCAGATTCGGGAGTACAGTTTTCTGCCCCTGTGAGTGTATTTATTGTTTGCAGCGGTACTTACGCTCTGTGCATCTTGGTATGCGTAATGGTGCCAGAGTCTGTTAAAAGGTGTTTCTGCTGCAGGATGTGATGGTCCACAGCGGAAATGTGCACTGCCAACTGCACTGAGGGACTGGTAGTGATGGCATGGCTTTCCCGGGCATCATGGTGACTGAGGCAGCTTCAGATCCCACTCTATTGTTGCCAGGGGATCTTGTGTGCCCTTCCGGACCGGCGGTCGGGAGCGCTAGCAGTGCAGGGGCGGCCTCTGGGGCTGTTCAAGGCATGGCAGGCGCTGAACTGGTGGGGGATGGGTTCTCCCCTGAATTTGTTTTACTACTACATCAAGCCTTCTTGCTGAAACAGGCTCGCCCCTAGCAGCAGCCCCAGCAGCTGCAGGCTGCTGGACTGGAGGGCCAGGAGTCTATTTCTGGACAGGGTGACCTTATGGTGCCAGCCCCGTTGGAGGATCCTGCCCAGAAGCACGGAAGAATGGTCTTTGTCTGAGGAGGGGTTCTTGAGGTCCCATTCCCCTTCTCTTTCCATTTTGGCAGGTTCTGGGGACTCTGGTTGCCCGTTCAGTTTGGAAGAGGTAGAGGAGGGTGAGCTCCTCCAGTGCGAACAGGATGATCCGACTGTGTTAATGATTTTTCATCAGGATGAGTTGTCCTTTATTTCAGAGGATTTGGAGGTCTTGAATATTGCGGATCCAGAGGCACAGGGTGCTTCTACAGTCAATTTGAAGATTGTTAGTACTCGAAAACTGTCTAAGGCCTTTCCAGTACACAAGGCCATTCAAGAGTTGATCACCGCCCAGGATGGCGGGCTCAAGGTGGCAAGGGTGATGGCCTGCCTCTACCTGGTGAGTGCGGCTACTATTAACACCTTTTCTCTGCCTAAGGTGGATGCCTCGGTGACGGCTGTCACCAAGAAGACCTTGGGGGGGGGGGGGGAGTGGCACTGAAGGACATGCAGGATCGACGTCTGGAGGCTTCCCTCAAGTGGTCTTTTGATATGGAGGCTCTGGCATTGCAAGCTTCCGTTTGTAGTTCTTATTTGGCCATGGCATCTTTCCTTCAGCAAGTGCTAGTATAGGACCAGGAGCCTGCCTCCGCTTCGGTCGCCAGTTCCCTTATGGAATCTGGGCTTGCCTATTTGGCTGATGCTCTCTATGATTTGGTCTGGGCATCTGCTGTGCAGATGGCTCTGGTGGTTTCTTCCAGCCATCTGCTGTGGCTGTGCCACTGGTTGGTAGACTTGGTGTCTAAGCAGCACCTTACGAAACTGCCCTTTCAGGGCAAGTTACTGGTCGGCAAGGATCTGAAGAAAATTGTGATGGATTTGGGGGATTCCAAATCCCAGAAGCTTCCGGAGGATAGGCCTAAATCTGGGTCTAGGGCTAGTGCCTCGAGATCTTGGTTCCACAAGGCTCGCCGGTATCATCCCAGCTGGGCTTCTACGAACTTTCAGCGTCCCAGATTCTAGCAGCAGCCGTTCTTTCGGAATGAGAAATGGGCATCTGAAGCGGTGGCCAGCCGCGTGCTCCTTACAATGATTGGCACCAGTCCACTCTTTGGTGGCTCAAATAAGGGGTTGGCCGACCCTTTTTACAAAGAGTGAGCCAAGATTACTTTGGATCAGTGGGTTCTTGATGTATTTAGAGATTGTTACAGACTCAAATTTTTCCTCTTCCGTCAGACTCCTTTTTAGAATCTTGGTGCTCCATGGCCACCAACTGAGCAGCCATGGAGACCATGCTGCAGACTTGGCTAGACATCGGTCGCTATTCAGTTTCCTTTTTGGTGTCCCGAAAATGAGGTTTTTTCAGGCTGGTCCTCGATCTCTGGAAAGTGAATGAGTTTCTGCACATGCGGCATTTCTGCATGGAAACCATGCAGTTGGTGGTGTCGTCTGTGCAGCTGGGAGAGTTCTTGACATCTCTGGATCTGAAAGAGGCTTATTTACACATCCTGATTTGGCCCCCGTATCAGCGGTATCTTTGGTTAATGGTCCAAGGGCGCCATTTTCAATTTTGCACTTTTCCGTTTGGGCTTGCCACTGCTCCTTACACGTTTTACAAAGTGATTGTGGTAGCAGCAGCATTCCTGCAGAAGGAAGGGGTCAGGGTGCACCATCACCTCAACAGTTGGTTGATCCGAGCAAGAAAGCTGGTTGGCCACCTATCAAGTCTTGGTGCTCTTGCAGTCTCTGGGTTGGGTGATCAAGTTTTTCACCTGGTTTCTTCTCAGACCCTGGATTATCTGGGAATGCATTTCAACATAGCGCAGGGATGAATTTTCTTGCCATAGAGCAAGAGATTCAAGCTTCTATCTCCAATTCACAGTCTGTTGAGTTTGCTGAATCCTCGGGGCTTGGGATTATGTGCAGGTGTTGGGATTGATTGGTGCTAGCACATAAGCCCCCGCTGCAGCCTGTACTTTTGTGCCGCTGGTCACCAGTGTCCCAGGACTACCCGCGTTGCCTTCTTTGTCTGCCACTGGCAAACCACAGCATGGCCTGGTGGCTGTGCAACACCAACCTCCAGTGGGGAATGCCATTGGCATCTCTGCAGTGGGTGTTGGTGGTCTTGGATGCCAGCCTTACAGGGTGGGGACCTCATTGTCTCCACCAGTTTGCGCAGGGGCGTTGGTCCGAGATGGAGGAGGCATGGTCCATCAATCGTATGGAACTGTTGGCAGTAGTGAAGGCTTTGAGGGCCTTTTAGGTTTTGCTGGAAGGTCGGGCAGTGTGAATTCTCTCAAACACATCAACTGTGGCCTACATCAACTGTAAGAGTGGTACACAGAGCTTGGTGTTGGCCACAGTGGCAAGCGACTTTCTGCAGTGGGCGGAGAGCCACATTCTCTGCTTGTCAGTGGCTCATGTAGCAGGTCAGACCAATGATCAGGCGGATTTTCTCAGTCGTCATCTCATCGACTCGGCAGAATGGGAACTGGCGTCAGATATGTTTCATCTGATCTGCCAGAAATGGGGAACACCGGAGATAGATTTGATTGCGACAAGGGCTAACACCAAGCTGGTGAAGTTCTTCAGCAGAAGAAGGGAGTTCAGGTCCATAATGTTGGACACTCTACTGCAGCCCTGGCCAGAGTCATCTCTCCTGTATGTCTTCCCGCTATGGCCCTTAATTGGACAAATCCTGCACAGGATCAAACATCACCAAGGGCCGGTGGTTTTGGTGGATCCGGATTGGCCGCACCATGTGTGGTATGCAGACTTGGTCCAACTGCTGGTGGGACCTCCGCTTTGTCTGCCGGTTGTTCTGGGGTTACTGCATCAGGGTCCAGTTCTGATGGAGGACCCCTCCCGGTGTAGTGGCTATTGCTTCAACTCTTGAGAGGGCGAGATTGAGAATAAATGGGTACTCTGGCACAGTGATAACCACTTTGATTCGGGCTCAGAAACGCTCCACTACAACCTCATATGCTAGAGTCTGGTTAACGTTTGAGATGTGGTATGTGGATCGCGCTTGGTCACCCTTACGGGCATCTGTGTCGCAAAATTTTGCCTTTCTGCAGGACAGGTTGCAGAAGGGTTTGGCCTACAACTCACTCCGAGTCCAATTCACAACCGTGGCCTGTTTCTGAGGCCGGATAGCAGGGTTTCCCTAGCGACTCATTCGGATGTGGCGCAGTTTTTGAGAGGCACTGTTCATCTTCATCCTTTGGTTCGCCTTCCCTGTCCATCTTGAAAGTTGAACCTTGTGCTGAGTGCTCTATAGAGTGCGCCATTCCAGCCATTGAGACTGGCTTCCGAGAAGGCTCTCACCCTGAAGGCAGTCTTTCTGGTAGCTTATCGGTCTCTAAGATCCAGGCATTGTCATGTCAGGAGTCATTTCTTCAGTTTTTTTAGTCTGAGGTGACCTTGCGGGCCATGCCTTCCTTTTTGCCGAAAGTCTTCTCAGCTTTTCATTTAAATCAACATCTTTTTCTCCCTTCGATTTGGAGGGCGGACTTCCGGGAGAACTCAGCTCTGGCTCTTGGATGTTCGGCGGACACTCTTCTGGTATTTACAGATGTCTAATGAATTAATTTGTTTGGACTATCCTTTTGTACTTTTGTCAGGATCCAGATGGGATATGCTGCATCCAAGGCGACGATAGCCCGGTGGTTCAAGGAAGCCATTGTTTCAGTGTACATCTTTGAAGGGTCTGGCTACCCTAGAGGCGTTGCTTGCACATTCTATTCGAGCACAGACATCTTCTTGTGCAGAAACTAGTGTCCTTTCTTTGGATAAGATTTGTCAGGCAGCTACTTGGTCTTCCCAGCATTTGTTCACTAAGCATTACAGGTTTGATGTGGCAGCACGGGACGATGCATGATATGGGGCGCGGGGCTCTCTTGAGCAGCGGCTGCTTCCCACCAAGATTAGAGGTTTGCTTTGGGACATCCCACCAGTTTCTGGATTCATATGCTGCTGAGGCTAAGGAAGGGGAAATTATGTTGTACCTGATAATTGTCTTTCGTTTAGTCACAGCAGATGATTCCAGGATCACTCCCTTTTTTCTTCTGCCATGCGCCAGATGTTTGGGTTTCGGATACAGTCTTTCTGATGCAGTAAAAAAAAAGTCAAAAAGAGAAGATAAGAGCAAATTGGGATTCCTACAGGAACATGTTTGTCTGGTTGGCTGTATCTGTTTTGTTGTAAGGAAGGATTTTCTTGTTTTCCTGTTTTTTTGTTTTATTCTGCTTTGGGATGCGACCTATACTGAAGGGATGAGGAGTTGGATGTCCAGGGTCACTGTCTTCATTTTGGTGTTCTCTGTCTCCACCGGCTGGTAGGCTGATATAACCCACCAGTTTCTGGATTCATCTGCTGTGACCAAAGGAAAGAAAATTACCAGATAAGACACAATTTTTCCTTATTGCTGGGAAAATACTACTAGCTTCCATCCCAGGAACATCCATCTCCTAAGCTGCAGTCCAATGCTCCTGGGTGGCTCCTGAAAAAGCTCTGTGCCCCCATAATCCCCATCCACCAAATAGCTCCCTCCCCCCCTCCCCCGGTCTACCTTAAATGTCCCTTGGTGTCTAATAGGTTGGAACATGAGCGATTCTCTGTTGGTCCTGCCCCTTGCTGGCACAGGTTCAAAATGATGTGGGTGAATGCTGGATAAGGGAGGGAGAGTTGCATTCAAGTAGAAGTAGGTATTTTTTCCTGGCCCCAGAGGGGCTACAATCCGGTTGTACCTGAGGCAATGAAGAGTTAAGTGACTTGCTGATATCCTGAAAACCCCGCTGGCTTGGGTGTGCCTCCAGTACTGGGTTGAGATCCATTGCACTCAACTACTCCAAAAGCTAAGGCTTTAATGCTATTGGACGAATATACCCTTCTTCATTAGTTTTGACTGACAATACTCTCGAGCAGAGACCCAGAATCTTCTTCTTGCATTGCATAGGAAGGCTCATTGTGGCATCCTGCTACTTAATATTATTTAAATGTGCATGCAAAGGTGCTATCTGAAATGTTCTGGAGCACCTATTTTTAGTTTGCATTGACTACAATTATAAAAATGAAAACATCAGCAGAACTACAGAAAAGAAACAAATAGGTTATTGCTCCATGAGAACATGGGTGCTATAACAGAAGATGGAAACTGCCATTTACAGTCTCATAGACAGAACACTTAATATGCAAATGAGATTTCATTGCTCTAAAAGTAAATAAACTATAAATAGATAATGGCAGCAGCCTTTAGCTAGCTGCAGATGGATGGAAAACTAGCATTTTCCTCTGTGTGTGTGAATATGTAACATTTCTTATTTATCAAGATTAACTTATATAGCATTGCAAATACACTTTCTCCCTCCCACCTTATGGTAGACTTCTCTTGACACTATTACAAATCCATCAACATTGCCAAGATATTAAAGGGTCAGTACTAATGAGTTAAAAATAACATACATGTATTTTTATAGTTTTTTTTTTTCTTTCATTTTTATGATGAGCTTCAAAAAAATAACCATTAATACTATTTTTGGTATTAATGGTCATGTGCTAATGTTGCTATTAGTGTGCAGCCATTAAGAAAAAAATTACTGCTTAAGGATTTAATGCCACCAATTTTGTAGGTAGTAAGGGCTCATGTAGTCATCCTGCACTAACCAATTAACATGTGCTAATGGGGATGCCCTAGCTAGTTAATGCAGGAACACCCACTCTACATCCCCGACATACACCCTCTCAAAAATACATCTTTTTTTAGCGAATGCTACTTTGGCAGTTACCACAGGAAACCTGAGTGCCCTATAATATACCATTTTAAGCTGTTAGGTGCCTTTTAGCACCTAACTCAGCTTAGTAAAATGGCACTTTAGTCTCTTTAAATGATTTGGAACAATTACAGTTCCAGAGAGTGAAGGTAAACCGTATTTAAAAAAAGTCTTTTATTTTCCTCCTCAGCCTTTCTTATTATAATATTAAATATTCCATTATATCACCAGGATCAGTCCAGACAAATGGGTTGTAACCATCCGCCAGCAGATGGAGATAGAGAACTCTAATGTGTTGTGCCTCATAAGCTCCTGCACTTAGCAACCAAGTCAGTATTCTCTATCTCCACCAGGCAGGATAGCAGCTCCTGTGTGCTCAGGTGACTTCTGTGTGGCCTCCTTTCCTGCTTGGAGGTTCAGTAGAGTTTGGTGTTGAATATCCTGCGCCTCAGGTGTAAACCTAGTGGTCTAGGTCCCTCCTTGCTCCCCCGTTGTCACTTTCTACCTCTGTATCTCAGTCTTCCCTTCTATTTTTCTCCTGATTGTGGACGCCTGTGAAAGTGCCTTGCTCAGACAAATGGTGATGGAATCCACGAGGGAAGGGTCAAAGCGATCTAGTGCTCACGAATGGAGGCACTGTTTCCAATATTTGGGTGGGAGCCCACCTATGTAATAGTGATCATCACACCATATGGTTTGATATAAGGGCAAAGGCGGAGTGCAGATGCAGAAAACTCAAAGTACTAGATTTTAGACATACTGTTTTTGATAAAATGGTGGAATACCTGAAGAAGGAGCTGTTAGTATGGGAAGGCATAGGAGATGTGGAAAATCAGTGGTCAAAGCTAAAGGCTGCTATAAATATGGCAACTGATCTTTACGCGAGGAAAGTCAACAAAAACAAGAGAAGCAGGAAGCCTAGTGGAGGAGTAGCCTAGTGGTTAGTGCAGCGGACTTTGATCCTGGGGAACTGGGTTCCATTCCCACTGCAGCTCCTTGTGACTCTGGGCAAGTCACTTAACCCTCATTGCCCCCGGTACAAATAAGTACCTGTATATACTATGTAAAGTGATTTGAATGTAGTTGCAAAACCACAGAAAGGTGGTATATCAAGTCTTATTCCCTTTCCTATATGATTCTCCAAACAAGTAGCTGAAAAAGTAAGAGCAAAAGAGGCCTTGTTCAAAAAATACAAAAGAACGCAATGAGAGGATCATGGAAAATATCGCATTAAACTCAAAGAAGCAAAGAGGGAAATACGGCTAGCGAAAGCGCGAGCGGAAGAAAAAATGGCTAAAGAGAGGTGACAACCTTTTTCAGATATATTGGAGAAAGGAGAAAAGATAGGAATGAAATTGCAAGACTGAAAGATAATGAGAGTGGCTATGTGATGAAGATAAAGCGAATGTGCTAAACAATTATTTCTCTTCGGTGTTCATGCAGGAAAATCCTGAAGGACTGCGGTCAGCTGCCGAGGGAACATCTGGGAATGGAGTGGACACTGTGCCATTTACAGAAGAAAGAGTTTATAAATGGTTTGAGAATCTGAAGATGGACAAAGCTATGGGGCTGGATGGGATACATCCCAGGATACTGAAGGAGCTCAGAGAGGTCCTGGCGGGTCCTCTTAAAGATTTATTTAATAGATCTTTAGAGCAGGGAGAGGTTCCGCGGGATTGGAGATGAGTGGATGTGGTCCCTCGTCACAAAAGTGAAGACAGGGAAGAAGTAGGAAACTACAGACCGGTAAGTCTCACGTCTGTGGTAGAAAAAATATTGGAGTCGCTGCTAAAAGAAAGAATAATTAACTTTCTAGAAGCTAACGGGTTACAGGACCCGAGGCAACATGGCTTTACCAAAGGAAAACCCTAGCAAACGAATCTTATTGACTTCCAAAGAACTGGATGAAGGACGTGCGCTAGATATAATCTACTTGGATTTCAGCAAAGCCTTTGATAGGGTCCCCCACAGAAGACTCGTGAATAAGCTGAAAGGGTTGAACTTAGGACTGAAAGTGGTGAACTGGATAGGAAACTGGTTGACCGACAGGTGGCAGAGGGTACTGGTAAATGGAATCCGCTCAGAGGAAAGAAAGGTAAGCAGTGCAGTTCCTCAGGGGTCGGTACTGGGGCCTATTCTGTTTAATATATTTGTGGGAGATATTGCTGAATGGTTGGAAGGAAATGTTTGCCGTTTTGTGGATGACACGAAAATAGCCAATAGAGTGGATGCCCTGGAGGGAGTAGAAACAATGAGAAGGGATCTCCCAACATTAGAAGAATGGTTGAGGGTCTGGCAGTTAAAATTTAACAAGACAGTTCTGGACAAATACATCAGCACCTCACAATTGCAACATTAGGATTAATCAGCATGGAACCGGTAACCTTTTGACACCGGACTCCCGACTTTAAGTTAAGTGGCTGTCTTCTCAATCTGTTTTGCTGTTTAACTGAGAATTGGAACTTTTTAACAGATTGCAGAGCTTACATAAAAGCCCATTATAGGGCTGATAGGGAGGGTCTTGGTGCTATGATGTTATACCTGGAAGTGTTACTTTATTAAGTGTTTCCATGCTGGATGGTTACTGAGCACCAAAATATTAAATAAAATAATATGTTATTAAAATTTATAAAAAATGTTTTGGGACTGGTACACCAAGTATATAAAACACTAGTTAAAATTTAATGCCAAGAAGTGTAGAAACCCAAAAGAGAGATACTGGATAGGAGGGGAGAGATTAGTAAGCTCTACTCAGGAGAGAGACCTTGGAGTGTTGGTGTTCGAGGATCTGAAGGTGAAGAAACAATGTGACAAGGTGATGGCTGTGGCCAGAAAGATGCTAGGCTGCATAGAGAGGGGTATAACCAGCAGAAGAAAGGAGGTGTTGATGCCCCTCTACAAGTCATTGGTGAGGACCCACTTGGAATATTGTGTTCAGTTTTGGAGGCATTATCTTGCTAAAGATGTAAAAAGACTGGAAGCAGTGCAAAGAAAAGCTACAAAAATGGTATGGGATTTGCATTGCAAACCTTACGAGGAGAGACTTGCTGACCTGAACATGTATACTTTGGAGGAAAGGAGAAACAGGAGTGACATGATACAGAATTTCAAATATTTGAAAGGTATTAATCCGCAAACAAACCTGTTCTGGAGACGGGAAGGTGGTAGAACTAAAGGACATGAATTGAGGTTGAAGGGGGACAGACTCAGGAATAATGTCAGGAAGTATTTTTTCATGCAGAAGGTGGTAGATACGTTGTGGAATGCCCTCCCGCGGGAGGTGATGGAGATGAAAGCGGTAATGGAATTCAAATATGCGTGGGATAAACACAAAGGAATCCTGTTTAGAAGGAATGGATCCACAGAATCTTAGTGGAGACTGGGTAGCGACGCCGGTAATTGGGAAGTGAAACTGGTGCTGGGCAGACTTCTACTGTCTATGCCCTGATCATGACTGATTAGATAGGGGTGGGCTTGAGTGTAAATTTTAAGAGGCTTCAATGTTAGCTTCAGAACATTTAGTACAAGAAGAGTGTTGGGCAGACTTTTACGGTCTGTGCCCTGAGAATAGCAAGGACAAATCAAACTCTGGTATATATATATATATATATATAAGTATCACATATCAAGTAAAATGAGTTTATCTTGTTGGGCAGACTGGATGAACCATGCAGGTCTTTATCTGCCATCACTTACTATGTTACCAGCACGCAACAGTTAATCCACTCCAAATCATGTCAATATTTTCATAAATCACCCAGCTATCCACAGAATGGCATTATTCATAGAGGTGTCAGTCCCAAGCACTCTGTGGATTGTGTGGAAAGAGAAGTCCTCAAGTATCAAGAAACGCAAATGGAGACTAAACAAATGTGCTAGAAAGATGCAGAAATATTTTTCTATTTATTATTTATAAGCATTTCCATAATTTCACATTACAATAATAGTAATTTTAGGAAAAAGAACCAATTTTACATTAAATTCCACAATGGAAACTAAATTTTCATCCACAATTCAAATGAGGCAAGTTTAGAAAAAATTAAAAAGGAAATAATGAATACAGGTTAAGATTAACCAGCAGAAGTTCTTGTAGCTGAATGTTTAAACAGCATTACTCCTTTGGGAAGTTACAGGAAGAGATCTAGTTCCTTCTCTTAATTTAAAAAAACCTAGAAGCTGACTGGGATCCAAAAATCAAAACGTGTCATTTTCATAAACAGCCAAGTAATTATAGAAATATTTTCTATTGTTTTGGGTGCCACAAGCTTGATCAAAAATAATTTCTAAACACACCTGGTTGCATGTTATGAACTTCAGAAAGAAGCTCTGTTTGGCACAATGCAAGTTTATGATGAGTATTACGGTAAGTTTGAGAGACTGAGATCATACGCCGCATGCTTTGGCTTAGAAGTGAGTTTCATTCCTGTCATGGTCAGTGGCGTAGCTAAGTGGGGTCATGGGGGCCTGAGCACCCCCAAATTTCCTGTGGGCTCCTAGATTGCTGGCGGGGGTTATCCAGTGCCTGTCTCCAGCACTGCCATGTTGCCTGCCCTGCTCTGTCCTCCCCTCACATCTGGCATGATCCTTTCAGTGAAACTGAGCATGCTCAATTTCAGTGAAAGGAAAATGCAGGATGTGAGGGGAAGACAGAGCAGGGCTGGCAACGCGGTGGCACTGGAGACCGGCGCAGAACAACACTTCAGCTGGCAAGGGTTGAGAACCCCCACCAGCCAAGGTATTTGCTGCTGTGGGGGGGGGGGGGGGTGGCAGATCAAAATGTGCCCCCACCTCGGGCTCTGGCCCCCTCCCACCATGAGGTCTGGCTATGCCCCTGGTTCATGGTATGTGCAAAACTAACCCATTTAAAGAAATTGCCTCTAAGAGAAACTGTGTGTAAGTGTTGTGACACAATATATAGATATCATGTTCACCATACTGGCACTACCCATTTAGGTCTGCTTTGTGAAGAAGTTCTGAGAGCAAAAGTAGCCCCTCTGAGTACATGAACATTACTATGCTGGGATTTCATTAAAAAGCAAAAATTAGTTATTAGCTAGTTTAAAGTGTCTAATATTCTTTTGTCTTAATTTAACTGTAATTGTTATAGTCCTAGAACATTAAAAAGTAGATATTAGATTGGTTAGAGCAGTAGTTTTCAAATCTTTTCTGGAGGACCTCCAGTCAGTTAGATTTTCAGAATATCCACAATAAATATGCATGAGAGAGATTTACCTATAATGGAGGTAGTAGGCATGGAAATCTCTCTGTCATGCATATTCATTGTGCATATCCTGAAAACCTGACTGGAGGTCTCCCAGGTCAGGTTTGTGAACCACTGGGTTAGAGGATTTGAATATTCATCTGTCACAGCTTAAATTCAGTTGTTACAGATCTAGCACATTAAAAGGTAGATATTAGAGAGTGATTGAAGGGTCTTAAATTCTTTAATTCATGCCTTTCATGTGGTAGTTCAAGATCAATTAGTCATTTTTTGTCCCTAGAAAGCTTACAGTCTAACACCCTCACCCCCCCCCCCCCCCCCCCCCCCCCCGTTTATTAAGCCATGTGGCAATGCCGACACAGCCCATTCAAAGTGAATGGGCTGTGTCAGCATTAGCGCACCACCAGCCACTAGCGCAGCTTAGTAAAAGGGAGGTAAGTTTGTACTTAAGGTAATGGAGGGTTCTGTGACTTGGCAAGGCCACAAGGAGCATCAGTGGGATTTGAATCCTAGTCTCTCTGGTTTACAGCCTGCTGTTTTAACCACTAGGCCACTCTTGCCTCAGTTTAATTTTCTTTTCCCACCCCAACTTCTGCATATCCTAGGCATGGGCACATCTCTTTAATTTATAGTCAATTATTCCAGTTAGGAGGACAAGAGGGAAATTTGCCACCACAGGCTATTTTCATCTGCAAGTGATTCACCATAAACATTGTAGACCCTGTTTACTAAGCTTCGCTAAAAATTAGCATTCACTAAACGCTAGAGACACCCAAAAAATTATATATAGGTGTCTCTATCATTTAGCATGTGCTAAAACGTTAGCATACCTTAGTAAACAGGGCCCTTTGCAGTTCAATGAGACATAGACAAAATACAAGCATAAACTATAGAAGATATTCTTAAGACCTTTTATATTTATTTATTTTGGCATTTATATCCCATGTTTTCCAAAAAATACTATTTCAATGTGGCTTACGGAAATCATAGAGTAGTTACAAGAGGGTTGGGTGTGTTATTTGCATATGCATGAGAACTATGGTTGAGTATTTCTTAGGGATTTACAATGAGGCAGGGAACTATTTTCCTGTCTGGAGGTATAAGGATAGAGTGCAGACAAATTGTACAGAGTTAGCTAAATGGTACTTTCTAATTCACTTGGCTGATCTGGAGCCCCCCCCCCCCCCCCCCCCCAAGTCATCATAGAAGAACTTTTTGAAGAAAAAAGCTTTTGCAAACAAGTTCAGGTAGCATCTTAAGGCTTTGGGGAGTGTGTTCCAGTTCTGTGTTCTTAGATACACGAAGCACAATGAGTAAACTGATAACTATCACAGTCCCTGACAGTTGGGGAAGTGGAGTGTGAGAGAGTTTCTTGAATCCATGCTGATGTTGTGTATCGGTAGGATTATTAGGTCTGCCATGTAACCAGGAGCAAGACCGAAAATGATTCTGTCGGTTAGTGTGCAGAGTTTGAAGGTTATTCTTGCCTTAACAGGGAGCCAGTGTAAGCTTCGGAGTAATTTTTAATTTTCTCAGGACCTAATCTTTACAGCCAGCATAGACTCCATTGCAGTAGTCTAAGTGTGCTAAGGCCAATGTTTGTACTAGGATGTGGAAGACTTTTCATGGAAAGTGGCCTTTGATGTGCCTTAATTTCCGCATTGTGTGGAACATTTTCATTGCTACGTTCGTTGTCTGGGTTTCCAAGGGCAGGTAATGGTCTAGTTGATCCCAAGGACTTTCAGGCTGTCTGCTATAGGGTGGGTGAACCCATCTAGAGTAATACTGGAGAAGATGTCCTTGCAGTAGGTGGATGTAAGAATTAGGAATTGTTTTTTTTTCTCTCTGTTTAGTTTCAATTTAAATGCAGTTGCCCAGGATTCAAGGATGTTCACTCCCTGGGTTATTGTGGTAGCCATTTCTGACATGTCCTTGTCAAATAGTATATAGATTGATACATCATCTGCATAGTTGAATGGGTTGAAGCCATTTCTTACCACTGTGTTGGCTAGTGGAAGCATTATGTTGAAAAGTATGGGTGATATTTGTGATACTCTGCATCCTACTGTCCATGAGAAGGAGAGTGTGTTGTCCATCTTGACTTGGTAGGATCTGGATGTCTGCATTCTACTGTCCATGAGAAGGAGAATATGTTGCCTATCTTGGCTTGGTAGGATCTGGATGTCAAGAATCCTTTGAACCAATTTAGCACCTTCCTACTGATTCTGATTTTGTCCAGTAGTCTTATCAGGACCTGATTATCAACCATGTCAAAGGTGCTTGACATGTCAAATTGGAGTAGGATTCTCTTTTTTGCTGATTTTCCTTTTGAAGTTGGATAGTAGCATTATGAGTACTGTTTCTCTGCTGTACTCTGGCCTGAATCCTGATTGGGAGTCCTAAAGTATAGAGAATTGTTGAGGTAGTCCATGTGCTGTTTGGCTACTGGTCCTTTCATGATCGTGGTTGTGAGAAGAATGGAGGCCACCGGTCTATAGTTTGAGATTTCATTTTTGCTCTTTTGTCCATTCTTTGGGATCAGTGTCGGGGCTATTCTACCCTTTCCTGTTGAAAATAAACCTTTGAATAGCATGTACGATGTGTGGGATTGGAATTGATCTATAAAATGTGTTGAGGCTTCATTCATTAGGTAGTTAGGGCAATCATCTAGCATGCAGAAGGCCTTGGAAATTTTTTTTACTGTTTAATTAATATCAATTGTGGGAGGGGTGAAAGAAGTCCAAACTCTGTCCGTGACAACGCCCTCATGCTTTGCTTCTATTTCCTCTAAATAAGTGTGTCATTTTTCGTTGACCTGTTTTAGCCCCTTCTTAGATCTGCAGCCTTTTTCTCAAAGTATTTAGCTAGATCTTGTGCGGATGGGGCTGGTTCATTCTGCGATGTCACAGGGTTTGTGTCTAGTAGACTGTGTACAAGCTCTTCTCCGAGGACAAGCAGGCTGCTTGTTCTCACTGATGGGTGACGTCCACGGCAGCCCCTCCAATCGGAAACTTCACTAGCAAAGTCCTTTGCTAGCCCTCGCGCGCCCGCGCGCACCGCGCATGCGCGGCCGTCTTCCCGCCCGAAACCGGCTCGAGCCGGCCAGTCTTCTTTTGTCCGCACTCGGTACGGTCGTGTTTTCGCCGTGTCGAGCCCCGGAAAGTCGACCTCGCGCGTCCAATTTGTTTTGAACGTGTTTTTTTCCTTCGGGAAAGCTTTGTCCTAGTCGGGAAGTGCTCCGGAAACCCCCCGCCGGGTTTCGTGTAAATCCTCCCCGTACTTCCAGCTTTTTTGCCCCGGTAAGTTTTCTTTCGTCGTCGGGGTAGGCCTCTTTTCGGCCTCGGTCGAGATTTTTTCTCCCTCTAAATTTGGTGCTTCAAATTTCGCCATTTCGGCTTTTGATTTCGCCGGCGTGATTTTTCCGCCCATGACATCGAAGCCTTCCAGCGGCTTCAAGAAGTGCACCCAGTGCGCCCGGGTTATCTCGCTCACTGATCGACACTCGTCGTGTCTTCAGTGTCTGGGGGCCGAGCACCGCCCTCAGAACTGCAGTCTGTGTTCCCTGCTTCAAAGGCGGACTCAGGTAGCGAGACTAGCCCAGTGGAACGTGTTGTTCTCGGGCTCTTCGTCGGCATCGGCACCGGGATCTTCGAGTGCATCGACGTCGTCAGCGTCCAGACCATCTTCCTCGGCCGCCCCTGCATCGAGTGCATCGAGGCATCGGGCCTCTGCATCGGCGCCGAAACATCGGATAGCTGCATCGACGTCGGTGGTACCAGGACCTCGTCTGCTGATGTCGTCGGACGGTGGTGCATCGGGTGGAGTGCAGGTGAGGGCTGTCCATTCCCCTGCTGGTGGCGGTGAGCCCTCGGGTGGGTCTCCTCCTACCCTGAGGGCTCCTGCGGTACAGCCCCCCCGAGATCGACCTTCTTCAGTCTCGGCCCCGAGGAAGCGACGGATGGATTCGACGTCCTCCTCGTCGGTGCCGGGGAGCTCTGGTGACATGCTTCGGAAGAAATCGAAGAAGCATCGACACCGGTCTCCTCCCCGTGTCGGCACCGAGAGCTCTGGGTCGCCGAGGGATTCGGCACCCAGCAGGCATCGGCACCGAGAGGACCGCTCACCCTCTGTTCAGGAGGTGTCGATGCGCTCCGCTCTGGACAGCCCGGAACAGCCTCCACGCCCGGAACAGGTACTGACGTCGACGCCTGCATCGACCTCTCAGCCTTTCTCTGCAGCCGCTCTAAACGAGAGCCTCCGGGCCGTTCTCCCAGAGATTCTGGGAGAGCTGTTGCGCCCTACCCCTCCGGTACCGGCGGTGCTTGCGCCACCGGTACCGTCGAGCGTGGCGCCGGCTGGCCCATCGCCCAGGTTGAGGTCCCCGACGTCGGTACCGCGTGCGGTACCGACCGCGGCCACCTCCCAGGAAGGCTCCCCGACTACGTCGGCGGAGGGAGCTTCGCCGATGCGGGCGAGGGAGTCTACCTCTCGACGCCCCCATCGTGGACGGGGTTCCACGGAGTCGAGCAGGGCGAGGTTGCAGACACAGGTCCGTGAACTTGTGTCTGACACCGAGGGTGAGGCCTCGTGGGAGGAAGAGGAAGATCCCAGATATTTCTCTGACGAGGAGTCTGAGGGTCTTCCATCTGATCCCACTCCCTCTCCTGAGAGACAGCTTTCTCCTCCCGAGAGTCTGTCTTTTGCCTCCTTTGTCCGGGAGATGTCTACGGCCATCCCCTTCCCGGTGGTTGTGGAGGACGAGCCCAGGGCTGAAATGTTTGAGCTCCTGGACTATCCTTCTCCACCTAAGGAAGCGTCCACTGTTCCCTTGCACCATGTCCTGAAGAAGACATTGCTTGCGAACTGGACCAAGCCATTAACTAATCCCCACATTCCCAAGAAGATCGAGTCCCAGTACCGGATCCATGGGGACCCAGAGCTGATGCGCACTCAGTTGCCTCATGACTCTGGAGTTGTGGATTTGGCCCTAAAGAAGGCTAAGAGTTCTAGGGAACATGCTTCGGCGCCCCCGGGCAAGGACGCTAGAACCTTAGACTCCTTTGGGAGGAAGGCCTACCATTCCTCTATGCTCGTGTCCAAGATCCAGTCTTACCAGCTCTACACGAGCATACACATGCGGAATAATGTGCGGCAGTTGGCGGGCTTGGTTGATGCTCTTCCCCCTGAGCAAGCCAAGCCTTTTCAGGAGGTGGTCAGGCAGCTGAAGGCGTGCAGAAAATTCCTGGCCAGAGGAGTTTATGACACTTTTGATGTTGCGTCCAGGGCCGCTGCTCAAGGTGTGGTGATGCGCAGGCTCTCATGGCTGCGTGCCGCCGACCTGGAGAATAGAATCCAGCAGCGGATTGCGGACTCGCCTTGCCGTGCGGATAACATTTTTGGCGAAAAAGTCGAGCAGGTGGTAGAGTCTCTCCACCAGCGGGACACCGCATTCGACAAGTTCGCCCGCCGGCAGCCTTCAGCTTCTACCTCTACAGGTAGACGATTTTTCGGGGGAAGGAAGACTGTTCCCTATACTTCTGGCAAGCGTAGGTACAATCCTCCTTCCCGACAGCCTGCGGCCCAGGCTAAGCCCCAGCGCGCTCGCTCTCGTCAGCAGCGTGCGACTCAGCAAGGCCCCGCGGCTCCCCAGCAAAAGCAAGGGGCGAGCTTTTGACTGGCTCCAGCAGAGCATAGCCGACATCCAAGTGTCAGTGCCGGGCGACCTGCCTGTCGGAGGGAGGTTGAAAGCTTTTCACCAAAGGTGGCCTCTCATAACCTCCGATCAGTGGGTTCTCCAAATAGTCCGGCAAGGATACACTCTCAATTTGGCTTCAAAACCTCCAAATTGTCCACCGGGAGCTCAGTCCTACAGCTTCCAGCACAAGCAGGTACTTGCAGAGGAACTCTCCGCCCTTCTCAGCGCCAATGCGGTCGAGCCCGTGCCACCCGGGCAAGAAGGGCTGGGGTTCTATTCCAGGTACTTCCTTGTGGAAAAGAAAACAGGGGGGATGCGTCCCATCCTAGACCTAAGGGCCCTGAACAAATATCTCGTAAAAGAAAAGTTCAGGATGCTTTCCCTGGGCACCCTTCTCCCCATGATTCAGCAAAACGATGGGCTATGCTCTCTGGACTTGAAGGATGCCTACACACACATCCCGATACTGCCAGCTCACAGACAGTATCTGCGATTTCAGCTGGGCACACGCCACTTCCAGTACTGTGTGCTACCCTTTGGGCTCGCCTCTGCGCCCAGGGTGTTCACAAAGTGCCTAGCTGTGGTAGCAGCGGCGCTTCGCAGGCTGGGGGTGCACGTGTTCCCATATCTCGACGATTGGCTGGTGAAGAACACATCCGAGGCAGGAGCCCTGCAGTCCATGCAGATGACTATTCGCCTCCTGGAGCTACTGGGGTTTGTGATAAATTACCCAAAGTCCCATCTTCTCCCAGTGCAGAAACTCGAATTCATCGGAGCCCTGCTGGATTCTCGGACAGCTCGCGCCTATCTCCCAGAGGCGAGGGCCAACAACTTGTTGTCCCTCGTCTCGCGGGTGCGAGCGTCCCAGCAGATCACAGCTCGGCAGATGTTGAGATTGCTGGGCCACATGGCCTCCACAGTTCATGTGACTCCCATGGCCCGCCTTCACATGAGATCTGCTCAATGGACCCTAGCCTCCCAGTGGTATCAGGCCGCCGGGGGTCTAGAGGACGTGATCCACCTGTCCACGAGTTTTCTCGAATCCCTGTATTGGTGGACGATTTGCTCCAATTTGACTCTGGGACGTCCCTTCCAAATTTCTCAGCCTCAAAAAGTGCTGACCACGGATGCGTCTCTCCTGGGATGGGGAGCTCATGTCGATGGGCTTCACACCCAAGGAAGGTGGTCCCTCCAAGAAAGCGATCTACAGATCAATCTTCTGGAGTTGCGAGCGATCTGGAACGCTCTGAAGGCTTTCAGAGATCGGCTGTCCCACCAAATTATCCAAATTCAGACAGACAATCAGGTTGCCATGTACTATGTCAACAAGCAGGGGGGCACCGGATCTCGCCCCCTGTGTCAGGAAGCCGTCAGCATGTGGCTCTGGGCTCGCCGTCAAGGCATGGTGCTCCAAGCCACATATCTGGCAGGCGTAAACAACAGTCTGGCCGACAGGTTGAGCAGGATTATGCAACCTCACGAGTGGTCGCTCAATTCCCGTGTGGTGCGACAGATCTTCCAGGCGTGGGGCACCCCCCTGGTGGATCTCTTCGCATCTCAAGTGAACCACAAGGTCCCTCAGTTCTGTTCCAGGCTTCAGGCCCACGGCAGACTGGCGTCGGATGCCTTCCTCCTGGATTGGGGGGAAGGTCTGCTGTATGCTTATCCTCCCATTCCTCTGGTGGGGAAGACTTTGTTGAAACTCAAGCAAGACCGAGGCACCATGATTCTGATTGCTCCCTTTTGGCCGCGTCAGATCTGGTTCCCTCTTCTTCTGGAGTTATCCTCCGAAGAACCGTGGAGATTGGAGTGTTTTCCGACCCTCATCTCGCAGGACGAAGGGGCTCTTCTGCATCCCAACCTCCAGTCCCTGGCTCTCACGGCCTGGATGTTGAGGGCGTAGACTTTGCCTCTTTGGGTCTGCCAGAGGGTGTCTCCCGCATCTTGCTTGCTTCCAGGAAAGACTCCACTAAGAGAAGTTACTTCTTTCATTGGAGGAGGTTTGCCGTCTGGTGTGACAGCAAGGCCCTAGATCCTCGCTCTTGTCCTACACAGACCCTGCTTGAATACCTTCTCCACTTGTCTGAGTCTGGTCTGAAGACCAACTCCGTAAGGGTTCACCTTAGTGCAATCAGTGCATACCATTACCAAGTGGAAGGTAAGCCGATCTCAGGACAGCCTTTAGTTGTTCGCTTCATGAGAGGTTTGCTTTTGTCAAAGCCCCCTGTCAAGCCTCCTACAGTGTCATGGGATCTCAATGTCGTTCTCACCCAGCTGATGAAACCTCCTTTCGAGCCACTGAATTCCTGCCATCCGAAGTATTTGACCTGGAAGGTCATTTTCTTGGTGGCAGTTACCTCAGCTCGTAGAGTCAGTGAGCTTCAGGCCCTGGTAGCCCAGGCCCCTTACACCAAATTTCATCACAACAGAGTAGTCCTCCGCACTCACCCTAAGTTTCTGCCAAAGGTTGTGTCGGAGTTCCATCTAAACCAGTCAATTGTCTTGCCAACATTCTTTCCCCGTCCTCATTCCTGCCCTGCTGAACGTCAGCTGCACACATTGGACTGCAAGAGAGCATTGGCCTTCTATCTGGAGCGGACACAGCCCCACAGACAGTCCGCCCAATTGTTTGTTTCTTTTGATCCCAACAAGAGGGGAGTGGCTGTAGGGAAACGCACCATATCCAATTGGCTAGCAGATTGCATTTCCTTCACTTACGCCCAGGCTGCGCTGGCTCTTGAGGGTCATGTCACGGCTCATAATGTTAGAGCCATGGCTGCGTCGGTAGCCCACTTGAAGTCAGCCACCATGGAGGAAATTTGCAAAGCTGCGACGTGGTCATCCGTCCACACATTCACATCTCATTACTGCCTGCAGCAGGATACCCGACGTGACAGTCGGTTCGGGCAGTCAGTTCTTCAGAACCTGTTTGGGCTTTAGGATCCAACTCCACCCCCCGAGGGCCCTGTTTGTTCTGTTCCAGGCTACACTCTCAGTTAGTTGGTAAATTTTTTAGGTCAATCTCAGTTATGTCCTCACCGTTGCGAGGCCCAATTGACCAATGTTGTTGTTTTGAGTGAGCCTGGGGGCTAGGGATACCCCATCAGTGAGAACAAGCAGCCTGCTTGTCCTCGGAGAAAGCGAATGCTACATACCTGTAGAAGGTATTCTCCGAGGACAGCAGGCTGATTGTTCTCACAAACCCGCCCGCCTCCCCTTTGGAGTTGTGTCTTCCCTTGAAGTGTATTGTCTTGCTACATACTGGACTGGCCGGCTCGAGCCGGTTTCGGGCGGGAAGACGGCCGCGCATGCGCGGTGCGCGCGGGCGCGCGAGGGCTAGCAAAGGACTTTGCTAGTGAAGTTTCCGATTGGAGGGGCTGCCGTGGACGTCACCCATCAGTGAGAACAATCAGCCTGCTGTCCTCGGAGAATACCTTCTACAGGTATGTAGCATTCGCTATATAGGACCTCTGTATTTCTGTAGTCTATTCCTATTTGGTCTTTGTAGTAGTTCCATTTTGTATGTCTTATATTCACCTTGTAGGTTTTAATTGCTTTTTTCTATTCCAGTTTTGTTTCTTCTGTTTTGTGTTTTTGCCATCTCCATTCTCGTTTTCTGCACTGGCTTTTTAGTTCCTCGTGGAACCAAGGGGATGATTCGGTTCTGTATTTTATTTTCTTCACCACAGGGGTGATTTCGTCCCAGGTGCATAGGAATTCTGTAGTTTCAGTTGGTATGTATTTGGTGGTGTTGATCTTTCCTTGGGTTTCATTCTGGGTTGGGGATTTATTGGTTTGAAATGAAGTTACTTCCAGTTTAGTGTTAGGTGCAGTCTATTGTGATCTGACCATGGCATTTCCTCCCATTTCTAGTCCTTGGTTGGCATTGAATCTGGAGGCTAGTATGTTGAATGTATGTCCTTTTTGCATGAGTTTTGTTTACTGTTGGGAGTTGGAAATCCCACAATTATAGGGTTTCCCTACATGCTATAGTGATTTTGTCTTTCATGTCGTCTAGGTATATGTTGATGTCTCCTATGAGTAAGACATTGGAACAGGTTGCACAAGTATTTGAGATAAAGTCCATGAAGTCCAGTTACCTGGTGGTCTGTAAAGTAGTATGATACGAAGGTGGCCCAGTACTGATCCATCTATTATTTTGAGAGGAAGTCCAGTTACCTGGTGGTCTGTAAAGTAGTATGGTGCAAAGGTGGCCCAGTAGTGATTCATCTTATTTTGAGAGCAGTTATTTCTAGATGGGGAGCTATGATTTCTAATATTATCTTGGTTATTCCTCCTCCTCCTTCTCTTTTCTTCTTTCTTGTCCAGTGTGATATTTTGTATCCTGTGGGGCAAAACTTGGTTATAATTGGGTCATCTTTAGAGTGGAGCCACATTTCCGTGATGAATACTAGTCCTAATATTAATATAGGTATTCCTTTTCTCTTTTATCAACTTTAAATAACTACACAACTTACAAATACTAAGATGCAGACAGCAGTGAGATAGATGCAATCCAGACTTTTGAAATGAGTGCTACATTTATGATTATCTACAATTGGTGAGAGGTCATATGTGTATGTTTGGTGGAAAGAGTTCCTAGTTCTCAGAGAGTGAGTCTGATCTCTTGCATCTGGAATAACAGCCTTGGAGGAGTGGAGGCAGAGAGACAGGCAGATACCAGATGAAACTGAAAGAAGCCAAGAGAGAGATACGACTGCCAAAAGCGCAAGCAGAAGAACAAATGGCTAGAAATGTAAGGAGGGGTGACAAAAATTTCTTCAAGTATATTAGTGAAAGGAGAATGACTAAAAAGGGAATTGTGAGACTAAAAGATACTGTGAACCGCTATGTGGATAATGATGAAGAAAAAGCAAAATCCTGGAGAAGGACCGCGATGGACTGGAAATAGTACAAATGAGAATGAAGTGGATAGAGCACCGTTCACGGAAGAAAGTGTGCATCAACAACTTGAAAAGCTAAAGGTGGACAAAGCCATGGGACCAGACGGGATCCACCCCAGGATATTGAGGGAGCTCGGAGAGGTTTTGGCGGGTCCTCTTAAAGATTTGTTTAATATATCCTTGCAGACGGGAGAGGTTCCGAGGGATTGGAGAACGGCGGAGGTGGTCCCTCTTCACAAAAGTGGTGATAGGGAATAAGCTGGAAACTACAGGCCGGTAAGCCTCACTTCGGTTATTGGAAAAATAATGGAAGAGATGCTGAAGGAAAGGATAGTGAATTTCCTGGAAGCCAATAAGTTGCAAGATCCGAGACAACATGGTTTTACCAAAGGGAAATCGTGCCAAACGAATCTCATTGAGTTCTTTGATTGGGTGACAGGAGAATTGAATCAGGGACGAGCTATAGACGCAATCTACTTTGATTTCAGCAAAGCTTTTGACACGGTTCCCCACAGGAGGCTCTTAAATAAACTGGATGGGCTGAAGATAGGACCCGAAGTGGTGAACTGGATTAGGAACTGGTTGACGGACAGACGCCAGAGGGTGGTGGTGAATGGAATTCGCTTGGAGGAGGGAAAGGTGAGTAGTGGAGTGCCTCAGGGATCGGTGCTGGGGCCGATTCTGTTCAATATATTTGTGAGTGACATTGCCGAAGAGTTAGAAGGTAAAGTTTGCCTATTTGCGGATGATACTAAGATCTGTAACAGAGTGGACACCTGGGAGGGAGTGGAAAGCATGAAAAAGGATCTGAGGAAGCTAGAAGAATGGTCTAAGGTTTGGCAATTAAAATTCAATGCAAAGAAATGCAAAGTGATTCACTTAGGGAATAGAAATCCACGGGAGACATATGTGTTAGGCGGCGAGAGTCTGATAGGTACGGACGGAGAGAGGGATCGTGGGGTGATAGTATCTGAGGATTTGAAGGCGACGAAACGGTGTGACAAGGCGGTGGCCGTAGCTACAAGGTTGTTAGGCTGTATAGAGAGAGGTGTGACCAGCAGAAGAAAGGGGGTGTCGATGCCCCTGTATAAGTCGTTGGTGAGGCCCCACCTGGAGTATTGTGTTCAGTTTTGGAGGCCATATCTTGTTAAGGATGTAAAAAGAATTGAAGCGGTGCAAAGAAAAGCTACGAGAATGGTATGGGATTTACGTTACAAGACGTATGAGGAGAGACTTTCTGAACTAAGCATGTATACTCTGGAGGAAAGGAGAAGCAGGGGTGATATGATACAGACGTTCAAATATTTGAAAGGTATTAATCCGCAAATGAACCTTTTCCGGAGGGACTGTCTTTCTTCTATGTTTGTGCAGCGCTGCATATTCCTTGTAGCGCTATAGAAATGCTAAATAGTAGTAGTAGTAGATGGTGGTAGAACGAGAGGACATGAAATGAGATTGAAGGGGGGCAGACTCAAGAAAAATGTTAGGAAGTATTTTTTCACGGAGAGAGTAGTGGATGCTTGGAATGCTCTCCCGCGGGAGGTGGTGGAAATGAAAACGGTAACGGAATTCAAACATGCGTGGGATAAGCATAAAGGAATCCTGTGCAGAAGGAATGGATCCTCAGGAGCTTAGTCAAGATCGGGAGGCGGGGCTGGTGGTTGGGAGGCGGGGATAGTGCTGGGCAGACTTACATGGTCTGTGCCAGAGCCGGTGGTGGGAAGCAGGACTGGTGGTTGGGAGGCAGGGATAGTGCTGGGCAGACTTATACGGTCTGTGCCAGAGCCGGTGGTGGAAGGCGGGGCTGGTGGTTGGGAGGCGGGGATAGTGCTGGGCAGACTTATACGGTCTGTGCCAGAGACGGTGGTTAGGAGGCGGGGATAGTGCTGGGCAGACTTATACGGTCTGTGCTCTGAAGAACACAGGTACAAATCAAAGTAGGGTATACACAAAAAGTAGCACATATGAGTTATCTTGTTGGGCAGACTGGATGGACCGTGCAAGTCTTTTTCTGCCGTCATCTACTATGTTACTATGTAATTGTTCTTCCTCTCCCATCTTTACTGTCTCTTCTATATTACCCCCCTGTCCTATTCATTAATTGTTCTTTTTTTTATCTGTAATATGATTAGTATGTGTACCATTTTGATTGCCTCTCTGATGGGTGGTTTATCAAGAAACTGAATAAACATATAATAATGCGTGATTTCAATTACCCCAGTCTTGACTGAATAAATGACATGTCAGCTTAGGAGGCAAAATGCCTAGATGAAATACATGACTGCACCATGGAACAGCCGCATCAGGAAACGACAGGAGAGGGAACTATAGTAGAAGTAGTCTTCAGTGGAATGTAGAATTTGGTGCAAGAGGTTAGCAGTGTTGGGGGCCACTTGGCAATAGTGAACATAATGATCACATTTGAATTACTGAGGACACTAAGGAAATTGGCTGCAGTAGCATTTAGCCTTCAAAATTACAACTATGATAAAATAAGGGAAATGGTTAAAAAAAAAAAAAAAAAGCTGAAAGAAGCAGCTGCAAAGGTTAAGTTTAAATCAGGCATGGACATTGTTTAAGTTTAAAAATACCAATCTTGGAAGCCCAGGCCATGTATTCTGCATATTAAAAAAGGTGAAAGAAAGTTCAACTAACAGCTGTCATAGTTAAAAGGTGAGGCGAAAGCTATTCTAGCCAAAAGAACATCTTTCAAAGAATGGAAAAAAAAGTGAATGAAGAAAACAGGAAGCAGCGTAAGCACTGATAAAGTAGATGCAAAAAATTGATAAGGAAGGTAAAAAGAGAATTTGAAAAGAATCTTGCTGTAGAAGCAAAACATAAAATCTTTTTTAGGTGCATTATAAGCATGGAGCCTGTGAGTGAGTCAGTTGGACTATTAGATCATCACCATGAAAAGGGGCACTCAGAGGACAAGGCCATAATGTAGAGACTAAGGAGTCCTTTCCTAAACTAATCTGGGTTTTACTGTGCAGTAAAAATTAGTGCCAACCCACGCTAACATTTTATGTGTGGTAAGACAGCACTGTAAAATATTTGCACTGTTTAATGTGGCAGTGGGTGGGATTGGGGCAGGATGGAGGTGGAGCAGGGAATAATCTTCCTTGACAGCTAACACATGGGTGATTATTGCGCACTAGCTGACCCGACTGGTAATAGTACAGCTGCAATTACAGCTACCTCAAGAGGAGACGGTAAATGCAGTGGCACTACCAACAGTCCAATTGCATATACTCACCAGGGTGGCGGCTCACTACTAAAACAAATAATAGTGAATTGCTGTAGTGGTGCACGTCCCCCATTTCCTCTGCAGATTCCCCTCCTATTGTTCCAATCCCCCACCATTCTCAATGTCCACTCCCCAATTGCTCCCTCCCCATGTTTGTTCCCCTCTGACATCACCTATTGACAGACCCCTGCGTGAGTTCTGAGGTGGTTCAGGGAGTGGGGGTGGGGAGAGAAGGGATCAGGAGGACAGAATTTGGATCTTGGGGGGCATGGCTTGGATGTCAGAGGGGTGGAATTTTTTGCTGAGGGAGCTAGTGATGGGTGAACTGGACACAGGGTGGAGGCAGTTGTGAAGTAGACATCAGGGGGTCATATCTGGTGAGGAAGTGGGGGATGTGCACTGCCACAGTACTTTATTACTTATTTATTGTTTTAGTACTGGGTTGCCATCTGCATTAGAGCTACATGTCACTACACATAACACAGAGCATGTGAGGTGAGTGCATTAAATGCAGGGTATATGCTGGACACACCCCTGCATTTACTGCACTGGCCTTGCATTGTCTGCACTATAGATCGGGGTACTATTGCGAGAAAAGTGCAAAACCTTACCATAATTTAAAAGGACCCCTAACTAAACTCTTTGCTGCAGTCCTTACTGAGGAAGATGCAGAGGAGTTGCCATAGGTGTAGTTTCTCTTTGTTTGGGGTATGCCCACAAACACATCAAAAAAGGAAAACTTCTCATTCTGGGAAGCAACTCATAACACCACAAAAAGCCTAATAGTTCACATAATTAAACATAATTACTGTACAAAAGTGGTGCTCATAAATAATTGAGAGTCTGCCACAATAACTCAGATCAGAAGCACAAAGCTGAACTGACTATAATCATAGCACTTGAAAAGTTCACAGTTCTAACTGGTATTCCAATAATACAAGTGTAAAATAGTAAAGCACCATTTCAAAAGATGTACTTTTCTGATAAAACGTCAGTCCTCTTCAACCCATAAAAATAGAGACCCTTCCAAGGAGGAAGCCCTTGCTAGATGTTGAGAGGTGGCAGAGTGGTGACCCCTCCTGGTGTCTGGCAGCAGAGAGACAATGAAGCGGGAACCTCTCCAGGCAGGTGGGAGGTCTGGCAGTAAAGAGGCAACAGAGCAGTGATTTGTAGTGCGCGTTATCAAAATAGTTCAAGGTGGATAACAATTTTAAAAAACAGTTTAATTCATATTCCATTAGAGTATTTGATAACCCCCATAATTATAACCCTGAACAAAGATACTTTCGGAAAGGCCAGGTTTAAAGTAACACCTAGCATTCTATAGATCTCAGCTTTCTTGGGAAGGCATTTCAAGCCTTTGGTTTGTTACGTATAATAGTCCTGTTTCGTGTCGTTACCATACAATGAATTCTTGTAGTTGGCAATCAGGTGAATTTTCAAAAGAGAAGGGTGCCCATCTTCTGACACAAATCGAGAGATGGGCGTCTTTCTCACAAGGTCACCCAAATCGGTATAATCGAAAGCCGATTTTGGGCACCCTCAACTGCTTTCCGTCATGGGGATGACCAAAGTTCATGGGGGCATGTCGGCAGTGTAGTGAAGGCGGGACTGGGGTGTGCTTAGGAGATGGGCGTCCTCGGCCGATAATGGAAAAAAGAACACTTGGGCGACTTGGTCCATTTTTTTTCACGACCAAGCATCAAAAATTTGCCCGAACTGACCAGATGACCACCGGAGGGAATCGGGGATCACCTCCCCTTGCTCCCCCAGTGATCACTAACCCCCTGCCACCATAAAAAAAAAGTTTTAAAATACTTTTATGCCAGCTTCAAATACCATACTCATGTCCATCGCAGCAGTATGTAGGTACCTGTAGCAGTTGTAGTGGGTGCAATGTACTTCAGGCAGGCGGACCCAGGCCCATCCCCCCTACCTGTTACACTTGTGGTGGTAAATGTGAGTCCTCCAAAACCCACCACAAACCCACTGTATCCACATGTAGGTGCCCCCCTTCATCCCTAAGGGCTATGGTAGTGGTGTACAGTTTTCTTTGGGGAGGGGGGGTTGGGGGACTCAGCACCCAAGGTAAGGGAGCTATGCACCTGGGACCTTTTTCTGAAGTCCACTGCATTGCCCCCTAGGGTGCCATGTTGGTGTCCTGGCATGTCAGGGGGACCAGTACACTATGAATGCAGGCTCCTCCCACCACCAAATGCCTTGGATTTGGTCGTTTTTGAGATGGGCGTCCTCGGTTTCCATTATCGCCGAAAACAGGGGACTACCATCTCAAAAACGACCTAAGGACGACCATCTGTAAGGTCGACCTAACTTTCATGATTTGGGCGTCCCCAACCGTATTATCAAAACGAAAGATGGACGCCCATCTTGTTTCAATAATACGGGTTGCCCCGGCCCTTTACGGGGCCGTCTTGTGAGGGTGCCCCATTCAATTATGACTCTCAATGTAAGTTGTATTTCTTGAGTCAAATGAAAACATTTTAATGGAAGATTATAAAGATATAAAATGCATATAATTTTTGGGACTAAGACCATATAAAATTCTAAAAATAAAAATAATTTGAATTAATTCCTTTGCTTTCACTGGGAGCCAATGGAACTGAATTAGATATGGAGTTGCACACACTATTGCTTTTCCACCCAACACTAATTTCACTGCCACATTCTGGAAGAACTTGCAGTCTGTGTATTTGACTTACCAGACACTACAACCCTCAGGTAAGTGAAGCATTACATACCTCTAAACAAATGGGATAAAAAGGCAACATCTGGAAAATAGTGTATACTAATGCCTGTAGTATGGGAAATAAGGTTCTGGATCTAGAGGCTATGTCACAGACATGGGACATTGAGCCCTTGGGCTGCAGCTGGAGCTGCGGCGGACAAGCACAAGGCAGGAGTCAGGCAAGAACCAAGGCAGAGCAGGACAGGACAGAGCTAAATAGGACAAAGCTAAGCATAGCAAGGCAGAACTAGACAGGACTGGGCAAGGCTAGGCTAGACAAGGCACAGCTGATCAAGGCTAGGCAAGACACAAAGGACAAGGCATGACAGACCAGACAAGGACTGGATCCAGACGAGTCAAGGAAAAGAAGGGCAATGGGGCTAGAACTTGAACCCAGTCAGAACCAAGGCAAGACATGGAAACTAAGTTAAAACTGGGCCCAGATAAGGGCAAGGCAAGAATTGGTCTGGACAGGACTAGATAAAGCAACAATTAAGAGAGACAAGGAGAAGGGCAAGGTCCATGCAAGATCAAGCTAGTTGGGACAAGGACTAGGATCCAAGGCGGACAGGACTAGGGCTTGATAGGAACTTGGAGGCAAGTCAGGGCTGAAGCTTGGCAGGAACTCAGAGACAAGGTAGGGCTGGAGCAAGAACAAGGCAGGAACTCGGCAAGGCGAAGCTGGAGCAGGAATAAGGCAGGATCAAGGAGACCTTGCAAGGCAAACCCCCCCCCCCCCAAAGAGGAGCTGTTGTGAAGGCATATGAACAAGGGCCTGGGCCTCCTTTAAATGCACCCAGGACCCCTGACATCACTCTTGGTGCACCTTTGGAATTCCTGCTGCAAACCCTAGAAAAGATGGCGCACAGCAGACATGCCTAGGGAACGCCCAAAATGCTGCCACACCAGAGAAGATCCCATGGGACCAGGCCTCGGTCAGGGTGTGACCCAGAGTCACAGCAGAGCTGTGACAGTACCCCCTCCTCATAGGCTTCCCCTTCTGGGTCTAGGCAGGGAGCACAGGAAACAGAAGACCATCCTCAGGAACACAGGAGCAGGATTATGACTTCCACAAAGAGTCCTTGTAACCTGCAGGCCCAACGGGAATCAGAAAGGGTCCTAGACCACATCCCAATGGTCCATCTCTTTGGCCTAGTATAAGATACACAAGGTTGAAGACATCTGTGCACAGGGACCTTAGCTGTATAATCAACCATGGCTGCATGCAAGCAAGCTATCCCTCCACCGAGGAGAACACTCCTTTGCTTGCTGGAACAAATCCAAGGAAAAGGCTAAGTCCTGGGCAGAACTAGAGCAGAAGCAAAACTGAAGAGAAGACACTGAAGCAGGACTAGACTGGAAGCAAAATCAGGGTTAAGGCAGGAACATCAGCACTAGACAACTCATCAAGCATATGGCCTTCGCAATCTGTCACAGATATGGGACGGTGAGCCCTTAGGCCACAGCCAGAGCTACGGCAGATCAGTCCCCTGGGCTAGGACAAGGCTAAACAGATCTAAGCTAGGCAGGGCAAGGCAGAACTAGACAGGAATGGGCAAGGCTAGGCTAGAAAAGGCACAGCTGGACATGGGATTGGAGTATCCCTATTGCAGAGAGATCCTGGATTCTCTACAAGGTGAACTGTTTCAGCAGTTGGGCCATACTGGACTTAGTGCATATGAATGGGGAGAGTATTTCTGATATTATAGTGAGTGATCATCTGGCATCCAGCGATTACCAGATGGTGTGGTTTAATATTAAGACAGGTGTGGAGAGGGTGAATTCAAAAGTAAGGTTCTAGACTTTAAAAAAAAACTAACTTTGTTCAGATGGGGGATTACCTCAAGCAGTTGTTAGCTGGAAGGAAACATCTGGAAGAAGTAAAGTAGGAAAGCAATGGGCAGTACTGAAAGAAATTATTTTAAGGACAGATTACCTTTTGTAAGGAAAGTAAATAAAAGCAAGAGGAAAAGAAGGCCACTTTAGTTCTCAAAAGCAGCAGCTGAAAAGGAGGACAGGTACAAATCAAGGTAGGGTATACACAAAAAGTAGCACATATGAGTTTATCTTGTTGGGCAGACTGGATGGACCATGCAGGTCTTTTTCTGCCATCATCTACTATGTTACTATGTAATGAACAAGAGGTTAGCCTTCATAAACTAATAAGAAATCACAGAAAGAGGAGGAAAGGCGACTATCTGGAAAAGCTAAGAGAAGCTGGTAAAATAGGAAAGCAAAGATGCAAGTGGAAGAAAAAATAGCTAATACAGTAAAATGAAATGAGACTTTTTGTTTTTTTTAGAGATGTTAGTGATAGGAGGAAGTACGAAAGTGGCATTCTGAGACTCAAAGGTGAAAGGGAGAAATATGTCTGTGCTCACAGCTGAAGGTCTTGCAGTAGGACTGCACAAGACAAATACAAACTGGAATGGAGGTGTTGTACACCCTGAACAATTTTCAGAGGACTGTGTTTGTGAGGAGCTAGCTAAAGGTAAATAAAACGATTGACATCCAAGGGTACTGAAGGAACTTCTGGTGACTCCACTGGCTGACCTTTTCAGTGCTTTTCTAGAGTCTTGAGTGGACCCGGAGGCCTGGAGAGGGCCGATGCAGTCCCTCTCCACAAAAGGGGAAATAAGGAAGAGGTTGGGTAAGTCTGACCTCCGTGGTAAGTAAATTAATGAAAACTCTCTTAAAACAGAGAATAGTGAAGGTTCTGGAATCAAATGGATTGCAGGACCTAAAGCAGCATGGTTTCACTACAGTCAGGTCTTGTCAGAAAAATCTGATTAATTTCTTTGGGTGACCATAGAGTTGAATTGAGGAAGAGCGCTAGATGTTGGGTACTTAGATATTAGCACAGCCTTTGGCACATTACTCTCCAATTTCCTCTGGAGTCTTTCATTAGGTACTTTGTCAAATGCCTTTTGAAAATCCAAATACACAGTATCAACTGGCTCACCTTTATTTACATGTTTGTTCACCCCTTCAAATAAATGTAATAGGTGAGCAAGATTTCCCTTCACTAAATCCATGTTGGCTTTGTCTCATTAATCCATGCTTTTGAATATGTTCTTTATAATAGTCTCTACCATTTTGCCCAACACTGACGTCAAGCTCTTCAGTCTATAATTTCCCGGATCACCTCTGGAACCGCAAGGTTCAGTTCATGGGCTGATTCTTTTAAACATTTTTTGTAAGCAATAGTGTTGAAGGGCTGTTTAGTAATGTTTGCCTCTTTGTGGATGATACCAATATCTGCGATAGGGTAGACACTCCTGATGGTGTAGATAACATGAGGAAGGACCTAGCAAAAGCTTAAAGAATGGTCCAGCATTTGGCAGCTAAGATTTAATGCAAAAAAAATGCAGGGTCATGCATTTGAGCTGCAAACCCCCGAGGAAACAGTATAGTTTAAGAGCAAAGAATTTTTGTGCACGAAAGAGGAGCTGGACTTGGGTGTGATGGTATATGATGATCTTAAGGTGGCCAAACAGATAAATAGAAGGATATGTGGGTGCATAGAAAGAATAATGGCAAGAAGGGAAAAGGTGATGATGTCTCTGTATTAGACTTTGGTGAGTCCTCATTTAGTATACAATTCTGGAGACTGCAGCTTCAAAATATTATAAACAGGATGGACTCATTTTTATCATTTTCCTATAATTTGACCATCGCAGATTTTCATTATCTTTGCTTGAAAATAAATCAGCGAAATTCGCTGCTTGGGTTTATTGTCCTGCAGGGGCGTAGCCAGACAACAGATTTTGGGTGGGCCTGGGCAAGAAGTGGGTCTCCCTACTCCCCCCCCCCTCCCCATCACCACCACCACGAAAAAAAATATCTCAGCTGGTGGGAAAACACTTCTACCTTGGCCGTCTGCAGCAGGCATACGCTGAAAACTGTGCAGGTGCCAGTATCATGGAGAGTAGCGTTTTCGTTACCATCAGGGGGAAGTCTTCAGCTGGCGGAACTTGGGATCCCCACCAGCTACTGCTAAACATGTGCTACTGATGGGTGGGCCTGAGCCCTAAATGGGTGGGCCTTGGCCCACCCAGGCCCACCTGTGGCTACGCCACTGTTCTCCTGATTTGCTTCTGGGAGTGGGATGCAGGGGGAAGGGGTTAATAAGACTCCATCTGTCCTAAAACGTTTCCATAGATATGTGTTACAACCCTCCACTATCTTTTTGAAATAGTATCTTTTCTTCTCCTCTCTTACTGACAATTTATGTTTACGTACCTTGATTTACTTGCATATCTAGATTCCTCATTCTGGATATCTAACCAAACTCTTTCTAATTTCCTCTATTCTTTTTTCATATGTAACAGTTCAGTAGAATACCAAGGATCTGTTCTTGATCTAGTTATCTTTGATAACCGTAGAGGAGTAATCTTGTCCAGAACAAGCTACACTAAACTATTCTAACTGCTTATTAAAGAAAGTTTCCTAAGGAAATAAGGAGTGACACATTACCTCTTTCCACAGCAAATTAGTCTCAAACCATCCTCTGGATAATTTCATCCTCCTATGATGAACATTTGTTCTTCCACCCTTTAATTCTTTAATGAAATCTTATACCAAATGGTCTGACCAAATCACTTTAGTTGATCCCCAGTTATTCACCACATTCCTTCCATCTGTTTTGTTGGATGAACAGCATCCAACTTATACTCTGCCACATGGGTACTCCATTAATTACTGTTTAAATTTAACTTCTCTAGAAATTTTAAAACAATGTCCAAATCAAAACTGTTTTCTAGATGTAAATTGAAGTGTTCTGCGATAAACATAGAAATAAAGTGAGAAGTTAATTGGAAAAGCAGTGCTTAAAATAGATCCACTATATCTGCCCCCTATTCCTGGGGTCTATATATGAACATAGGTCCACATTCCAGGGCGATGAGTCTTTCTCCTAAACTCTTCCAGACCAGTATCCATCACTGAATCCACCACCTCTACTTACATTATTTTATTATACACTATTAATGTCCTACTTCCTCTCTTACCTAACTTGATTAATGAATGAATAGCATATCCAGCAGGACATAGCAAGTGCTGAAGAGAACCAGCACTCTGTTACCCATGTTTCTGTAGTAAGTGCCAATCCTGTACTGCCTCTCTCCTACAAAAAGCAAAGGGGAAGACTATGACTGATGCACTGCACATAAGAGCTGCGCTTACTACAAAGCTCCAGCGTACATGCTGTAGGCAAAAACAGGAAGTGCTAATGTACATTGGCACCCTTCCCTTGTGCCATGAAATATAAGCCCCCACCCATTTTTTTGCAGTTTTGGGGGCCCTCTTACTAAGCCGTATAAGTGCGTACATGTGTCCTACATGTGTCAGTTTTGAACAAACCCCTGGCTACCGCATGACCCAGGCAATGATTTAATTTTTTACATACATTTTATTTGTATTTTAGTTACATTTGTACCCCGTGCTTTCCCACTCATGGCAGGCTCAATGCGGCTTACATATACAGGTACTTATTTGTACCTGGGGCAATGGAGGGTTAAGTGACTTGCACAGAGTCACAAGGAGCTGTGCCTGAAGTGGGAATCGAACTCAGTTCCCCAGGACCAGAGTCTACCACCCTAACCACTAGGCCACTCCTCCTGCATCCACTAAGTGCACCAGAAATTTTACGGCACATGGCACTAACTGGACGGTAATCGGCATTGTACGCACGTAGACTATTACTGCCTAGTTAACTCGTGAGACTTTACCACATGGCCATTTTGCCCGCCCCCTCCCAAAAAGGGCCTTTTTTGCAAGTGTACTGAAAAATGGAGCTGTGCATGTCCAATACACACGTCTACACCAGCGCAGGCCATTTTTCAGCACACCTTAATAAATGGAACCCCAAACTCCTGAGAGGCTCACACCAAAATGCAAGAAAACAGGCGCCAATGCCTGCCCTCATCTCCAACTTTGCTCAGACTGGCGGGCATGCTTTTTTTCTCACTATCAGCACTACAAGCTTCTTTTTTCAAAAGAAGCGAAAACCCAGCAATATAATGTGAAAAAAGCAGAAGAAATCCTCTCCTCAAAACCCGAACACCATCCCTGACCTGGCGATGTGTTTTCAGCGTTAAAGTCACCATTACTTTCTATTTGCCTTCTGAGCATTCAGAATGAATACCTGATCACCCCATTTGAATCCATCTCAATGCATTTAAATACAATTTGCGCTGATCTTTGGCGCACATATCAGCATAAGCGCTGAAGCTTTTTGTGCAGTTCCAGCGCTAATCGCTCCTATTGCCAGCGTTAGGTTTTCTGTATCAGGGCCTAAGTGTAATGTTACTTGTGGACTTTTGCCAACTTTAAGGTTAAGATTATGTCCTAAACAAGAGGGTGGCCTGGTTTCTCTTTGAAATATTCCTTGCTGGATTTTAATGTTAGAAATGACAAACTGTCCATCTTTATCAGAGCCGCAGAGAGACAAAGCTGGGCCCGGGGCAAACACCCCCGGGCCCACCCCCTTCCGGGCCCGGCTCGCCTACCCTGCCACCGTCGCCACCCTACTGCTGCCACCCTACTGCTGCCCTGCTTACTTGTCCTCCTCCTGTCACTGTGCATAACAAACTTCCAGGGCCCAGCACTAACATTGCTCTCCTGTCCGCGGCAGCGCCACAGAGCAGAATCTTTCCTTCCTTCCTGCTGCGTCCAAAGAGGCTGTTTGGATGCAGCAGGAAGGAAAGTACTCTGCTGTGCAGCGCTGCTGTGCACAGGAACAGGAGAGTAATGCTAGCGCTGGGCAAGCCCCCCTCGGATGCCGGGCCTTGGGAGTTTTGCTCCCCCCTCCCCTCGGTGGCCCTGATCTTTATACTTCAGATGGAGTGTGCTTTGCCATATTTTCATGGTGAACTTGATGCACTCAATCAATCCAGACCTTATTATCCAGGAATGTGGGATACCATCAAAGACTTTCTTATAGTCAATCCTTGCAATGCTGAGATTTCTGCTTTTCTTAGCCTAAACTGATCTTTGGTTCCATATGCACCCTTTCTATTGTACTTCTCCTCTACTACAGTCATCACCCTTTAACCTTTAGATTCAATATAATGTGTATTCATATATTTTGGCATGTTCTTTCAATTTGTAATTTTGTTGTTGCTGGGTTGTTGTTTTTTTTTTAGTTGGCACCAGCTTTTAATTGCCTCAGTTCTGATTTAAAAGCTGAAAGGCTGTTCCTGTTTTTAGATGTTGCAATGCTGCTCTTTGTGCTTGGTGACTTTGCTGATGTTCCAAAGGCAAGAAATGAGGGCTCCTTTACTAAGCAGCAGTAAGTCCAACGGCATTTCTGGCACTTCAAAAATGTATATATTTTTGTAATGCCAGGAGTGTACCCGGCAATAATCTGGCAGTGCCGCATGCTACCTGGTTACTGACTAGTTGGGAGGAGGGGCAGGTGGTGGGAGGTGGGGATAGTGCTGGGCAGACTTATACGGTCTGTGCCCTGAAGAGCACAGGTACAAATCAAAGTAGGGTATACACAAAAGCAGCAAATATGAGTTTTATCTTGTTGGGCAGACGGATTGGACCGTGCAGGTCTTTTTCTGCCGTCATCTACTATGTTACTATGTTACTAGTTAACACGGAAGGCCCTTACCGCCAATGGGTGGTGGTAAGGGCTCCCCCTGAAATGGCTGCACGGCAAGTGCTTTACTTGCCACACAGCCATGTCCTGTAGGAAAGCAAGACTTCCCTTTTACCAGCGAGGTAAAAGGGGGGCCTCGGTGTGCATGTAAAACATGCACCAACACCAGTGCTGGCTCCCTTTTGCTGCAGCTTGGTAAAAGGGGCCTTGAGACATTACTTTTAAACCTTAATTGTGTTTTTCTTTTGGGATTTGATATTAGAATATAAAGTGTTTACAGTATCCTGGTATATTTTAGTGTGGTACCTTTGGCTGGGATTTGGTATGTCAAAGTTTGTATATATAGTCTTCCTGTGCACATAGGCTGTTAAAAGAATTTTACCAATGATACTCACGAAGACTACGAGACCAAGTCAGGCTTAAAGCAGTTTTAATTCTTGCAAGGAGACAAATCCAGCATACCCTCATGAAGTTGTCTGCCCTCCCCATACCTTCCCATTCTTATATTACCTTTTTAGACTCTCATCTACGTGCACGGTACATGAAGCATATCTTGTAAGCTTGGATGAACATGTTACAGTTTTAGACCATTAGGAGGTTTTTACAAGCTAGCCAAAAAGCATATCTAAGAACATTCAGTTCTTCTTGTAACACACAAGGTCAGAAGTGATCGAGTGGTAATTTTGTGTTTTACACACGTCCGCTACATGCGCCGGAAAATAATTTTTATTTCCTGTGCGCTGCGAAAACACATAACCAGTCATTCTGTGCACATAGATGATTACTGCACGGTTAATGCGTGAGACCTTACCGCTAAATCAATGGGTGGCGGTAAGGTCTCAGACCCAAAATGGACATGCACCAATTTTTATTTTGTCGCACGTCCATTTCGACAAAAATTTTAAAAGGCCTTTTTTTTTACAGGTTTGCTGAAAAATGGATCTGCGTGCACCCAACATGTACCTACACTAGCGCAGCCCATTTTCAGCATATCTTAGTAAAAGGACTCCTTAAGATGATAAATATGATAAAAGGACTTCAAATGTACATTTATAAAAACATTGTGGAAACAAGTGTAAAAGCAAATTAGGTGAAGAACAATTATAATATAAAATCAGATCAGCATAAGACCATTGTAATATAAAATATGTATATTGAAAGATGTGCACACATATAAAGAAATGTGCAATGATAAATACAGTTGAATGCGGTTATATGACTTGATATATGATTGCCAAGACAATGTAATTACATAGACATAAAAGTATTATGAATAAAGTATAAGAGCAAAGTGATGCGACATCCTGTCAATGTATTTAATTGCATAACCAAAAATGAACGTGATTGGATGAGATTAAATAAAATCATCATCAATGTGTATCAATCTGTAAATGTAAAATACAGGTTTCTTAAAAAGACTATACATAGTGGAATCATTTTGTAAAAATAATGAACTATTACCTTTTGGATATTTTGAAAACATCATAAAATTGAGGAAACAATGTTTATTAGGAAATGTTGGTAACACAATAGTTTAGGATCTAAAGAACATTAGTAGTGCAGCATCATGTTTCAGTGACACCAAAGAAGCAGATACATAATGACAATATACTGATTTAGAAAATCACTATGTAGCAGTTTGTGCACTGAATGTAAAATGTAATCTGTAGAAAACTGGCTTGAGTCTTAAAAAAATATATTGCTTCAAATCAGGTGTCCATAAAAAAAATAGTGCCTCAAAATTAGATCCTGATTCACGTACCTTGGTTCTACAACTACACACTCAGTGAATCAATGTGTGTACTCATAACCAGTAAATCATTTTATGTCTATATATATATATGCTTTATATGAGAGGAAAAACCTCATACTACTGTGGCCACAGCAGGTTAACTCTAACCAAAACATTGTATAGTAGGCACACAGTGAAAAAGTAATCATGGGTACAAAAAAAAAAACCTCTCATTAATCTCTTCAGTTAATGTTGTGAAGCCACTTCACTGGCTTCCGATCAGATACCTCATTCAATTCAAGATTCTCCTCCTTACCTACAAATGCACCCGGTCTGCGGCTCCTCACTACCTCTCTACCCTCATCTCCCCCTATGTTCCCGCCCGTAACCTCCGCTTCCAGGACAAATCCCTCCTTTCAGTTCCCTTCTCCACCACTGCCAACTCCAGGCTCCGCTCATTCTGCCTTGCCTCACCCTATGCCTGGAACAATCTTCCTCAACCCCTACGCCAAGCCCCCTCCCTACCCATCTTCAAATCTCTGCTTAAAACTCACCTCTTCAATGCTGCTTTCGGCACCTAACCTTCCGTGAAATATAGTATGCCCTATTAGTCGGACTCTACACTTGTCTTTGACTGTACACTTGTCTCTAGATTGTACACCTGCCTTTTAGATTGTAAGCTCCTTGAGCAGGGACTGTCCTTCTATGTTTAAATTGTACAGCGCTGCGTAACCCTGGTAGCGCTTTAGAAATGTTAAATAGTAGTAGTAGTAATTCAAAATAATCAAGAAACCACTTACCTTAATGTAACTCTGCTTCTCTGCTCTGCAGATACGTTCCAAGAGTGAGGTCCTGACAGACCCGTTTCACTACCACTTTCTCAAGAGTCCTCACACCATCTGACCTGAAACAGATTTGGCGTCAGATGATGTCATGACGCCATGCCCCGCCCCTCAGGATTGCTGAAGCGTTAAAAAGTAGAGACGCCATTGTGCTGTCCGGCTTCGCATGAAATTGTAGCTCCCAGGGCATAGGTAGAATTTTTGCACCACACAACCGCATTTTCAGTCTTTTGAAGTATTAATGGTGTTTCCTACTGTTTCAGGTCAGATGGTGTGAGGACCCTTGAGAAAGCGGGTAGCGAAATGGTCCGTCGGGACCTCACTCTTGGAACATAAAAAGATAGTAACAGCAGGATATGAAATCTGAATGTTTCTGTTTGGAAAATAATTGTAACTGATCTTTTAAACCTTTTGTGATGAGAGAAGACTTCAAAGTTCTCTGTTTCAGGATGAGAATCTGGTCTGTATGAACGCAAATGATACAAGCCGGTCTCATTATTAAAAGAGAACGTATGATATAGAGAAGCGCAGCAGGTCTTTATGTGTACTAGGGGTCAAGTGCACTGAAAAACAGCCTGCACTGGTATAGATGCGTGCATTGGACGCATGCAGGTCCATTTTTCAGTTCACCTACAAAAAAAGGCCTTTCTTTGGCTAAAAATGGATGCACGGCAAAATAAAAATTGGGGTGCATCCATTTTGGGCCTGAGACCTTACCGCCACCCATTGACTTAGCGGTAAAGTCTTGCGCGTTAATCAGGCGGTAGTGGACGCACATAAAAAATTAAACTACTGCCCGGGCCACGTGGTAGCCGGACAGGAGTTCCAAACTGGTGTGTGTTGGGTGCGCGTAGGCGCCTACGCAGCTTAGTGAAAGGGCCCCTTGATGTTTAAAAATAGCTTAAACTGACATGTGTAGATCTATAGACTAAAAATATAAAAAGCATGCGGGAAATCTGTGGCCCGCCCAGTGTGTGAATACAAAGTCGTGAAGCACTTCTACAGAATGAGCAATGTTGGCACAGAGCCATACTACAGATATATTTGTTGCCAAGTGAAAATGTACGCAGTGATGAAGTACTGCCAAGGATTAAATAGTGTGGGTGTGAATTTGTATTAAGAGATGAAGTACTTCTGAGGATTAAGCAGTGTGGGTGTGAATTCATATTGAAAATGAAATTTTAAAATATGCCAGATGTTCTAGTGGCCATACTTACCAGATACGAGGTAGTGGACCAGCGCTTTGAAAAGGAGGGGAAAAGTACCTATGTGTGATTTATTAACCACCTTTATGAAGAGATTCACCCAAGGCAGTGTACAGTAGTACAGTTTAACATCAAACTTACAATTTTGTTAACTACATAACAATAATAAAATAGCCAAGTATAAACATAAATACAATGAAAGAGGAAAACTTTAAAACAGCAAATTGAAAGAAAACATATACATTTAACAGCATTGAAATTCAAATAACAGAGATATAACATGATGTCAGCATAATAGTGATGGAATATCCAATAAGCACACAGAACATTCAAATAACATTGCTATGATACTAATGCTTTTCTACAATACAGCTTATCATCTAACTGAGGGGCCAAATGCAGATATATAGATGGGTACAAGATGCATGGTACAGAGTCAGTTGGGATAAATAAGTGGGTGGCTAAACTAAAGGCAAGTTATCATGCCCACATTCCAAAACTAACAAGGCGTAATTTTTTTTTCCTTGCGTTAGGCGCACTTTAGAATCCCTAAGGGCCTCTTTTACCAAACCGTGCTTGTGATTCCTGTGTGGAAATGCCAATGAGTGGAGTGGAGGAGTGGCCTAGTGGTTAGAGCACCGGTCTTGCAATCCTTGTGATCTTGGGTAAGTCACTTAACCCTCCATTGCCTCAGGTACAAACTTAGATTATGAGCCCTCCTGGGACAGAGAAATATCCAGTGTACCTGAATGTAACTCACCTTGAGCTACTACTGAAAACGGTGTGAGCAAAATCTAAATAAATAGTTGAGATTCTACATGGAATGTTGCTACTATTGGAGATTCTGTTGCTACTATCTGAGATTCTACATGGAATGTTAATGTTGCTATTCCACTAGCAACATTCCATGTAGAAGCCTGGCCTTGCAGATCAGCAACACGGCTGCGCAGGCTTCTGTTTCTGTGAATCTGACGTCCTGCACATACGTGCAGGACGTCAGACTCACATAAACAGAAGCCTGCGCAGTCGCGTTGCTGATCTGCAAGGGCAGGCTTCTACATGGAATGTTGCTAGTGGAGGAGTAGCCTAGTGGTTAGTGCAGTGGAACATGGAATGTTGCTACTATTTGAGATTCCATTGCTACTATTTGAGATTCTACATGGAATGTTGCTAGTGGAGGAGTGGCCTAGTGGTTAGAGCACTGGTCTTGCAATCCAGAGGTGGCCTGTTCAAAGCCCACTGCTGCTCCTTGTGATCTTGGGCAAGTCACTTAACCCTCCATTGCCTCAGGTACAAACTTAGATTGTGAGCCCTCCTGGGACAGAGAAATATCCAGAGTACCTGAATGTAACTCACCTTGAGCTACTACTGAAAAAGGTGTGAGCAAAATCTAAATAAATAAATGAGGCCTGATCAAAGAGAATGGGCTTCGTTTTGCTAGCACGATTTCGTAAAAGAGGCCCTAAGTGATTAGAAATCCTTTGGTTTTGTTTTATAAATTTTTATGTCTTCTGGGCATTCTACCTTCTTTTTCCTCCAGTTTATCTGGAGTAGTTAGATAAGAATGGCTGTAAACATTTTTTTTTATTTCTCATTTTCTGGAAATTCTTTATTAGCAGGAGTAATTTTTTTTGCCTGAAATATATATGATGGTACCTCAGAAAAACATTTTTGCTTGCTTGCTTAGCATATTTTTAGTTGGTTTTGCTCTCTCCTTTTCCTTTACAATTGAATTTCATATATGACAAGAGATTCATTTGTTTTGATTGGGTCTGGTTGTTATAAAGGGGCCTTTTTACTAAGGCGCACTAATGGATTTAGCATGCACTAGATCCTAAGATGCCCATTATATTCCTATGGGCATCTTATTTAGCGCATTCTAATCGTTAGCATGCCTTAGTAAAAGGACCCCAAAGGTTCTAAACTTTTTCTCTTTATGAATAAGATATGTGTTTACTTTTTAATTATTTGTACTCTTTTATTTATTTGCTGGTTTGTTTTCTGATTTCCCCTTACCCTTAGGATCCCTGGTATTTTGTACCTTGTCCTGATGTTGTATTTGTCTTCATAACCTTCAAGACGCCTGAAGCCTGCACTTTTGTCGAAACATGTCAGGAATTCTGCACATGGTTAAAAATGATGAACTAGTAATGAGTTTGGCAATGATACTTGACTTAACAGCAACCCACTGTTTGTTACGTTGATTTGCTTGTTAAAAAAATAGTTTAACTGTTAGTTTTTACTGATTATTCTGTTTTCTGTTGTTGTTATACATCCTTACTTGGGGCCTACCCCTTGGTTATGTTTGACTCTGTCTTTGGATATCTTGATCATTTCAGATACCTATCTATCAAGGAACCTCTGCTCTTAATGATTTTATTTTTCCTTCAATGTGTTTCTTCCAAGGAGGAAGAGTTATCTTTCTCTTTTTCCTCTGACCCTGTGTCCTTGTTGGTAAAATTCTCTCAGTAATCATTTTTGCTGCACAGTTTTGTATTTGATTAATTTCTATTATATTAGTAGATTTGCTCCTTTATAAACGTTATGTCTTGACTGTGCATGTCTTGTTCCGCTCTAATAAAGATTATTTAAACTTAAAGGTGATGGCCTTATTCATCATCTCACTGATCATACTCTTTATTCTGGGTACTAAATTCAACTTGATACATTTTTCCTCTCCTGGAACTCAGCATATTGGATTAGATTTTATATATGGTGCCTGAAAAATCAGCACAGAAAATATTTCTGCCTAGGCATATTTTCTGTAAACTTCACCTAGATTTAGGCACGGTTTATGGAATATGGACCATACAGGTCTTTATCTGCCGTTATCTACTATGTTACTATATGTATGCCTGCACCTAACTCTAGGTGCGTACATTTATGCCAAGTGCTTCCAACTGTCTCGCCTCTTTCTCTATTTCTTTTTGTACAGAAGCTCACAATTGTTTATCACTCATGTATTTCTTTACTTTGATTTTAAATTTGCATTAGCTGCTTTTTGGCAACTTTCTTGAAGCAATATTCCTTTTTCTTCAAGTACTTGGTGCACTCTTTGTATACCTTCTCGGTGTAAATACTAGATTTGTAGCATAAAGATAGCAGTACCTTATATTCTCTTGGTCTGTAGGAGCCCACTTAGCTGTAGTTAATCCTCTGAACATTTTCATTAACATTTGTGGTTTATCTTCTGCTGCAGTGGGTCCATGAACAAGTTCACCATGCCCTTTATTTATTATTTATTTATTGCACTTGTATCCCACATTTTCCCACCTTTTTGCAGGCTCAATGTGGCTTACAAAGAACTGTTATGACATTGCCATACCAGGGTAAAGAATACAATTGGTGTTACAAAGAAGTCAAAGAAGACAAGAGGATCTGGTCAAGCAGTTATAGAGAGATACATTCTGAATAAGGTGGAGAGGTGTTGTGTTATAGTTAGTTAAGGGTTCTCGTGGTAGGCCTTCTTAAAGAGAACGGTTTTCAGAGATTTGCGGAAGTTAGTTAATTTGTTGATCGTTTTCAAGTGAGTAGGAAGTGCATTCCATAATTGTGTACTCATGTAGGAGAAGCTGGTCGCGTGAGCTAGTTTGTATTTCAATCCTTTACAGCTGGGGAAGTGTAGGTTAAGAAAGGTGTGGGGCGATCTTTTAGCATTTCTGGGTGGTAGGTCCACGAGGTCCAGCATGTAAGTCGGGGCATCTCCGTAAATGATTTTATGAACAATCGTGCATATCTTGAACGTGATGTGTTCTTTAAGTGGGAGCCAGTGTAGTTTCTTTCTTAAGGGTTTTGCACTTTCATATTTTGTTTTGCCAAATATAAGTCTGGCTGTGGTGTTTTTGGCTGTTTGAAGTTTCTTGATGGTCTGTTCTTTACATCCAGCATAGAGTGCATTGCAATAGTCCAGGTGACTTAATACCATTGATTGTACCAGGGTTCGAAAAATGGCCCTTGGGAAGAAAGGTTTTACTCTTTTGAGTTTCCACATGGAGTGGAACGTTTTCTTAATTGTATTCTTCACATGATTTTCAAGTGTGAGATTTCGATCAATGGTAACTCCCAGAATTTTTTCAGACTGTTTGAGATGGGGAGGGAGAAGTTAGGGGTGGTTATGGAGGTGAAGTTATTTGTGTTGTGTTGTGAAGTGAGAATGAGACATTGTGTTTTTTCTGCGTTGAGTTTTAGTTGAAATGCATCCACCCAGGTGTGCATGATTTGGAAGCTTTGATTGATTTCCTTGGTGATTTCCTTTAGGTCTTGTTTGAACGGGATCTAAATCGTGACATCATCTGCAGCAGTGATGCTATCTTCATCTGCAGCACCTGCCATCACCTCTAGCCCTAGTGCATAAGCTACAGGTGGGCATTTATTTTTATGCTAGGCTACATGAGCCAGTATGTATTTTTCCATTTCTTTTCTACCATAATTCAATTGTAGTGTTGCCCTGCTGAGATTTACAAGAGGGTCTCTGCACATGAAAGTATGCAACAAGACTTGAAATGAAAAAATAAATTTGTCCTCATGTGGCTGTATCAGGCACTAAGCATTCAGGGTCCAACAGAGCCTGCCTGAGATGGAATCCTGCCAGGTCAGCCCTGGAACAAGGGACACCCACATGGGGGGTACTATAGATGCAATCCAAGTTTGATATTTACAGGATTGTTCTGTGATTGGTGATGTTGGGATAATCATGACTTGTTGAGTTTAATTATGAAAATCTCAGGTCAGGCCTAAGGACATGAAAGATAAGGGGGAGGAGGGATTGCATTCATGGCTGAAGGATCACCAAGGGGGCATCCAGTACCCTTACACTGGTTCTGCTTATTTTTCTTTTCTTTTTTAAAAATTTTATTTAGCTAAGAGCTGTGCAATAAACCATAGAACTTGTAGATTAGATTTAGAAATAATAATTTACACTACATAAGGAAAATCTTTGACAGCAGATAGACCATATGGGATATCCAGTTTGCCCAGCCATATTAAAAGCTACAAAATGAAAGCAAACTTGGAACTGATCTGGATTGCTCCTCCTCAAACTGATTGAAAAAAAAAAAAACCATTCCTGTAAAAAAAACGTGCAGATGAGTTTCACAAAAAACAGTTTCTCTTAAAGTCTCTGTGTTTTTCTCTCTGTAAAAGAGACTTCCTAAGGCTTTGATGCCTCAGGGTTTCCTATTTATAGAGTATGTGCTAGGGAACTGTGGTTAGGGTCTGTACATGTTTGGGCAAGCTCCGAAAGCCTAAAGTCATAATCTGTGTCTTTGTAAAATATTCTGTTTGCATACAGAAACACAGATTATGACTTTAGGCTTTCGGAGCTTGCCCAAACATGTACAGACCCTAACCACAGTTCCCTAGCACATACTCTATAAATAGGAAACCCTGAGGCATCAAAGCCTTAGAAAGTCTCTTTTACAGAGAGAAAAACACAGACTTTAAGAGAAACTGTTTTTTGTGAAACTCGTCTGCATGTTTTTTACAGGAATCTTTTTTTTTTTTTTTTTTTTTTCTCAATCAGTTTGAGGAGGAGCAATCCAGATCAGTTCCAAGTTCGCTTTCATTTTGTAGCTTTTAGTATGGCTGGGCAAACTGGATATCCCATATGGTCTTTATCTACTGCCAAAGATTTTCCTTATGTAGTGTATAAGACTTCAGGTGGCTCTGCTGCATCACTTTTACACAACAGATCTTTACATATCACTTTTGTTAAAGCAATTGTATTATTTTATTTATTTATTAAGATTTATTTACCACCTTTTTGAAGGAATTCACTCAAGGCGGTGTACAGTAAGAATAAATCAAACATGAGCAATAGACAATTACAGCAATAAAAATATTCAAATAACAATACATAGTATGGCATAGAATACAACTTACAATGTCAACACAATACGTAATAGAACATTTTAATTGACAGTGTAGAGTATAAGCAAAGATGGAACATATAGGGCCCTATATACTAAGCTGCATTGCAGGCATGCTAATGTTTTTAGCTCACGCTAGCACTAGGGTGTCTCTAGCATTGGTGAGCTCTAATTTTTAGCGCACACTAAAAACGCTAGCACGCCTTAGTAAACAGGGCCCATAGATAGGTAATAGAGTAAGAGGAGTTAGAAAGTAAGGTGACTAATTTAAAGAAAGTTGCACATGAGGTCAGAGAGATGGTTAAATATCATCTCAGCTAGGGTAAGACTGGATTTAATTCTCTCTGTTTTCTCCTTTTTATTTGTCAATTCCATTTATTTACCACCCATCAAATCCAGGTTTAGAGCTGTATTCTTGAAATGGGCATTTTTTTTTTGGGGGGGGGGGGGGAGCAAGGGTGACTACAATTTTTCTACTTAGATCCAGTTTTACATTTTCCAAAAGTATGTATTTACTTGCTGACATGCATTTATATCCCATTTCCCTAACTTTGGAGACATTCTGAAATGGTTTACAACATAGAAGCCGACTAAATGACCAGATGACCACTGAAGGGATTAAGGCACCCTCCCCCCACTTACTACTCCAGTGGTCACTGACCCCCTCCTACTCCCACCCCCCAAAGCTGTTAAAGAAACAGTACCTACCAACCTTTATGACAGCTTCAGATGTTATAGCCAAGCCTAATAGAATAGCAAGCAGGTCCCTGGAGTAGCCTAGTGGTCGGTGCAGTGCATTGTAGAGCAGAGAACCCAGGCCCATATCCCACTCTAACTGTTACTTATGGTGGAAAGTGTGAACCATCTAAAGTCCATCAAAGCCTACTGTACCCATATGTAGGTGACACCTGCAGTCATAGGGGCTATTGTAGTTGGGTACAGTAGCTTTTTGGTGGGTTTTGGCTCACCATGCAGTATAAGGGGGTAGAGGTGAGATGTGTACCTGGGACCTTTTATGTGAAGTCCACTGCAGTGCCTCTAGGGTGGCCCACTGCTCTGCTGAGATGTCTATGTGCCCCCCCCCCCCCATACATCCCAATGGCTTATTTGTGTGCATTTTTCCCTTGGACTTTTTTTTCCGGAAAATGGTCCAAAATGATAGGCACAATGAGCACAAAAAAATATCTAGCAAATAGCCATTTTCAAAACAAAAGACATTTTTCTGGTTGAAAATCACTACATTCAGCAAAACATTCAAAATCAAATTTAGATGTCATTTTGAAAATGCCCCTCCACATTACATACTCAGTATGCAATACGTTGGAGACTGTTGGGACACCAAGCTTTCAAGGATTAGAACCTTGACTTAATTGGACACACAGGAGATCGTTTAGATCTGTGGTGGTCCCTTTGTGATTATGATCACACTTAAAAATATTAAAGTATTTTAACATCAGATAGTATCTCTGTGGGATATTTTGATATAGTTAGGTGAATTCATTCCTCCAGAGTTTATTCATAATAATTTTCTCCTCTTTTTTACGTGTTGCGTTTTGTATGAAATAGCAGTATATTAAGTCTAATAAACCATAAGAAAGCTGAGAAGAAGATATAAAAATACTTATTCTGATGTTGTATTGCATGCAAGAGTCTGACCGCTTGGAGTTTCAGTTTAATTTCTGGCAATATATATCTATTTTCAGTTTGTGGTCACTTTTGTTTTTATTTGATGAAGGTCTGTTTGTGGTGTGTGTGTGAGAGAGAGAGAGAGAGAGGGAGAGACTGATGCTAGGTATTCTTTTAGCAAGGAATTTCTATATAAGGATCTGTAGTAATCTGACTTAATGCAGTTTTCCCATAGGTGTAATGATGATATAGAGTCCATTGTATATTTAGAGTGCTGTCTTTTCCTAGATAGGGCCTTTATGTAAGATTTAGAAGTTACGCTGGAATGGTAGATTTTCTCTAGGCACTGGGTGAATTTTTGTAGTGTTTTGTATTATTTCACAATATGCCTGATACAGAGAGGGATTGCATTGCTATCACTGAGATGACACTAGAATTAGACATTGTTTTGTATGGCAACACCCACTGCTGAGGGAGGGGACAAAGACTAATATGGTTATATAATATGTTGGATTGAATACCATATAGAAAAGGGGACTGTGACTCATTGGGACTGAAGGAGGAAATCTCTTGTACTCTCTTCCCTTCAATGTGGCCTGCAGGTGCTAAAGCATGCATGGTCACACTCACTACAGTTAATTGTTTTGAGGCGGGACAGGGGTGCGGCATGAGGTGGACTTTTCTCTTTCAAATAGTTGGCAACTGTCACAAAATGCCTAGACATCTGCCCGGGGTTACCCCACGGCCACCCAGGGGGTCTATCCCCAGCACAGCTCAGGTCAGCCTGCACCTGCCGCTTCTGCATTTCACTAGTACCCTCCTCCCATCAAATGGGTCACAACCGCCTCTGGGCGTCTCCTGCTCTCAAATTATCCCAAGTGACTTCCAGGTGACTGGGGCCAAACTCCCAGTGGTCTCACAGTTCCCAGAAAGCACTCACGGACCCAACATACAAACTACCAGGATTCTTTATCAGTCCAGAGAGAGAGGCAATAAACTAAATATTGTTTATTGTCTTAAAAATTGAACAGTGCAACAAAGTTCAATTAGTAAACAATAACAGGTAACTGAAATATGGATCAATTATAACGCTAACTAAACATTTGCATACTGTCTAAACAGTACCTGGGAAGATCAGGATATATAATTCACCGAGCCGCAGCAAAAAGATCTGTCTTTCTTTTCTCCTGGGTTAAGACCGAAGCAACAGCAGCAACAACTGCTGGGTAATTTCAAACTCCAGGTCAATCAGAGCCCAGTTAACAAGTTTTAAAAGTATATAAGTACATAAGTATTGCCATACTGGAAAAGACCAAAGGTCCATGAAGCCCAGCATCCTGTTTCCAACAGTGGCCAATCCAGGTCACAAATACCTGGCAAGATCCCAAAAAAGTACAAAACATTTTATACTGCTTATCCCAGAAATAGTGGATTTTCCCCAAGTCCATTTAATAATGATCTATGGACTTTTCCTCTAGGAAGCTGTCCAAACCTTTTTTTAAACTCCGCTAAGCTAACCGCCTTTACCACATTCTCTGGCAACAAATTCCAGAGTTCAATTACACGTTGAGTGAGTGAAGAAATATTTTCTCCGATTCGTTTTAAATTTACTACATTGTAGCTTCTTCGCATGCCCCCTAGTCCTAGTTTTTTTGGAAAGCGTAAACAGATGCTTCACATCTACCCATTCCACTCCACTCATGATTTTATAGACCTCTATCATATCTCCCCTCAGCCGCCTTTTCTCCAAGCTGAAGAGCCCTAGCCGCTTTAGCCTTTCCTCATAGGAAAGTCGTTCCATCCCCTTTATCATTTTCATCGCCCTTCTCTGCACCTTTTCTAATTCCACTATATCTTTTTTGAGATGCAGCAACCAGAATTGAACACAATATTCTGAACAGATTGAAGGGGGGATAGATGGCTAAGTGGGAGGCTGGTGAGGAGTAAGTTGCAATAGTCAAGGCGAGAGGTAATGAGAGCGTGGACGAGAGTTCGGGTGGTGTGTTCAGAGAGGAAAGGGCGAATTTTGCTGATGTTAAAGAGGAAGAAGCGACAGGTCTTGGCTTATCTGCTAGATATGCGCAGAGAAGGAGAGGGAGGAGTCAAAGATGACTCCGAGGTTGCGGGCAGATAAGACGGGGAGGATGAGGGTGTTATCAACTGAGATAGAAAGTGGAGGACAAGGAGAAGTGGGTTTTGGTGGAAAGTCTCGCATCTATGGAAACCAAGGATCCTAACAGCTTTATGCCCCCAGTGGGCTCAGGTGACAGCACATTAACACCTCATTTGAAACAATGTCTTAATCACAGCCCAAAAAGGCCAAGGCAGAACAATCTCCAACTCATGACTCAGACTTTGTGTTTCTTGGCCAGAAAGGCATACAGTTGTATTATTAATATAAGAACAAATATGTGGTTTGATTGTCTGGAAGGTTGTGGTAGAAGGCAGGTTCTTTAAAGGTCATTGGATATACTGTGTGCATTTCTGGCACATTATCTTTCATAAATATGATGTGCTTCGGACACAGCAGCCCAACTCCTGAGACCACTAAAAATCTCCCAGCACGTCCCTGTAAAAAAAAAAAACTAATACAAATATCCTATGAGTGACTGGGTAATTCCACCCTTTAAATAACAGTGTACCTATTTAATGTGGATTTTTATGCAACGTAACCCATGTGTTCTGAATACTGGTAAGTAGTGTTTTTGAGATTGAGATTACTAACAAGTAGTTTCTATTCATGTTTGTTTTATACTGATTCAGTTGCAAAGTATCTATATTTAATGTAGAGTACAGACAGGAAGTGGCACCCTGGTTACATGTGGCTCATTTTCAAAACACATAGACTTACAAAATTCCATAGGTTACAATGTAACTTTGTTAAGTCTATGTGCTTTGAAAATGAGCACCTAAAATTTTGCGTTGAGACCTAAAAGTTCTGACTCATGGCCTCATTACCTCAAGCTGCCACTCAGAGTAGACTTTTGCTTTGAATCAGTTTCCTGCAGATAGACAGGGAGATGTCTGGACATATTCTGCCTGTTTACAAACTATGCTCTAAATTTCATGGCATTTCAGATCACATGGGACAAGCAGTCCCACATTCACTGTTAAGGCATGCTTGTCACTCAGGGGGTCTTTTACTCAAGGTTAGCTTGAGTTATCTACAGCAGGGCCCATTTTAATCCTATGGGCCCTGCTGCGGATATTTCGAGCTACGCTTCAGTAAAAGACCCCCTAAGTAATTGCATTCTGTATGTTTCTGTTGTATAGTTTTAAAGTAATAATTATATTAAGAAAAATTAGGTGGACTAGCATTCCTGATGATATAGTGGAAGTTGATAAAGAATAAGAACCTAGTTTATCAAGATCAGAGTAAAGGATAATGAGCTAGATTATATATATCACACCTAAAAAATCAGCGCCAAAAAATACACCTAGACGTATTCTATAAAGTACATTTAAATTTAGGCATGCTTTATAGAATACGCCTAAATTTCGGCATGGTTTATAGAATATGCGCAGCAGCCATCTGCGCTACTAAATGTAGTCTTGGGCAGTTACACTAACAGTCATATTTTCAAAGCACTTAGCCTTCCAAAGTTCCATAGAAACCTATGGAACTTTGGAAGGCTAAGTGCTTTGAAAATATGCCTCTAAGTAAAACTTGGTGTAAATGCCGACGCATAAATAGGCATGGACCGGGTGTATTCTATAACAATGTGTATAGATTTTAGAAATGCCCACGACCCGCCCATTCCACACCCATGGCCATGACCCCTTTCCAGCTATGTGCCTTAAAATTTATATGCATCACTTTACAGAATACACTTAGAGAGTTGTGTGTGACAATTTGAATTTATTCCAGTGTCAATAATTGCTAATTAGCAATTATTGGTGCTGATGGGCTTGTTATCTAATTAAGCTGCATGCACAAATCCAGAATACAACCATATTTTCGTGTGCAATTTAGGTTGTGCTAAGTAGAATCCAGGGGAATACTCATGCCTGGGACCTTTTCCATTTAATTCAACATGAGATTGGCAAACCCGATCTTTTGTCTTCGTGTTTTTCTGCTTTTTATTTTATTTAGATTCTTTTCTTTTTTAATTCCTCATTTTCTTTCATTTTGGTATTGGATTTGTGACCTCTTCCTTCTACCTGCATATCCTTATCTTTTTTTTCCCCTTTACTTAGGATGTCCCTGTTCCCTCTCACTTTACTGCTGTTTCTCTTTCATACTTTCCTCCCTTGCTGTTTACTCTTTTGCATTTCCTGTTCCCTCTCTACCTCCTTCTATCCATTTTCTTTCTCTTCCTTTTGTACTCTCTACCAGTAAATCTCCAAGGAGTACTAGTTTCACATGACCCAGCAAATAAAAACATCCTAAATCTCTCAAGCAATTACAGAGTTTTAAGTTAGTTCATTTGTAATCAAGTAACTTAATCATACCCAAACTCATATGTTCCTGTTTCTGATTATAACAGCAGAGATGGAAAATTCTGCACATACAGCTCAATGTAATAAAGCTTGAGAACCCTACGGCACAATTTTACTGGCTTTCATTTTATTTTATTGATTTGAAGCATCTGTTATACCACTCATATACTTCACAATATACCTGAAAAGAATGGAAAAAAGCTTTATGTAAAGAATCATCTTAAAATTCAAACAAAGTACAAGAAGCAACAATCCATTAAAAAGAAGGTAGAAGAAGCATCTGTATCAACTGAATTGGGAAACCCTACTCCAGATCATAGGCCAAGTGGAGGAGTAGCCTAGTGGTTAGAGCACCAGTCCTGACATCCGATGCTGCTCCTTGTGATCTTGGGCAAGTTGCTTGACCCTCCATTGCCTCAGGTACAAAATTAGATTGTGAGCCCTCTAGGGAAATACCCAGTGTACCTGAATTTAACTCACTTTCAGCTACTACTGAAAAAGGTGTGAACAAAATCCAAAATAAGTCAGGTTATTAACGACACCTTGCATATTATAGAGGAGATTTTGCTCCGTAGCTCATACAGAAATGCAGGGCCTGAAAAACATCTTTTCATTTCAAGCCTAAACCTCAGGGAGGGGTTAAGTAAAAGCTTCCCTGAGATGAACTGAGAGGGAAGTGAGGAATACGTGATGATGCTAACTAGAGAGGGAAGTGGAACAAGCAAAGCATTTTATATATTTTTTCTTGGGGCAGTGTCTCCAAATGGGGTAGATTCCGCGTGGAAAACAAATGCACATGTGTTTAGGCTTAAATTTCCACATGGTATATAGCTTAGGTCGAGCGTCTCTCCATGCAATCAAATTTAGTCATGGCCATTTATGCCATGTTTTACTTGGTGTAAATCCCAATGCCTAAATTAGGCGCAGAGCGAATGTACTCTATAATAAAGCGCATAGATTTTAGACATGCCCATGCCAAGGTATCTTTTCAACTATGCTACTTAGTATTTAAGAGCACCATGTTACAGAATACACTTAGGGCCCTGTTTACTAAAGCGTCTTAGCATTTTTAACGCACCTACTATTAGGTGCATACACAGTTTATGCGCACGTTAAAGACACTAATGCGCCTATAACACAGCTTAGTAAACAGGGCACCTAGCAAGTCCTATGGGTAAATCTTAATGCCAATTAGTGCTGATAATTGCTTGTTAACATCCAGTTGACAGTGCTGATTAGCTAGTTAACCAATTAAGATACATGCACTGTTATACAATATGCTTCGATTCCTGCGTGGAAATTAAAGCATGCTATATAGAATTCCAGGGAATACACCAAATGCCTTGCATAAGAATTCAACCAGAAAACCACTGGCTCTCAAAACCACAGTCAAAAAAAAAAAAAAAAAAAAAAAAGGAGAAAAAAATTCAGATATAGATGTCTTTTAGAAAATAAACTTCATTTGGCAATCTTTGGCAATCATTAGTTCCAAACAAAAAAAAAACTCCTCTAAAGTTTAGTGAAAACAATCTTAACATCAAATCTTTAATTTAGAACATATTTTTGAGTGCTAATTTCACTCTCATACTTTGTAGGATTTTTAGCACTGGAAAATTTACACTAAAAAAAACAAAACAAAAATGATCTAAGTGCATTTTCCATGCTTGTATGGTATTTAAAATCCCGCATGGTTACTGTTCTGTTTTCCATACTAAATTATTAACATTTTTTTTTTTATTTTTGTTGCATTTGTACCCTGCGCTTTCCCACTCATGGCAGGCTCAATGCAGCTTACATGGGGCAATGGAGGGTTAAGTGACTTGCCCAGAGTCACAAGGAGCTGCCTGTGCTGGGAATCGAACTCAGTTCCCCAGGACCAAAGTCCACCACCCTAACCACTAGGCCACTCCTCCACTCTCATAAGAATTCTCGCTTCTATTCTACTCTATTATTAGGCTTTCCAACATCTAACATCTAAGAAAGTCCTTTTCAAAAGAGTTTTTTAGATGGTTCATTTATGATTATGTCATAACCAAACTCTGGAAGCCATATTGAGCCTGCAAATAGGTGGGGAAATGTGGGATACAAATGCAATAAATATCAATCTGGTAAGATTTAGATTCTATTCCAGAGCAAATTTGTATTCTTTCTGGATATTTTCTGTTTCGTAACGCATTGAAAACATATCTATTTAACAAATATTTGAATGTGATTTTGTTCTTTGTATGTTCTGACATTTGTATATCTCATATTTTGTAACCCACTTAGATTCTTTAATGATAGAGGCAGGATATAAATGCCAAGAATAGAAGAGAATGGAAAAGATCTTTACTTAGAATTACTCTCAATGTAAGAAAGCATGCTAAACTTACAGTACTTCACTTCTTAGTTCTGATTTTTAAAGCCAGCACCAGAGGGGAGTAGAGTTTCTCAATTTACTTTGAAGTAGGGCAGCTAGGATTTTGCAGGGTGCCTATATAGATTCCTAGAGCCTCGACTAAGAGCAGTATAATGATCCCTTTAACTTGACATCCGTGGTTGCTACACCATACTTGCATTTTCCAGGCACTTGCAGAAGCAGGAAAGATCTAGAATCTTGATGTTATTACCAGAGGGAGGGAACAATATTGGTAGGAAACTCCCCTGAGTATAAAACCTTGACAAACATCTGAGTAGCTATCTTTGCCTCTCCCAGCCTCTGACTATAAATGTGAGAGGAGAGCCCTCAAGACTAAAGCCTTAGCCTTGTGCTACCCTAGCTGGTACATCAAGGTCGAGGAGTGATTCGAGAGCATACAGATGACACAAGCTGTGTAAGTATCCCCTGTTGGGTGCCTTAGGAAACAGGGAAATCCCTATATCACTTTTGAGGTATGAAGGAGAAAGGTATGAAAGATTTATTCACATCTGTCTTCTAATTTTATACACACAGTTCAAGAATAGTACCACTTACGCGTGTAACATAATTGACCTAAATTGGCACTTAATTAGTTATACCTAGCAATAATTGGACATTTTATTTTCCCATCATGTTCAGTTTCTTTTTTCTGCTTTCTGGTCTGTCTGCTGCTAATTCTCCTTCAAACTGCTGCTGTCCATTTGATTTTTCTTCCTTGTCCTATATTGTTTCATTCCCTCACTACACCTGCCTCGGACATATCTTTCCATTTTTGCTCTCTCTTTTTTTCTTTACCGCCTCTCTGTTCACTCAAATTTCACCTATTTCTCACCCATCTCTTTTTTCACTTTTCAGCTACCTAACAAGTTCCATCTCCTGTCAACCACTAGCTCTCCCTTTCCCCAACTCACTCCTTCCTCAGCCTTCCATTCCCTTTCATCTTTACTCCCCATTACCATATTTCTAACCTTATAATCACTATCTTCTTCTGATTCATTTCCATGCCACCCCCTTGGACTCTTTCACATGGTTCCACCATTCCCAGGGTCTTCATCCCTCCACCCTTCTAGCCCAGCATCTGCTCCCACCCTCACAGCCTGACATCTCCCTGCCTCTTCCACTCTAGCCCCACCCCCAGCATCCTCCTATCACTTCTCTCTTCCCTCTTGCCACCTCCCCCATTTCTCTCTCTCTCTCTCTCCCTTCCATCGCATTATCCAGTATCTCTCCCTCACTCCCTTCTGCCCTGGATATAACATCTACCTCTTTCTCCCTTCCCCCTCCTGTGCATCTCTTCCTCCACCCCATGTCCAACATCTCTTCTCTCCTCCCTCTCTCCCATAGTCTATCTTCTCTCTCTCTTCCTTGCACCCTGGGTCCAATGTGTCTTTCTTCCCCCCCCCCCCCATGCAGCATTTCTCTCTCCCTTCCTTCCTTCCACCCCTGTGTCCAACATTACTCCCTCTCCACCCCCCCCCACCCCCGTGCAGCATCTCTCCCTGCTTCCCCTCCATCCCCATGTTTAATAATTCTCTCTTTCCTTCCCAGCATTTCTCTGACAGATTCTTGGTCTAACTCTTCTTCCCTTCTCCCCCCACCCTCCCATTTACCTTCACAAGCGATGCTACATTTCCCTCTCACCCTTCACAAGTATGTCTTGTCAAAGTGTTGCCGGCAGCGGCAGTAATTTCCACATGCTGCCTGCGGCTGATCCATAAGCCTGTACTCTGCTGCAACGTCCTGTTTCAGCCTGGATGGAACATGGCAGAAGAAAGGTTTTTGGTTCAGCCGCAGGCAGTGTGTGGGAATCGCTGTTGCTGCCAGCAACCCCTTTGACAAGGCACACTTGTGAAGGGAGGGAGAATCAAGATAGAGGGAGCCTCCGTAGCCAAGGAGCCTAATTTGCTTCTCCCATGTGGGTGCTGTCAATGGTGTGCAACTGCTAGTTGGGCCTGAGCCCAAAATGGGTGCCTATGGCTATGCCTATATGCTAGTATTCTACATTTAGGTTTATAATGTGTGCATAAATGTTAGTACCTATATATTGCCTCTTATGCTGGACCAGCTATAATAAATGGTTTCTCCCATTTTACGTCTATGGGGCAAAAAGTCATAGTACATCTGGTCTAGTGTCTGTTAACTGTGAGAATAAGCTTTGCCCTAAATATAACAGGAAACATTGGTAGTCTAATTCCTTCAGTATATTATTTCTTTTAACGGATAATATACCACTAATGTTTGTGGTCTTCTTTAGGGCAGAGTGGCAATGTTATTCCAGGCATATGAATAGAACACCCATATAAAAAGTAAGATTTTTTTTCAGTTTCAAAACCACCTCCATACTGAGGATTAATTGCATAGCAGCGATGCAGATGCTCCTTTCATGGGTTTGTTGCACCCAGCTAGTCGTCATGACAGGCACTTCCTACACTCTGTGGTGTACTAGGGAGCTTTAAAGCCATTGCCAGACTAAATTCAGAATACAAGTTCATAGCATACCTTTAGGGCTTTCTCATCAACTTTCACATTTGATTTTTTTTCCCCCCAAGTGCATTCACTCTTCAACTCCATACTACCTTTCATCTCTTATTCCCCCTCCCCCACATTGCATCCTTCTCTGCCACTTATTATTATTTGTAGCATTTGTATCCCACTTCTTTTATCAGGCAAGTTGATGCATCCTGTACTCTTCCCTGTTACCTATTTCCTTGATTCTAATACACCCCCCCCCACCCCTTTTATTCCAAAGGGAAAAAACCCCCACTCGATTCTAAGATGCCCTCGATTCTAAGACATACCCTCATTTTGCAAAAGTGAAAAATATGGTAAATAAATACTGTAAACAAACATGCAGAAGGAAACGCACACACACGTTTATTTTCAACTGCTGGTCGCTATGTGGAGAGAATAAGGAATTAGGCCACGTGATTTCAAATTTTGGACCTTGATTCTAAGACACCTTCGAATGTAAGCTGCACCTACAATCCGTGGATGTTAAAACCGGCAGAAAAGTGTGTCTTAGAATTGAGGAAATACAGTATTACTAACTATAGACTCCATGCTTTCTGGTATGTTGTACCATATGCCTGTCATGGTCATCTATGGCTGTATTCAAGTTCCACTTATAGACCCATCTCTCTGAGATTGCTTTAAATAGAAAACACTTGACTTTCTGTACCTCATCATCCCTTTCCTAGTCCCCTGGGCCCTGCATTTCATCCTCCCCCCCCCCCCCCCCCCCCCCCCCCCAAAGTTCAGCAGCTTCTTGCTACAGGGGCTACAGCCGTACAGCAAAATATACAAAACAACAATTTAATGGAAGTAAAAATATAACATCATAAAAAATAAATACTCATATTAAAAGTAACATAAGAATGAAGTTAATGCATAAATCACCTCAACATGAAGATGTTAATGCTTAAAGTTAGTAAGTACCACATACAGTACCACATACATTTTTAAATAAATTCCTTCAAAAAGGCAGTAAATAAGATGTTTAAAAAACATTCAGAACAATAAATAATAACAATGAAAGCCAGATCAGAGACTCAAAATTTAAGAGAAAATAACAAGCTTTACAAATGTTGAGTCTCTGGTCTGGCTTTTTATTGATTTACCCTTTCTCTGCTGACTTTAGACTGTGTAGTTTTGTTGCTGCTTTCACTTGGCTATCAGGCTCATTTTTTAAAGAGATGGACGTCCATCTTCCGACATAAATCGGTACTTGAACGCAGGGTGGTGGTGGCGGTCCGCCCTGGGTGTCAGCAGGTGGGGGGGTGTTCCGCTGGTGCCGCAGTCCCCACCTGCCTACCACCAGCTCCGTCAATAGACGGCCCTCTTTGCCTGCCACCCGGCTGGCACCCAGCCTTTAAAAAAAATCTGTGAAGCGCCTCATGACTGCTCTGCTGTAAATGAAGCAAATCGCATCGTCGCATTGGCCTTTCCCTCACTGTGTCCCGCCCTCACGGAAATAGGAAGTTACATCAGAGGGCGGGACACAGTGAGGGAAGGGCTGACGCGACAAGGCGATTTGCTTCATTTACAGCAGAGCAGACGCGAGGCGCTTCACAGATTTTTTTTTTAAATGCTGGATGCCAGCCGGGTGGCAGGAGAAGAGGGTCGTCTGTCGACGGAGCTGGTAGGCAGGTGGGGACTGGGTCAGGGGAGGCTCATATAGGAGAAGGGGACTGGGTAGGGTGGGGCTCAGATGGGAGAAGGGGACTGGGTCTGGGAGAGGGGATTCAGATGGGAGAAGGGGCCTGGAGCTGGAACTGGGGTCTGAGAAGGGGCAGGAGGGAGAATGGGGCCATGCCTCTGGGGCAGGTGGGAGAATGGGTCTCGGGCTGAAAGGGGGGTCCCTAATGCAAGGCATGTGGATGAAGGGGACTGGAACTGGGGGCTAAAAAGGGAGGGTAGGTGGGATAAGGGGGCTAGTACTGGAACTGGGGACTGAAAAGGGTCAGGGGCTGAAAAGGGGACAGGGAGAAGTGGCTGGGGCTGAAGCTCGATACTGGTGGGAAAAAGGGCTGGGGTTGAAACTGGGGACTGGTGGGATAGTGGGGCTGAAAAGGGGAGGAAGGTAGGAGATGTGGGCTGGGGCTGGAACTAGGAACAGGTGGGATAATGGGGCTGGAACTGGGGGCTGAAAAGAGGGGGCAGAGAGAGAGGGGACAGATCCTGGATGGAAGGGGGAACAAGAGGAAGGGCAGACCCTGGATGGAAGGGTGAGCGAGAGGAAGGGCAGACCCTGGATGGATGGGAGACGGAAGGCAAATGGTGGATTGAAGGGGCAGAAAGAAAGGACAAACAGTGGATGGAAGGGGGGGAGAGAGAGGGGGCAGATTTGGATGGAAGGGGGAGAGAGGGCAGACAGTGGATGGAAGGGGCAGGGAGAGAGGGCAGACATTGGATGGAGGGGACAGCAGAGATGGCAGACACTGGATGGCAGAGCGAAGACAGATGCTGGATGAAAGGAAGACAGTGAAAATAAGATGAGGAAAGCAGAAACCAGAGACAACAAACTGTAAAAATTTATTTTTTTATTTTTTTGCTTTAGGATAAAGTAGTATTGTAGATGCGTTAATAAATATTTATAAATAGAACATGTAAATAAGGTAATCTTTTTATTGGACTAATTTGAATACATTTTGACTAACTTTCAGAGACCAAAACCCCCTTCCTCAGGTCGGGATAGGATACTGTAACAGCACTATACTGTATTGACCTGAGGATGGAGGTTTTGGCCTCTGAAAGCTAAATGTATTAGTCCAATAAAATGGTATTATTTTATTTTCTATATTTGTTTTATTTCTATTTGTTAATTTGTATAGTGGTGATTGGTATTAGTTTTTTCAAATTTATTAGTTTTTTCAAATTTACATCTGCTGTCTTTATATTTTGCACAGTACTAAGCAGTGCTTTTTTTGTAGAAAAAAAGTGCTGGTACTCATGGGCGGGATCACCACATATGACTCCACCCCTATTATAGCCATACCACTTATACTAGTCATGGTGCACATAAACAGACATCATTGAAAATATTATACTAGTATAGGAGAAAAAAAAATAACGTGATTTTTTTTTCATTATAAATAATTTCTGTAAGCTGTTACAGCTCCAGTATACCCCGTGCAAAGTAAGACGGCAAATGTAAATTCTCAAATTGGACATATTCCAAACACTAAAATGAAAATAAAATTATTTTTTTCTACCTTTGTTGTCTGGTGACTTTGTTTTTCTATCCATATTGGTCCCAGTCTCTGATTCTGCTGCTCTCTATCTGTTCTCTTAACTCCATTTCCAGGGCTTCCTTTCCATATATTTATTATTTATTGCATTTGTACCCCACATTATCCCACCTTTTTGCAGGCTCAATGTGGTTTACAGAGTGTTATAATGATATAGTCATTATATGATCTTAAATACAGTCGATAATAAGCTGAAGGTAGATGAGGAATTAGATGGAAAGGTGTTAGGTAAGGTCGAGTGAGAAGTGTTTTTTTGAAGCACTTGGGTGGTATAAGGAGTGATTTGTTTCATTGTCTTTTGTAGGCCTTGTTGAAGAGATGTATATTCAAAGATTTGCGAAAGCTGGTTAAGTTGTCCATGGTTTTTAGGGCCATGGGTAGTGCGTTCCATATCTGTGTGCTCTTGTACGCAAAGGTAGTCACTTATGCCTGTTTGTATTTAATTCCTTTACAGCTGGGGAAGTTCAAATGGAGGAATTTGCGGGCTGATCTTTTGGCATTTCTGGGCGGGAGGTCCACTAAGTTTAACATGTAGAGTGGGGCATCTGCGTGAATGATTTTGTGTACGGTCGTGCAGATCTTGAACTCAATTCGTTCCTTGAGTGGGAGCCAGTGCAGTTTCTCTCTTAGGGGCTTCGCACTTTCATATTTAGTTTTTCCAAAAATGAGTCGGGTTGCGGTGTTCTGGACTGTTTGGAGTTTTTTAATGGACTGTTCTTTACAACCTGCGTACAGGGCGTTGCAGTAGTCCAAGTGACTTATCACTAGTGATTGTACTAGGGTGTGGAAGATGTTTCTTGGGAAAAAAGGTTTTATTCTTTTGAGTTTCCACATCGAGTAGAACATTTTTTTCGTTGTATTCTTCACGTGAGTATCAAGTGTGAGGTTTCGATCAATAGTGACTCCAAGAATTTTCAGGTTTTCTGAAATGGGAAGTGTGCAGTATGGTGTGGTTATGGTGGGGTAGTTGTTTGTATTATATTGGGAAGTGAGAGCTAGACATTGAGTTTTTTCAGCGTTAAGTTTTAACTGGAATGAATCCGCCCAGGAGGCTTTGGTTGATCTCGTTGGTTATTTCATTTAAATCACTTTTGAACGGGATGTGGATCGTGACATCGTCAGCATATATGTAGGGGTTAAGGTTTTGATCGGCTAGGAGTTTGGCTAGTGGTATCATCATTAGGTTGAAAATAGTTGGTGAAAGGGGGGATCCTTGAGGGACTCCACATTCCGGTATCCAAGGTGGTGATCTATCGGTGTTTGTTGTTACTTGGTAGGATCTGGTGGTGAGGAATCCTTCGAACCATTTGAGAACTGGGCCTCCGATTCCGAAGTATTCTAATAGGTGTAGTAATATTCCATGATCCATCATGTCGAAGGCACTAGACATGTCAAATTGTAGTACGAGTATGTTCTTGCCGGTTGCAATTGTTTTCTTGAATGAATTCATTGCAGACACTAGTACAGTTTCAGTGCTATGATTTGATCGAAATCCTGATTGAGACTCATGTAGAATTGAGTGTTTGATCAGGTATTCCGTGAGTTGTTTCATCACTATGCCTTCCATCAGTTTTGTTATGAGCGGGATTGAGGCAACTGGTCGGTAGTTGGTTAGGTCCATTGTGCTTTTTTTAGCATCTTTTGGCAATGGAGTGAGTAGGAGATTTCCTTTTTCCGAGGGGAAGAGACCATTTGGGAGACTATGGTTTACTTGGTTCGTGAGGTCTTTTTTGAATTGTTTGGTGCGGCTCTTATTAGGCTGGTAGGGCAAATGTCAAGTTTGCATTGAGATTTGGCATATTTTCTGAGCCAGTGTGTGAGTTCCTCTACTGAAATCAAGTCGAAATTGGTCCACGATCGATTGGCTGGGTATTCCTCCGATTTTGGGTCTAAGCATTCAAGGATGCTTGTGTACTCCATAGTATTGCTTGGTATCATGCGTTGGAGCTTTATGATTTTTTCATTGAAATAGTTTGCTAGGTTGGTTGCCGATGGGGTGTCTATGCTATTCGATGTGACCTGTGTGGTATTTAGGAGATTGTTTACAAGTGAAAAGAGTTTGTGTGTGTCCTTGTAATTTGGTCCTATTATAGTTTTGTAGTACGTTCTTTTGGTTTGTCTGATGTTGTATTTGTATTTTCTTTGTAGTTGTTTCCATTCTTTGAGTGTGTGTTCATCTTTTTTTTTGCTCCATGCTCTTTCTAGTCTTCTGACCTGTGTTTTTAGTTCTTTCAGTTCTTCATTAAACCATGGGATTGAGCTTATCATGTATGAGGTTCTAGTTTGGAGCGGTGCTATCTTGTCTAGAATTGTCCTGCATCTGTTGTCCCATTCTTGTAAAAAATGGGGTGAGTCTGTAGTTGTTGTCCATTCGTCGGTGTATATTTGTTGCCAAAATGTTAGAGGGTCTATTTTACCTCTTGTAGTATAGGTTCTTTTTTCTTGCTTTTGTTGTCTCTTTTGTTTTCCAGAGGAGGGAAGTGTTTGCCTTGTAGTGGTCTGACCATGGTGTGACTGTCCATTTTGTGTGTCTGATTGTGAGGTTCGCTTCTGATGAAAATTTGTGAGTTATGATGTCTAGTGTGTGTCCTTTCTTGTGGGTGGGTTGCATGTTGGGCCAGTGGATTTCCCATAGTTGGAGGAATTCCTTGCATTCGTGCACATTATTTGTATTAGTATCTTCAAGATGAAGGTTAATGTCTCCTGCTATGAGAATGTTCTGGGAAGACAGACAGGTATTCGATATGAAGTCCGTAAAGTGTATCTGAGCATCTTGCCAGTTAGCTGGGGGTCTGTAAAATAGGATTATGTTTAGTTGATCATGCAGGTTAGGGTGGGTGACTCTGACTGAGGCTATTTCGAGTTGGGGGAGGATCGATTCAGCTGTTGTTGTGACTGTGAATTGGGATTTATATATTATAGCTATACCTCCGCCTCTCTTTCCTTCTCTTGTCCAATGGGTGATTTTGTACCTTGGAGGACAAAGTTCTTGGGATTATTGGGTCTTTAGAATCATGAATCCAGGTTTCATTGATGAGAAGGAAGTCAAGATGATCTGCCGTTATCCAGTCAGTTATCGTTGTGGTTTTTTTGATTATTGATCTGGCATTAGTATAACCTATTTGTATTAATTAGTGTTGCTCCCTTGGGTTTGGAGTTGTAGTGATTTTTATCAGTTGTCTGTTTTCTTGATGTGTGGGTTTGGTGTCTTCTTTTTTTGATATCCTTTGTTGGTGTCCAAGGGCATTAGGTTTGTCATGGTCTTTATTGTCTTTTTGGGAGTGCATGATATGTATGTGAGTGGTGTTTCTTTACTTTCCTCCTTTCTTCTTCATTTCTTGCCCTACATCCATAAGTAAAAGCTGGGTCCTCCTCTGTAGAATTGACTGGAGGAGGTATAACGTGGATCCAGCTTTTGCCTATTTTCTCCATCCATGTGCAGTTTTTCTCCTCTTCCCTTTCCCTCATGTGCATCTTCTTTTTTTCTTTCCTTCCCTCCATCCATGTCCAGCATTTCTCCTCTCTCTTCCCTCCCCTGTATCCATATAAAGCAATAATTATCTCTCCCCTCTCCTCCGTCCAAGTCCAGCATTTCTCCTCTCTTCCCGCCAACTCCTCCATCCATCCATGTCCAGCAATTCTCCTCTATCTCCTGCTCTCCTCTCCATCCATTTCCAGCATTTCTCCTCCCTCCCACCCATGTGCATCTCCTTCCTGTCTTCCCTCCATCCATGTCCAGCATGTCTCCTCTCTCCCCTACCCTACCCTCTCATCCATGTGCAGCGATTCTTCTCTGTCCCTTGTCCTCCCCTGCCATCCATGTGCAGCGATTCTTCTCTGTCCCTTGTCCTCCCCTGCCATCCATGTCCAGCGATTCTCCTCTCTCCCCTTCCCTCCCCTCCCCTCCCATCCATGTCCAGCGATTCTCCTCTCCTGCCCTCCATGTCCAGCGATTCTCCTCTCTCCCCTGCCCTCTCCTCCCATCCATGTCCAGCGATTCTCTCTCCCCTGCTCTCATCCATGACCAGTGATTCTCCTCTCCCCCGTCTTCTCCTGCCATCCATGTCCAGCGATTCTCCTCACTCCCCTGCCCTCTCCTCCCATCCATGTCCAGCAATTCTCTCTTCCCTGCCCTCCTCTCCCATCCATGTCCAGCATGTCTCCTCTCTTCCCTGCCCTCCTCTCCCATCCATGTCCAGCATGTCTCCTCTCTCCCCTACCCTACCCTCTCATCCATGTCCAGCAATTCTCCTCTGCCCCCTGTCCTCCCCTGCCATCCATGTCCAGTGAATCTCTCTCCCCTGACCTCACCTCTCATCCATGTCCAGCGATTCTCCTCTGCCCCCTGCCATCCATGTCCAGCGACTCTCTCTCCCCTGACCTCCCCTCCCATCCAGCAATTCTCTCTTCCCTGCCCTCCCCTCCCATCCATGTCCAGCATGTCTCCCTCTCTCCTCTGCCCTCCTCTCCTATCCATGTCCAGCAATTCTCTCTTCCCTGCCTTCCCCTCAAATCCATGTCCAGCAATTCTCCTCTCTCCCCTGCCCTCCATCGTCTCCATGTCCAGTGATTTGTTCAAACCCCAGCCCCCCGCCCTCCCTCAGCTCCGACTTTCCTTAAAATCTTTAATTTACCCGAAGTCGCGGCGAACTGGCAGTAAAAACAGCCAGCAGGCAGGCTTGCCTCCTCGTCGCTTCCCTTCCCTCTCAGCACGTCCCACCCTCGCGGAAAGGAAATTACATCAGAGGAAGGCGGAATGCGCTGAGAGGGAAGGGAAGCGATGAGGAGGCAAGCCTGCCTGCCAGCTGTTTTTCCTGCCAGTTCGCCGCGACTTTGGGTATATTAAAGATTTCAAAGGAAAGTCGGGGAGCTGAAGGAGGATGGGGTGAGAGCACGGGTGCACAAATGGAAGGGAAGCGGGCAGGTGAGCCGGACCTCACAAAAAAGGTGCCGGTACGCCGTACCAGTGCGTACCGGCACAAAAAAAAGCACTGATACTAGGGGACATTTTCTGTTTCTGTGCTATTGCATTCTATGCAGAGTCTGGCATCTTGGGGGCTCAGTTTAATTTTTGTCTAAATAGAAAGTTTATGATTACTTATTCTATAGTGGATTAGGGTGTATCTGTGTTTGTGGAAAATACATGGCTTTCAGTTGGCATTGACTGTGTAGGATCGACGATCTGTACTATTCTGTCTGGTTTCGTTTTACAATAGGTGAATTGATGTTCTAGTGCTCATTGTAGAGTTTAAGATGCTTTCCTTTTCCTTGTGTGACTCGTAGAAATGACTGCTTATGGTATGGTTGAATTGCTTTATAGGTCCTGAGTGTTTTGTATTCTCGGTATGCCTAGTACTGGATTTTGGAGGGGGGTGTTAAAAAATGACCAGCCCCAGGTGTCAACTACCCTAGGTACGCCACTGCTTGGATGTCCATCTCTCAAAGACGTCCAAATTAGTATAATCTAAACCCGATTTTGGACGTCTCTAACTGAATTCCGTCATAAGGACGTCCAAATTTCAAGGGGGCATATCGGAGGTGTGGTGAAGGCGGGACTTGGGCGTTCCCAAGACTTGGACATCTTTGACCTATAATCGAAAAAAGCAGAGAAGTCTATGACTACAACTTGGATGTTTTCACCCAAACCTGTTTTTATTACGAATAAGGCACAAAAAGGTGCCCGGAATGACCAGATGGCCACCGGAGGGAATTGGGGATGATCTCCCCTTACTCCCCCAGTGGTCACTAATCCCCTTCCACCCTCAAAAAAACATTATTAAAAATACTACTTGCCAGCATCTATGCCAGTGTCAGATTTCATACTCAGGTCTATGACAGCGCATGCAGGTCCCTGGAGCAGTTTTAGTGGGTGCAGTGCACTTCAGACGGGTGGACCCAGGCCCATTTGTGGAGGAAACAGTGAGCCCACCAAATCCCACCAGAAACCCTCTGTACCCACATCTAGGTGTCCCCCTTCACCCGTAAAGGCTATGGTAGTGGTGTACAGTTGGGGCTAATGGGTTTTGGGGGGCTCAGCACACAAGGTAAGGGAGCTATGTACCTTGGAACATTTTATGAAGTCCACTGCAGTGCCTCCTAGGGCGCCCAATTGCTGTCCTGGCATGTCAGGGGGACCAGTGCACCTCTCACGTCCAAATGGCTTGTATTTGGATGTTTTTGACTTGGACGTCTTTGGTTTATTTTTGTATGATACGTTATGTTTTTACTTTTATTAAATTGTTTTGTATGTTTTTGTATATAGCTGTAGATCCTGATGCAGCCTCTAAAGAGGTGAAACATGACTATGTCTGGTTTTGATTTAAAGTGGCAAGAATAAAGAAATATTTAGGGTCGCAACATCGCAACATTTCAGCATCATAATCTTCAGATGTTAAAGTCAGGTCCTTTAGAGCAGCATGCAGGTCCCTGGAGTAATGTAGTGGTGGGTTCAGTGCGCTGTAGATAGGTGGACCCAAGCCCCTACGTCCCCTACCTGTTATGCTTGTGGTGGAAACTGTGAGCCCCCCAAAACTCACCAGAAACCCACTGTACCCACATATAGGTGCCCCTTCACCTATAAGGGCTATTGTAGTGGTGTACAGTTGGGGATGGTGGGGTTTGGAGGGCTCAGCAGACAAGATAAGGGAGTAATGGTGAGATGTGTACCTGGGAGCATTTGTATGAAGTCCATGGCAGTGCCCCATTGCTCTCCTGGGATGTCTGGGGGACCAGTCTGCTAAAAATGCCGGCCCGCCTCCTATATCCCAATGGCTTGATTTTCTGTTTTTCACTTGTACTTTTTTTTTTTTAATGGCCTGAAAAAATAAATGCACAGAGCATAAAACCTTGTTACAAATAGTATTTTTGGAAAAAAAAGATGTTTTGAAAATGGCCTTACTTACTGTTTGGATTTTGGATATTTACTGCTGGATTCTATATAGCGCACTAGCGTTCCACACTAAAATTAAATTATATTCCATAACAATGCACGTAACTTAATTGGCTTAACAAGCTAATCAGCACTGATAACAGAGCTTAACAAAGAAATAATGAGTACTAATTGGCAACTCACTAAGCATCTTCTATAATGTATTGCACCTAAATTCTTGCATTTTTAGCACGTAGTAAACATTAGAGTTGTCCATATAGTTCTATTGGAGTCTCTAGCATTTAGTGCATGCTAAATATTAGCATGCCCTAAAACCACTAGCGTGCCTTTATAAAAGGACCCCAAAGTGTCTCCTGGTTTGCATTATTTCTGTTTCAAATTTAACTTGCTTGTGCTCATCCATATTTCTTCATTAGGGTCACCTTTCCATTTTTGGAATGATTCCTTATGGTTTTCACTGCCTCTTCTACCTTAGCATTAAACTACGCCTTAGCGGAGAGATTAAATGAATTCTTTGCTTCGGTCTTCATCGAGGAAAATTTGGGAAAGATACCGGTGCCAGAAAAGATACTCAAAGTTGACGAGTCAGAGGAACTGAATGAAATCTCTATAAATCTGGAAGATGTAATGGCACAATTTGGAGCACCATTTTGAAATTGATTGACTCCAATTTCAGATTACTCTTGTTACTGGGGTTTCTGAAGAAGACGACAAAACGGAGCTCTGTAGAACCATCGGTTGGAGAGTTTTGGCAACCAATCTTTTGAATTTTAAGATAAGTGATCTGGACTTATCATTAAATGACTATTGTGTTACGTTGTATTTGCACTTGGAGTCTCTTTTAGCTTGTTCGTTTTTGGGGACATTTTTTCTATTTTATTTATTTATTACATTTGTATCCCACATTTTCCCACCTATTTGCAGGCTCAATGTGGCTTACATAGTTTTGTTGTTTATTTTATTTTTTTTATTTATTTTTGTTACATTTGTACCCCACGCTTTCCCACTCATGGCAGGCTCAATGCGGCTTACATGGGCCAATGGAGGGTTAAGTGACTTGCCCAGAGTCACAAGGAGCTGGATGTCCTGAAGTGGGAATTGAACTCAGTTCCTCAGTTCCCCAGGACCAAAGTCCACCACCCTAACCACTAGGCCACTCCTCCACTCATTTCAGGATATCAGATACAATTAGTAATGTGCAGGGATTAAGTAAGGGAAGAAAGAAGGAAGTGAATATGGTAAGTGTAGAAGGATGGTCTCACTGATTTCACATTTGCACACATATGGAAATGGTCAACTCAAGGATGTATGTGGGCACCAAATGTTAGAGCATTAAATAAATGGCTCAGAGCAGTGGCGTACCTAGGGTAGTTGACACCCGGGGCCGGTCATTTTTTAACACCCCCCCCCCCCCCCCCCCAAAAAAAAAAAATCCAGTACTAGGAATGCCGAGAATACAAAACACTCAGGACCTATAGAGCAATTCTACCATACCATAAGCAGTAATTTCTACGAGTCACACAAGGAAAAGGAAAGCATCTAAAACACTACAGTGAGCACTAGAACATCAATTCACCTATTGTAAAACGAAACCAGACAGAATAGTACAGATCGTAGATCCTGCACAGTCAATGCCAACTGAAAGCCATGTCTTTCACAAACACAGATACACCCTAATCCACTATAGAATAAGTAATCATAAACTTTCTATTTAGACAAAAATTAAACTGAACCCCCAATGCCAGACTCTGCATACAATACAACACCACAGAAACAGAAAATGTCCCCTAGTACTGTGCAAAATATAAAGACAGCAGATGTAAATTTGAAACAACTAATACCAATCACCACTTTACAAATTAACAAATAGAAATAAAACAAATACAGAAAATAAAATAATACCATTTTATTGGACTAATACATTTAGCTTTCAGAGGCCAAAACCTCCGTCCTCGGGTCAGTACAGTATAGTGCTGTTACAGTATCCGATCCTGACGTGAGGAAGGGGGTTTTGTTTTCCGAAAGTTAGTCAAAATGTATTAAAATTAGTCCAATAAAAAGATTACCTTGTTTACATGTTCTATTATAAACATTTATTAACACAGCTACAATACTACTTTATCCTAAAGCAAAAAACAAAAATATATATTTTATTTACAGTTTGTTGTCTCTGGTTTCTGCTTTCCTCATCTTTTTTTCACCGTCTTCCTTCCATCCAGCATCTGTCTTCATTCTCTGCCATCCAGTATCAGCCCTCTCTGCTGTCCCCTCCATCCAATGTCTGCCCTCTCTCCCTGCCTCTTCCATCCACATCTGCCCTCTATCTCTGCCCCTTCCATTCACTGTCTGCCCTTTCCCTTCCATCCACTCCACTGTCTGCCCTTTCTCTCTGCCCCTTCAATCCACCATTTGCCCTCCCTCTCCCATCCATCCAGGGTCTGCCCTCCCTCTCGCTCCCCCTTCCATCTAGGATCTGTCCCCTCTCTCTCTGCCCCTTTTTTCAGCCCCCAGTTCCAGCCCACTTCTCCCCTCTGAACACCCCCACCCCAGTCCCCTTCTCCCCTCCCCTTCCCCTGTCTGTGACCCCCACCTCAGTCCTAATCTCCCCTCCCCTTCTCCTGTCTGTGACCCCCACCCCAGTCCTCTTCTCCCCTCTGAACACCCCCACCCCAGTCCCCTTCTTAACTCCCCTTCTCCTGTCTGAGACCCCACCCCAGTCCCCTTCTCCCCTCCCCGTCTCCCATCTGAGATCCCCAACCCAGTCTCCTTCTCCCCTCCCCTCCCCTGTCTGAGATCCCCACCCCAGTCCCCTTCTCCCCTCCCCTTTTCCCCTCTGAACACCCCCACCCCAGCCCCCTTCTCCCCTCCCCTTCCCTTCTCCCATCTGAAACCCCACCCCAGTCCCCTTCTCCCCTCCCCTGTCTGAGACCCCACCCCAGTCCCCTTCTCCCCTCCCCTTTCCCCTCTGAACACCCCCACCCCAGTCCCCTTCTCCCCGCCCCGTCTCCCATCTGAGATCCCCAACCCAGTCCCCTTCTCCCCTCCCCTTTTCGTCTCTGAACACCCCCACCCCAGTCCCCTTCTCCCCTCCCCTTTTCGTCTCTGAACACCCCCACCCCAGTCCCCTTCTCCCCTCCCCTTTTCCCCTCTGAACACCCCCACCTGAGTCCCTTTCGCCCCTCTCCTTCCCCACCTCAGTCCCGTTCTCACTACTGTCTGAATCGGCGAAGCAGCATCGCAGGCAGCGCCTCGTCTGCCCTGCTGCTTGTAAAAAAATCAAATCTCCTTCTCCTCGTCTTGACGTCGACTCGGGCCTTCCAATCAATCACTGTGTCCCGCCCGCCCTCGCGGAAGTTACCTTAGAGGAGGGCGGGACATAGTGATTGATTGGAAGGCCCGAGTCGACCTCAAGACGAGGAGAAGGAGAGATTTGATTTTTTTCACAAGCAGGGCAGACGAGGCGCTGCCTGTGACGCTGCTTCGCCGATTTTTGTTTAAAGGAGGCGGCGGGAGCGGAGCAACCCCCACCCACTGGTACCCGGGGCGGACCGCCCCCACCGCCCCCCCTTGGTACGCCACTGGCTCAGAGTTCTTGTTGCCTTAGTAAGATTTAGACATTGGATGCGTTATAGCTCAGATGCCTGAGAGTCACCATTTCTTCACATTACATTTACACATTGTATTGTATTTTCATCCCTATTTTGTTTGTGGCATATTTTCTATTGTTATTGTTTATATATCCCCTAATTTTTTTTTTACTTGGTTTGTAAGGGCATTTTTTGTGTGCCACATTGTGTGCCACCATGTTTTATTTTGGTTGAATGTGTCATCCGTATGTTTGCAAGCGCTAGCTTCCTACAACAGGCAGAACAGGATTATAAAGTGATTGTATTAATGCAATATTGTTATTAAAAACAAGGACTTTTTCTTTTAAAAAAAACCCTGTTTTTGACATTGCATTCCCTGTAATAAATATCCAACATATGTAAATAAGTATTGCCATACTGGGACAGACCAAAGGTCCATCAAGTCCAGCATCCTGTTTCCAACAGTGGCCAATCCAGAACACAAGTACCTGGCAAGATCCCAAAACAGTACAATTCATTTTATGCTGCTTATCCTAGAAAGACTTTGCCCGTAAACTCCACCATAGTGATTCTCCCATAGCACTCTACTTTTTTTTGCGTTGTTATCCTAGAAATAAGCAGTGGATTTTCCCCAAGTCCATTTTAATAATGGTCTATGGATTTTTCCTTTAGGAAGCCATCCAAACCTTTTTTTTAAACCCCACTAAGCTAACTGCTTTTACAACATTCTCTGGCAACAAATTCCAGAGTTTAATTACAAGTTAAGTGAAGAAATATTTTCTACGTTTCTTTTTACATTTACTACTTTGTAGCTTCATTGCGTGCCCCCTAGTCCTAGTATTTTTGGAAAGAGTAAACAAGTGATTCACGTCTACCTGTTCCACTCACTCATTATTTTATAGACCTCTATCAAATCTCCCCTCAGCCTTCTTTTCTCCAAGCTGAAGAGCCCTAGCCACTTTAGCCTTTCCTCATAGGGAAGTCATCTCATCCCATCCCCTTTATCATTTTTGTCACCCTTCTCTGTACCTTATCTAATTCCACTATATCTTTTTTGAGATACGGCAACCAGAATTGCACACAATATTTGAGGTGAGACAAATAACTATTTTTTTTTTTTGGAATGTGTGATCTCATATCTCAAATCCAAAATACTAAGCCTGGTTACCTTCTCAGCATTACCACACTACACTTCTACTTTCTGTCTGATGTTTACACAGCTGTGGGCTGCCAATCACTGTCCTGGATTTTAAAGCTCATAGGTCTACAATTTATTTGAGATTCCAGTGACGAGACATTGATTCAAGCTAGTGCTGCATATGAACATTTGTTTAGTGTTGCTGGACAGTTGTTCCATTTTGAACATCAGCTACTGTTGGGCTTTAACTCAACATTTGATAAAAACTCAATTTTGTGTCTAACTTGTTCAATTATATCAATAGACATCATGCTTTGTGGTGGTGGTGGGAGGGGGATGACAGATAAGAATGTAAGAATACCCACACTGGGTCAGACCAATGGTCCATCTAGCCCAGTATCCTGTTTCCAACAGTGGCTAATCCAGGTCACAAGATCTCAAATAGTAGCAACATTCCATGCTACTGATCCCAGGGCAAGCAGTGGCTTCTCCCATGTCTATCTCAATAGCAGACTATGGACTTTTCCTTCATGGACTTGTCCAATCCTTTTTTAAACCCACATACTGTGGCAACGAGTTCCAGATCTTAACTATTCATTGAGTGAAAAAATATTCCTCCTCTTTGTTTTAAAAGTATTACCAATGTAACTTTATTGAATGTTCTCTAGTCTTTGTACTTTTTGAAAGAGTAAAAAATTGATTCACTTTTACCCATTCTACACCACTCAGGATTTTGTAGACCTCAATCATATCTCCACTCAGCCAACTCTTTCCCAAGCTGAAGAGCCCTAACCTCTTTAGTCTTTCTTCATATGAGAGGAGTACCATCCCCTTTATCATTTTGGTCTCGTTAAACCATATTTGTCTAAGTGTTCCGTAATTTTATTCTTTATAATAGTTTCCACTATTTTGCCCGGCACTGAAGTAAGGTTTTCTGGTCTGTAATTTTCTGGATCACCCCTGGAACCCTTTTTAAAAATTGGAGTTATATTGTCTACCCTCTGATCTTCAGGTACTATGGATGATTATATCGACAGGCTATAGATCACTAAAAGCATTTATTAAGTTCATTTATAAAGTTTCTGTTCCACTGTACCCTCAGAGATCTAGACAGTTGATATGTGCATACTGTATTCACAATACAGTACTGCTTGTAAACATACTAGATTCTGTGGTCCAACCTGTTAAGAATACTTTTTACATTGTAATAAAAAAGTAGTTTTGAGAGGCTGTACTTTAATACTTTTACTTGACTTTTTTTTTTTTTTTTTTACAAGAGTTCCAACTGGGAAGGATCGCTGGATGACTAAGTTGGTTGTGAGATCAGGTGCCAGGGTTGCAAGGAGAGCATCACCACTCCAGGAGAGGTAGATTGAATGTGAGACTGGATATAAGGTTACAGTGAAGGGATTCTGAGGTCCTGGAAGGGAGAAGGGTTGATGCAAGATTGGTACAGGGTTTGCAGGAAGGGAGTGGGGCTGTTGGATGTGAGATTGAGTGCAAGGGCTGCAAGATGGTGATTGTCAGTGTAGAAGCAAATTTTGATGTAAAACTGTGATGCAGTTGCAAGGAAGAGAGACCAGTCTAGGGAGGAGGTTAGATGTGAGACTGGGTGCTAGGGTTGTAGGGAAGAGATTGCAGGTCTGGAGGGGAAAGAGGAAGGTTGGATATGAAACTGGGTGCTGGGCTGGGAGGGATCCTTTATCTCTAGCCCTCTGTTTCTGGCTATATCAATCTATGTTACAGCAGGTTTTGTTAACTTACGCAAATTTTGAGCTACAACTTACTAGTTAGAAGAATTTACTGCCACAGCCTAAACTTAGTTGGCTAGAATTAGACATCCATCATGGCTCTTTTGAAAATTACCCTCAATGTCTTGTAAAGTAACTTGCTAATAACCATGATGCTCCATTTTGCATAGGGCTGCTATCTGGGAAATGGGATGTCCAGGTCCCAAGTATTTAAGAAAAGGCTCTGCCGAACACAGAGCCTTTTATAAAATGCATATGCACACACACATTTATTTATTTTTATTTATTGCATTTGTATCCCACATTTTCCCACCTCTGCAGGCTCAGTGTGGCTTACAATACATCGTGAATGATGGAAATACAATTTGTTACAATTTGATTATGGGTTACATAGTGAGTAATTATGAGAAGACAAAGTGAAGATAACATTATGAGACAATAAGAACTATAGGATAGCAAATTGAGGATAGCTTCATGAGACGTGACACATTTCTAGCTATAAATGAGGGGTTTCATATGTGGTGAAGGTACGTAAAATTCGTAGATCGTTTTCAGGTTGCGTGGTAGTGCTTTCCAGAACTGTGTACTCATATAGGAAAAGGTTGATGCATGCATTAATTTGTATTTTAGGCCTCTGCAGTTAGGGAAGTGGAGATTAAGGAAAGTTCGGGATGATTTTTTTAGCATTCCTGGGTGGTAGGTCTATCAAGTCTGACATGTAGGCAGGGGCTTCACCATGAATGATCTTGTGAACCAAGGTGCATACTTTGAAAGTGATTCATTCTTTGAGTGGGAGCCAGTGCAGTTTGTACAGCAGGAACACTAATTTCACAAAGAGCCACAGTGAAAAAATAAAGCAACAGCATTCAGAGCTTCACATGTGTTAGCACTGGTAAAGACCTATAGCTGCTGATTTTGCAACCTGCATTTGGACTTGCCAGAATGCCCAGAATTATATGTAAGGGTAACACATTTGATATACAAGCAGTTTGCATGTTATTTGCAGGTACTTTCTCTGTCCCTAGTGGGCTCACACTCTTAAGTTTTGTACCTGGGACAATGGTTGGTTAAGTGACTTGTTCAGAGTCACAAGGAGCTGCAGTGTGAATTGAACCCAGTACCCCTGGTTCTCAGCCCACTGCATTAATCATTAGGCTACAATAGGTGCTAATGAAGGAATCTAAAGAAATAATGTTTACAAAAATTTTGAGGTGGTGATAGAAAGCGCAGCAGTAAGCACAAGTACCCCTTCAACTGCTGCTGGGGACTCCAGGTCCAAACTAGCAAGTAGCTGTGTGTCACCATGCAGATGCAAATACCAATGGAGAGACATTTTTAAGTATACATTATTGTGATTATAAAAGAGGAAATATACATATATTTTTGGCCTAGGAAAGGTATGTCAAGAATACATCCCCTTTGAAAATCTGCACATTACATCATAGGTTTATGTATAAATCTCAGCATTCTACAATTAACATTTCCACATGCATGTATTGTACACATGTAAATGCTGGTATTTATAGACATAATTGGCATGCAAGACTTCTAAAATTAACCTCCAGAGTGTGCTACTTTTAAAATGCTCAGTATCTCATAGAAGAAAAGTATAACTTTCTTTCAAGATATGGACCATAGTTTGCCAGGACTTCTAGTAAAATTAAATGTCTCACCCACAAAAAAAAAAAAAAACAACTCAGAGAAAAACTGGAGAATAGCCTGGATAAATAACAATGCTCTGAGCAGGCTCGCCCACTCCTGCTGGTAATGACATTAGTACTCAGGGAAAGTGCTATAACAATATTTATTCGAAACTCTACATGAGACATAATGAAAGTTAAAATTCTTTATCTAATAGACTTGCTGCTATTTTGATAATTTATTTTCCCATTACGAATTGGAATTTACCATTACAAAAATGCAATGTAATATAGTCTGGTTCATTATGCTAAGAAAAGAAGGTATAACAGTGTTAACCATGTGAAAAAAAAAAGGGGTCACAGGATTTTATCGTGGCTGTTTTATCATGGCTGACCATAGGCGCCCGGTATAAGAGGCTTGGAGAGGCTAAGCCTCCCCCCTGCTGCAGCAGAATGGATCAGCTGTGGAGTCCAGCTGCTCTGAGGGGATTAAATTGTTGATTTACCTCCATCCTCACAGCAGGAGCTGCAGTGAAAGCCCTCTAGCAGTTGTAGAAATTGGTTTATGGTTTGTTTACCTTACTGCTGGGAAAGCAGGGGGGGTTGGCTGGAGGTGTCCTGGGTTGCCAGGGAGATATTTAAGGAGGATGACTTCCTGACCTGCACTGAGGACAGATAGCAGCAGAACGGATACTGGGCCAGCATGATCAAAAAAAGTCACTAGACAACAAAGGTAGAAAAGATCATTTTATTTTCATTATAGTGTTTGGAATATGTCCACTTTGAGAATCAGGTGCTCAACATTAAAAGTTTATATATATTTATTTACTTATTTATGGCATTTTATCTCACATTAAACATGAATTAGGGTGTTTTGTGGCTCTACATGAGAATTGTGATGATATGATCCCTTGTTTCATATTGTTGACAGTCTGCATTTTCCGTATGGGTGATATTTTGGTGTATTAGATTCTGCCCAGTGTAATATTTATGGTACAGTAAGGTTCTGAGTGTGTTTTTGGACAAAGTTGTGCATAGTGTTTTGCAGTTGAGCGATTGTGGTTAGAAAATGCTTTGAGCAACCACTTTATTTTTTGACATATGATACATATCTAATATCTAAATTTAATAAAAGGTATTAATTGTGACTTTTTATTTATTTATTTTTTCTGCGTGTTATCAGACAATTATGGATTTAAGCTCCACCCCTGGCCCCACCCCCTAACCACGCCCCCTTTAGCCTCCCCAAACAGTTGGGCCACCGACCGCCTATGTGGCCGACTCAGAGAACCGTTCATTTAGTATACACAGATGGAGGGCTGTAGCTTGACATAAGTACATAAGTATTACTATACTGGGACAGACCAAAGGTCCATCAAACCTAGCATCCTGTTTCCAACAGTGACCAATCCAAGTCACAAGTACCTGGCAATATCCCAAAACAGTACAGTACATTTTATGCTGCTTATTCTACAAATACACTACTTTAATTAGTGGAAATCATAGTGTGTATTTGTACTCACTAGAGGGAAAGTCTCATATGGTCATGGGGGTCCTTTTTTCGTTACTGCCAATTATGGCGTGCCCCGCTATTATGACAAGTATAATCATAGACCTTCCCTGCCTCCTCCCTTTTTAATTTTAATTTTTTATACTTTTGGGGTTTTTTTTTCTATTTTCTTTTTCTTTTATATATGCATGGGAAGAGCGTAATCTTAAACTCAATTTTAGCTATTAGTGTACTATACACCCTTCTGTTGGGATCGAGCTTTGAATTTTTACCTAGGCTGTGCTTCTTTTGTAATCATATGAACGCATAACTTAGCTTAATTGTTCCAGTGCAGACATATCCCCGACAGGTGCCTGTTTTGCTCAACTCGGCTTTTTCAAGGGGTTGATCTTGCACAAGTAGCTTGTCAGCCTTTCCTTTTATGCAAGGCCCCGGGGACAGGCTGCATTGGTCGGGAGTGATCCCGTTGTTACCGCCGGCATCGTAGAGGAGCTTTTGGCGGTCTCTGGTTTGGTCATCACGATGAGCCCCGACATGCGAGTTCCCCACCTCCACAGCTGCAGATGACCAGTTCCCCTTCTCCTGGATCGACGGGGCCTCCGCCATGAAGCGTAGAGGGTACAATGTCGAAGGAAGCACAAGAACAACTAGAGACGGGGAAGCAGTTGAGTCCTGCAGTAGGAGCCGTGGAAGGAAAAGAGACAGAGCTCAAAGAATCAAAGTTTGTTGCACCTCTCATCCAGAAACAGGCTGAGGTAACACTAGAGTCCCTTTGGGACTTGATTTCAAATTTTATTCAGTCCTCTACTGTTCAGCATGAGCAAATGGCAAAAAAGGTAATAGAAGTGGAAAAAACTTCAGCTAAAGCAGAAGAAGATATTAAATCCTTGACAACTCGACTAGAAAAAAATAGAAAATAATGTAACTAACTTAACCACTATACAAATGGACTTGGTCAAAGACTTAAATATAATGAGGAGAAAATCTGAAATGCTTGAGAACTATACTAGAAGCTGTAACATAAGTTCTCCGAGGACAAGCAGGCTGCTTGTTCTCACGACTGGGTGACGTCCGCGGCAGCCCCCACCAACCGGAAATAAGCTTCGCGGGACGGTCAGCACGCAGGGCACGCCCACCGCGCATGCGCGGCCGTCTTCCCGCCCGTGCGCGACCGCTCCCGCCAGTTACTTTTTTTCCGCGACTGAGAGAGTTGTGTTTTCCCCTCTCTCTCGTTTCAGCCGCCGGATTTTTTCGACCGCGTTTACGCGGATCGTCGCTTTTGGCCTGTTCGGCCTCTTCTTTTTCTTCTTTCTCTTTTATAAAAAAAAAAAAAAAAAGAATTTTGCGCGTGTGGAGCACGCGCTCCTTCTTTTCCCTCGCTTTCTAGCGGGGACGCCTCGTTGCGGCCTAGTGGCCGCTCGGTCGGTTACAATTTTCGTGGTGTGATTTTAGCCACCATTGCCGACTTTGACTTCGCCGACGCGATTTTTCCGTCGATGTCCTCGAAGGTCCCGAGTGGATTTAAAAAGTGTGGTCGCTGCGGCCGGCCGATCTCGCAGACCGACACCCACGCTTGGTGCCTCCAGTGCCTCGGGCCGGAGCACAATCTCAAGTCGTGCGTTTTGTGTCTCGGTCTCCGGAAACGGACTCAGGTTGCGAGGCAAGTTCTGCGGGACCGTCTTTTTGGAACTTGCGCCGGCCCCTCGACGTCGACCTTGACGGCATCGGTATCGAAGACCGGTTCTTCGGTACCGGTATCGATGCCCGAGACATCGGCACCGATGGCAGCGACCCCAGGAGAACAGGTCCCGTCGGCCCGCCGGTCCGCCGGCGAGAGTGGGGTAGAGAGACCGCGTGGGCAGTCGGCCCCGGTCACTCCCTCAACTCGTGAGCCACGGGACCGAACCCTGTCGGACCCGGTACCCCGAGACCGAGGGGGATCGACCTCCTCCTCCTCCATGCCCTCCGGCACCGGTGACGTGCACCGGAAAAAAGACAAGAAGCGCCGTCACCGGGAGCCCTCGGTGCACCCTGAAGAGGAGTCGACGCCGAAGCGTCATCGCAGAGAGGAGACATCTCCGTCGGTGGTGGAGGTACCGACGCGTCGGGGTTCCGGCACCTCGGTGCCATCTCCTGGCCCCCAGCAGCTTCCGGCACCGACACCCTTACCGGCCCCACCGCCTTTCCCGGCAGCGGGCCTGGACGAGTGCCTCAGAGCCATCCTTCCGGGGATCCTGGAAGGGCTGATGCGCCAGGCTGTGCCGGCGCCGGGGGTGCTTGCGCCCTCGGCGCCGATGACTGTGGCGCCGGCGAGCTCTAGCCCGGCGCCGGGCAGTCGACACCGCCGCCGCTTGCGGTGCCGGTCTCGACAGCCACGCAGGTGGAGTCCCCGTCGACGTCGATGGAGGGAGCTCCGTCCCCGCCGGCGCGGGAGTCCACCGCTCGACGACACCGAGACCTCGGTGCCTCGACGTCGAGCCGGGCCCGGTACCAGACTCAGCTACATGAGCTAATGTCCGATACCGAGGACGAGGACTCGTGGGGGGAAGAGGAGGACCCGAGATATTTCTCCTCCGAGGAGTCTACAGGCCTTCCCTCGGACCCCACGCCGTCACCGGAGAGGAAGCTCTCACCTCCTGAGAGTCTCTCCTTTGCCTCCTTTGTGCGGGATATGTCTATAAGCATTCCCTTTCCCGTGGTCTCTGTGGAAGAGCCGAGGGCCGAGATGCTCGAGGTCCTCGACTATCCATCACCACCTAGAGAGTCCTCCACGGTACCGCTGCACAATGTCCTGAAGGAGACGCTGCTCCGGAACTGGGTGCGACCACTAACTAATCCCACCATTCCCAAGAAAGCAGAGTCCCAGTACAGGATCCACTCTGACCCAGAGCTCATGCGGCCCCAGTTGCCCCATGACTCAGCGGTCGTGGATTCTGCTCTCAAGAGGGCACGGAGTTCGAGGGATACCGCCTCGGCGCCCCCGGGGCGGGAGTCTCGCACTCTGGACTCATTTGGGAGGAAGGCCTACCAATCCTCCATGCTCGTGACCCGCATCCAATCTTACCTGCTCTATATGAGCATCCACATGCGGACCAATGTGCAACAGCTGGCGGACCTGGTCGATAAGCTCCCGCCGGAGCAGTCCAGGCCTTATCAGGAGGTGGTCAGGCAGCTGAAGGCGTGCAGAAAGTTCCTGTCCAGGGGGATTTTTGACACCTGTGACGTGGCATCTCGTGCTGCGGCCCAAGGTATAGTGATGCGCAGGCTCTCATGGCTGCGTGCCTCTGACCTGGACAACCGCACCCAGCAGAGACTGGCTGACGTCCCTTGCCGGGGGGATAACATTTTCGGTGAGAAGGTCGAGCAGATGGTGGACCAACTGCATCAGCGGGAAACCGCTCTCGACAAGCTCTCCCACCGGGCGCCTTCAGCACCCGCCCCCACGGGTGGGCGTTTTTCCCGGGCACGGCAGGCTGCACCCTATTCTTTTGCAAAGCATAGGTACAACCAGCCGGCCCGAAGGCCTCGTCAGGCACAGGGACAGCCCCAGCGCGCTCGTTCTCGTCAACAGCGTGCGCCTAAGCAGCCCCCTGCGCCTCCACAGCAAAAGCCGGGGACGGGCTTTTGACTGGATCCACGGGAACATAGCCGCCCTACAAGTGTCCGTACCGGACGATCTGCCGGTCGGAGGGAGGTTAAAATTTTTTCACCAAAGGTGGCCTCTCATAACCTCCGACCAGTGGGTTCTCCAAATAGTGCGGTGCGGATACGCCCTGAATTTGGCCTCCCTGCCTCCAAATTGTCCTCCGGGAGCTCAGTCTTTCAGCTCCCATCACAAGCAGGTACTTGCAGAGGAACTCTCCGCCCTTCTCAGCGCCAATGCGGTCGAGCCCGTACCACCCGGGCAGGAAGGGCAGGGATTCTATTCCAGGTACTTCCTTGTGGAAAAGAAAACAGGGGGGATGCGTCCCATCCTAGACCTGAGAGGCCTGAACAAATTCCTGGTCAAAGAAAAGTTCAGGATGCTTTCCTTGGGCACCCTTCTGCCAATGATTCAGAAAAACGATTGGCTATGTTCCCTGGATTTAAAGGACGCATACACTCACATCCCGATACTGCCAGCTCACAGGCAGTATCTCAGATTCCGACTGGGCGCACGGCACTTTCAGTATTGTGTGCTGCCCTTTGGGCTCGCCTCTGCCCCACGAGTGTTTACCAAGTGCCTCGTGGTGGTAGCGGCCTATCTACGCAAGCTGGGAGTGCACGTGTTCCCATATCTCGACGATTGGCTGGTCAAGAACACCTCGGAGGCAGGAGCCCTCCGGTCCATGCAGTGCACTATCCAACTTCTGGAGCTGCTGGGGTTTGTGATAAATTACCCAAAGTCCCATCTCCAGCCAACTCAGTCTCTGGAATTCATAGGAGCGCTGCTGAATTCCCAGACAGCTCAGGCCTACCTTCCCGAAGCGAGGGCCACCAATCTCTTGACCCTGGCTTCGCAGACCAGAGCGTCTCAGCAGATCACAGCTCGGCAGATGTTGAGACTTCTGGGTCATATGGCCTCCACAGTTCATGTGACTCCCATGGCTCGTCTTCACATGAGATCTGCTCAATGGACCCTAGCTTCCCAGTGGTTCCAGGCCACCGGGAATCTAGAAGATGTCATCCGCCTCTCCACCAGTTGCCGCACTTCACTGCTCTGGTGGACCATCCGGACCAATTTGACCCTGGGACGCCCATTCCAAATTCCGCAGCCCACGAAAGTGCTGACGACGGATGCATCTCGCCTGGGGTGGGGAGCCCATGTCGATGGGCTCCACACTCAGGGTCTGTGGTCCCTCCAGGAAAAGGATCTGCAGATCAACCTCCTGGAGCTCCGAGCGATCTGGAACGCACTGAAGGCTTTCAGAGATCGGCTGTCCTGTCAAATTATCCAAATTCGGACAGACAATCAGGTTGCAATGTATTACGTCAACAAGCAGGGGGGCACCGGATCTCGCCCCCTGTGCCAGGAGGCCGTCGGGATGTGGCGTTGGGCGTGTCGGTTCGGCATGCTCCTCCAAGCCACGTACCTGGCAGGCGTAAACAACAGTCTGGCCGACAGACTGAGCAGAGTCATGCAACCGCACGAGTGGTCGCTCCATGCCAGAGTGGTACGCAAGATCTTCCGAGCGTGGGGCACCCCCTCGGTGGACCTTTTCGCCTCTCAGACCAACCACAAGCTGCCTCTGTTCTGTTCCAGACTTCAGGCACACGGCAGGCTAGCGTCGGATGCCTTTCTCCTCCATTGGGGGACCGGCCTCCTGTATGCTTATCCTCCCATACCTTTGGTGGGGAAGACCTTACTGAAGCTCAAGCAAGACCGCGGCACCATGATTCTGATCGCGCCCTTTTGGCCCCGTCAGATCTGGTTCCCTCTTCTTCTGGAGTTGTCCTCCGAAGAACCGTGGAGATTGGAGTGTTTTCCGACTCTCATTTCGCAGAACGACGGAGCGTTGCTGCACCCCAACCTTCAGTCTCTGGCTCTCACGGCCTGGATGTTGAGGGCGTAGACTTCACTGCGTTGGGTCTGTCTGAGGGTGTCTCCCGGGTCTTGCTTGCCTCTAGGAAGGATTCCACTAAAAAGAGTTACTTTTTCAAGTGGAGGAGGTTTGTCGTGTGGTGTGAGAGCATGGCCCTAGAACCTCGTTCTTGCCCTGCACAGAACCTGCTTGAATACCTTCTGCACTTATCAGAGTCTGGCCTCAAGACCAACTCAGTAAGGAATCACCTTAGTGCGATTAGTGCTTACCATTATCGTGTGGAAGGAAAAGCCATCTCTGGAGAGCCTTTAGTCGTTCGATTCATGAGAGGCTTGCTTTTGTCAAAGCCCCCTATCAAGCCTCCTGCTGTGTCATGGGATCTCAACGTCGTCCTCACCCAGCTGATGAAACCTCCTTTTGAGCCACTGAATACCTGCCATCTGAAGTACTTGACCTGGAAGGTCATTTTCTTGGTGGCAGTTACTTCAGCTCGTAGGGTCAGTGAGCTTCAAGCCCTAGTAGCTCATGCTCCATATACCAAATTTCATCACAACAGAGTAGTGCTCCGCACCCACCCAAAGTTCCTGCCGAAGGTGGTGTCGGAGTTCCATCTTAACCAGTCAATTGTCTTGCCAACATTCTTCCCCAGGCCGCATACCCGCCCTGCTGAACGTCAGTTGCACACATTGGACTGCAAGAGAGCATTGGCCTTCTACTTGGAGCGGACACAGCCCAACAGACAGTCCGCCCAATTGTTTGTTTCTTTCGACCCTAACAGGCTAGGGGTCGCTGTCGGGAAACGCACCATCTCTAATTGGCTAGCAGATTGCATTTCCTTCACTTACGCCCAGGCTGGGCTGACTCTTGAGGGTCATGTCACGGCTCATAGTGTCAGAGCCATGGCAGCGTCAGTGGCCCACTTGAAGTCAGCCACTATTGAAGAGATCTGCAAGGCTGCGACGTGGTCATCTGTCCACACATTCACATCTCATTACTGCCTCCAGCAGGATACCCGACGCGACAGTCGGTTCGGGCAGTCGGTGCTGCAGAATCTGTTTGGGGTGTAAATCCAACTCCACCCTCCAGGACCCGAATTTATTCTGGTCAGGCTGCACTCTCAGTTAGTTGTTCTTCGTAGGTCAATTTCTGTTATACCCTCGCCGTTGCGAGGTTCAATTGACCTGGGTTCTTGTTTTGAGTGAGCCTGAGAGCTAGGGATACCCCAGTCGTGAGAACAAGCAGCCTGCTTGTCCTCGGAGAAAGGGTATGATACATACCTGTAGCAGTTGTTCTCCGAGGACAGCAGGCTGATTGTTCTCACCTTCCCTCCCTCCTCCCCTTTGGAGTTGTGTGTTTCATATTTTTTGCTAGTCATTCAACTGGCGGGAGCGGTCGCGCACGGGCGGGAAGACGGCTGCGCATGCGCGGTGGGCGTGCCCTGCGTGCTGACCGTCCCGCGAAGCTTATTTCCGGTTGGTGGGGGCTGCCGCGGACGTCACCCAGTCGTGAGAACAATCAGCCTGCTGTCCTCGGAGAACAACTGCTACAGGTATGTATCATACCCTATTCTTGAATTTTCCAAAACTTAAAATGGTTTCCCCTAATGTTATGTTGAAAAGATATTTAACTGAAATTTTGGAAGTTCCTGAATCCACTATGCCGCCATTTGCTCAAATATATTATATACCTCAAAAAGAAGAAGAACCTGATCTAAGTGTTTCTGCCTTACTGGAGACCTCAGAGACAGAGCAAGCCATGGCGGCAAGTTTGGTAGCCACCGTGGCTCTTTTTCCAGATAAGCAGTGGCTTTTCAAATTGTTTTTCAAGAATAAGGACAAATTGTTCTTGGGATTGAAAATTAACTTATTTCCTGATGTCTCTAGAGAGACACAGAAGAGGCGGAAACAATTTCTCCTGTTGAAACCGGCTGTTCTTCAGATGGGGGGTGTATTTTATCTTAGATACCCTTGTAAATGTATCATTCGATCAGTGCTTTTTTTATAGGAAAAAAGGTGCCGGTACTCATTGTGGGCGGAGTCACCACATATGACTCCACCCCTATTATAGCCACATCCACATTAGCCACACCCCTTATACCAGCCATAGCGCATATAAACAGACATCATTGAAAATATACTAGTATGAGTGAAAAAAACAACGTGATTTGTTTTCATTATAAATAATTTCTGTAAGTTGTTACAGCTCCAGTATACCCAGTGCAAAATAAGACAACAGATGTAAATTCTCAAATTGGACATATTCCAAACACTAAAATGAAAATAAAATGATTTTTTTCTACCTTTGTTGTCTGGTGATTTTGTTTTTCTATCCATATTGGTCCTAGTCTCCGATTCTGCTGCTCTCTATTTGTTCTCTTAACTCCATTTCTAGGGCTTCCTTTTAATTTATTTCTTTACTTTCCGCCTTTCTTCTTCATTTCTTGCCCTACATCCGTAAGTAAAAGCTGGGTCCTCCGCAGACTTGACTGTCCAGTGGATCCAGCTTCTGCCTATTTTCTACATCCATGTGCAGTTTTTCTCCTCTCTTCCTTTTTCCTCATCTCATCTCCTTCCTCACTCTTCCCTCGCCTCCATCCATGTCCAGCATTTCTTCTGTCTCCTTTCCCTCTTCTCCATCCACCCATGTCTAGCAGCCCTCCTCTTCCCTGCCCTCCCCTCCATCCACCTATGTCCAGCAACCCCTCCTGTCCCCCTGTCATCCACCTATGTCCAGCGACCCTCCTGTACCCCCTGCCACCCACCCATGTCCAGCCATTCTCCTCACTCCCCTGCCCTCCCCTCTCCTATGTCCAGTGATTCTCCTCCCTCCCCTCTCCCATGGCCAGCGATTCTTCTCCCTCCCCTCTCCCATGGCCAGCCATTCTCCTCCCTCCCCTGCCCTCCCCTCTCCCATGTCCAGCGATTCTCCTTCCTCCCCTGCCCTCCCCTCTCCCATGTCCAGCCATCCACCCATGTCCAGTGATTCTCCTCCCTCCCCTCTCTCATGTCCAGCGATTCTCCTCCCTCCCCTCTCCCATGTCCAGCGACCCCCCCCCGTCCCCCCTGCCATCCACCCATGTCCAGCGATTCTCCTCCCTCCCCTGCCATTCCCTCTCCCATGTCCAGCAACCCCCCCTTCCCCCCTGCCATCCACCCATGTCCAGCGATTCTCCTCCCTCCCCTCTGATGTCATTTCCTTTCGGCGAGGGTGGGCGGGACGCATGCTGAGAAGGCAGGGAAGCGAAGGACAACGGAGGAGCTTGATGCCTTGACTAGCACCGCCCACCAGTTCGCTGCTGCGACTTGGTTAGAGACAGTGAGTGGAAGGGAGTTTGACATGGGAGAGGGGAGGGAGGAGAATCGCTGGAGAGGGGAGGGAGGAGAATCGCTGGGGAGGGCAGGGGAGGGAGGAGAATCGCTGGATGGACTTGTGAAAAAAGGTGCCAGTACGCCGTACCGTTGCGTACCGGCACAAAACAAGCACTGCATTCGATACAATTCACTTAAATATGTATCCCTTGAGCCCTCACAATTGACATCATTTGTTGCCTCTAAACGGGTTGTAACTGCTCAAATATAAATAATAGTCTGTTCTCAGTTTAGTTATAAATTTCCTGAAAAAAGTTTGGTTGATATCTCTTCATCTTCGTAATCTTGGAATCCATTACTATGTGGACTTGAGTATCTTTAAGAGATTTATAATATTTTTCTTTATAATTTCTAATGTAATATTGATGCTATTCCTGATCAAGTGTTAATTCTTGAGACTGTAAAGTGAAAAGTTTAAATAAATAATAAAAAAGGGAGTTCTCCCCCTTAATTCTCCGTTATTTATTTGCCCCTGTGAAATGAAACTAAAGATTGCAGCCTCTGTTGTTAATTAGGGGCACTTATACGTGTACATTTTTTCAAAACGGCAGGCAAAACACCATCTTGCATGTGTAAGGTGCCAAGTGCCTCTGTTCAGTTTTTCAACATGTATGTTTGTATAAAATGTGTGCTCCCATTGCATGTGTAAGCAAATGCATGTGTACTCTTGTGTGTATTTTAGCAATGGCTCGATGTCAGCAGATTCTTTTCTTAAACTCTACTGGAACTGTACACACCCCAACCTGCACATCGCAATTCCAATTTCTAGGTTCTATGCATAAAAGGAGTGGAGGAGTGGCCTAGTGGTTAGCGTGGTGGACTTTGGTTCTGGGGAACTGGGTTTGATTCCCACTGCAGGCACAGGTAGTTCCTTGTGACTCTGGGCAAGTCACTTAACCCTCCATTGCCCCAGGTACAAATAAGTACCTGTATATAATATGTAAGCCGCATTGAACCTGCTATGAGTGGGAAAGCGTGGGGTACAAATGTAACAAAAAAAAAATTGTAAAGGCCAATTTTATTTTAAGGATACAGCAATTCAGCCAGTGTTCTGTTGTCCAAGTGCTTCCTTTCAAGGAATTACCAGTGGAGACTTTCTCTGATGGCCTTTCTGGAAATATGTATGATATGGTCAATTTCTAGACCCCTGATGCAGGCTAGTAGGGCCAAAACACGAGCTGTGTCGGGTGTCCTTTGTGGTTCTTGAAGATTACTGAAAATAATTTTTTGCACACCATCTGTGAGGGGTTCTTGTTTTCCTCTACTGTTTTTTCGCCTGGTGCATCCCATCTGTGGAGGTTTTTCCTTCTGTTTGTGACCAATTTTACATAAAATCGGAAATTGGAATTGAGATGTCCAGTTCAGGGTGAGCTCAATTCTGGTGGAGTGCATGTGTGTTTGCCAGCACATGCAGCAGGAGCAGCCAGTTTCAAAATACCTGTTGAACTGTAGCAGTAGATATGGAATAACACCAATTTGGTATTATAAATTATATATTTATATGCAGCACCCTTTATAATACCAAATAAGGGTGCTGCATATAAATATTTAGGAGCACTTTACAATTCTGAGTCTGGAATGTAGACATGGCAGTCACATTTTGGCATCCAGTACAAACAGCTTCCAAGGGGAAAGGGTAGAAATAAAATTGTCAGGATTCTATAGTTACTCATAGGTAACAGAAAACAGAGAGAGATAAAGGAAGTCATTTTAGAAGGGTTTGTGTGGCATTTATATGTATCTTACAATAAGGAACTTTCTGGAGTTTCTCCTCCTAAGTGTTAGTGTACTGAGAGCAATGGTTCTCAATCCAGTCCTCTAGACACATTTAGCCAGTCAGGTTTTTGGGATACCCACAATATCCGGCGTTTTGGGAGCATAGTGCCATTGCTCCTGATTCTTATTGGTGACTCGCTCTGGTTATGTAGCTGACAAACTGGAATATACTCAGTAAGTTAAACCCCTGATGACGCACTTTGGTGAAACACAGTGACTGCGTCGGGTTTGATGTTAATTTTGAGTGAGAACTGCCAAGTTTGAATGTTGAGAGGAGCATCGTTTGGCTGTTAAGAGTACAGCAAATGATTTAAATTGGTGGATATATTTTCCCCTCTACACGATGTGAAGGATTCAAGGTTTCAAGAGTGGTTGGAGATTTTAAGGCGTCTGGGACACGTTGAAGAACATAGATGCGAATAGGTTTGATTGAATTAGTTTTCTTGAAAAAGAGACTGACATGAAGGACACTAGTGTGACTTGGATACGATGATGTTCATGATTATAAATTACATCAATGCTCTAAGAGTTTATTCAGAAATGTGTTAAAACTATAAAGAATAATTTTGTTAGAGCTGTATACAGTTGAAACAGGTATTCTAATACTCCAGAACATGAGTGTGAGGTTCTTTTAACGGTGGGTGAGAGTGAATGTTAGGGTTGAATGTGGATGATTTTGTTTTGATATAAGTAGCAAGGGGAAGCTGACTAGGTTAAAGTTTTTGTGAAATTTTGCATACAAACATTTTTCTAAACAAAGTTGAATAAGATAATATCGATTGTAGTTACTTTTATCTGAGGTATTGGTTTCTGTAACTATAGTAAAATATAATTACTCATTAGGAGGGAGCAATAAATACGCATGAGATAAATTTGCATGTACTACTTCCATTGTATGAAAATGAATCTGACTGGCTCAGTGTGTCCTTAGGACTGGGTTGAGAACCACTGGCCTAGAGTGATGTAATAGAGGAGGGCCTGGGAGATCATGGCTGGACCTACCTTTGAGCAACTGTGTTTTTCACACATGGAACTGACTCCTACTGACATATCCTTATTCAGATTTAAGATTTCTCAGCATCCTACATGACATGTGCTGGCACCCAGGCCTATTGGAGTATTCATGTGGGCCTTTGTTCTGCAGGTATATGGTTTGCCTCTTCTGCCATGGTGAAGCTCTGGTCATAGGTCTCAACATTTCAAAATGATTGGGAGTGCTGTAAACACAATACAAATTACCTCTCCCTGGACACAAATGTAGATACCTGCTCAATATTGAGGGTGCTCAGGATCTACTCCACCTACACAACTGGCTCTTATGGTTGTGGGGGGGCCTGAGCTTAGATAATCAAAGCTGGAAATTAATGTTATGTCCTGTCTTTTTGTCTTTTCCTCAGCAAAAAGTGAAATAGCTTGCAAGTAAAGTACAGGACCAAACAAAAATACATGTTAAGAATAATTAACAGTGTAGTCCATGTGCAGTCCATCTGGAATGTAGACATGGCAGTCACATTTTGGCACCCAGTATAAAGAGCTACCTGTGAAGTTTTTTTTTTTTTAAGCAAAAACAGCAATGAGATAAGGGTTTTTTATGCTGATGAAGAGAGTGACCCATGTTAGATTGGTTCCATGGAATCTTAGCGGAGATTGGGTGGCGATGCCGGTAATTGGAAACAAAACGGGAGCTGGGCAGACTTCTACGGTCTACACCCTGATCGTGACTGAATAGATAAGGGATGGGCTGGAATGTAAATTTAAGGGGCTTCGATGTTAGCTTCAGAACTTAGTACAAGAACAGTACTGGGCAGACTTCTACGGTCTGTGCCCTGAGAAAGGCAAGGACAAATCAAACTCGGGTACACATATAAAGAAAGTATCACATACCATGTAAAATGAGTTTATCTTGTTGGGCAGACTGGATGGGACCATACAGGTCTTTATCTGCTGTCATTTGCTATGTTACTATGTATTCCCTCCTTACCCTATAAAGAACACAGATTGGGTGGAGGTTGGGATACAGAGACTTTTTCCCTTTTCTCTTCAATGGATATTTTTGCACGTCACAGGACTATAGTATATGATTAAGCAACCTTTCACTTTATATTGAGCAACAAATAAATACTAGAGAGTTTGTTGATTTTGTGTGTCTATAAGAATAATTCTCCGAGGACAAGCAGGCTGCTTGTTCTACTACTACTACTACTACTATTTAGCATTTCTATAGTGCTACAAGGCATACGCAACGCTGCACAAACATAGAAGAAAGAGTTCTCACTGATGGGTGATGTCCACGGCACCCCCTCCAATCGGAATCTTCACTAGCAAAGACGTTTGCTAGCCCTCGCGCGCCGATGCGCACCGTGCGTGCGCGACCGTCTTCCCGCCCGAACCGGCTCATGTTCGTTAGTCTTCTTTTGTCCGCGCTCGGGACGGTTGTGTTTTGCCGCTGTTTCGTGCCCCTCAGAAGACCTCGCGCGTCTTTAGCGTTTTCTACCTTTTTCTGTGTTTGTTTAAAAAAAAAAAAGAGGAAGGTTCCCCTTTTTCCCGTATTTCTAGCTTTTTCCCAGCACAAGTGTCCTTTCGCTTTCGAGAGCGGCCTTGTTGGCCGACCGTATGGGTTTTTCTCCCTTTTTTTCGGTGCCTATTGTCATCATCGCGAATTTTGATTTCGCCGGCACGATTTTTCCGCCCATGTCATCGAAGCCTTCCAGCAGCTTCAAGAAGTGCACCCAGTGCGCCCGGATAATCTGGCTCACTGATAGGCACACTTTGTGTCTTCAGTGTCTGGGGGCTGGGCACCGCCCGCAGGCCTGTAGTCTTTGTGATCTTTTGCAGAAGAGGACTCTGGTAGCGAGATTAGCCCAGTGGAACGTTCTGTTCTCTGGCGCTTCGACGGCAACAGCATCTCAGGATTCGTCGAGTGCATCGGCGTCGGCAGCACCAAAGTCTTCGGGGAGTGCATCGGCGTCGACGGCATCGAGGCATATTCCTCCTGCGTCGACAGTACCGAGACTTCGGAAGAGTGCGTCGGCGTCAGTGGTACTGGGACCCCCGCTGCTGCTGATGTCATCGACGGTGGTGCTTCGTCTGGAGTGCAGGTGAGGGCTGTCCATTCCCCTGCTGGTGGCGGTGAGCCTTCGGGTAGGTCTCCTCCTGCCCTGAGGGCTCCTGCGGTGCAGCCCCACCGGGATCGACCATCTTCGGACCTGGCCCCGAGGAAGCGACGTCTGGATTCAACGTCCTCCTCATCGGTACCGGGGAGCTCCAGTGATATGCTTCGCTCGAAGAAGTCGAAGAAGCATCGTCACCGGTCACCTTCCCGACTTGGTACCGGGAGCTCTGGGTCGCCGAGGGAGTCGGCACCCAGCAGGCATTGGCACCGGGAGGACCGCTCACCCTCCATCCAGGAGGTGTTGGTGCGCTCTACCCCGGACAGCCCGGTACCGCCTCCGCGCCCGGAACAGATTCTGACCTTGACACCTGCACCAGCTTCTCAGTCTTTCTCCACAGCCGCTCTGCACGAGAGTCTCCGGGCCATTCTTCCAGGCATCCTGGAAGAGCTGTTACGTCCTTCTCCTCCGGTACCGGGGGTGCTTGCGCCACCGGTGCCGTCGAGTGAGGCGACGGCTGGCCCTTCGGCTGCCTCCCAGGTGGACTCCCCGATGACGTCGGGGGAGGGAGCTTCGCTGCTCCCGGCAAGGGAGTCCACCTCTCGACGCTCCCACCATGGCCGTGTTTCCACGGAGTCGGAACGGGCGCGGCTTGAGACACAGGTTCATGAACTTGTGTCTGATACCGATGGTGAGGCCTCGTGGGAGGCGGAGGAGGACATCAGATATTTCTCTGACGAGGAGTCTGATGGCCTTCCTTCTGACCCCACTCCCTCCCCTGAAAGGCAGCTTTCTCCTCCCGAGAGTCTGTCTTTCTCGGCCTTTGTCCGGGAGATGTCTACGGCCATCCCCTTCCCGGTGGTCGCGGAGAATGAGCCAAGGGCTGAGATGTTTGAGCTCTTGGACTATCCTTCTCCACCTAAGGAAGCGTCCACAGTACCCATGCATCATGTCCTAAAAAAGACATTGCTGGCGAACTGGACCAAGCCACTAACTAATCCCCACATTCCCAAGAAGATAGAATCCCAGTATCGGATCCATGGGGACCCAGAGCTGATGCGCATTCAGTTGCCTCACGACTCTGGTGTGGTGGATCTGGCCCTGAAGAAGGCTAAGAGTTCTAGGGAGCATGCTTTGGCGCCCCCGGGCAAAGACCCCAGAACCTTAGACTCCTTTGGGAGGAAAGCCTATCATTCTTCCATGCTCGTGGCCAAGATTCAATCATACCAGCTCTACACGAGCATCAGTATGCGGAACAATGTGCGGCAGCTGGCGGACTTGGTGGACAAGCTCCCTTCTGAGCAAGCCAAGCCGTTTCAGGAGGTGGTCAGGCAGCTGAAGGCATGTAGGAAATTCCTGGCCAGAGGGGTATATGATACCTTCGATGTTGCGTCCAGGGCCGCTGCTCAAGGTGTGGTGATGCGCAGACTCTCATGGCTGCGTGCCTCCGACCTGGAGAATAGGATCCAGCAGCGGATTGCGGACTCCCCTTGCCGAGCGAATAACATTTTTGGGGAAAAGGTCGAACAGGTGGTAGAACAGCTCCACCAGCGGGATAACGCTTTCGACAAATTCTCCCGCCAGCAGCCTCCAGCATCTACCTCATCAGGTAGACGTTTTTATGGGGGAAGGAGGGCTGTTCCCTACTCTTCTGGTAAGCGTAGGTACAATCCTCCCTCTCAACAGCCTGCGGCCTAGGCTAAGCCCCAGTGTGCTCGCTCTCGTCAGCAGTATGCGCCTCAGCAAGTCCCCACAGCTCCCCAGCAAAAGCAGGGGGCGAGCTTTTGACTGGCTCCAGCAGAGCATAGCCGAGATCAAAGTGTCCGTGCCGGACGATCTGCCGGTCGAGGGGGAGGTTGAAAGTTTTTCACCAAAGGTGGCCTCTTATAACCTCCAACCGTTGGGTTCTTCAAATAGTCCGGCAAGGATACGCCCTCAATTTGGCCTCCATGCCTCCAAATTGCCCACCGGGAGCTCAGTCTTTCAGCTTCCAGCACAAGCAGGTACTTGCAGAGGAACTCTCCGCCCTTCTCAGCGCCAATGCGGTCGAGCCCGTGCCACCGGGGCAAGAGGGGCTGGGATTCTATACCAGGTACTTCCTTGTGGAAAAGAAAACAGGGGGGGGATGCGTCCTATCCTAGACCTAAGGGCCCTGAACAAATATCTGGTCAAGGAAAAGTTCAGGATGCTTTCCCTGGGCACCCTTCTTCCCATGATTCAGGAAAAAGATTGGCTATGCTCTCTGGACTTAAAGGATGCTTACACGCATATTCCGATACAGCCAGCTCACAGACAGTATCTCCGATTCCGTCTGGGAACACGTCACTTCCAGTACTGTGTGCTACCCTTTGGGCTCGCCTCCGCGCCCAGGGTGTTCACGAAGTGCCTGGCTGTGGTAGCAGCAGTGCTCCGCAGGCTTGGAGTGCACGTGTTCCCTTATCTCGACGATTGGCTGGTGAAGAACACATCCAAGGCAGGAGCTCTACAGTCCATGCAGATGACTATTCGACTCCTGGAGCTACTGGGGTTTGTGATAAATTATCCAAAGTCCCATCTTCTCCCAGTACAGAGACTCGAATTCATAGGAGCTCTGCTGGATTCTCGGATGGCTCGTGCCTATCTTCCGGAGACAAGGGCCAACAATCTGTTGTCCCTCGTCTCCCGGGTGCGAGCGTCCCAGCAGATCACAGCTCGGCAGATGTTGAGATTGCTCAACCACATGGCCTCCACAGTTCATGTGACTCCCATGGCTCGTCTTCACATGCGATCTGCTCAATGGACCCTAGCTTCCCAGTGGTTTCAGGCTGCTGGGGATCTAGAGGACTTAATCCACCTGTCCACGAGTTTTCTCGAATCCCTGCACTGGTGGACGATTTGGTCCAATTTGACTCTGGGACGCCCTTTCCAAATTCCTCAGCCACAAAAAGTGCTGACTACGGATGCGTCTCTCCTGGGGTGGGGAGCTCATGTTGATGGGCTTCACACCCAGGGAAGCTGGTCCCTCCAGGAACAAGGTCTACAGATCAATCTCCTGGAGTTACGAGCGGTCTGGAATGCTCTGAAGGCTTTCAGAGATCGGCTGTCCCACCAAATTATCCAAATTCAGACAGACAACCAGGTTGCCATGTATTACATCAACAAGCAGGGGGGCACCGGATCTCGCCCCCTGTGTCAGGAAGCCGTCAGCATGTGGCTGTGGGCTCGCCGTTACGGCATGTTTCTCCAAGCCACATATCTGGCAGGCGTAAACAACAGTCTGGCCGACAGGTTGAGCAGGATTATGCAACCGCACGAGTGGTCGATCAACTCCAGAGTACTGCGCCGGATCTTCCAAGTGTGGGGCACACCCTTGGTAGATCTCTTCGCATCTCGAGCCAACCACAAGGTCCCTCAGTTCTGTTCCAGACTTCAGGCCCACGGCCGACTGGCATCGGATGCCTTCCTCCTGGATTGGGGGGAAGGCCTGCTGTATGCTTATCCTCCCATACCTCTGGTGGGGAAGACTTTGTTGAAACTCAAGCAAGACCGAGGCACCATGATTTTGATTGCTCCTTTTTGGCCGCATCAGATCTGGTTCCCTCTTCTTCTGGAGTTGTCCTCCAAAGAACCGTGGAGATTGGAGTGTTTTCCAACCCTCATCACCCAGAACGAAGGGGCGCTTCTGCATCCCAACCTCCAGTCTCTGGCTCTCACGGCCTGGATGTTGAGAGTGTAGACTTTGCCTCTTTGGGTCTGTCGGAGGGTGTCTCTCGTGTCTTGCTTGCTTCCAGGAAAGATTCCACTAAGAGGAGTTACTTCTTTTTATGGAGGAGGTTTGCCGTCTGGTGTGACAGCAAGGCTTTAGATCCTCGCTCTTGTCCTACACAGACCCTGCTTGACTACCTTCTGCACTTGTCTGAGTCTGGTCTCAAGACCAACTCTGTAAGGGTTCACCTTAGCGCAATCAGTGCATACCATTACCGTGTGGAAGGTAAGCCGATCTCGGGACAGCCTTTAGTTGTTCGCTTTATGAGAGGTTTGCTTTTGTCAAAGCCCCCCTTCAAACCTCCTACAGTGTCATGGGATCTCAATGTCGTTCTCACCCAGCTGATGAAACCTCCTTTTGAGCCACTGTACTCCTGCCATCTGAAGTACTTGACCTGGAAGATCATTTTCTTGGTGGCAGTAACTTCAGCTCGTAGAGTCAGTGAGCTTCAGGCCCTGGTAGCCCATGCTCCTTACACCAAATTTCCTCATAATAGAGTAGTCCTCCGCACTCACCCTAAGTTCTTGCCGAAGGTGGTGTCGGAGTTCCATCTGAACCAGTCAATTGTCTTGCCAACATTCTTTCCCCGTCCGCATTCCTGCCCTGCTGAACGTCAGCTGCACACATTGGACTGCAAAAGAGCATTGGCCTTCTATCTGGAGCGGACACAGCCCAACAGACAGTCCGCCCAAATGTTTGTTTCTTTTGATCCCAACAGGAGGGGAGTGGCTGTGGGGAAACGCACCTTATCAAATTGGCTAGCAGACTGCATTTCCTTCACTTACGCCCAGGCTGGGCTGGCTCTTGAGGGTCATGTCACGGCTCACAATGTTAGAGCCATGGCAGCGTCAGTGGCCCACTTGAAGTCAGCCACTATTGAAGAGATTTGCAAGGCTGCGACGTGGTCATCTGTCCACACATTCACATCTCATTACTGCCTGCAGCAGGATACCCGACGCGACAGTCGGTTCGGGCAGTCGGTGCTTCAGAATCTGTTTGAGGTTTAGAATCCAACTCCACCCCCCTAGGCCCATTTTTTGTTCTGTTCCAGGCTACACTCTCAGTTAGTTGGATAAGTTGTTAGGTCAATCTCAGTTATGTCCTCGCCGTTGCGAGGCCCAATTGACCATGTTTGTTGTTTTGAGTGAGCCTGGGGGCTAGGGATACCCCATCAGTGAGAACAAGCAGCCTGCTTGTCCTCGGAGAAAGCGAATGCTACATACCTGTAGAAGGTATTCTTCGAGGACAGCATGCTGATTGTTCTCACAAACCCGCCCGCCTCCCCTTTGGAGTTGTGTCTTCCCTTGTCTTTGTCTTGCTACATACGGGACTGACGAACACGAGCCGGTTCGGGCGGGAAGATGGTCGCGCATGCGCGCGCGAGGGCTAGCAAACGTCTTTGCTAGTGAAGATTCTGATTGGCGGGGGTTCCGTGGACGTCACCCATCAGTGAGAACAATCAGCCTGCTGTCCTCGGAGAATACCTTCTACAGGTATGTAGCATTCGCTTTAACAGTTACATCTAAAAAAAAGAACCTGTGTAATGAGGGTGTCTTGGACACTCACCACTGAGAGAAGTTCTATTTAGAAACATAGGCAGTACTGACAAACTCCTGTAAGGAACATGGGAAAAAAATTAAATGCACAATATAAATTCTCTGCGTGAAGATCATGCCTCCTTGAAAACTGAATAGATTTTATTAAGGTTACGAAATTAAAAAAAAAAAACAACTTAGCGGGTTTGTTCCTGACCTATTATTATTGAGTGTTGCAAGAACTGGAAGCGATGACTAATCATCCACCTTGCAAAGGACAGGCAGCAAAGAAGCAATTCCAGTAGGTCGCCCGCTACAATCTTCAGTGACTCATCATTATTAAAGGTTAAACAAGTGGGCTTCCAGCACATAGCGGACCTTTACTGACAAAGTGCAGCTAGGCTTTTGCCAGTTTCCTGATTACTGTCTCTTGCAAGTTCAGTAGGCAGCAACCTTAAGCAAGATGAGGGGGAGTAGAGGGGCCATGTTTTTGTTTTCCAGAGCTCTTTAGTTTCAGGTTCAGCAAGATTTGGAGGGGCATTTTCGATATGATGTCTAAATCCAATTTTGGACAGTTTGCTGCAAATGTCCAAAAATCAAGTAGCGAACATAGCGATTTTTGAACCACAAAAAGTCTGTCTTTTTATTTTGAAAATGTCCATTTCCTAGATGTTTTGTACTCAGTGAGTTTTTGTTTTGTGACTATTTCAGGGGGGGGGGGGGGGGGGGGGGAAGGTCCAAGGGAAAAATGCACAAAAACAAGCTATTTGGACATGGGGGGGGGGGGGCAACATTCTTAGCAGACTGGTCACACAGACCCATGGGGCACCCTGGGGGAGGGGGTGTTGCAGTGAACTTCACATAAAAGGTCCCAGGTACACATCTCAATATTACTCCCTTATATTGTATGGTGAGCCCTCCAAAACCCACCAAAAACTTACTGTATCCAACTGTACACCACTACAATAGCCTTTATGCCTGCAGGTGTCACCTATATGTGGGTACAGTAGCTTTTTGTTGTGTTTTGGAGGGCTCACACTTTCCACCACAAGTGTAACAGTTAGAGTAGGCTATGGGCCTGGATCCCCTTCTCTACTATGCACTGCAGTAACCACTAGGCTCCAGGGACTTGCTTGCTGCTCTAATAGGACTGCTTGTAACATCTGAAATTGTTGTAGAGGCTGGTATGTACTATTTCTTTCACATTGGAGGGTGGGAGGTGGTCAGTGACCACTGAGAGAGTAAAGGGGGGGGGGGGGAGTAATGCCTTTATTCCTCTAGTGGTTTTCTGGTCATTTGGGGTGCCTTTTTGTGATTGAGCCAGGTTTAGACTAAAGTATCTAACTTTTAGCCCTGGACATTTTTGCTTTTTCCATTATGGCAGAAAAACATCCCAAGTTCTGAGAACGTCCAAATTCCACCCCCAACGTGCCCCCTTGTGATTTGGGCACACTGCAAGCGGCATAGAAAAACATCTTTAAAATGGGTTTTGAAAATAATGATTTGGATGTTTTGGCAAAAAAAAAACCCAAGCAACAACAACAACAAAAAAAATCCATCTGCTGCTTTGTGGCACTTTTTGGATATTTTTCTGTTTTGAAAATGAGCCCCATATTGTGCTGTTTGCTGGATTTAGGAGCCTGAATCATAACAAATTTTAAGGGAGCAGAAACAATAAACTATGATATATGCCAGGAGAAATAACAGTCCACTGCATTATTTTCCTGAGCAGGACTTGAGAACTATCAAGAGATCTTCAGAGGATGGAGAAGTCACAAACTCAAAATTTTCTCACTAGGCTTCAAAACTCTTTGGCAACTAGGTAATATCTCCAGTCCTTTGTTGTCTAATGCAGACCGTTAATTTCTCTCATAGTCTAAGTTGTCTGAGAGACTCCCCAATCAGTTCTCCAACCTACCAATCAAGACTAAATTTACAAGGTTTGTTACAATCTGCCTCTTACAGACCAAACCGATACCATCAGCCCTGCTGATTATGGAAGCAATGGATATAAAGTGCAGAAGGCATACTGCACAGCTGAGCACAGATTCTACAATCTTCTGCACTGTTTTGGCCACCTTATGCACAAAGGAGTTATGTGCCAAGAAAATTGCGTTTTAAAGAGTTACACAGCCAGGTCCTGAGGATATTTGCAGCCCATCTGTACATTCTTCCCCTTGTCCTCCAGGGTGAGTCCCAGTCCGCTTTGATCCACTCAGGTCTCTGCCCCTACTATCCAGCATTCCATCCAGCTGGGAAGCACGAACTTCATGGGGCTTGCCATATCAGATCATATCATCTCCACATTTGTATTTTCTTTTTTCTTTCTGGGGGTCTTTTACTTAGACACGCTGGTGTTTTTAGCGCGCGTTAAAAATAGGCGCGATCTAGACGCTAAAGACACCCATAGGAATACATTGGCTTCTTTAGCGTTTAGCACACACCTATTTTTAACGTGCGCTAAAAACACCAGCGCACCTTAGTAAAAGATCCCCTCTGTTTCCTATGGCTCCACTACACTTTCTTTTCTTGATACTAACTTTCCCCACTGTTATTTTCTATCTTAAACTACTACACATTGCAAGACCGCACTGCCCATTCTCTACTTTTGTCATCTCATCAGCCATTTTGAGGCTCATTTTCCAAAGAGAAAAATGTCCAAAAAGTGTCATAAAGTAGCACTTGGATGAATTTCTTTTTAAAATCATCCAAATCGGTATTTTTGAAGCCTATTTTGCAGACATGTATGCAATTTGTCTGCAGTGCGTCCAAATCACAAGGAAAACACACTGAGTACAAAACATCTAGGAAATGGACATTTTCAAAACAAAAAGATAGACTTTTTCTGGTTCAAAAATCGCTATGTTCGCTACTTGATTTTTGGACATTTGCAGCAAACTGTCCAAAATTGGATTTAGACATGCTGGGGGTGGGATTAGGACATTCCTAACACTTAGACATTTTACAGCCATAATGGAACAAAATGAAAACTTCTAGGGCTTCAATTTCAATGTTTTGGTCTAGACCTGTTTTTAGAACGAATAAGGCACAAAAAGGTGTCCTAAAAGACCAGGTGACCACTGAAGGGAATCAGGGATGACCCCCTTTACTCCCCCAGTGGTCACTGACTACCCCCCCCTCCCCCACATATGTGAATAAAAACAGCATAGTCCAGGTTCTATGACAGCCTCAGGTGTTACAGCCAGCTCTATTAGAGCAGCAAGCAGGTCCATGGAGTAATGTAGTGGTGGGTGCAGTGCACTGTGGAGAGTAGGACCAAGGCCCATATCCCACTCTACCTTTTACACTTGTGGTTGAAAGTGTGAGCCCTCCCACACTCACCTGAAACCTACTGTACCCACATATAGGTGACCCCTTTCACCCATAAGAGCTATTGCAGTGTGTACAGTTGGGGGTGGTGGGTTTTGGAGGGCTCAGCAGACAAGATAAGGGAGCAACAGTGAGATGTGTACCTGGGAGCTTTTATATGGAGTCCACAGCAGTGTCCCCTAGGGTGCCTCATTGCTCTCCTGGGATGTCTGTGTAACCAGTCTATTAAATATGTTGGCTCCCTCTACATCCCAATGGTTTGATTTTCTGCGTTTTTCACTTGGATGTATTTCTTTTTTTTTTTTTTTTAAATGAACCAAAAAGATAAATGCAAAGAGCACAAAAACATCTAGCAAGTGGCCATTTTCGTGAAAAAAAAAAAGATAGCCATTTTATTGTTTCAAAAATGGCTATATTTCCTATTCGGATTTGGGAGGTTTAGCGCAAAATGCCCAAAGTCCAATTTAGCCATCATATTGAAAATGCCCCTCTTTGTCTTCTACCTTCATCTCTGCTGTTCAGCTTAAATGCTTTTTTCCCTTTCATTCTTCCGTCTCCATTCTCTCTGAGCGCATGGTCATGCCTCCCCTACTCCTCTCCACACACTCCTGTTCTCCAACGTGCCTTAGTAAACATACCCCAAAGTGACTAGTAATAGAAGCAGAGACTGGGGGAGAGAAACACTTAGATTTTGCTCACACCTTTTTCAGTAGTAGCTCAAGGTGAGTTACATTCAGGTACACTGGATATTTCTCTGTCCCAGGAGGGCTCACAATCTAAGTTTGTACCTGAGACAATGGAGGGTTAAGTGACTTGCCCAAGATCACAAGAAGCAGAAGCAGCAGCAGCAACGGGATTTGAACTGGATTTGAACTGGCCACGTCTGGATTGCAAGACCATTGCTCTAACCACTAGGCCACTCCTCCACTCCACTTTATCAGGTTTGATGTTTATAATTGAGTACACCATTCTGGTACCGCTTGCCCCTGACATAGCCGAGAGAAGGGTAAAACATTAACCAAGTTGGTCAAATTGTTTTAAACCCCTCTTGTGTTGTTGCTAATTGAATACATTTGATTTTTTGGACTTTATTGGACCACTCTGGTCTGTTTTCTTTTTTGCCGTTTTGGCATTTGCAGACCACTTGCATGTTTGCTTTCTAGGCATATAGGTAACGTAACCAGTGTGCTAAAAAACTGAAATAAAAAGAACCATACTTAAATTTACAAAACAAAAAAGTATCGAGGTCACCAGAGGCTGCATTGGCTTTGACAAGGGGTGGGGCAGGAAGTAGTTGTTTGATGGTGAGGGAGGGGACTTTGCACTAGAAAGGCCTGAGAAGTATCATTTATTAAAGATAAGAGAGAGAAAAAAAAGTGACAAGGTGTTTCTGCAGGTGTTGTGGACTCGGAAGTGTTGGGTTGCAGCACCACAGGGAGTGTAAAAGTAGTGTGACCTTTGCAGAGGGATGGCTGCACTAAAACAATGAATGGGAACTAAGGATCAAATTGTATAAATGGCACCTAGAAAATCAGCGCCCCCCCAAAAAAATAGCGCTTAACACTATTCTATAAACCATGCTTACAGTTAGGTACCATTTATAGAAAAACACTTAGTGCTGGGATCCACAACTACATTTAGGCACAACCATTTACACCAACGAAACCTTATTATAAATCCCCGCCCATAAATTAGGCATGAATTCCTGTAATTCTATAAAAATGCGCATAAGTTTTGGGAATGCCCCGATCTACCCATAACCTACCCAAAAGCAGCGTCTTCTTTTTGGATCCTTGCATAATTTACATTTTAATTAAATCTAATTACCACCTATAATTACTTGTTAAGAAGCCAATTATTGGCACTAATTGGCTCGTTATTCAAGTAAATTGCACACGCAAATTGGACACATGCCTAAATTTGCAATTTTTAATGACTTTTATAGAATTTGGGGAAAATGTCTGCCAGTGGTCGAAAGGCTTAAAAGGCTTCATCTGTTGTTTAAATGTAACCATCTATTCTGCAAAAGAATCCACTGTCAAAAAAACTGCTGGAATGTTTCTAACTTAACCCCCTGTTTACTAAGCCGCTCTAGTGGCTGCTGTGTGCTAATGCCGACGCAGCCCATTCACTTTGCAGGGTGTTGTCTGAGGTTTGAAGGAGGAGGAATAGGTGCAGCCAGTCTAGAGAGAGAGCCCTGAGGTGTTGGATGGATGAACAGATGTAAAAAAAAAAAAGGGGGGGGGGGGGAATGATGTGAGATCAGCAGCTGTGCTTATGTGGTGGAGAGGCACTTCAGGATGGAAGAAGTTAAGGTCATGGAGATGCAGGAGAAACATTATCTGTGAATTTAAAGACACCAATAAAACTATAGAAATAAACAGTATTTAGTAGTTTGGACATAGTAAGATTGGCAGGAATGGGATGTGTGAGTGAATTGAGAATGAGTTTTATAGGGTCCAAAATAAAGCCGGGGGGGGGGGGGGGGGGGTGATGGAGTCAAAGGACTGAATAACATTTCCCAGTGGAAATTTTTATTGGAGTCTGAGTGGCATATTAAAATATTGTAAAGTATGCCACTGCAGGGCAGTCTTCTGTCTTAAAAAAAAAACTCTGTGGAAACTCCAGCTTGTTGGTACCCTTGAAATACACTCCCTCCTGCTCATGTGAGGGCTTCCAGTCAATTAATCAGTAGTGCTATGGATTCAAGCAAAGATCCAGAAAGGTCAGTTAAAAAATTGTATTAGGTTTTATATTTGAGTTGGATGCCTTCAGAGAAAAACTGATGAAAAATAGTAGTGAAACTCTCTCATAGACAGAAAAAGGGTTCTCTTGAGAGCCACAGAACAAGTTGTTGGTCATTTTTGAAAGAATATTTTTAGAATTACTCATGTGTATGAAAGAATGTGTGTGAAGTTATGAGATAAGGGTATGACTGTATTAAAAAGTAAAACCAAATGGGTAGAACTGCGGTCACACCTCTGTCCTTGGTGATCTTGTTATCTGTTCAGAATTTCATATTCTTTAAAAATAAGAGAATTAAAGAAAACCCTGCTAAGAAAATGTATGTATGCTATGAGCTGTTTGTTCAAATAGAAAGTTGTATAATTCCTACAACTCGGAAGTACCAATACAGCATTAGAAAACTGTTGGTGACAACAGCGGAGAAAATACCTAAGACTGCAATAGAATAAATTTGATTTCAAGTCTTTAAAACTGTAATTTAATACTGTACCTTTTGCTTCAAAAGTAAATAGTTAAGTAAAAAAAACTGTTACTGTAACGTCTAGTCCATTTCATAAAAACTATGGGGCCCTTTTACTACAGGGTTGCCGCGTGGCAATCCGGAACTACTGCCGGCCGTACACAGCCACCGGCGCGGCAGTTCTACCTCAGTGCATGCAATTTCCAGCGCTCCTGGATTTTAAATATATACATACCGCAGGGGGTTACACAACAGTAATCAGCGCTGCCCAGTTACTGCCGGGGTAGCATGGGAGCCCTTACCGCCATGTGGTTTTTTTGGACTTTTAATCTGCTATGGTAAAAAGGGCCTGGTGCGCAGCAAAAATGGCCACCACTGCTACCACAGAGCCCATTTTACCGCAGCCTGGTAAAAGAACCCCTATATTTCTAGAAATTTAGGCGCCTTTTACTAAAGGATTGCCGCGTGGCAACCTAGAACTACTGCTGGTCCAACACGGCCTCCGGTAGTAGTTCCACCTAGAACACGCTCTATTTTTGGTGCAATAAAAATATTTTTGGAACTTGTACCGGGGCGCTAATCCAGTGGTAATCAAAGCTGCCGGGTTACCGCTGAAGCCCTCACTGCCACCTCAGTGGGAGGTGGTAAGTGCTCCCTGCCGAATGGCCACATATTAAGCGTAATCGTACTGCAGGGCCATTTTTTTAGGGGCTTTTTTACCTGCACAGGGAAAAAGGGCCGTGGTGTGCAGAAAGAATGGCGTCCACTGCTACTGCAGGCCCTTTTTACCAGAGTTTGGTAAAAAGGTCCCTCAGTGAAAAACAATTCAGTTGAGTGACTGAAGTGAAATAAAACAATTTGAAGGATCAGAAATAGTGTGTTCAGAGAGTGTGTGTTCCAGGTTCAGTCAAGTGAAATAAAACAATTTGAAGGATCAGAAATAGTGTGCTCAGAGAGTGTGTGTTCCAGGTTCAGGTATATGAAAAAAAATTGATTTGTATTTGAATTGGTTGAGGCTGACTTTGAAAAGTATGACTAAGGGACACTTTTACTAAACTGGTTAAGCACTTAGGAGTCCATTTACTAAGCCTCGGTAGACACTAGTGTGTTTCTACTGTGCGGTAAAAGAGCATTACCACTGCCATTGTAGTTTGCCATCCATGCGCCTACTCCCATGCAGGAGTAGCACAGGAACTGTTACCGCCTCCTAAATAGGTGGCAGTAAAGGCTTCCACGGTAATGGCCACACGTTAATTGGGAAATTAGTGTGTGGAAGCCCCTTGTTTTTTCAGGGATGGAGACCAGAAGAGGAATTTGTGGAGGAGGGAGCAAAAAGATTAGCATACTAAGGGGTCCTTTTACTAAAGTGCACTGAAAAATGGCCTGTGGTAGTGTAGATGCGTGTTTTGGGCACGTGCAGAATCATTTTTCAGCGCACCTACAAAAAAAATGCCTTTTTAAAATTTTGCTGAAAATGGGCGTGCGGCAAAATGAAAATTGCTGCGCATCCATTTTGGGTCTGAGACCTTACCGCCAGCCATTGACTTAGTGGTAAGGTCTCACGTGGTAACCGGGTGGTAATGACCTACGCGCGACAAATGCCAGCAGACTGATGGGTGTTTTTGCAGTGACAGCAAATTCTCAGCTTCCAATAGGGTAGACTCCAGAATGGTCACATGCTCCTTGAAATGGCATAACTGGGGATGGAGTTCTATTGGGGGAGGGGCTGGAGCCAGGGAAAGGAGGGCATTTTAATCAGTTGATAGTCAAAAACAACCAATCAGGTAAACAATATATTCACACTAGTAAAACAGGCCCGTTTCTGACACAAATGAAACGGGCGCTAGCAAGGTTGTCCTCCGAGTGTGTATGTTTGAGAGAGTGTGTGTGAGACTGACTGTGTGTGAGAGAGAGAGTGAATGTGCGAGTGTGTGTGTGTGACAGAGAGGGAGAGAGTGAGACTGGGTGAGAGTGTGTCTGTGAGAGAGTGTGTGCCATGGGCCCCCCTCCCTCCGAGTTCCAAGGTCGTCCTCCTCCCTCCCTCCGAGTTGCAGGGTCGCCCCCTTCCTCCCTCCGAGTTCCAGGGTTGCCCCCCTTCCTCCCTTCGAATTCCAGGGTTGCCCCACTCCCTCCCCCCCTTCGAGTTTCAGGGTCCCCCTCCCTCCCAGTTCTAGGGTTGTTGTCCCTTCCTTCCTCCCTCCCCCCCAGTTCCAGCCGCACTCGCTCCAAGTTTTAAAAAAATCATCTTCCCAGGAAAGCAGCGTTTAAAGATGTGCAGCCTCGGTCCTTCTCTCTGTGTTAGCTCTGGTCCCACCCTCATTGCGGAAAGAGGAAATGAGGGCGGGACCAGAGCTAACAGAGAGAGAAGGGCCGAGCCTGCACGCCTAGTGGCGGCGACCTGGGGGCGTGGCGTTGTGGCGAGGGCGGCAGGGGCAGGGCCTCGTGCGGTTGGTCAGTGCTGCAGCTGACGTTCCCGGAACTATGTGACGTTCAGTAGCCTTACAGCACAGCAGCGCATGAATGCCTCAGCCAGACAGCCACGCAGTCAGCTTCAGAATGTTGGAGGTGCGTTTTATTAGATAGGATTACAATCTGATTGGTTACAAACACAAGAACTATAGTAGCTGAATTACTTCAAGAAAAATGCTTTCTCCGAGGACAAGGAGGCTGCTTGTTCTCACTGATGGGTGACGTCCACGGAACCCCCTCCAATCGGAATCTTCACTAGCAAAGACGTTTGCTAGCCCTCGCGCGCCCATGCGCGACCGTCTTCCCGCTCAAACCGGCTCATGTTCGTCAGTCTTCTTTTGTCCGTGCTCGGGACGGTCGTATTTTGCCGCCGTTTTCTGCCCCTCAGAAGACCTTGTGCGTCTTTCGCGGTTTTTCTACTTTTTTCTCTGTGTTAAAAAAAAAAAAAAAGAGGATTCCCCTTTTTTTTTTCCCTTATTTCTAGTCTTTTCCCAGCGTAAGTATCCTTTCGCTTTCGGCGTCGATGGCATCGAGGCGTATTCCTCCTGCATCGATGGTACCGAGACTTCGGAAGAGTGCGTCGGCATCGGTGGTACCGGGACCCCCGCTGGTGCTGATGTCGTCGGACGGTGGTGCTTCGTCTGGAGTGCAGGTGAGGGCTGTCCATTCCCCTGCTGGTGGCAGTGAGCCTTCAGGTAGGTCTCCTCCTGCCCTGAGGGCTCCTGCGGTACAGCCCCCCCGGGATCGACCTTCTTCAGACCCGGCCCCGAGGAAGCGACGTCTGGATTCAACGTCCTCCTCATCGGTACCGGGGAGCTCCGGTGATATGCTTAGCTCGAAGAAGTCGAAGAAGCATCGTCACCGGTCACCTTCCCGAATTGGCACTGGGAGCTCTGGGTCGCCGAGGGAGTCGGCACCCAGCAGGCATCGGCACCAGGAGGACCACTCACCCTCCATCCAGGAGGTGTCGGTGCCATCCAGGACAGCCCGGTCCCGCCTCCGCGCCCAGAACAGATTTTGACCTTGACGCCTGCACCGGCGTCTCAGTCTTTCTCCACAGCCGCTCTGCACGAGAGTCTCCGGGCTGTTCTTCCAGGCATCCTGGAAGAGCTGTTACGCCCTTCTCCTCTGGTACCGGGGGTGCTTGCGCCACCGGTGCAGTCGAGTGAGGCGACGGCTGGCCCTTTGCCCGGGGTGAGGTCCCTGGTACCGCTTGCGGTACCGGCTTCGGCTGCCTCCCAGGTGGACTCCCCGACGACATCGGGGGAGGGAGCTTCGCTGCTCCCGGCCAGGGAGTCCACCTCTCGACGCTCCCGCCGTGGCCGTGTTTCCACAGAGTCGGAACGGGCGCGGCTTCAGACGCAGGTTCGTGAACTTGTGTCTGATACCGATGTTGAGGCCTCGTGGGAGGCGGAGGAGGACATCAGATATTTCTCTGACAAGGAGTCTGATGGCCTTCCTTCTGACCCCACTCCCTCCCCTGAAAGGCAGCTTTCTCCTCCCGAGAGTCTGTCTTTCTCGGCCTTTGTCCGGGAGATGTCTACGGCCATCCCCTTCCCGGTGGTTGCGGAGGATGAGCCAAGGGCTGAGATGTTTGAGCTCTTGGACTATCCTTCTCCACCTAAGGAAGCGTCCACAGTACCCATGCATCATGTCCTAAAAAAGACATTGCTGGCGAACTGGACCAAGCCACTAACTAATCCCCACATTCCCAAGAAGATAGAATCCCAGTATCGGATCCATGGGGACCCAGAGCTGATGCGCACTCAGTTGCCTTATGACTCTGGTGTGGTGGATCTGGCCCTGAAGAAGGCTAAGAGTTCTATGGAGCATGCTTCGGCGCCCCCGGGCAAAGACCCCAGAACCTTAGACTCCTTTGGGAGGAAAGCCTATCATTCTTCCATGCTCGTGGCCAAGATTCAATCATACCAGCTCTACACGAGCATCCTTATGCGGAACAATGTGCGGCAGCTGGCGGACTTGGTGGACAAGCTCCCTTCTGAGCAAGCCAAGCCGTTTCAGGAGGTGGTGAGGCAGCTGAAGGCATGTAGGAAATTCCTGGCCAGAGGGGTATTTGATACCTTTGATGTTGTGTCCAGGGCCGCTGCTCAAGGTGTGGTGATGCGCAGACTCTCATGGCTGCGTGCCTCCGACCTGGAGAATAGGATCCAGCAGCGGATTGCGGACTCCCCTTCCCTCGTCTCCCGGGTGCGAGCGTCCCAGCAGATCACAGCTCGGCAGATGTTGAGATTACTCGACCACATGGCCTCCACAGTTCATGTGACTCCCATGGCTCGTCTTGGCATGCGATCTGCTCAATGGACCCTAGCTTCCCAGTGGTTTCAGGCTGCTGGGGATCTAGAGGACGTGATCCACCTGTCCACGAGTTTTCTCAAATCCCTGCACTGGTGGACGATTTGGTCCAATTTGACTCTGGGACGCCCTTTCTAAATTCCTCAGCCGCAAAAAGTGCTGATTACGGATGCGTCTCTCCTGGGGTGGGGAGCTCATGTCTATGGGCTTCACACCCAGGGAAGCTGGTCCCTCCAGGAACGTGATCTGCAGATCAATGTCCTGGAGTTACGAGCGGTCTGGAACGCTCTGAAGGCTTTCAGAGATCGGCTGTCCCACCAAATTATCCAAATTCAGACAGACAACCAGGTTGCCATGTATTACATCAACAAGCAGGGGGGCACCAGATCTCGCCCCCTGTGTCAGGAAGCCATCAGCATGTGGCTGTTCTCCAGGCCACATATCTGGCAGGCGTAAACAACAGTCTGGCCGACAGGTTGAGCAGAATTATGCAACCTCACGAGTGGTCGCTCAACTCCAGAGTAGTGCGCCAGATCTTCCAAGTGTGGGGCACCCCCTTGGTAGATCTCTTCGCATCTCAAGCCAACCACAAGGTCCCTCAGTTCTGTTCCAGACTTCAGGCCCATGGCCGACTGGCATCAGATGCTTTCCACCTGGATTGGGGGGAAGGCCTGCTGTATGCTTATCCTCCCCTACCTCTGGTGGGGAAGACTTTGCTGAAACTCAAGCAGGACCAAGGCACCATAATTCTGATTGCTCCTTTTTGGCTGTGTCAGATCTGGTTCCGTCTTCTTCTGGAGTTGTCCTCCGAAGAACCGTGGAGATTGGAGTGTTTTCCGACCCTCATCACCCAGAACGAAGGGGCGCTTCTGCATCCCAACCTCCAGTCTCTGGCTCTCACGGCCTGGATGTTGAGAGTGTAGACTTTGCCTCTTTAGGTCTGTCGGAGGGTGTCTCCCGTGTCTTGCTTGATTCCAGGAAAGATTCCACTAAGAGGAGTTACTTCTTTTTATGGAGGAGGTTTGCCGCCTGGTGTGACAGCAAGGCCTTAGATCCTCACACTTGTCCTACACAGACCCTGCTTGACTACCTTCTGCACTTGTCTGAGTCTGGTCTCAAGACCAATTCTGTAAGGGTTCACCTTAGCGCAATCAGTGCATACCATTACCGTGTGGAAGGTAAGCCGATCTCGGGACAGCCTTTAGTTGTTCGCTTTATGAGAGGTTTGCTTTTGTCAAAGCTCCCCATCAAACCTCCTACAGTGTCATGGGATCTCAATGTCGTTCTCACCCAGCTGATGAAACCTCCTTTTGAGCCACTGAATTCATGCCATCTGAAGTACTTGACCTGGAAGGTCATTTTCTTGGTGGCAGTTACTTCAGCTCGTAGAGTCAGTGAGCTTCAGGCCCTGGTAGCCCATGCTCCTTACACCAAATTTCCTCATAATAGAGTAGTCCTCCGCACTCACCCTAAGTTCTTGCCGAAGGTGGTGTCGGAGTTCCATCTGAACCAGTCAACTGTCTTGCCAACATTCTTTCCCCGTCCGCATTCCTGCCCTGCTGAACTTCAGCTGTACACATTGGACTGCAAAAGAGCATTGGCCTTCTATCTGGAGCGGACACAGCCCAACAGACAGTCCACCCAAATGTTTGTTTCTTTTGATCCCAACAGGAGGGGAGTGGCTATGGGGAAACGCATTTTATCAAATTGGCTAGCAGACTGCATTTCCTTCACTTACGCCCAGGCTGGGCTGGCTCTTGAGGGTCATGTCACGGCTCACAATGTTAGAGCCATGGCAGCGTCAGTGGCCCACTTGAAGTCAGCCACTATTGAAGAGATTTGCAAGGCTGCAACGTGGTCATCTGTCCACACATTCACATCTCATTACTGCCTGCAGCAGGATACCCGACGCGACAGTCGGTTCGGGCAGTCGGTGCTTCAGAATCTGTTTGGGGTTTAGAATCCAACTCCACCCCCCTAGGCCCATTTTTTGTTCTGTTCCAGGCTACACTCTCAGTTAGTTGGATAAGTTGTTAGGTCAATCTCAGTTATGTCCTCGCCGTTGCGAGGCCCAATTGACCATGTTTGTTGTTTTGAGTGAGCCTGGGGGCTAGGGATACCCCATCAGTTAGAACAAGCAGCCTGCTTGTCCTCGGACAAAGCGAATGCTACATACTTGTAGAAGGTATTCTCCGAGGGCATCATGCTGATTGTTCTCATGAACCCGCCCGCCTCCCCTTTGGAGTTGTGTCTTCCCTTGTCTTTGTCTTGCTACATACGGGACTGACGAACACGAGCCGGTTCGGGCGGGAAGACGGTCGCGCATGCGCGGCACACGAGGGCTAGCAAACGTCTTTGCTAGTGAAGATTCCAATTGGAGGGGGTTCCGTGGACGTCACCCATCAGTGAGAACAATCAGCCTGCTGTCCTCGGAGAATACCTTCTACAGGTATGTAGCATTCGCTCTCTATTCAATTGCTGCATTGAGCCCAATGGACTCCAATCTGCAAGAGACATTTCTTATAATCACTGGCTTGGAAGTTCGATAAACTTGTTCAAGAACATAACATCACAAAGTAGAACAAGAATGGCCTTGTGCCATACGATGAGGCACTAATGATGCTTCTACTTTCTGTTTAGTAATACTCTGGCAGATATTCAAAGTGATTTAAGTGGTCAGGATTCTCTCCTGCCCTCTTAAATCACTTAACTGCCAACTAACCCTAACTTGTTCCCCACAGTACTTTCCTTCTCCTTCAGCTACCATATTTCTGCGCCCTGCTCATGATAGCCAACTCTCTCTCAGAGGCATTAGCTGGGTCTGATCTCCATGCAGAAACTCCAGTCCTCCTCCCATCAGGCTCTGATCTGCAAGTGTATGTGAACTTCTGATAAAGGCACTCATGCCAAAACATGGTCTATATCAAGTCCATTACCATTTATTTGTCAATGTTTACGTGATTTCAGCCATCTATTTCTTGTTCTAAAATAAAGAATAATCAGTGTTGGATTACCTGGTTCATCCATCGGGTCATTTCCACTGTGTTTGTTTTCCATTTTGGTATCCTGTGGGATTTTCTTTGGTTCTTCTTTCTAAGTAAGATGTACCCATATTTACAGAATAGCTCTTAGGCAGAATTTTGGCATTTATGCATTATTTTATTTTATTATTTATTGCATTTGTACCCCACATTATCCCACCTTTTTGCAGGCTCAATGTGGCTTACAGAGTAAGGTTATGATAAAGTCAGTACATGATTTAAATACAGTTGATCATAAGCTGAGGTAAATGTTGGCACCCACATTATAGAATTATCTCCTACTAACCCATTCCTATGGTTCTTCTGACCACTGCTGGGTCTCTGGGCAAATAACCCACCCATTCAGCTAAGAGTCAATACATTCCTATCTTTAGATGTGTAGCTTCCTTAGCATCAAAGACAGCTTCCTAATTCCCTAATACCCCCAAACTTGTTCTCCCATACCACTCATTTATACTCACCTGAGCTTATAGCCCCGTTGATAGGCTCCCAATATCCTCTAATACTTCTCTTGAATAATCAGCCTTCCTCCTATAACCAAGCACCTGCCTGAACTTGCGCCCCTTTCAAGATCAAAACGTGTCCTGGATACATCACAGGGTTATCAGGATATCCATAGTGAATATCCATGAGATAAGTCTGCATGCATTGGAGATTCCACATATGCAGATTTTCTGCACAGTCATTGGGGATATACTGAAAACCCTGTGGAGTCCCCAGGACAGGTTTCAGAAACCTTGTTTTAGTCATTACAGTCATAGGTGTTAGTGACTCAGAGGTTTGGAAAGGTTAAAGAGGGGTGGTAGCACTTTTGAACATAACACGGAAGGCCCCCTTCATTATATCATTCTGATGCAGCTGTACCATGTGCCTTGCCCCACCCCCCAGCTGCCTCCCCCCCCCCCCCCCCCACCTCTGTACTCCTGTTAGTGACAGTAATATGCACCTTGAATATACTCCAGGGAATTATGTGTCAAAAAAATCTAAATAATGCATCACGGTATTTACAGTATTCTGGAAATATATGCAGGTACTTTACCACTTGGCTCCCAGTCAGCCCTAGCTCCCCAGTCCAGCATTTTCCTCTTTGCTATGTGATCAGCAGTGGCATGTGGTCAGGGCCTTTAAGGGATTCAGTGAATCCCTAGCCCTGCTATGATACTGGTTTTTATTTTATTGTTGTTGTTTTATGAAGTTTGCAGCATCTCTCTCTCTCTCTCTGTTCCTTTCCCTCCCTTTGTGAGTCTAGCATCATTCCTGTCCCCCTCCCCCCACTGTGGGTCTAGCATCTCTCCTGCCCACATTAACATAACATAACTATTAATTCTATATTCTGCAATAGCCTTGCAGTTCAATGTGGATAACAATCATAGAGACTGGCTACAATCAGGAAATGCAAACATTTGACAGCATTTTCAAACTTAAAAAAATAAAAAAGGCAAACTAAAAAGAAAGAGCTTAACGCAAAAATCAGTACTATAACCGATTACATACATATTTCTGAAACAGATATTTATTTTATTTATGTATTAGGATTTATTTACCGCCTTTTTGAAGGAATTCATTCAAGGCAGTGTACAGTAAGAATAGATCAAACATGAGCAATAGGCAATTTCAGCAGTAAAAATATTAAAATAATAATACAAAGTATGACGTGGAGGGGCATAATCGAACGCGAACGCCTATCTCCATGGGCGTCTATGTCCGAAAACGGGTACGTGAAGAGGCGGGACAGACCGTATTTTCAAAAAAAATGGACGTTTTTCAGCTGGGCGTTTGTTTTTTTTTAGCGATAATGGAAACTAAAAATGCCCAGCTCAAAAACGTCCTAATCCGAGCCATTTGGTCATGAGAGGGGCCAGGATTCGTAGTACACTGGCCCCCCTGATATGCCAGGACACCAACTGGGCACCCTAGAGGTCAGTGCGGTGGACTTCAAAAAAAGCTCCCACATGCATAGCTCCCTTACCACGGGTGCTGAGCACCCAACCCCCTCCCCAAAACCCACTACCCACAAATGTACAACACTACCATAGCTCTTAGGGGTGAAGGGGGCACCTACATGTGGGTACAGTGGGTTTTGGAGACCTCCCATTTACCAGCACAAGTGTTACAGGTAGGGGGGGATGGGCCTGGGTCCACCTGCCTGAAGTGCACTGCGGTACCCACTAAAAGTGCTCCAGGGACCTGCATACACGCAGGCCTCTAGGACTTGTTGCTGCTATATAACCTTGACACACCAGTTGACACCTGAAGACTAATCTCTCCGAAAACGTCCTTTATTGGAATAAGCACGCTTACTCACAGTTAACTGCAGATCAGAAGTTGTGCCCCACTGGCAACGAGTCTCCCTGGTACTGAGATGAGCAGTAGGTCAGAGCTGGCAGAATGCTGTACAATGCCCTCTTTCAGCCACATTCAAGGTAAGAACTAAATTCTGTAACGTGGCTAAGATGTGAAAGGGATCTAAAACTGACTTACAAAAATGGCCACTACCTCATGGACTACCGGAAACAAAACAGGGCACACTCTGACCCAGTAAGCAGGGGGAAAAGCACCATGGGAGTAGAGCCTACCAACTACCAGCATCGTGAGCATTTGCCACAAGCTAGTGGAATCATAGAGCCCAATACCCTACACCCACATAACAGAAAAGGTGTCACACTCACCCGAGAGCCACATCAGAACCAGGGAAAGGCTGTCACAGGATAGAACACATTCTGCTGTCATGGAGGTGGGTACGGCATTTGAGGCTGGCATAGAGGCTGGGAAAAAAGTTTTTAAAGTGGTTTTGTTTTGGTGGGAGGGGGTTAGTGACCACTGGGGGAGTCCGGGGAGGTCATCCCTGATTCCCTCCAGTGGTCATCTGGGCAGTTGGGGCACTTTTTTGGGACTTGTTCGTGAAAAAAAAGGGTCCAAAAAAGTGACCCAAAATCGCGATTATCAGCTAAAGACGCCCATCTCTCCTCGGCCGATAACCACGCCCCAGTTCCGCCTTCACCACGCCTCCGGCACGTCCCCGTCAACTTTACCCGTTTCCGCGACGGATTGCAGTTGGAAACGCCCAAAATTGGCTTTCGATTATACCGATTTGGGCGCCCACGGGAGAAAGACGCCCATCTCCCGATTTGGGTCACAATATACGCGTTTTTGTCTTTCGATTATAAGCAGGATAGTATACTACTTACAATGTCAACACAATATGTAGTACAACATTTTAATTGATAGTGAAGGGTAAAGCAAAGATGGAACAAAGATACAAAGAAAAGCGCAAGCGAAATAACCAATTACAGACCAGTAGCATCCATACCACTAATAACCAAAATAACCGAAGGAATGGTAACTAAACAACTCACAAACTATTTAAACAAACACTCAATACTGCATGATGCCCAATCAGGATTCCGGTCGAACCACAGCACAGAAACAGTATTAATTACCCTTATGACTAAGTTTAAACAAATGATTGCAACCGGCAACAATATACTCCTCCTACAATTTGACATGTCAAGTGCCTTCAACATGGTTGACCATGAAATCCTATTACACATACTTGAATATTTTGGCATCGGAGGAAATGTCCTAAACTGGTTCAAGGGATTCCTAACCCAGCGGTCATATCAAGTCACATCAAATTCAACCACGTCTGCTGCATGGACACCTGAATGTGGAGTACCAGGGGCGTATCTGCGTGGGGCCACAGGGGCCTGGGCTCCCGCAGATTTCACCCTGGCCCCCCTCCCCGCCGTCAACCCTCCCCCGCTGCTTACTTTTGCTGGCGGGGGGCCCCAACCCCCGCCAGCCGAGGTCCGACCCGCAATCTCCATATTTTGTCTTCCTCCGTGGCCATGTGCTTCAAGGAAGTAACGCTGCAGTGCTGATTGGTTGAATCCAGTTCGGCGTCTGACGTCGCTGCGACGTCAGACGCCGAACTGGATTCAACCAATCAGCACTGCAGCGTTACTTCCTTGAAGCACATGGCCACGGAGGAAGACGAAATATGGAGATTGTGGGTCGGACCTCGGCTGGCGGGGGTTGGGGCCCCCCGCCAGCAAAAGTAAGCAACGGGGGAGGGTTGACGGCGGGGAGGGGGTGGAGAGAGGCGGCGGGGGGGGGAGGGAGGCAAAAATGTGCCCCCCCTCTCTGGCTCTGGCCCCCCCTACCGCCGGATTCCAGATACGCCCCTGTGGAGTACCACAAGGATCACCCCTCTCACCAACCATCTTCAACCTAATGATGATCCCCTTGGCAAAACTCCTATCAAATCATAACCTCAACCCATATATATACGCCGATGATGTAACAATATACATCCCTTTCAAAGAAGACATTAAAGAGATCCTCAATGAAATTATCCAAAGTCTACACATCATGAACACCTGGGCAGATGCATTTCACTTGAAACTAAATGCAGAAAAAACTCAATGCCTGATACTCACTTCCCAGTACAACACGAATGAATTCACCGCTATAAACACACCAAAACTAAACCTTCCAATCTCAGAAACGTTAAAAATCCTTGGAGTCACTATCGACCGCCACCTAACACTCGAAACCCATGCAAACAACACAACCAAAAAGATGTTCTACTGCATGTGGAAATTGAAAAGAATAAGACCATTCTTCCCAAGATCCGTCTTTCGCAGCCTAGTGCAATCCCTCGTACTCAGCCATCTGGATTACTGCAACTCACTATACGCAGGTTGCAAAGAGCAAATACTGAGGAAACTCCAAACAGCCCAGAACACAGCAGCCAGACTCATCTTCGGAAAACCAAAATATGAAAGTGCAAAACCCTTACGAGAGAAGCTACACTGGCTCCCACTTAAGGAACGCATTACTTTTAAAGCATGCACATTAGTCCACAAAATCATTCACGGTGAAGCCCCAGCCTACATGTCTGATCTAATAGATCTACCACCCAGAAATGCTAAAAGATCATCCCGAACTTTCCTCAACCTCCACTTCCCTAATTGCAAAGGCTTGAAATACAAGGCGCTGCACGCGTCAACCTTTTCTTACATGAGCACGCAATTCTGGAACTCACTGCCGCGCAACCTGAAAACGACCTACGAGCAAGCCACCTTCCGCAAACTATTGAAGACCCATCTTTTTGAGAATACTTACGGAAAGAACCAAAACACATAAAGCCCACACCCACGGTTCAATAATGCTTCAATACAGCCACTCTGAATTCTCATCCCCTGTAATCTCACCACACTCATACTTCTACTCACAGAAAATGTATGCCATATGCTTTCTTGTTGTTATGTACTGCCCCTTTTAGTTTCCCGTTGTTCCCCCAATGTTTAACTGCTCTCTTCCATTGTTATATTCCTTAATGATACTCTGAGTTTGTCTCGCTTAACTCCTCACAATGTAATCCATAACCGAGTAGTAACAAATTGTATTTCTATCACTCACAACTTATTGTAAGCCACACTGAGCCCGCAAAAAGGTGGGAAAATGTGGGATACAAATGCAATAAAATAAATAAACATATAGATAGGTAAGAGAGTAAGAAGAGTTAGAAAGTAAGGTGACTGATTTAAAGAAAGTTGTACATGAGGTCAGAGAGATGGTTAAATATTATCTCAGCTAGGGTAGGAGTGGATAAACATGTCCTGCTGCAGTATGTGCAGCCCGAGTCACTCCTTGTTTGTGTGAGTGAGACTAACAAGCAGTGGTGTGCTGGTAAATATTTAACAACAGGCTCTCTCCCCGGTCCACCTCTGTGCCCCCCCCCCCCCCCCAAAAAAAAAAAAACTGCAGTGCTGGCTATAGCCAGGAAGAGAGCCTGGGGGGGCAATGCATTACTCTTGCCAGGAAAAAAAATTTAAATGCTCCCAGGTTCCAATCTAATTCATGTTTAATGTGGGATAAAATGGCATAAATAAGTAAATAAATATAAACTTTTAACGTTCAGTACCTGATTCACATAGTGGACATATTCCAAACACTATAATGAAAATAAAATGATTTTTTCTACCTTTGTTGTCTGGTGACTTTGTTTTTCTGATCATGCTGGCCCAGTATCTGATTCTGCTGCTATTTGTCCTCTTAACTCCGTTTCCAGGGCTTCCTTTACATTTATTTCTTTACTTTCCGCCTTTCTTCTTCATTTCTTGCCCTACATCCATAAGTAAAAGCTGGGTCCTCCGCAGACTTGACTGTCCAGTGGATCCAGCTTCTGCCTATTTTCTACATCCATGTGCAGTTTCTCCTCTCTTCCTTTTCCTTCATCTCATCTCCTTCCTCTCTCTTTCCTTCCCTCCATCCATGTCCGGCATTTTCCTTCTCCCTCCATCCATGTCCAGCATTTCTTCTTTCTCCTTTTCCTCCATCCATTTGCATCTCCTTCCTCTGTCTTCCCTCCCCTCCATCCATATCCAGAATTTCTTCTCTCTGTCTTCCATCCATGTGCACCTCCTTCCTGTCTTCCCTCCCCTCCATCCATATCCAGAATTTCTCCTGCCCTCCCCTCCATCCATGTCCTGAAACTCTCCTTTCTCCCCTGCCCTCCCCTCCATCCACCCATGTCCAGCAACCCTCCTCTTCCCTCCCCTCCCCTCCATCCACCCATGACCAGCAACTCTCCTCTCCCCCTTCTCCTCTCTCCCCTGCCCTCCCCTCCATCCACCCATGTCCAGCAACCCTCCTCTGCCCTCCCCTCCATCCACCCATGTCCAGCAACTCTCCTCTGCCCTCCCCTCCATCCACCCATGTCCAGCAACTCTCCTCTCCTCTTCCCTGCCCTCCATCCATCTATCCATCCATACCCAGCAATTCTCTTCTCTCCCCTGCCCCCCTCCATCCATCCATATCCAGCGATTCTCCTCTCCCCTCCTGCTCCCATCCATGTCCAGCGATTCTCCTTCACCCCCATCCTCCCCTCCCATTCATGTCCACCTGCCCTCCCTCTTCTCCCTGCACCATCCCCCCTTTTGTTCCTGTCATCCTACGTGGGTTAAATCTTTTTTATTCACCTCCATCGCAGCGGCCGCATCATTGAAAGCCCTGCCCGTCTCTAACCTTCCCTTCGTGAGTTTGTTCCCTCAGAGTCCCACCCACGCAGAAAGAGGAAATGATGTCAGAAGAAGGCGGGATGGAGGTAAATAAAAGATTTAAACCCCCAGGGCAGCATGGGGCAGGCGCAGGCTAATGAGGGCTGTGGGAGGTGAGGTAAGTGGGGTAAGCATGGTTTGTGGCGCCCTCCTGCAATGCTTACCTCATTTACCGGAGCCGGCTCACCGTGCCAGAACAACCGGCTTGCAAGATGTTAAAACATTTAACAACCAGCTCTTGCGAGCCGGTACGAGCCAGCTCTAGCACACCACTGCTAACAGGTTAGTTACTTTTTCCATTAAAGGCCTGCTTGAAGAGCCAAGCTTTCACTTGCTTCCTGTAGTAGATTTAGAAGGACATTTTCAATAGAACATCTAAATCAGAATTTGGACGTTTTATAAAAACGTCCAAATTCTGAACAGGAAAGAAGGTCATTTTCAAAAAAGATAAGACGTCTATCTTTTGTGTTCAAAAATACTATGGATGTTTTGTGATTTGGATGTTTTTGTTTTTGGGCCATTTTTGAAAATAAAATGTCTAAGTGCAAAATGTCCAAAATCAAGCCATATAGGAGGAGCCAGCATTTTTAGTAGACTGGTCCCCCTGACATCCCAGGCGGGCAATGGTGCACTGCAGTGGACTTCATAAACTGCTCCCAGGTACACATCTGACCGTTGCTCCCTTACCTTGTATGCTGAGCCCCCCCCCAAACCCACTACCCCCAACTTTACACCAATATCACAGCCCTTACGGGTGAAGGGGGCCCCTATATGTGGGTACAGTGGGTTTCTGGTCAGTTTTGGAGGACTCACAGTTTCCTCCACAAGTGTAACAGGTAGGGGAAGGTAGGAGCCTGGGTCCACCTGTCTGAAGTGCACTGCACCTACTACTAAACTACTCCAGGGACCTGCATGCTGCTGTAATGGATCTGAGTATGACATCTTGACACTGGCATAGAGGCAGGCAAGTAATGTTCTTCATCACAATTTTTGGGGGTGGGAGGGGGTTAGTGACCACTGGGGGAGTAAGGGGAGGTCATCCCTGATTCCCTCCAGTGGTCATCTGGTCATTTGGGGCACCTTTTTGTGCCTTATTCGTAATAAAAATAGGTCTAGCTCAAAATGTCTATATTTTAGTCTTGGATGTTTTTGTTTTGTTCCATTATGGCAGAAAGACGTCTAAGTCTTAGGAACGCCCAAGTCCCGCCTTGAACACGCACCAGCACGCCTCCATGAGATATAGATGTCCTTCTGACGGACTTCAGAGAAAAACATCTAAAAAGAGGTATCAAATACTGATTTGGACGTCTTTGTGAGATAAAAGTCCAAATGCAGACTTATATCACATTTTGGACGTTTTTCTCTTTTGAAAATGAGCCCCATAGTCTTGTGTTAAGTGGAGCCTTTGGCAGTGCATTCCAGTGTGGGGGCTACTCTGGAGAAAACTCGCTTGCGGGTATCACATCGTGTAATGTCTTTTGGGGATGGTGTGGTTAGTGATAGTCCTTGAGAGAGGACCTTAGTGTCCTTGGCGGTGTGTGGAGGATCATCCTGCTCTTCAGGTACTCAAAGCCATTTCCTTTGAGGGCCTTGAAGATCAGACAGAGAGTTTTAAATCTAGCCTTGTATTGTACTGGTAGCCAATGAAGGTTTTGCAAAAATGGTGTGATGATGGGTGAGACTATGTCTTGATCTGATGCCTAAAACCAAAATAACCATTAACATTTAATAGCAAAGGAAAGATATCTTTACCAAACATTGCCACTTGAAATGCTAATAAATGCTCCAAGTATCTAAGCCTTTTCTTATCCCTTGCAGAAGGGAAGGCAAATAAATTAATATATCCCAAGGATCCATCTGAAGTTTCCAATCTCAACCGGTCAATTAAATAGAGTGGCACCAAATATTTGAACAAAATTCTTTCTGATATCGGTAACCAATGAATCTTAATATAAAATGCCAATAAGATTTTCTGAAAGAAAGAAATTAAACACATAGCAGAATTCTGAATTGTCTGGTAAATTCAGATAAATAATACTGCAATAATCTTGTATAAAAGACAAAACTGCTCCTCTTCAAAATACTTTTGCATGCGTCGAAGTCTGCGCATAAGAACAAAAGCTCTTTGGACTAACCTGGTCACTTGAGGTTCCAAGGAAAATTTAGAATCCAAAAAGAAACCCAAAATTCTCACCATAGATTTATTTATTTGCTGCATTTGTATCCCACATTTTCCCACCTCTTTGCAGGCTCAATGTGGCTTAGAGGAAAAATAGTCCTCTTTTTGGTTTATTATTACATTTGATTCAACAGGTCCAGAGGAACAATTAACAAATAGGAGCTTTGGGGCCCTTTTACTAAGCTGCGTAAGCGTCTATGCACGCTAAACGTGCGCCAAAATGGAATTACCGCCCAACTACCATGTGGCTTTTGTGGTAATTTCATTTTTGGTGCATGTCTGATATGTGTATCTGAAAAATATTTTTTATTTTCGGACACATGTAATGGACGTGCGCCAAGTGGCATTTGACACGCATAGGTCATTACCGCCCGGATTCTTTACCACTAGGTCAATGGCTGGCGAAAAGGTCTCAGACCCAAAATTATCTAACAAGCAGTAGGATTTAGCATACTTTATAAAGGGCATCTACCTCAGACCACTCTAAAGGGGGAAATTCAGGCCAGACTTTAATCGACTAGAACAGAATACAAGTCTGGAACTGTTGTTCCCCCTGGATGGAGACCTACACTCTCATCAAATTGAGATCTAATAGGTAATATTTAGACTGAAAATAATTTGCCAATTGCATAGCCAAAGGCATATTTATCTGAAAAAGACTTAAACAATTACTGGTATCAGTATGATCACAAACCAATTTAAATAAAACTTTGGTATCAGAAACATCCTCTCCTATTATTTTAGAATAATATTTCTTTCTCTTGACTTTTAGCACCAATTTGAATCTTTTTACTGCAATTGTCCAATCATTCCTTATAATGTCAAATCTATTCCTGTGCCAAGCACAATTTCTCTTGTAGGTCCAGCATCTGGCCCTTCTTCCCCCCCAGCCCCCCCCCCCACCCATGATTCTTCAAACCTACCCTCTTTGCCAGTGATGAACCCATGTTGCCTGAGGCCAGCCCCGGCCTTCCTTCTGACATGTAACATAGTAGATGACGGCAGAAAAAGACCTGCACGGTCCATCCAGTCTGCCCAACAAGATAACTCATATGTGCTACTTTTTGTGTATACCCTACTTTGATTTGTACCTGTGCTCTTCAGGGCACAGACCATATAAGTCTGCCCAGCACTATCCCCGCCTCCCAACCACCAGCCCCGCCTCCCACCACCGGCTCTGGCACAGACCGTATAAGTCTGGCCAGTACTATCCCCGCCTCCCAACCACCAGTCCCTTCTCCCACCACTGGCTCTGGCACAGACCGTATAAGTCTGCCCAGCACTATCCCCATCTCCCAACCACCAGCCCCACCTCCCACCACCGGCTCTGCCACCCGATCTCGACTAAGCTCCTGAGGATCCATTCCTTCTGCAGATCTGTAGATCAAAGTGAGTTACATTCAGGTACACTGGGTATTTCATGAGGCAATTGAGGGTAAATAACTTGCCCAAGATCACATGGAGCAGCAGTGGGAATCAAACCGGGCATCTCTGGATGTCAAGAACAGTGCTCTAATCACTAGGCCACTCCTCCACTCTCTCAGAGTTCAATCCTGGCACCTCCAAATGTGGGAAAGCACTTCTTCAGAGTCACAGACAGACAATTTCATTTCTATGAATAGTAAGGAATGGATTTAATCCAATAAAGCTAGTTTCTGTAGTACACCTCATATACAAAAAGCTTTGGGTTTAAAACTGCCTTTGAGACATATAGGGATTTTGGACTAGAGATTGACATGGGGACCCGTAGTAACCGCGAGGATGGGGACAAAGCCCACGAGGACGGGGCACGGATGGGGACAGAGCCCACGAGGACAGGGACAAACTTTGTCCTTGTGTCATTACTTTCAAGAAAGTGGAGGAGTGGCCTAGTGGTTAGAGTGGTGGACTTTGGTCCTGGGGAACTGGGTTCAATTCCCACTGCAGGCACAGGCAGCTCCTTGTGACTCTGGGCAAGTCACTTAACCCTCCATTCCCCAGGTACAAATAAGTACTGGTATATAATATGTAAGCCGCATTGAACCTGCTATGAGTGGGAAAGCGTCTTGCCCCCTCTGACTCAACCTCCTATTTCTTTGTGGGTGGGGACAAAGCAGAAGGAAGGCTTGGGGCCCGCCATAGGCAGCATTTGTTTATCGCTGCTGCTGTCGGCACAGACTATTTTCTATCAAATGGATTAACTTCTTTCTGTAGGCTTGAACAGCACTCTTCCTGAAGCAGTTCACTGAATGCCTGGTCCTGTAAAGCCCCTGTAGGTGATGAGTGATAGCGAGAGAGCACTTAATTAAATCAAACTGTGAAAAGGTGATAGTATCTTTTTGAAAATAGTATTGAAATATGAAGATGGTACAAAGGAAGCATATCATCCTCAATGTATCCTGTTTCAGGCTGACAGAGAAAAATATCAGGGTATTCCCCTTCCCCATTTTTAATCAGATTTGCAGCCAGCATTATTAAAACTGTTTGCTGCTTCAGGTGGTTAGCTTGTTGACTAACAGTCAAAACAGTACTTTGGTTTCACAAAGGCTGCTTAGGGACCACCCCATCCTGAATACAAGCTAAATGCTTGTCTTATTTTCGCTGAAGATCAGTAAGAAAGTTGGAAAAATTGCTTCTGTTTTTGGCCTGAAGGGGTGGAAAGTACATTAAATTACCCTGTACTGGTTAGCGTTATTGAGAGTAGAAGAAAAGCTTAGGGGGTTAGAGAGGTATGTTAGAAGCTAATCTAACCAGGGTTCACATCCTCCTGAGGCTCCTTGTGACCTTCTGTAGTCACTTCAATTTCAATGGCCTTAGGGTAAGCTTGGAATATTTTTCTTGAGAGAGATACCTATTGTATCAGAATGTAGCTTGCCTCCTTGATCTTCCAATGAAAAGGTGTGATCTAAATCCAATGAAGTATTTTTATACAGCACTAGCAAACTTTGATTACTATGTACCAACGTAATAGGTATATCCAATAGTTCCAAACTTTTCCAAAATAACAAAGATATGAAGGAGTGGCCTAGTGGTTAGAGCTACAGTTATAACAAGCCAATTTGGAATAATGACCCATGATGGCCTGAGCACCCACAATATTGAACAAACTCCTTGACTGTGTCCAGGCAGTTACGGTCAATGGTCACTTCCATTGGCTACTGAGAATGTGAAAAAAAACATCTTAAGCAAGTTTTTGTCCTATATGTGATACTTCTCTTGATTTTCTATGTATTGTGTTTTTTAACCCTGATGCAGGCTTTGCGGAGACATGGTCATGTCTATTTTTTTATATGGGTATTCTCTTTTTAATTACACTATGTGATATTTTATAGTTTGACAATAAAATTATTTATTGTTTCTACTTGATTTTCTCCGAGGACAAGCAGGCTGCTTGTTCTCACGACTGGGTTGACGTCCACGGCAGCCCCCACCAACCGGAACAAAACTTTGCGGGCGGTCCCGCACGTAGGGCACGCCCACCGTGCATGCGCGGCCGTCTTCCCGCCCGTGCGCGACCGTTCCCGCTCAGTCTTTTCTTTTCCGCGCTGGAGAGAGCCACGTTCGTCTCTCTCTCTGTCAGCCCCGGAAACCAGATCGCGCTTTCGCCGCGAGATTTTTCTTCGTTGTGTTTTCTTCGCTTCTCTGTTTTATTTTTGTTAAAAAAAAAACAAAAACGAGAAGAACTTTGTTTTCCCTCGTCTTTTTAGCGGGGGCGTCTCGTTGCGGCCTTGTGGCCGCGCGGTCGATTTATTTTTCGAGGTGTGAATTTTACCGCCACCATCGACGACTTTGACTTCGCCAACGCGATTTTTCCGTCGATGTCCTCGAAGGTCCCGAGTGGATTTAACAAGTGTGGTCGGTGCGGCCGGCATATCTCGCAGACCGACACTCACGCTTGGTGCCTCCAGTGCCTCGGGCCGGAGCACGATACCAAGACGTGCACCTTGTGTCTCGGTTTACGGAAACGGACACAGGTGGCGAGGCAAGTTCTACGGGACTGTGTTTTTGGAACTTGCGCCGGCCCCTTGACATCGACTTCGACGGCATCGGTATCGACGGCCGGATCTTTGGTACCGGTACCGATGTCCACGAAATCGGCACCGACGGCACCGACCCCAGGAGCACAGGTCCCGTTGGCCCGCCGGTCTTCCGGAGACGGCAGGGGTGAGCGGCCGCGTGGGCAATCGGCCCCGGTCACTCCCTCTACCCAGGGCCCTCGGGACCGAACCCTGTCGGACCCGATCCCTCGAGGCCGAGGGGGATCTACCTCCTCCTCTTCAGTACCGCCGAGCGCCGATGACGGGCACTGGAAAAAGACAAAAAAGCACCGTCATCGGTCGCCCACGGCGCATATGGCTCCCGGCTCCAGAGACGATTCGACGCCGAGGAAGCGGCAGCGCCGGGAGGAGCGGTCCCCCTCTGTAGTAGAGGTATCGTCACGTCAGGGTGCCAGCACTTCGGTGCCGTGTCCTGGACCCGAACAGCTTCCGGCACCGACACCTCTACCGGCCCCCTCGCCTTTCCCGACAGCGGGCCTGGACGAGTGCCTCCGAGCCATCCTTCTGGGGATCCTGAAAGGGCTGATGCGCCAGACTGTGCCGGCGCGGGGGGGTGCTTGCACCCTCGGCGCCGTTGATTGAGGCGCCGGCATGCTCTAGCCTGGTGCCGAGGCCTCCGACGCCGCTTGCGGCGCCGGTCTCGACAGCCACGCAGGTGGAGTCCCCGTCGACGTCGATGGAGGGAGCTTCATCCCCGCCGGCGCGGGAGTCCACCGCTCGACGACACCACCGAGGACTCGGTGCCTCGAAGTCGAGCCAGGCCCGGTTGAGGTCTGAGCTACAGGAGCTCATGTCCGACACCGAGGAAGAGGCCTCGTGGGGGGAGGAGGAGGACCCCAGATATTTCTCCTCAGAGGAGTCTGTGGGCCTTCCCTCCGACCCCACTCCTTCACCAGAGAGAAAGCTCTCGCCACCTGAGAGCCTCTCCTTTGCCTCCTTCGTCAGGGATATGTCGATTTGCATTCCCTTCCCCGTGGTCTCTGTGGATGAGCCGAGGGCTGAGATGCTCGAGGTCCTCGACTATCCATCACCACCTAGAGAGTCCTCCACGGTACCGTTGCACAATGTCCTCAAAGAGACACTGCTTCGGAACTGGTTGAGACCTTTATCTAATCCCACCATCCCCAAGAAAGCGGAGTCCCAATACAGGATCCACTCAGACCCAGAGTTAATGCGGCCTCAATTGCCTCATGACTCGGCGATGGTGGACTCTGCTCTCAAGAGGGCACGGAGTTCGAGGGATACCACCTCGGCGCCCCCGGGGCGGGAGTCTCGCACTCTGGACTCGTTTGGGAGGAAGGCCTACCAATCTTCAATGCTCGTGACCCGCATCCAGTCCTACCAGCTCTACACGAGCATACACATGCGGAATAATGTGAAGCAACTGGCGAACCTGGTCTACAAGTTCCCCCCGGAGCAGTCCAGGCCTTTTCAGGAGGTGGTCAGGCAGCTGAAGGCGTGCAGAAAATTCCTGTCCAGGGGTATATATGACACCTGTGATGTGGCATCTCATGCTGCGGCCCAAGGTATAGTGATGCGCAGGCTCTCATGGCTGCGTGCCTCTGACCTGGACAACCGCACCCAGCAGAGGCTGGCCGATGTCCCTTGCCAGGGGGATAATATTTTTGGTGAGAAGGTCGAGCAGTTGGTGGACCAACTACATCAGCGGGAAACCGCCCTCGACAAACTCTCCCACCGGGCACCTTCAGCATCCACCTGAAGAAAAGGCTAGACGAATTTCATATTCAATATAAAAAATGTTTATTTACAATTCTACCGGGTACCTTCAATGGAGGTATCCAGGAAGCATATCTACACAAAGCAGAATGCTTAATACATATTCCTTTCATCCTGCTTAAATACTGTTTTTCCCTGCTATTTCTTCTGATATCACGTGCAGGCTAGTACCATACCATAAATCCTTTAACTTAAAGCAGAACATATGCCGCATCTGCTCCCCATTAATTTTCTTCTCTCTCACAGACACTCAGGCGCCTTGCCCGTTTTGCAGCACTCTCTCTCAAGACATGGGGGGGAGGTTGCATTAATCAATCACTGTCAGCACTTCCTGCTGCAGTGAACTTTTTTCAACTCTTTTTCACTTTATATTTCTTACAATCCTCCCTTGAAATCTGACCTATCAGATTTCACACTTTCTTATGTGCGTGCACTTTTGGGTCTGGTACTGGCTTCCTTTTGTCTGCGAGATTAGAAAATAGGACATTCATATACACACCTCCTCTAATCCACCCCCTCATTATTTATGGTATGCTATGCCTGCAAGCTCTGTCTTTCCATCATCTTTATCATACGTCTTTCAATATTTCTGCTGACATATTAAAGTTCTATTCATTCTTGATTTCAGTTACCATTGTCATTTTAAAAGTATCCTGGCACATCTTTGCAAACATGCTAATACACATGTTACACAGCATTAAACAGATTCAATTGTACTAGGGTACAAAATTTATATCTTTTGAGGTATATAATTTATAGGACAGTGAGCTTCATCACAGGAGAATACACTGTCATTCATTCTTACTGTTCATTAGCTGATGTGGCATTAAAAATTACACAAATTAAAAGCATATTCCAAAGTATTAACATTCATTGAATCAGTTGTTACATATCATTGAGTTAAAGTCTTATTGCAGCTTGTTTTATTGCCACACTTTTCTTTGGTGGCTGTGACATTTATAATCAATGTACTTTTTCCTATACACCAATTACCTGTTACAACATTGTGCGTGTAATTGCACTTTATCAGGGGAATGTTTCCAGTTGTCATACTATTGATTAGACACCAAAATGATGTCTGTGGATACTTGTCCGTAAGCAAGGCTTGCTTATAAATAGTCTCATTTGTCCAATGAAGTTTCCATCATCCCTTACACAGGTATTATTGGGATAACAGACATGATTTTATCATTGTAGTCCCATATATCATAGCTGGCAAGGACAAGGATGATGTCAGTCAGTGTGCACATATGATACAATCAGTCAAATTCAACATCTTGGCCGCTGTAACAAGTCTATATGTGTTCATTGTCCATTAACAAACAACAACAAAACAACAACATCATCCCAATACCATCATGTTTAGGGACATGATGTTTGTTTATTCTTTGTCCATTTCAATATTATTAGTTCGTCGAATATCTGATAAATGTATCCAAGAAGTATGACCTTCCAGACGGGCAGCGGTCTGAGTAAGGGCTGTGATAGCAAAAGGTCCTACATACACAGGATCTTTCCATGTTTTATGTGTAAAGTTCTTTCGTAGTACTAGATCACCTACTTTAAAAGCACAAACATCATTAGTAATCCCTGCCTGTGATGCTACATTTGTTCGGATCATATCACTTGTCAGGTTCAACATCGGTTGTAGCTTTTGCCAGTACTGAGCTGTGCTATCAGTACTTGCTGTCTGCATCGGGAAGAAATGACGTCCTGTCTGAATTTGGAATGGGGTCAATTTTGTCCTTCTTCTGCATTAAACCATTCACTTCCCAATTTCATACATCCTCTCTTCAACCATTTTTCACTTTCCTGTCCCTCTGGCTGCCACATTTCAATCTTATCTACATTCGTAAGTGGCCCTTCCTGTGTCTGTCTAGTATTATACAAAATCTTTTCACTTTGCTTAACCACCTCCGTTGCTGCTGCATCAGCCATTGCATTACCTAGTGCCTCAAAGGTTGGCCTTTCAGTGTGGGCCGGGGTCCACACAACTGCAGTTTTTCTACCTTCACGTTCCCTTCTTGCCAAAATTTCAAACAGCAATTTCCAATATGTGTAATGTTGTAGATTTTTACCTGCACTGGTTATCATCCCCCTACGCTGCCATTTTAATATATGATACTGTAGTGAACTTGCAACGTAACCACTATCAGTATATATAGTGACATTTTGAGTCATATCAGTGTGTTGTAAGGCCGTAATAACGGCCAAAAGTTCAGCATGCTGTGCAGTATGGTCAGGAGGGGTTTTATATTGTACTTGCATTATCTTTCTTAGATTCTCATCTACCTGCACGCAGGCAAAGCCTGCAACAGTCCTTTCACAAGCTCCATCTGTAAACCATATCAACCCATCAGACAAGGGTTCAAAAGTAAGACAGTGAAATGTAGGGATTTCTATAGTATCGATCTCACCCTCTAGATCGACAGGAAAAAGCAGATCTATCTTATTTCTTTGTTCTTTAGTTAATGGTATTATTCTTATATCTTGTCCTAAAAGTACTGCTTGATATTTTCCAAATCTAGTGGCTGTCAATGCCGTCTGGCTAGGGCTCAACAGCGTTTTAATCGTGTGGTTGGTATGTATTACAATAGGAACAAAAGGCATTTGTGCTCTCCATTTGCCTACTGCTGCCACAATAGCTGTCAATAACTTTGGTATTTCTTTCATTCCCTTTTCCACATGATTAAAAGAGCCTGATAAAAAAGCTACTGGTGTATTTACTTCATTATTTTGATTAATCATAGCTGCCCAACTGTTTCCCATGTCTTTTACCCACAAATGCACAGGTGATTGTATATCTATTACTGCTAAGGGTCCTGGGGATAACAAATCCCTCACAATCTTAGCCAGCACTATCTTATCCTGCTCTTCCAACACAATTAGTGTATTCTTTGGTGTAGCTGCGGGCAGTTTCAAATGTTTATACAGTCTCATTACTTTTTGTGTATAATTTGGTATCCATTGTCTGCAGTAATTTAACATTCCCAAAACAGCACGTAACTGGGTAACTGTTTGCGGTACCGGGGTTTCATTTAAAATAGATATAACTTCCGGTATAATGACCTTATGTTCTGCTGAAACATTTTGTCCTAAAAAGGTGACAGTAGACTGAGCTATAACACATTTTTCCTTATTACATTTATATCCTACAGGCAATTGACTCCTGAAATCCTTTAAATCCATCATTAGTTGTTTTGAGAATACCGATGGACTATCAGTAAAGCCTTGCGGCATCCTAGTCCACCGATATGCCTCATTCTATACATCCTCAAGTGATGTAGGTCCTCCCTTGTCACGGGGGAAGGGGAGATGTTTAACTTCCAACAGGTTTTTAGTAACTCCCCACATTTGATTTTATCCATTCTCACAAGCTCTGCAGCTACATGGGTTTCCCTAAAAATTGCCTTTGACGGTCTGGGTGTCAATTTGAACAGGATTACCTTTGGTTTTTATTGAGGTCTCGGGACTAACCCGTAGCCATCCCTCAGCCTCAAATTATGTTGACAAATCATATTGTTCAGAGGTTATTAGAGATTTTAAATCACCTCTTTCACCTATTAGCCCTACACACAAAACTAGCTAGGACTGTGCCTAATTCAAACCAGATGATCTCTTAAAACTGCAGAAATCTCACTTAAAAAAGGGTTAAACAAAGTTAAATTGCAAAGACATTCCACATAGAGAACTAGAAACAGAATAACACATATTTTAAAATAAACAGAGATCACCTTATAAGACAAAATCAAACTTATTTAAATCTAATCTAAAACAATCTTTTAAAAGGAACAAAACAAATTTCAGTTCTTCCTGACCTTTCTAACCTGTAGCTTAAGCCAGACACCCGAGAAATCAAAACCAGATGACATTCCTCAACCTTCAGGCTGAACCAAAGGCTGCTTTTCCTGTTCTTGCTGTATTTTTTCTAACGGGAATAATTCTATGACATGCTGCAAAGGGGTGCATTTCTTTTGAACTATCTAAATCTAAATACAAAGCATATACAGGAGGCTTTTCTTTCTTATCTGCCCCTTTCCCTTCCATTTTATTCTGACTATTACAATTTCTCCTATAGAGCCACAACCTACAAAAATATACTAATGCACCTAAACAAAGAAAATATACAAAAAAGAAAACTACAAAGCTAAACAAATATACTACTAATAAGTCCACAATGTAAGCTTACTCACACGTCTTCTTATTTCTCTTTAGCAAGCCCAGGAGTCGTCACCTGTATGTCCACGTCAGTAGGTTGATCACTCCCAAATCAGTGGTACACAGCTTAAACAACGCTTGCTCTCACAATCCAATCCTGTAAAAAACTTCATTAACAACAAACACTTAATTTGTCATTCGTCTCGCCTTCTCTTTTCCGTGTGCGGCATAAATCTTCACTCCTGGCTGGCTCGCCACTTTGAAGAAAAGGGTAGACGAATTTCATATTCAATATAAAAAATGTTTATTTACAATTCTACCGGGTACCTTCAATGGAGGTATCCAGGAAGCATATCTACACAAAGCAGAATGCTTAATACATATTCCTTTCATCCTGCTTAAATACTGTTTTTCCCTGCTATTTCTTCTGATATCACGTGCAGGCTAGTACCATACCATAAATCCTTTAACTTAAAGCAGAACATATGCCGCATCTGCTCCCCATTAATTTTCTTCTCTCTCACAGACACTCAGGCACCTTGCCCGTTTTGCAGCACTCTCTCTCAAGACATGGGGGGGAGGTTGCATTAATCAATCACTGTCAGCACTTCCTGCTGCAGTGAACTTTTTTCAACTCTTTTTCACTTTATATTTCTTACACACCTCAGCAGGTGGATGTTTTTCCCGGGCCAGGCAGGCTGCGCCCTACGCCTACAACAAGCGTAGGTACACCCAGCCGGCCTGAAGGCCTCCTCAGGCACAGGGACAGTCCCAGCGTGCTCGTTCCCGTCAACAGCGTGCGCCTAAGCAGCCCCCGGCGCCTCCACAGCAAAAACCGGGGACGGGTTTTTGACTGGATCCATGGGAACATAGCCGCTATCAAAGTGTCCATGCCGGACGATCTGCCAGTCGGGGGGAGGTTAAAATTTTTTCACCAAAGGTGGCCTCTAATAGCCTCCGACCAGTGGGTTCTCCAAATAGTGCGGTGCGGATACGCCCTGAATTTGGCCTCCCCTCCACCAAATTGTCCTCCGGGAGCTCAATCCTTCAGCTCGCAGCACAAGCGGGTACTTGCAGAGGAACTCTCCGCCCTTCTCAGCGCCAATGCGGTCGAGCCCGTGCCACCCGGGCAGGAAGGGCAGGGATTCTATTCCAGGTACTTCCTTGTGGAAAAGAAAACAGGGGGGATGCGCCCCATCCTAGACCTGAGAGGCCTGAACAAATACTTGGTCAAAGAGAAGTTCAGGATGCTTTCCTTGGGCATCCTTCTGCCAATGATTCAGAAAAACGATTGGCTATGTTCCCTGGATTTAAAGGACGCATACACTCACATCCCGATACTGCCAGCTCACAGACAGTATCTCAGATTCCGCCTGGGCACACGACACTTTCAGTATTGTGTGCTGCCCTTTGGGCTCGCCTCTGCCCCACGGGTGTTCACGAAGTGCCTCGTGGTGGTCGCGGCGTATCTACGCAAGCTGGGAGTGCACGTGTTCCCATATCTTGACGATTGGCTGGTCAAGAACACCTCGGAGGCAGGAGCTCTCCGGTCCATGCAGTGCACTATTCACCTCCTGGAGCTGCTGGGGTTTGTGATAAATTACCCAAAGTCCCATCTCCAGCCAGTCCAATCTCTGGAATTCATAGGAGCTCTGCTGAATTCTCAGACGGCTCAGGCCTTTCTTCCCGAAGCGAGGGCCCACAACCTCCTGTCCCTCGTTTCCCAGACCAGAGCGTCTCGGCAGGTCACAGCTCGGCAGATGTTGAGACTCCTAGGTCATATGGCCTCTACAGTTCATGTGACTCCCATGGCTCGTCTTCACATGAGATCTGCTCAATGGACCCTAGCTTCCCAGTGGTGCCAGGCCACCGGGAATCTAGAAGATGTCATCCGCCTCTCCACCAGTTGCCGCACTTCACTGCACTGGTGGACCATTCGGACCAATTTGACCCTGGGACGCCCATTCCAAATTCCACAGCCCACGAAAGTGCTAACGACGGATGCATCTCACCTGGGGTGGGGAGCTCATGTCGATGGGCTTCACACCCAGGGACTGTGGTCCCTCCAGGAAAAGATCTTCAGATCAACCTCCTGGAGCTCCGAGCGGTCTGGAACGCACTGAAGGCTTTCAGAGATCGGCTGTCCTGTCAAATTATCCAAATTCGGACAGACAATCAGGTTGCAATGTATTACATCAACAAGCAGGGGGGCACCGGATCTCGCCCCCTGTGTCAGGAAGCCGTCGGGATGTGGCGTTGGGCTTGCCAGTTCGGCATGCTTCTCCAAGCCACATACCTGGCAGGTGTAAATAACAGTCTGGCCGACAGACTGAGCAGAGTCATGCAACCGCACGAGTGGTCGCTCCATTCCAGAGTGGTACGCAAGATCTTCCGAGAGTGGGGCACTCCCTCGGTGGACCTTTTCGCCTCTCAGACCAACCACAAGCTGCCTCTGTTCTGTTCCAGACTCCAGGCACACGGCAGACTAGCGTCGGATGCCTTTCTCCTCCATTGTGGGACTGGCCTCCTGTATGCTTATCCTCCCATACCTTTGGTGGGGAAGACCTTACTGAAGCTCAAGCAAGACCACGGCACCATGATTCTGATAGCGCCCTTTTGGCCCGTCAGATCTGGTTCCCTCTACTTCTGGAGTTGTCCTCCGAAGAACCGTGGAGATTGGAGTGTTTTCCGACCCTCATTTCGCAGAACGACGGAGCGCTTCTGCACCCCAACCTTCAGTCTCTGGCTCTCACGGCCTGGATGTTGAGGGCGTAGACTTCGCTGCGTTGGGTCTGTCTGAGGGGGTCTCCCGTGTCTTGCTTGCCTCTAGGAAGGATTCCACTAAAAAGAGTTACTTTTTCAAGTGGAGGAGGTTTGTCGTTTGGTGTGAGAGCAAGGCCCTAGAACCTCGTTCTTGTCCTGCACAGAACCTGCTTGAATACCTTCTGCACTTATCAGAGTCTGGTCTCAAGACCAACTCAGTAAGGAATCACCTTAGTGCGATTAGTGCTTACCATTATCGTGTAGAGGGTAAAGCCATCTCTGGAGAGCCTTTAGTCGTTCGATTCATGAGAGGCTTGCTTTTGTCAAGGCCCCCTGTCAAGCCTCCTGCAGTGTCATGGGATCTCAACGTCGTCCTCACCCAGCTGATGAAACCTCCTTTTGAGCCACTGAATTCTTGCCATCTGAAGTACTTGACCTGGAAGGTCATTTCTTGGTGGCAGTTACTTCAGCTCGTAGGGTCAGTGAGCTTCAAACCCTGGTAGCTCATGCTCCGTATACCAAATTTCATCCTAACAGAGTAGTGCTCCGCACTCACCCTAAGTTCCTGCCAAAGGTGGTGTCGGAGTTCCATCTTAACCAGTCAATTGTCTTGCCAACATTCTTTCCCAGACCGCATACCCGCCCTGCTGAACGTCAGTTGCACACATTAGACTGCAAGCGAGCGTTGGCCTTCTATTTGGAGCGGACACAGCCCCAAAGACAGTCCGCCCAATTGTTTGTTTCTTTCGACCCCAATAGGAAAGGGGTCGCTGTCGGGAAACGCACCATCTCCAATTGGCTAGCAGATTGCATTTCCTTCACTTATGCCAAGGCTGGGCTGACTGTTGACGGTCATGTCACGGCTCATAGTGTCAGAGCCATGGCAGCGTCGGTGGCTCACTTGAAGTCAGCCACTATTGAAGAGATTTGCAAGGCTGCGACGTGGTCATCTGTCCACACATTCAAATCGCATTACTGCCTCCAGCAGGATACCTGACGCGACAGTCGGTTCAGGCAGTCGGTGCTGCAGAATCTGATTGGGGTTTAAATACAACTCCACCCTCCAGGACCCGAATTTATTCTGTTCAGGCTGCACTCTCAGTTAGTTGTTCTTCGTAGTTCAATTTCTGTTATACCCTCGCCATTGCGAGGTTCAATTGACCTGGGTTCTTGTTTTGAGTGAGCCTGAGAACTAGGGATACCCCAGTCGTGAGAACAAGCAGCCTGCTTGTCCTCGGAGAAAGCGAATGATACATACCTGTAGCAGGTGTTCTCTGAGGACAGCAGGCTGATTGTTCTCACCTACCCTCCCTCCTCCCCTTTGGAGTTGCGTTTTTACTCATTCCTTGCTTGTCATTCAACTGAGCGGGAACGGTCGCGCACGGGCGGGAAGACGGCTGCGCATGCGCGGTGGGCGTGCCCTGCGTGCGGGACCACCCGCAAAGTTTTGTTCCGGTTGGTGGGGGCTGCCGTGGACGTCAACCCAGTCATGAGAACAATCAGCCTGCTGTCCTTGGAGAACACCTGCTACAGGTATGTATCATTTGCTTTCTCCGAGGACAAGTAGGCCTATAATTCTCACAGATGGGTAACGCGGATCTGCTTTGCTGGTCTGAGGCTTGTAACAATCTTAAAAATAGGTCTTTGAGCATGAGATGTGCTCCCCTGTGTATGCGTGAGTGCCTTCCTGTCTGCCACGAGAGCATAGGACTGGCAGTTCTCTTTTTTCCATGATGAGGACGCATTCGTTATCTACTCCTCACAGCTGGTTAGTACACAAGTATTGCCATACTAGGACAGACCGAAGGTCCATCAAGCCCAGCATCCCATTTCTAGCAGTGGCCAATCCAGATCACAAGTACCTGGCAAGATTCCAAAAAAGTACAATACAATTTTATGCTGCTCATCCTAGAAATAAGCAGTAGATTTTCCCCAAGTCATTTTAATAACGGCTTATGAACTTTTCTTTTTAGGAATCTATCCAAACCTTTTTTATACCCTGCTAAGCTAATTGCTTTTACCACATTCTCTGGCAATTAATTCCAGAGTTTAATTACATGTGGAGTGAAGAAATATTTTCTATGATTCGTTTTAAATTTACTACTTTGTAGTTTCATTGCGTGCCACCAAGTCCTAGTATTTTTGGAAAAAGTAAAAAAGCAATTCACATCTACCTGTTTCATTCCACTCATTTTATAGACCACTATCATATCTCCCCTCAGCCGTCTCTTCTCCAAGCTGAAGAGCTCTAGCTGCTTTAGCCTTTCTTCATAGGGAAGTCGTCCCATCTCCTTTATCATTTTTGCCACCCTTCTCTGTACCTTTTTTAATTTCATTATATCTTTTTTGAGATGCGGTTACCAGAATTGCACACAATATTTGAGGTGCAGTCACACCATGGAGCAATACAAAGGCGTTATAACATCCTAATTTTTGTTTTCCATTCCTTTCCTAAAAATACTTAACATTCTATTTGCTTTCTTAGCTGACGCTGCACACTGAGCAGAGGGTTTCAACGTATCATCAACGATAACACCTAGATCCCTTTCCTGTTTGGTGACTCCTAATGTGGAACCTTGCATTACATAGCTATAGTTTAGGTTCCTCTTTCCCACATGCATCCCTTTGCACTTGCTCACATTAAACATTATCTGCCATTTGGATGCCCAGTCTCCTAGTTTTGTAAACTCCTCTTGTAATTTTTCACAATCCTCTAGTGATTTAATAACTTTGTGTTGTCAGCAAATTTAATTACCTCACTAGATACTTCCATCTCTAGATCATTTATAAATATGTTAAAAAGCAACAGTCCCAACACAGACCCCTGAGGAACCCCACTATCTACCCTTCTTCATTGAGAATATTTACCATTTAATCCTACTCTCTTGTTTTCTATCTTTCAACCAGTTTTTAATCCACTATAGGACAGTACCTCCTATCCCTTGACTCTCCAATTTCTTCTGGAGTCTTTCATGAGGTATTTTGTCAAATGCCTTTTGAAAATCCAGATACACAATATCAACTAGTTCACCTTTATCCACATGTTTGTTCACCCCTTCAAAGCAATATAGTAGATTGGTGAGGCAAGATTTCCCTTCACTAAATCCATGTTAGCTTTGTCTCATTAATCCAAGCTTTGAATATGCTCTGTAATTTAGTTTTTTATAATAGTCTCTACCATTTTGCTCGGCACTGACGTCAGGCTCACCGGTCTATAATTTCCCGGATCACCTCTGGAACCTTTTTAAAAATCGGCATTACACTGGCCACCCTCCAATCTTCTGGTACCATGCTTGATTTTAAAGATAAATTACATATTACTAACAATAGTTCCACAAGTTCATTTTTCAGTTTTATCAGTACTCTGGGATGAATCCCATCCGGTCCAGGCAGACATTTGGTCTTTTTGTGCCATCCCTTTTCTTTTTTAAATACTTCTTTCGAAGTTTATCTTTATTTTATTCCTTCTCATTTTTTTAGATTATTATTGCCTTTTTTCTAAGTTTTGGCCAGGGCTACGTTTTGGCCTGAGCCCTGGTCGGGTTTTTCCCTTTTCTCTTTTTTTCTCTCCCTTTTTTTTAGCATCATTGAGTCATTTGATTTGGCCATAGCTGTTTTACCTTTGATGTCATTGAAGGTTCCCAGTGGCTTGCACTTGGTGCAACAGGACCATCTCTGGCAAGGACACCCATTCTTGATGTCTACAGTGTTTGGGGCCTGATCATACCCTTGCAAACTGTATTCTCTGTCTTTGTATGAAGAAGAGAACACAGTTGGCCAGAGAGACTCAGAGAGAAAAGATTTTTGGAGCCAGGTCCGAAGCCTCGAAGTTGGTGTCGGCATCGAAGGTTGCATCGTGAGACCCTTGCACACTGCAAGTGACTGTGCTTTGAGTGGATCTTGACATTGCCTCGACATTGGCTGCTATGCAGGATTCCTGGGACCGATCGGCATCAGATCCACCATCGAGGCAACAAGAGGATTCAACGATGTCCTCTTTGGCACCAGATTGGTATCGATCCTCCTCAACATATGGTGCTGGGAGCTCCGAGGCACTGAGAGTTTCATTGGTCCCTGAGAAGCATTGGCACTGGGAGGACCACTCCCCTCCATACCAAGAGGTGCCAATGCATAGGTCTCCACACAGCCAGGACCAGGCACCCACTTTGACCCCACAGATTCAGCAGCCTGCTTCTACACCAGCACTCCAGCCTTTCCTGATGTTGGCCCTCGATGAGTGCCTCTGTACCTTGCTCCCTGAGCTGTTGACAGGGTTCTTGCAGAGTTCATCAGTGTCTGGGGTGCTTGCTTCAGCAATGCCTCTTGCTCCGGTCCTACATGGTCATCAGCCTGCGGTGAGGTCTCTGACGATGATGTCACTTGCAGTCTCAGCATTGACTGCCACCTGTGTTGGCACACCCTCATCGTCAGTGGAGGAAGCTTTGCTGGAGTTGAGGCTGGAGCCAACACCTCGACACCCCTCTCGGAGTTATGGTACCTCTTCGTAAAGATGGGCTCTGTCTCAGCCCTCCCACAAGGAGATCTTGGCTAACACTGATGAGGAGATCTCATGGGACTCATAAGAAGATCCACGGCTTCTCGTCTGATCCCTCTGCTCCACAGGAAAGGAGAGAGTCTCCACCTCAGAGTCTTTCCTTCCCCTCTTTTGTGAAGGAGATGGTGGCTGCAGTGGCATTCCTAGGGGCGCTGACACTCTGGGCGGATCGCCGATGCGCCCCGCCCCCCCCCCCCCCCCCCGTGCAGCGCGACCCCCCCCCCCCGGCGAAAGAACCCCCTCACCCCGGGTGCATGCCGCTGGGGGGGGGCGCGCGCGCGACGGTCAGCATCATTCGTTTCCATGCTCCCTCTGCCCCGGAACAGGAAGTAACCTGCTCCGGGGCAGAGGGAGCATGGAAACGAACGACGCTGACCGGCGTGCGGCACCCCCCCCCAGCGGCGTGCACCCAGGGCAGACCGCCCCCACCGCCCCCCCCCTTGGTACACCACTGGGTGGCTGCCATCCCAATTCCTTAGGAAGTGGAGGATGAGCCCAAGGCTAAGATGTTCACGGTCCTGGACTACGACTCTCCTCCTAGAGATTCTGTGATGGTCCTATTTCATGAGATCTTATGGGACATTCAGCTGGAGAACTAGGAATCCCTTCTGTTGGTACCACTCCTCCCCAAGAAGATTGACACCATGTACTGGATTCTGTCTTCCCCTGGGTTTGATAGGCCCCAGTTGCCTCACATTCCCTGGTGGTAGAATCAGCGCTCAAATGGGGCAAGGCGTTCTAGGGACTATGCTTCGGTGCCCCCTGGCAGAGAAGCTAGAACCCTGGATTCTTTTGGGTGGAAGATGTATCAGTCCTCCAGGTTCATCTCCAACTCTACGCGAGCCTGTACTTGGTGTCTTTGTTACGAATTATGTTTGATTTAACAGACTCTCTCCCACTGGAGCAGGCTGAATTTCTTCACCAGCCAGTCATGCAGCAGAAGGCGTGTCATAAGTTCTTAGCCAAGGGCACCTACAACACTTTTGATGTGGTCTTTAAGATTTCTGCCCAATGTATAGTGATATGCAAACTCTTATGGCTGTGTGTCTCTGACTTGGACCCGGCAGTCCAGCAGGGATTAGCAGATATATATTGGTCAGATATATTAAATTGAGACTATAATTTTCTTATGTGTTCCATTTGTATCACTCCAGTCTTCCAGATTGAATTTTGAGGTGCTATTCATGTGCCTTCCCTGTTGTATCTGTCTTTTGTCTTGTCTTTGATTTGTATGAGTTGATTATTATACTTTTGTTTTATGACCTGTTATTTACATCTATTCTGTAAACCACTTTGATGTTCCTTTGAAAGATCACTGAAATTACTAAGTGTGCTAGCATTTTTAGGTTGTGCTAAAAATCAGCTGGTGCTAAATGCTGAGACCCCCATTGTTTTTCCATGGGCATCTTGGTGTTTAGCACCAGCTGATTTTTAACTAACACACCTTAGTAAATGCCCCTCAAGTACTATAATGGGCCAGTTCTGCCTAAGAAAAAGAATGGAAGAAAAACTCCAAAAGCAGAAAAAAGTGCTCTTCCAAAAAAAAAAAAAAACATGTAGGCAATAATAACTATGAGCTAAACCTTACTACATAGTTGCAAGGGCAATTCAGTTCAAAATACTAAACATTGTAAAGAAAAACATGTGTTCACAGCTAAGAAAATAAAACGCTTGAAGAAATCACTTATCTGTAGCCCCAGCATCCACAATCAGCAGAGATCCAAAAGATCATCCATCAACCAATGTTTGTAATCCAAATCAAAGTGGTCCACATGTAGAAATCATCCTGATTTCTTTAGAATGTTTAGTATTTTGAACTGAATTGCCCTTGCAAATGAGTGTTAAGGTTTAGCTCATAGTTATTGCCTGCCTGGTTTTTCGGAATGAGAATTATTCTCCTTTTGGAGTTTTTCTCCCATTGTTTTTTCTCGGCAGGGGATGCAAAATAAAAGGCATGGTTCCTAGTAGGTTCTAGTATAGCTTGTTTGGGATTGGGAAGGACCAGGTAGTAATCATTAATAGAGCAAAGTTGATGAACTGATGGATATGGGATAGTTAGATTAGCTAGATCAGCGGTTCCCAAACTGTACGCTGTGGCACCCTGCCGCAGTGAACTCTCAGGGCTTCGCTCCCTACTTTCTCCTCCCGCAGGTCTGGCATCTGCCGCTTCCTGCTTCTTCTGCCGCTACAGTGCTTGCAGCTTACATTTTCGGGCATCCACGATTCACACAGGCACTGCGGGGACTTCCCTCTTCCACACCCGGCCCTCGCAACAGGAAGTTGCATCAGAGAGGGCGGATGTGGCAGACTGGGAAGGCACCAGAGTGCCTGTGTGAATCGTGGACAGCCTGAAAACGTAAGCTGCAAGCCAAGCACTGCAGCAGCGGCAGAGGAAGGGGAAGGACGCAGCAGGAAGGAAGTAGGAGCAATGCTGGATTTGGGGAAGGTGTGCAGGTGTGAGAGGAGGGGGCTGCAGGGAAAGGGAGACCTATGTGGGGGGGGGGGGGATCCTGGACCTGCAGGAAGGAAGGTAGGAGTGATGCTGGATTTGGGGAAAGTATGCTGGTGTGAGAGGAGGGGGCTGCAGGGAAAGGGAGACCCATGTGGTAGGGGGGTGAGGAGACCCATGTGGCCGTGGGGGATGCTTCGCAGACCCATGTGGCCGGGGAGGGGTGACGCAAACCGAAAAGGTTTGGGAACCCCTGAGCTACATATTGTGGCGACCCCATCCTAAAGGTCTTAAAGGTAAGTGTAAAGAGCTTATGAATAATTCTTTGCTCAATGGGAAGCCAACGATGTTCTTGAAGTAAAGGAGAGACATGATCAGATCTCTTTGCATTGTATAATAACCTGATTGCAGTATTTTACAGTGTTTGTAGGCATTTCAAATTATAATGCAGGGATCCTAGATAGACTATATTGCAATAGTCAGTTCTACTGATTTATAAAGAGAGAATAAGAGAGTGGAAAGTGTCATCATTAAGTTAGCCATGTCCCTGCTGCATTTAGGCGCTCTTACACCAGCTCTATGGCTTGTTTTTTCATTTCATTTTATTTTATTTTTTTAACATTTTATTTAAATAATTTAAAAGATACAATCACAAGATGGTGTCCAGCTCACTTCAATACACACCTTTATGCCTGTTTCAGAGCAGGTATACGTTTGTGCTATTGGGGATAGTTCTGAGGTTCTGTTTGATAAAGTGGCACATTTTCATAGATAATCTATTATAAAATACCTTCCACAAAACTGAATCATGCTACTCTGCCTAAAAGTCAAACTTCGAAAACTAGGATCTAGGCACTTATCTGTGGTTAAGGACTAGATCCATTGGAAAATAGTCAGTATAATGCATGAATCAGTGTGTCTCATCTGCCTTTTTAGCATTTCCTCATTTACAGTAGGCATCTAAAACATTCATTACTATTAACTTTGTGTTTTTACTTTCTTAAGATGTCAGCATTTCTCTTGGCCAGATAATTTGTCCCCCAGTATCCTCTACTTGCCAGAGGGAAACCCATTATTTACTAACATTAGGTACAGTCTGTGCTTGAGAAGAGAGAAGCATGATTTATATACTAAATAATTCAAATAAGTTACGTTGATAGAATAGACCTTGATTTTTACTGTTAGCAGCTTTGCTGAGTAACTATACTGACTCACATGGCAGCGTGTTGTTTCTTGTAGTGAGAGAATGATGTAACACTTTGGTTTAACATGCTGAGTGCATGGTTAGAAGTAGCTTTCTTTTTGACAGAATACCATGGTATCATATACAAGGGAAAGTCCCAAAAGCAGGCCCGATGCCTGCAGAAGGACAAGTGCATAATTTCTATGTAACTAGAAAAGTTTGCTTTCAGATCATAAGTGGGAGGAGCATTCTAATTGTTAATGCAGTGGGCTGAGATTCTGGGTTCGATTCCCACTTCAGCTCCTTGTGACCCTGGGCAAGTCACTTAGGGGCCCTTTTTACAAAGCGGAGATATGCCCACCTCGCAGCAGCAGCCCGGTGATAGTTCCCAACCCCAGCGTGCCGTCATATCCAATGCTTCAAAAACTTTTTCATAGTGCCAGTGTGTACCCGGCGGTTACTGGGTCAATGGGGGACGGTAAGGGCTTCTCCCCTGAAATGGCTGCCACAGCAAGTGCTTCACTTGCCGCACGGCCATTTCCTGAAGAAAAGAAAGACCTACTTTTTACCTGCTGTGGTAAAAGAGGGCTCGACACGCGTCAAAAACACGCGTCAACGCCAGCAGAGGCCCCCTTTTGCCGCAGCTCGGTAAAAGAGGCCCTTAACTCTCCATTGCCCCAAATACAAAATTTAGATTGTGAGCCTACTAGGAATAGAGAAAGTGCCTGAATGCAATACATGAATTGCACTGGGGCCCTTTTACTAAGCTGTGCTAAAAAGTGGCCTGCGCTATTTTTAGTGCGTGGGAGGCCACTTTTAGCACGGCAGTAAAATATCTGCAAGTTCTGTTTTTGTCTTAACGGCCATGTGCTAATTTCCCAATTAGCGCATGGCCATTAGCGCGTGAGCCCTTACCACCACCTATTTATTAGGCGGTATGGGCTCCTGAAATAACCCCACGCTAGTCGGGCACTGCGTGGCTATTTACCAGTGCTACTGGAGTAGCACAGGGCACACCTATTCTCCACCTCCAAACACACCCCCAAGCTAAAAAAATATTTTATATTTTTTAGTACACACTGCCCCTACTTGACATTTCGCTCATTAGATTGTAAGCTCCTTGGAGCAGGGACTGGCCTTTTTTGTTAATCTGTACAGCGCTGCATAACCCTAGTAGCGCTCTAGAAATGTTAAGTAGTAGTAGTAGTAGTTAGTACAGGATTGGCGTCTACCGAGCCCAAAAATCCCGCGGGATGCCTGAGTGCGTCACACGGTAGTGACTTTTTAGCGTGCGGTAAGCACACGTTAGTGCTTACTGCTGCTTTGTAAAAGGGTCCCTTAGATTGTACCACAGAAAGGTGGTTTATAAATAAATATAATAATAATAATGCACTTTTAAGCTGTACGGTGCTGCCAGTATCTGCATTGTTCTTAAATATAGGCTGGTCTCTCTACAGTGCAAGAACACAGTAGGGGGCACTTTATCAAAGGCACATAAGGCCCTATGTGTGTCCAGCGTGCACCAAATCAGCATTACCGCCCAGCTACCGGTGAGCATTGAAACCACGCGGTAGAAAATATTTTCTATTTTCTACTGTGTGGCGTTTACCTAACTGTAATCAGCAGTGGACATGTGCTGCATGCCTATTGCCTGGGTAGCGCGTGAGACCTTACCACTAAATCAGTGGGTGGCGGTAAGGTCTCAGGCCATAAATGAACGTGCGCTGGTTTTTATTTTGCCGCACACGTCCATTTTCTGGCCCCTTAAAAAAAAGCCCTTTTTCAAGGATGCAGCAAAAACGGGCCCAGAGCATACCTGAGCTTGCACTGCCGCAGGCCACTTTTTGCCGCGTCTTAGTCAAAGGGCCAAGAGATGCTGTTGATGCCGCAAAGGAGTGAAGAGAGGTAGAAAAAGGAAGCAGGTTATAGAAGTGGGAGAAAAAGGAGGCAGATTTCAAGGAAGGAAAAGAAAAGAATAAGCTATGAAGAAGAAAAAGAGGGAGAGGAGAGTATTTTTAATTTAATTCACAGGGCAACTGCAGGGTTTAAATTATTTATTAATTTTTTTTGTTTTTTTTTTTTGCAGCTGCATTTTGTGCAACTTGAAGTGGCCTTAACACTAATTCTGGGGGACCCAATATGAAGCCATTACAATGGTCTATAAAAGATATGATTACTAATTGAAAAACTACTCAATTTATGAAAATTCAGAAATGGTCTCAAATACCCCAAATCCATAACTTAAAAATGATTGGCTTGACTATACTTATCATCAATGATGTGTCTAGACAGAAATATTTGAGGTGGCAACAGGGGGACAAACTAGGTAAGCCAAAGTGACATTTCTACACATTGTTCCCCTCTTCCCCTCCCCCATTTTAAAATTAGCAATATAACATACCATAGCCTTCTATGTTTAAAGAAACTCTTTCCCCCTATCCAGTTTCCACCTACCCAGTAAAACCACCAATTGATAGCATCATTCAACAAATTCTTCTGTGTGGGAGTGGAGTCTGGATTCTCTACAGGATTGTGTAAATGCAATATAAAGTGGTGGTGGAAGTAGCTATTGAAACACTTAAACTATGAATCACAACTCCCACTGCACTGTAAAAAGGGGAATGATGTGCTAACATGCAGTGTTAGCAAATTCTGTGTCACTCGTGACTGATGGGGGGAAAAAAGCTTCAAAGTGCCTGGGTCAAAAACGCTACCACAAGCAACCTGTTGACCCCGTTAACCAATCACTTGGTCTTAAGAGGATCCACTCCTCATCATGGGCAAAAAACCACCCCAGAGTCACAAATGAACAGCAAAGGAGTAATGGTCATTGGGAAACATCCTCATTGATCCTATTGCTCCTAGTATAGGTTGCTGCTATGTATTAACAAACTCTTCATCTGCATGAATCAAGCTCAAGATGAATAGGAAAGTTCTTAGCTTATATTAGACAGTCTGTTAATGTCCACGGTTGCCACAGCTTCATTTCCCCAACCAATGATGGCCAGCGTTTCGCTGTGCTCCTTACAAGCTCTAGCTGCTTCAGGGTCCGCGTGGGGAACAGCTGTGAAAAAATGGACAAGCTTGATAATACTTATCAGATCCATCTACATTGTATACATAATCTATCTCACTTCTTACATTCACAATAACGTCTCCAGCTTAGTTGACTGGCAACACTGAATGTTCTGAAATAAGCTGTATTTTAGCCTTCTCAACTTCTGACATCAGACGCCTTTGGATGACCGAGCCAATCACAAAAAGTGGCTCCATTCTATCCGTGCGTTTAAACCATTAGGCTCCATAGTGTTAAGGTGGAATATCCATTAGGCTCCATAGTGTTAAGGTGGAATATCCATCTTTCTTCCTTCTGCAGAAGTAGTCTCCTGTAGTCACCTCCTCTTTTCTGTGGAAAGACTCGTTGAATAACCCAGTACCGAAGATCATCAAATTCATGTCCGTGCAATAAATTATATGTTGGGCAGACGGCTAGGGCACTCCAAGTTCGTCTAATTAAACACCGCAGTTCTATCACAACAAAGAAATTGAACCTTCCATTAGCAGTGCATTGCACGCAATTTAACCATGAATTTGATGATCTTTGGTGCTGGGTTATTCAACGAGTCTTTCCACAGAAAAGAGGAGGTGATTACAGGAGACTACTTCTGCAGAAGGAACAAAGATGGATATTCCACCTTAACACTATGGAGCCTAATGGTTTAAACGCACGGATATAATGGAGCCACTTTTTGTGATTGGCTCGGTCATCCAAAGGCGTCTGATGTCAGAAGTTGAGAAGGTTTAAATACAGCTTATTTCAGAACATTCAGTGTTGCCGGTCAACTAAGCTGGAGATGTTATTGTGAATGTAAGAAGTGAGATAGATTATGTATACAGTGTAGATGGATCTGATAAATATTATCAAGCTTGTCCATTTTTTCACAGCTGTTCCCCACGCAGACCCTGAAGCAGCTAGAGCTTGTAAGGAGCACAGCGAAACGCTGGCCATCATTGGTTGGGGGAAATGAAGCTGTGGCAACCGTGGACATTAACAGACTGTCTAATATAAGCTAAGAACTTTGCTATTCATCTTGAGCTTGATTCATGCAGATGAAGAGTTGGTTAATACATAGCAGCAACCTATACTAGGAGCAATAGGATCAATGAGGATGTTTCCCAATGACCATTACTCCTTTGCTGTTCATTTGTGACTCTGGGGTGGTTTTTTGCCCATGACGAGGAGTGGATCCTCTTAAGACCAAGTGATTGGTCAACTGGATCAACAGGTTGCTTGTGGTAGCGTTTTTGACCCAGGCACTTTAAGGCTTTTTCCCCTCATCAGTTACGAGTGACACAGAATTTGCTAACACTGCATGTTATTTATTTATTGCACTTGTATCCCACATTTCTCCACCTATTTGCAGGCTCAATGTGGCTTACAAAGACTTGTTATGGCATCGCCATACCAAGTAAAGAATACAATTGGTGTTACAAAGATGTCAAGGAAAACAAGAGGATTTGGTCAAGCAGGTATAGAAAGATACACTCTGAGTAACGGTGAATAGGTGTTATGTTATAGTTAGTTATGGGTTCTCATGGTAGGCTTTGTTAAAGAGATAAGTCTTCATAGATTTGCGGAAGTTAGTTAATTCGTTAATTGTTTTCAAGTGAGTTGGAAGTGCATTCCACAGCTGCGTACTTATATAGGAAAAGCTGGTCGCGTGTGTTAGTTTGTATTTTAATCCTTTGCAGCTGGGGAAGTGTAGGTTAAGAAAGGTGTGGTAAGATTTTTTAGCATTCTGGGTGGCAGCTCCACGAGGTCTAGCGTGTAGGTCGGGGCATCACCGTGAATGATTTTATGAACAATTGTGCAGATCTTGAACGCGGTACGTTCTTTAAGTGGGAGCCAGTGTAATTTCTTTCTTAGGGGTTTTGCACTTTCATACTTAGTTTTTCCAAATATGAATCTGGCTGCGGTATTCTGGGCTGTTTGAAGATTCTTGATGGTCTGTTCTTTACAGCCAGCGTAAAGTGCATTACAATAGTCCAGGTGGCTTAATACCATTGACTGTACCAGGTTCCGAAAAATGGCTCTTGGGAAGAAAGATTTTACTCTTTTGAATTTCCACATGGAGTGGAACATTTTCTTTGTTGTATTCTTCACGTGGTTTTCAAGTGTGAGATTTCGATCAATGGTAACTCCCAGAATTTTCAGATTGTTTGAGACAGGGAGGGAAACATTTGGGGTGGTTATGGTGGTGAATTTATTTGTATTATGTTGTGAGGTGAGTATAAGACATTTTTTTTTTCTGCATTGAGTTTTAGCTGAAATGCATCCGCCCAGGAGTGCATGATTTGGAAGATTTGGTTGATTTCGTTGGTGATTTCCTTTAGGTCATGTTTGAATGGGATGTAAATTGTGACATCGTCTGCATATATGTATGGGTTGAGTTTATGATTGTCTAATAGCTTGGCTAGGGGTATCAACATTAGGTTAAAGAGGGTTGGTGAGAGGGGGGGATCCTTGGGGAACTCCGCATTCAGGTATCCATGGGGCTGATATCGCCGCGTTAAGTTTTACTTGGTATGATCTTGTTGTCAGGAATCCTCTAAACCAGTTCAAAACGTTACCTCCAACTTCAAAGTATTCCAGGATGTGTAATAATATTCCATGGTTGACCATGTTGAAGGCACTGGACATGTCAAATTGCAGGAGAAGTATGTTGTTGCCGGTTGCAATTGTTTGTTTAAATTTGTTCATTAGAGTTACTAATACTGTTTCAGTGCTGTAGTTTGATCGAAATCCTGACTGAGATTCGTGAAGAATTGAGTGTTTGTGATTAGTGAGCTGTTTCTTCACTGCGCCTTCCATAATTTTGGTTATCAGTGGGATAGATACTACTGGTCGATAGTTGGTTAAGTCACTTGTACTTTTCTTTGCGTCTTTAGGTATTTATTTATTTATTTTATTACGTTTGTACCCCGTGCTTTCCCACTCATGGCAGGCTCAATGCGGCGGGCAATGGAGGGTTAAGTGACTTGCCCAGAGTCACAAGGAGCTGCCTGTGCCCGGAATCGAACTCAGTTCCTCAGTTCCCCAGGACCAAAGTCCACCACCCTAACCACTAGGCCACTCCTCCTTCTAGAGGAGTAAGTAGTATATTTCCTTTATCCTTTGGGAAGAGACCATTTTGTAGCATGTAGTTTAGGTGTCTTGTAAAGTCTGTTATGAATTGTTGAGGGGCATATCTTATAAGACTATTAGGATAGATGTCCAATTTGCATTGCGACTTGGCGTATCTTTTGAGTGATTGATAGATGTTTTTGATCGATAGTGAGTCAAAATTGGTCCATGATTGGTCTGCTGGGTATTCCCCTTGTATTGGGTCTAGGCACTCAAGGAGGTTTACATAATCAATTGTGTTGCTGGGTATCATAGTTCGTGGCTTTGTAATTTTCTCTTTGAAGTAATTTGCGAGGTTGTTTGCTGATGGGGTATCTGTGTTGTTAGTAGTGACTGGCGTGGTATTTAGTAGATTATTTACGAGTTGGAAGAGTTTATGTGTGTCCTTGTAGCCTGGTCCAATTTTAGTTTTATAATATGATCGTTTGGTCTGTCTAATGGTGTATTTGTATTTTCTTTGTTAGCACATCATTCCCCTTTTTACAGTGCATGGGAGTTGTGATTCATAGTTTAAGTGTTTCTCTACAAGATTGATCAAAATCTCAGTGTAAACCTGGCTCCTCTAGTTCTGTATCATAAACTCCGGATTCCCCAATAATGGATCTATCCCCCTTATAACTCACCGTTAAAAAAAAAAAAAAAAATATATATATATATATATATATATATATATATATTCAACAGTATATGTGCCATTCATTACCACAGTGTTTAAACCAGATAGGTTTTTGTTTGTGTGGAGAGCACTAATCCTGTGCACTTTTAATTTTGGGTGATATGAGTCACCTTTGGTGACACTTATCCCAGAGCCTGCTTTCAGATAGGGCTAGACACTCTGCAAAAAGACTCTCAAAACCTATATAGGAAACTTATCATACCATAACAGCCCTAACCAACCTATGAAAGACAGTGCTATAAATATTACGCTGGGCCTTAGAACACTAATATATCTGCTACTGGGAAACTGGAACTGAGCTGTTAAAGATTCCTACACCTACACTACACGGTAGCAGAACCTTTCACTTCACTCAAATGTGCCGAGCATGGGTAAACCCTCACCTGATAAAGAATAGGGACCCACAAAAAACAAACAAACAACATTCAGTCAACAATCGAAATAGAGTCCCTCCACCATGAAAGCCAGAGCCCATAAACAGTGCAATACTGATAAAAGAGAAACATAAATGCATTTTCTCCTGTTCTCTTCTAAATACAAAAATAGGGAGGTTGTACATTTCTCAAAGCAGGCCCATTACAATCTTGTAAAAGTATTAAATAAAAATAGTTTTCTTTCTTTCCTACCTTTCCTCCCATTTACAACACCGCACTACTGACTGAGCTGTGGCAGCATTGCTGCGTGACAGCTGCTAGCGTGGCATTGTAAAAGGGAGTTTGTTGTCTGGGCATTTTATTTTTTAAATTGGGCTGTCCCAGTCTATTTTCCACTTTCCATGTGTCATCAATGTGTCAGCTCTTCTCCTAAATTAGTTTCCAGGTTAGCCATTTCTTCTCTCTCCTCTTTTTCCCTCTTCTTCCCTTCTTTCTGTACATCTATCTGACATTGACCATTTTTTTTGTTTCTTTTTTACTTTTCTCTATATCTATATCCACCCATTTTACCCACCATTCTCCTTTCCTTTCTCTCTCTAGTCCTTAGTCTGTTTCTTTTCACCTCTCATCTACTTACTGGCTTTTCCAATTTCCCTCACATCACCTCTCCAGTATTTTTATTGCCCCTCTGTCTTTCCTTCTTTGTCTCCTGTCCACCACCCAATCTTTCACCCACTCCCTAGTCCCCCATTTCTATCCTCTCAATTGCTTCTGGTCACCTCAACAGCCCAGTTACTCCTCCACAGTATCCTGTTGAGCAGGGACTGTCTCTGTGTATTAGTGTACCACACTGCCTATGTCTAGTAGCGCTATAGAAATGATACTTAGTAGTAGTATTATTCCCCATGTTTTTCAATGCCTCAGGTTATTCCCACAATGTCTGAACCTCTTCTCACATAATTTTTTTTCTTAACCCCATTTCACATCCTTACTTATACCACTAGACCACTTAACCACTTCTATTCATATCAATTTCTTCCAAATTTTCCATCAGTCTCACCTTTCCCTAACACACACCCCTCACTATCTCCTCCAAATTTCCACTCAGTCTCTCCCATCCATAATTCCCTGCTCTGCACTCAATCATCAAGACCCAGTTTTGAGAAGTTCAATTCTTGTTCTGCCCTCCTTCCCTTTCCCCTCCCCCTTGATATTCAACCAGCAAAGCTCACCGCTTTTTTAAATGCTTACTGTCACTGGCTAAATTAGACCCCAATATTCAGTGCTGGGCCATGTTTGGGCACCAGCACTGAATATTGGGGGCTAATTTTGGGTGGTCTGGGCACCAGAGCTTATGCGGGCACGGCCAATATTGAGCCAGGGCCACATAAGAGTTATGCGAGTGCCGGCACTGAATATTAGACCAGCACCCGCATAACTAATTTTTTTTTCCAAAATCCTCCAAATTCCTTCCCAGCCTCCTTAATACCCCCCTCCCTCCTACTCCCCTGGCTGTGATGACCTGTCCCCCCCCCCCCAAACAAGCCCCATGCCCCCCACAATGTTTAGTTAGCTCCCCCGGGCATGGTCCAGCAGGGGTCTTTGGGGGCAGGAGCAGAGCTCCCCGCTCCTGCTCCCTAGTGCCTCCATTTCAAAATGGCTGCTGTAACCTCTCACATGTAGTTATGCTAGAAACTGTGGGGCACTTTTGCTAAAAGGTGGAAGAATCTGGTCTTAGCGCTTCTTCACACAGGACTGTCCATTTAGGGGCATTTTTTAATATTTTTTTTCAGGTCGTGCACTAATGTGAATGCTAGTGCATGTTACCTTAGGGCCTCTTTTACAAAGCAGCGCTACTGATTCTCGGTGCAACAAATGAGAGGAAACCCATTCAGTTCCTATGGGATTCCTCTCATTAGCCACGTGAGAATCGCTAGCGCAGCTTTGTGAAAGAAACCCTTAGTTAGCATACACTAGTGCATGTGTGCTACCTGGTTAATGCTTCCATGTCCATTCTTCATTCATGATACACCCCCTCTAGAAAAATATTTTAAAAACCCCAGAACTCACAATTAGCATGCATTACCAACCAAAATACTGCAAAACGCTTTAACGTGTTTTGCAGTAGCCTGTTTTTCACATGTTGAGTGTGCTGTAGGGCGTAATGCCCTTTAGTGAAAGGGCCCCTGTGTGAGATAATATAGGGAAAAAGTTGCAGTTTGGTTTTAAGTGGTGGGGTTTCTTTTTTTTTCACTTTTCCATATAGTGTTGAACGGAGTGGAGCAGAAATGACAAAGCAAACATCGACTTTGTTTCATCCTTGCCAATCACTTTTTCCAAGCCCCCTAACAGGAACATGCTTTGTGGTCATTGAAACTGCACCTATAAATAGTCCATTTTAACTATTCACATGTGACAATGTGAGCTGAAGGCCAGGCCGGATCTGCTGGACTGTGGTTTAGCTTACTGCCATTGTCTGCTCAGTTCCTGGAATTCCAACGTATGAATGAGTCATACAAAACAGATGAAGGTATGCAAAGCTTTTCGTGTCTAATAGTGGAACCCAGTGAGTTTAAAACTGTAATGGAGTATTAATCTTTAAGAACAGAGTTCAGTTGACAATACAGTTAGCATAGCTGGATTAAAAAGAGATTAGACAAATAACTGACAGAAAAGTCTATAACCAGTGCAAGCATTGGAGCTGACTCTGTGGGTGCTGTGGGTGCTTGAGCACCCCCAATATTGAGAAAATTCCTTGTATGTGTCCAGGGAGGGGTTGTTTCCATTGGGTTTAGCACCCCCCAATAATTTTGAAAAGTTGGCTCCTTTGAGTGCAAGGGCATTGGGTGCCCTAGAATCTGAACCTACAGCCTTATACTCCCCTCCTCTCCATGAATTTTCAGGCTCCTAAACTAAAACACAACCCCCCCCTCCCTCCCCTCCCCTCCCCCCCCCCCCCCCCCCCCCCCCCCCCCCCCAATGAGCTGGTTGAAATTGTGTATCTGGATTTTCAAGAGGTGTTTGACAAAGTACCTCATAAAAGACTCCCGAGGAAATCAGAGAGTGATGGGATAGGAGGGGTAATGTCCTATTGTGGATTAAAACTGGTTAAAAGAGAGAACACAGACAGTAGGGTTAAATGGTCAGTATTCTCAAAGGAGAAAGGTAGATAGTGAGTTTCCCCAGGGGTCTGTGCTTGGACCGCTGCTTTTTAACATACTTATAAATGATCAAGAGATGGGAATAACTAGTGAGGTAATTAAGGGGTTCTTTTAGTAAAAGGTTGGCACATGGCAACAGGCTTGCCATGCGCCAATATGGAACTACTGCCAGCCTACTGCAGGAGTCTGGTGATAGTTCCTACCCTAGTGTGGTGGCAGTAAGTGCTCCCCCCCCCCCCCCCAAAATGGCCAAGTGGCAAGTGATACACTTACCACACAGCCATTTCTTTTCCCCAAATTTGGTCAGCCTTTTACCCCCTATGGTAAAAGGGGGCCTCAGCGTACGTCAAAAACACGCTGATGCTAGCGCAGCTTAGTAAAAGGACCCCTAAATTTGCTGATGACACAAAGCTATTCAAAGTTGTTAAATCTCAAGGACTGTGAAAAATTGCAAGAGGACCTTACGAGAATGGGCATCCAAATTCAACAAATAGCATTGAAAATATAGTGCTTAACGCTATTCTAGAAACGGTGCTCATATTTATAGAATAGCGCTTAGCACTGGGAACCACGACTACTTTTAGGCATGACCATTTGCACAACAAATCCCTGGTGTAAATCCCTGCCCTAAATTAGATCCAGATCCCCTTTATTGTACAACAGCGCCCACACAATGCCCCCAATCCGCTCATGACCCTCTCATGGCCATGCTTCCTTCTTGGATCCTTGTGTAATTTTAATTACTGCCAATTAGCACCAATAATTGATAGGGCCCAATTATCAGCACTAATTGGCTCCTTAATTAAATTGCATGCACAAATTGAGCTCATGCCACAATTTGCACACACAATTTTTAGTGCCATTTATAGAATTTGGGGGGGGGGGAGGAGGGTTTAATGTGAGCAAGTACAAAGTGATGCGTATGGGAAAGAGGAACCCAAGCTATAGTTACATGATGCAAGTTTCCACATTAGGAGTCTCCACTCAGGAAAAGGATAGATGTCATTGATGATATGTTGAAACCCTCTGCTCAGTGTGCGGCGGCGGTGAAGAAAGCAAATAGAATGTTAGATATTATTAGAAAAGGAACGGAAAACAGAAATGAGAATGTTATAATGCCTTTGTATTGCTCTATGGTGCAACAGCATCTCGAATATTGTATGCAATTTTGGTCATCACATCTCAAAAAAGATACAGCAGAATTAGAAAAAGTACAGAGAAGTGTGACAGAAATGATAGAGAGGATGAGATGACTTCCCTATGAGGAAAGGTTAAAGAGGCTAGGGCTTTTTGGCTTGGAGATGAGAGGGTTAAGGGGAGATATAACAGAAGTTTATTTAAAAACAATGAGTGGAGCGGAAATGGTAAACATGAATTGTTTGCTTACTCTTTCTAAAATAAAAGGACTAGAAGACATGCAATGAAGCTACTAAGTAGTAAATTTAAGACAAATTGGAGAAAATATTTCTTCACTCAATATGTAACTAAACTCTGGAACTCATTGCTTGAGAATTTGGTAAAAGCAGTCAGCTTAGCGGGTTTAAAAAAGGTTTGAACACCGTTCAAAAAGAAAAGTCCACAAGCCAATATTAAAGATGGACTTGGAGAAATCCACTGCTTATTTTTAGGATAACCAAATATATCCAAAAAAGTAGACTGCTATGGGAGAACTACTGTGGTGGAGTTTGCAGGCATGGTCTCATACTGTAGTCGCAGCTATATTAGGTTCATTTGCTGCTGGCGTTCTTAATCATAGACACATGCCCACCTTCCTACCACTGTACTCCACTTATGTCCTTATATCTCCTTTTTATCTTTTTTTTTTTAATATTTTATGTTATCATTAGATATGCTGCTAGTCTTTGTATTAGTGAACCAAACTCATGACTTATCTGTATGCCATTTGACAGACAACCTCCAAGAAGAGCAGACAAGCTAACATCTGATAGCCTGTGACAGCATGCTAAAGTTCCCCTTGAAAAAGCCATACTGTGGGAATGTGGTCACATGTTTCCAAGTCCAGGTGGCCTGTCTGAACTTGGAAAACAAGCGCCATCCTCCTCTTCACATACCAAATTAATTAGAGCTGTGTTTATCTTCAGCATTCCAACTTATTTCCACACAATCAAAGTTAAACAATCATTTTTAAATAGAATTACTTCTAATCAACAATATAGGCCCCGAGTGCACTTGTTGGTCAAGGCAGATAGAGTTGAAAAGCAATCTCTAAAATCCTTTTTATTACAGGTGCCTTGTGTGCGCTAATTTGGCCGCATGGTCAAATTGCATGCAAACTTATTTGATTAACAAGCCAATCAGCGCTGACAATTGGTGCTTAACTAAATACTGGTACTAATTGGCTTTAATTAGAATTTACATATACAACTGTCTAGACATAGTCTACAATGCGGTACGCATAAATTCTAATGTGCACAATCAAAAAGGGGGCGTGGCCATGTGGGTGGAATGGGCGGGTTGTGGGCATTTCAAAAAACTACGCAAACTATTATGGAATACACCCAATCTGTGCTTAACTTAGGCGCAAGTATTTAGGCCTAGTTTTAGGTGGCCTAAATGGGTGTATCTAAAGTTTAATCACAAGAACAGCACGTAGGCATATTCTATAAACTACGTATGGTTTTCAGCACCGATTTTTAAGGCACTATTTATAGAATTTGACCCTGTGTGTATTTCAGGATCTATAATTTTGCTTTGACTGCAGCTGCTCTTTGCTGTCCTCCAGCAGTTAGTGCCCTAGGCGGATGCCTAGTCATGCACACACAGCTATTTAAATGATTAAGGATGAAGGTAGTGGTTTATCTTTTTTTTGTTCAATGAATGCCGTGATCACTTAGGGGTCCTTCTACCAAGCTGCAGGATAAAGGGCCCTGCATTAGCGGAGGGGGCCATTTTTCCCGTGCTCCAGGGCCCTTTTTACTGCAGCAGGTAAAAAAGCCCCTGCACACATGGTCATGTGGTAACAGAACTCTTAATGCATGGCTATGAGGCAGGGAGCCCTTACTGCCACCCACTGAGGTGGCGATAAGGGCTCCCGCACTAACCCAGTAGTAACTGGGTAGCATGCAGTGATGCCTGATTACCACTGGGTTATCGCCGCACAAGCCACTTCTGGGGAGGGGGGGGTTCCTTTTCCTTTGGAAATGGCACATACTTGGGGCGGGACTACCGCCGGCAGTTGTGTTGGGCCAGCGGTAGTCCCGGAAGAGCAAGCGGTAAGCCCATGTTGGGCTTACCGCTGCTCTGTAAAAAGGCCCCTAAGATTGGTCTCTGTAATCCCTGAAGCAGTTAAGTAATGTTTCTGTTTCTAATGATTTTTTTTTCACTGTAATTTCTATATATAGCAATTGGAAACTGTATCCTTCTCTACAATTTGACTTACCCAGCGCTTTTGACATGGTTGATCATACTATCCTAACTAAACTTCTGGACAAACTTGGTGGCAATATCATCAACTGGATAAAAAGCTTTATTACCACAAGATCTTACCAAGTCAAAGGAACTACAAACATATCTTCCCCATGGTCATCTGAATGCGGGGTACCGCAGGGATCTCCGCTTTCCCAGATACTCTTCAACCTCATGATGATTCCCCTAGCCAAGTTACTAGCCAAACATGGCCTTAATCCCTTCATCTATGCTGATGACGTCACTATATTTATCCCTTTTAAATACATTCTATCTGAAATCTCCGATAAAATAAATATAGACATGACCACCCTAACTTCTTGGGCTAACGCTTTCAAGATGAAATTAAACAAAGAGAAAACACAGTATCTAGGCCTTTCATCTCAATACTCTCCACTTCTCCTGACTACTCTTAGCACCCCAGATGTTAAAGTCTCCATATCTGACAACCTAAAAATACTTGGAGTAACGATTGATAACCATTTATCATCTGAAAACCATGCTACATTCATCACAAAAAAAAATGTTTACTATGATATGGATTTTGAAACGAGTGAAATCATACCTTCCCCTGGACAACTTTCAGAACCTAGTACAATCCACAGTACTCACACATGCAGATTATTGCAACAGTGTTTTCTTAGGATGTAAGACCCTAATCCTGAAGAAACTTCAGACTACCCAAAACACAGCAGCCAGACTTATCTTTGGCAAGTCAAGATTTGATAGCGCAACACCTCTTTGAGAGAAGCTTCATTGGCTCCCCATCAGAGAAAGAATAAATTTTAAAGTCCACACTCTGATTCATAAGATCATATATAGAGAATCCCCTAACCTCATCGACCTCCCAACCAGAAATAGATCATAGTCTTCTCGTACTTACCTCAATTTACACCTTCCCAACTGCAAAGGTATTAAATACAAGACCTCCTATGCATCCAGTTTCTCCTTTTTGGGCCGCCAGCTTTGGAACGCTCTGCCAAGATCCATCCGCACAATCAACGACCATCTACCATTCAGAAAAATGTTGAAGACCCATCTCTTCAAGAAAGCTTACCCTAATGACCCCACTTAACCTTTTAAGCCCACCCACATGATTCCTGCCCCGATGATTATTATACCTTTGACCATGTCTCACAATCTCCTTATGCTCATTCCTCAATCTCTTCCTCTCCATCCTTCCTACTCCTTACCCCTCCCAATCTCTTCTCCTTTTGCTCATCCTATCTTTGTTTACCTCTCCATGCTCAATTTACGTATCCTCAAAACCCCACTACTACTATGTTTACTACAACTTGTAACATTCTCCTTCAAGACTTTGTAATTCTATTTACTATGTAAGTCACATTGAACCTGCTATGTGTGGGAAAGCGTGGGGTACAAATGTAATTAATAATAATATATTGTACAGAGCTGAGTGTGAATTATTTACAGGGTTTTTTTAATGCCTATGAAGTAATTACCCATAAGCCTCAAAATCTACTACTGGAGGTGGAGCTCTGAGGCTTTCCTCTATTTTATTGTTTAATTTTCACTTTAGCTCTTTTTTCTGCATTGTGGTATTGATAATAATGAATGTTGGTAAATTAATAAGACCTGTCTATCTTGAGTTTTGATGATATTGACAAATATATGTGAAACATAATCTAATAATCTAAAGCAGAAGGGCATCAAAGATATTTGAACACTCACTAAAAATATACATACAAGGTACTATGAGCAGGGGCGTAGCCAGACAACAGATTTTGGGTGGGCCTAGGCAAGATGAGGGTGGGCACCAAGAGGGGCATAATCGAAAGTGGGTGCCCATCTCCGTGGGCGGCCATGCGAAGGGGTGGGACAAACCATATTTACGAAAAAAGATGGGCGCCCATTTTTTTTTCAATAATACGGGTTCTGGGGGGCAAATGCCTAAGATTTGGGCATTTTTGAGCTGAGCGCTATGGAAGCCAAAGGCGCCTAGCTCAAAAACGAACAAATCCAAGGCATTAGGTCGTGGGAGGGGCCAGGATTCATAGTGCACTGGTCCCCCCTCAAATGCCAGGACACCAACTGGGCACCCTAGGAGTCACTTTTACAAATTAAAAAAAATTAAAATAGCTCCCAGGTGCATAGCACCCTTCCCTTGTGTGCTGAGCCCCCCCCAAAACCCACTGCCCACAAGTCTACACCATTACCATAGCCCTAAGGGGTGCAGGGGGGCACCTACATGTGGGTACAGTGGGGTTTTTTGGAGGGCTCAACATTAACCAGCACAAGTGGAACAGGTAGGGGGGATGGGCCTGGGTCCGCCTGCCTGATGTCCACTGCACCCACGAACAGCTGCTCCAGGGACCTGCATACTGCTTTCAGGGAGCTGGGTATGACATTTGAGGCTCGCATACAGGCTGTCAAAAAAAGTTTTTAAAGTTCTTTTTTTTTTATGGTGGGAGGGGGTTAGTGACCACTGGGGGAGATGGGAGGTCATGTGAACTGGAAAGCACAGGGATAATTTATTTACAGCACAAATAGGTGCAAAGCACACAGGTAAATTTACCTATGGGTTTTATATTTATTTTCAAATTGAAAGTACACACATGCCTTTACTTTGACTATTACTCCCATAAAAGTACCTACACACATTTAATGTGTATGCATTATTTTCCCAGGAAATTTTATATGTATACTTCTGAAAATTAAAAAAAAATGTGCATAAATGCAAACCATCTCCCTTCCCCATCCCCCAGCACACACTCTTGGGAATGCCTCCTACCAGTCCATGTAAATTTAAGTTCATACAGGCCAGTGGCGTAGCCAGACTGCCAATTTTGGGTGGGCCTGAACCCAAAGTGGGTGGGCACAAAATTTTCTCTCTACCCCCTCCCCCAGCAAAATTTAGTCACACTTTTCAGTGAGCTTTCAGAGGCCAAAACCTCCTGCCTCAGGTCAGTATAATGCTGTTACGGTATCCTCTCCTGACCTAAGGAAGGAAGTATTGGTCTCTGAAACTTTATTAACACAGGTACCATATTACTTTATCCTAAATTAAAAATAAAATTATTTTCTTTACCTTTGTTGTATGGCAATTTACTTTTTCTCATTGTGTTGCTCCCAGTCTCTAGATTCCGCTTTCCTTCGTCTTTCTCTTGCCAGGGTTTCCTGTCCATTCATCACCTATGGCTTTTCATCTTTTCCTCACCCTTGTTCGCCACATGCCCCTTCCTCTTATTCTCCAGTCTTTCCCTACTCTGTCCTCTCCCTCTTTCCATCCAGCAGCTCCCCTCTTTCTCTCCCCTCTTTCTTTTGCATCGTCTCCTTTTTCTCCCTACCCTTCCATCCAGTGTCTTCCCTCTTTCTCTCCTTATCCTTCCACTCATCTACCCTCTCTCCTGATCCTTCCATCTAGTGTCTCTATCTCCCCTCTCCTTCTATCCAGTGCCTATCTCTCTACCCTTTTCTGTTCAGTCTCCTCCCTCTCTCCACATCCTTCTAGTTTCTCCCCTTTCCCTCTGCATCCTTTCATCCATCCCCCCTCTTTCTCTCCCTATCCTCCCATGTCCAGCAGCTCTCTTCCCTCTAGTCCCTTCTTCCTCTTCCTTCCTTGTCCAACAGCTCTCCAGCCCCTTCCTCCTCTCCCTCCCATGTCCAGCAGCCCTCTCCCTTCCATCCAATCCCCTCCTCCTCTCCATCCCATGTCCAGCAGCTCTCTCCCTTCCCTCTAGTCCCTTCTTCCTCCCTTGTCCAGCAGCTCTCCAGTCCCTTCCTCCTCTCCCTCCCATGTCCAGTAGCTCTCTCCCTTCCCGCCAGTCCCTCCCATGTCCCAGCAGCTCTCCCTTCCCATCAGTCCCTTCTTCCTCTTCCTCCCATGTCCCAGACGCTCTCTCCCTTCCCTCCAGTCCATTCTTCCTCTCCCTTCCATGTCCCAGCAGCTTCTCCCTTCCTTCCAGTCCCTTCTTCCTCTCCCTCCCATGTCCCAGCAGCTTCTCCCTTCCCTCCAGTCCCTTCTTCCTCTCCCTCCCATGTCCCAGCAGCTCTCTCTTCCTTCCCCTAAGTCCGTTCCTCCTCTCCCTCCTATGTCCCAGCAGCTCAGCCACTTCCCCCCCAGGCCAGCGAATCCACATCCTTCCCGCGCTGTCGCTGCCCTTTTGTCCCACGGAGGCAGCGTTCAGCGTTTCCTTCCTGCCCTGTCTTCTCCCCAGGCTCCGCTGCATCGTCCCTGCAAGTGGAATCCTTTTCCTTTTCGGCCGTCGCGCTGCACTGCCATACACATAGGCAGCTTCGCTCCTCCCCCGCCGCATCCATTCTGGCCCTCTCTGATGCACTTCCTGTTAGGGCCGGATGATCGCGGTGGGGAAGGAGCGAAGCTGCCTGTGTGTATGGCAGCGCAGTGCGACGGCCGAAAAGGATTCCACTGGGACGATGCAGCGGAGCCTGGGGAGAACACAGTACAGGAAGTAAACGCTGAACACTGCCTCCGCCGGACAAAAGGGCAGCGACAGCGTACGAAGGATGGGTGGGCCTGGAGGGAAAATGGGTGGGCCTGGGCCTGTCCAGGCCCACCCGTGGCTACGCCCCTGATACAGGCGTAGTTTGACCACACATAAGATGGGCAATTTTATTAAAACTCACTCTGCAGGTAAAGCACTATTTTTAAATCATGGAAATGGCTTTGAAAATTATCCTGTAATTCTGTAAGGGAGGCACTTTATATAGGTAGGTTAGAAAGATGAGTGCGCTTAAACAGCTAAGACAGCACGTCATAGTCATGGAATGACAAGTTACTGGACTAGGTGAGGTCATACAGAGAATCCTTCATGTTCAGAAACAGATTCTGGATCTGATGATTCTGATAGTGTCCGCTCTTGAGCATTAAGGCCTCCCCTCCATGCCTTCTGTCTAGTCCCCTTAAAACTGTTTCCACCTCTGATTTCTCTTCCTCTTCTCCCTATGGCCCTTTTTGTTTTCTCCTGTTTGTGTGTCTTAACACACCACCACCCCTTCTCCTCTCTTTGATCTGCACTGTGCTCTGTGTAGTCTGACCTCATCCTTTTGCCCTCCTGTTCCTTGCAGCTGCCAGAGAGGGGAGAGATTGGTGCAGGAAAGAGGGCTGTTCTCTGCTTCCTGAGAGTTAGGCACTGGCCAGTAGATTCATCAGGAAAGAGCAGTGAGTGCTCATTCAATAGCCTGCAACAATTGCCCCTTCTGCCTATAGGTAAAAGTGGCCCTCATCATAATGATTGTTGAGTTGAATTATCAACATTTCAGGGACAGGGGTGCGGGGGTGGGATGGAAGACACAGACCTGAAAGTTAATTGGAGGGGTGAAAGATATAAGATTTACTTAATATCTGTACACCGCCCTGCCAATAGCACAGGATCCTTAACACCAAGCCCACGCCAACCTACATAGGCTGTAAGGAAGAAGACATCTCTTGCCTCATTTGCGTCAGCCCACACAGGTCAGAAGCTGGGGTAAAGGGTGCTAATATCATCTTTCCTGGGTCACAGAGAGGACTTTTTGTTGGCAGTTCTCCCATCATCTGTGATAAGAAGGAAAGTTGTTGCAGTAGACCAACAACATAGGATTAACTGAGGTGGGAGAAAATCAATATGAAAAAAAAATTAAACAGGGGCCCATCCACAAAATTTTGCACAGCAGGGCTTCTGTAGGAGTATTTACCTGCGATCTCACCTTTGCTGGTCTGGGGCCTATACAAGCCTGAACCATTCTCTTATAACCAATATGGATTCTACAGCCTGTGGCCTGAATACATCTGTAACCATCAGAAACCAGCTTTTCTACAAAGGAAAATTACTGTCCAAGGACATATTATTTGTTGCAAACTAGCCCAGTTATCTCCTGGGAAGAATGGAGGAGAGAGAGACACAGATGGCTCCAAGAGTATGGGGAGTATGGGATCTGGCAGGGAGGTTTGCATGCCATCTGATAACAGTTTCGTTGCTATAACAAAGGCCTCTCTTCAAGACCATGAATCTGGCTGGACATTATTACACCATCTGTGATTGGTCCACAGGTATCATTTGACTGATGGATGCCAATGTTGGACTGAAGAAGGGGAACGAGACGGAAGAAGACCAGAAGACTTGTTGGAGGTTAGAAGACTCGGAGAGAGAGAGAGAGAGAGAGCAAGCAAGAGACTGATTTTCTAAACACCAGTGGTCTGCATACCTTGTAACAAACTCACAAGATTGGACTTTATTCCTGGACTGAAAGACTTGCTGGGGCTTCCTTCAGCTCGAGTCTCAGAGGAGGAATCCACTTCTTTACCATTGGAAGTCTGTCATAAGACAGCAAGGTGAAATAACTGGATATACTACCTAAGATCAGAGGGATAGCTAGTCCATGGTTTTATCTGTGATAGATTGGTTTTATTTCAGGATTTATGGTCAGTGAGTAATTAGCTGCTAACTGTGTATTTTGCATAAGACATGTGGTGTAAGTTCTCATAATAATCATTAGGATATCAGTATTGTGATTATTATGTGATCACTTATTTAGATAGTCCATTTGGATAATCATATACCTCTGTATATATTTTAGTAATAATCTATTTGGTAACTAAGCTATTTTTGTAATCTGCTTGCAATTTCCCACATATATTATATAACTATTGTTTTTCTATTCCTAATAAATAATATATATTCCATCTGTGGCATTGTTCCTTTCATAATATTGTTAGCCTAAGGGCCAAAGAGGTATGCTTCCCTTAGAAACGAGTCCAGAATAATTACTATTTAGTGGTGTTCTGTCAGCTAAGTACCCTCTGGATATATATTAGGAGTTTACCCTCCTAATATACCCCTACACTTCCTAAGTTGTTAAAGGGGTCCCAGTGTCCTTCCTGTTATGGCCTTCTGAAATGAGAACTCCTCCACGCTAGAGCTCTCCACGGATTTACCTGTGGGATGTTCCTGACAAACATCAGGCAGCTAGGACAAGGGCTTACTCAGGGTCTGAACAGCTAGGAAAAATATCTTAACTACTTCTCTCCTAGTCCCTTTTCTACTACTAATCGGGACAGGATTGACCATGACCACATTGACAGGCAGGGGCATAGCCAGACACCCAATTTTGGGTGGGCCTGGGCCCAGGATGGGTGGGCAGAATAACTTTGCCCTGTCCCACAAGTGATTTGGTCTCTTCCTCTCTCGCCTGCATACCATTTGGTCTCTCAAATATCCTCCCTTCCTTGCATGCAGCAACTAATACACACTGCTCATGTTGTTCACACAGCCTTCCCTCTGATGCAACTTCCTGTTTCCGCATCAGCGGGAATACATCAGAGGGAAGGCTGTGAGGCTGGTGCGAATAGTATGTATCAGTCGCTGCTAGCTGCAGATGAAGATCTGCTGTTTACAAGGTATGCAGGAGGGACAGTTGTTGAGAGTTTTTGGCTTGTGGATTTTTCCCGAGTCCGTTTAGTAGTGGTTTATGGACTTGTCCTTTAGGAAACCATCTAACCCCTTTTTAAACTCTGCTAAGCTAACCGCCTTCACCACATTCTCCGGCAATGAATTCCAGAGTTTAATTATGCGTTGGGTGAAGAAACAATTTCTCCTATTTGTTTTAAATGTACTACACTGTAGTTTCATCGCATGCCCCCTAGTCCTAGTATTTTTGGAAAGCGTGAACAGACGCTTCACATCCACCTGTTCCACTCCACTCAATATTTTATATACCTCTATCATGTCTCCCATCAGCCATCTCTCTTCTCCAAGCTGAAAAGCCCTAGCCTCCTTAGTCTTTCTTCATAGGGAAGTCGTCCCATCCCGCTATCATTTTAGTCGCCCTTCGCTGCACTTTTCCAATTCTACTATATCTTTCTTGAGATGCGGCGACCAGAACTGAACACAGTACTCAAGGTGCGGTTGCACCATGGAGCGATACAATGGCATATAACATCCTCACACTGTTTTCCATACCTTTCCTAATGATACCCAACATTCTATTCGGTTTCCTAGCCGCAGCAGCACACTGAGCAGAAGGTTTCAGTGTATTGACGACGACACCCAGATCCCTTTCTTGGTCTGTAACTTTTAACTTGGAACCTTGCATGACGTAGCTATAATTCGGGTTCTTTTTTCCCCACATGCATCACCTTGCACTTGCTCACATTAAAGGTCATAAGCATTGCAGTTTTATATGTGCCCACCTCCACCAAAGTTAATTGTTAAACAAAACCAACAATTTGGAAGGCAATATGTCACAAACTAAATACCACCCTATATAATAATTCTCACCACCAACGTTCTAATGTGTGACTGCCTGTGTCCGTGGCTCCTCGAGTTGCTGAGCTAGGCTCTGTAGCCAGGCTGACGTCACTCACAGCTGATTCCAAGGCAGGGGGAGGAGTAGGGAAACCCGCGGAGCAACTTGCTCCGCGTGTTTCCTTACTCATCCCCCTGCCTGAGAATCAGCTGTGAGTGCGCCGCTTCCTGCCACTTGCTCCGAGCAAGTGGCAGGGAGCGGCGCCGCAGACAGCCATCAGACAACCCTCCCCCCTCGGTGCATCACCCAAGCCCCCCCCCCCCCCCCGGGCACATCAAACACCCTTCCCCCCCCAAGCACATCAACCCCCTCGCCACCCGCAGCTGCTACTGATAACACTGTCCGGCCGCTGCTGCTTTTCCTGTTGCCCCTGGAGTAAGACCCCGGAGGAGCGCAGCGACGTGAGAGGCGAGAGAAGGAGCGGCTGCAGAGCCAACAGCCAATGCTGATGGCTGTCTGTGGTGCCGCGCTTGATGTTTAAAACATTTATGGCTTTTTTTCTTTTTGTAGCAGCCGCTGCTGCTCAAGAGGAGAAGCAGCAGTGGCCGGACAGCATTACCAGTGGCAGTTGCGGGTGGTGAGGGGGTTTGATGCGCGGAGGGGGGGAGGGAAGGGTCGCTGGCCATGGGTGGCTGGAGGGGGGGCAGGGGGGAGGAGGAGGGGATGGTCGCTGGACATGGGTGGCTGGAGGGGGGCAGGGGAGGGGAGGGTCGCTGGACATGGGTGGCTGCAGGGGGCAGGGGGAGAGGAGGGTCGCTGGACATGGATGGCTGGAGGGGGGCAGGGGAGAGGGAGGTGGGGAGGGGGTCTTGAGATCAGAGAGGTGGGGGTGGGGGTGGGGAGGGGGGCCCTGCGAGAGGGGGAGTGGGGGACCTGTGAGAGGGGGGGCACATATTCACTCACTGTCTTACACATACACTCTCTGACACACTCTCTGTCTATCACAATCTATCTGTCACACACACACAGTATCACACACACAGACACTCTGTCTCTCACACACTCTCTCTCTCACACAAACACACTTTGTCTCTATCTCTCTCTCATTCTCTCTCTGACACACACACTCCATCTCTCACACACACTCTCTCTCTCAAACATACACACTCCGAGGAAAACCTTGCTAGCGCACGTTTCATTTCTGTCAGAAACGGGCCTTTTTTTACTAGTCTTTCATAATACCTGGGACTATGAAGATGCCTGTAAGAAACAGAGAAACCTCTGCAAGAAGACCAACATAAGCAGGCAGCAAGAGTGAGAGATAGGCCCTTGAGCCAGGTTTCTTGGTCACGCTGAATACCAAGTTCTGTCCACTATTGAAGATGCCACCACTACTGGGGTCAACCAGTTGGATATTTTCTGCTCAGCTTAGAGAATATATTTGTCGATGTCTTAATTTGCTAGATGGGTTCTCCAGCTAGGTCTTATGATAATCTTGTGAGCCTTGCAGTTTTCCTATGCCTATGTGAAGTGAAGGCCTTCCATCAGCAAGGTACCAATCATATTTCATTTTTTAAATCTATGTTTTAAATATGTTTATTCATGACTGTTACCTTTTACTTGGGAGTCACCACTTGTGTGGCTGCAAGATCTATCTGTCCAAGGAGAAAATAGAATTCTTTACTTGTAATGGTGGTTCTCCATGGACAGATGATCTTCCAGCCATAGAATCCTACTCTCCCTCCCAGAGTTGCCGCCAGTTTCAGGCGGTAACTGATGAGGGGCAGGACATACAGTATATGCATTAACTTCAGTAACTACAATTCAGCAGGAAAATGTACATATGCACAGAAAGCTTTTCTAGAGTTTTCTGAGCTTTGGAGCTGGCCATGTCAGTTCCATCACTGTGAAATCACCCCCATTTGTATGGCTGGAAGATCTGTCCATGGCGAACCACCGTTACAGGTAAGCAACTCTATAGACAGAATGCTGCAGAAGGAAAGCTTCCGTGTCCTGCCGAAGACAGCATACTTTCATGATGCTGATGTTGCCAGCACCCCACCAGAAGATTAGAGGACTGCAGCACTGCGACAGGAAGGGAGAGAGAGACAGAGATACCTGACCTTGCGGGGTAGATATGCTGGACACAAACACCTGGTTCTGAAACGTGGGTGACAGAGGGGTGGCATGCCACTATGTTGGGGTGGCACCTGCCACCCCGTAGCGATGTCCATGTAGGAAACTAAACAAAATGAAAATGTTTGGACTGCACACCATTAAACAATACATCATTATTAAAATTTTCATAAACAATCCTACATTCTCATGATAATATCTTTAGTGCTAGCCTCAGCATTAATCATTCTACTTAACAATCCTTCAACTATAGACCAAACAGCCACATTTTTTTTAAAATATTTTGCGAAACTCTATGAATTTCATTCTGATTGAGTTCCCAGGAATAATTTTGTGACTCTTACCTTCTCCAAATGAACTCGAAGTCAATACTTCCCCACAATTGTTATAACAAGTTATTCTTCTCTGCCTTTAGAAACTGGCTTAAGCTAGGACAGCAGGTTGTTCTCCAGTAGTTGTATTATTGCAATAGGGTTTCAATGGCCAACAGCTAATGCTAAGATGGCACCCACCTTTGATGTCACAGCAGACCATACAGTAGTTCAGAATCAAATCCACATTTCCTGTTATGCATTCTACAGTGCTTTCCAATAACCCATGTGGCCAACTCTGTACTTACCACAATCACTTGAAAAAAAAAAAGAAAAACAAACCTGAGGGAAATTATCAAAAAGCTTTTTCTAATCCTTCTACCCCCCCACACATTTTGTCTTATCATTCTTACTAACTGTTAATGACGATGTCTTAGCTAAGGTAAAATCAAGGTGATTTCCCAGACACATTGTAAAGGTCAGCAATGAGTGGTCAGTAGCAGTCTGCACAGCTTGGATTAATTACAGTAAAGTAATGTCTTGTTAATCCTGGCCAGCCCAGTTAGAATTATAGGAGGAACTGGGAATATGGGCCTAAGAAAAGGGGAGAAAGTTTACCAGTGTATCCAAAGATACATTCTCAGACTTTTAACAAAGGACCTTTTGGATCCCGATTACATAAATCATCCTGCCATTCTGGAAAATTTCTTGAAAAAGCAGCCTTTAGCAGGCTTAAGTAGAAAGAGATGGGGGAGTCCTGAGTTTCCTGTTTTAAGAGGGAGACAACTCTATTGAACAATGTTCATTCCATCCAAAAGAAGAGAAAGACAAGGAATAAATTAGTTGTAAAATGCAAGATTAGATTTTTCTGAGGGTTTGCTAAAATTACCAGATTTCTTAGCTCTTTATTTGGGCATATTAAGCCTTAGTGGAGATAATGCTGACTCCAGACCTACTTTTAAGATAGATTCATTAAGAACCGCTGCAGAAATGTTTTCCTAATTGGGACTTCTTGTTTTTCAATGGTATGTTTTTCTGACCTGCATCTAAATCCAGTATTATCTTAATCAGAGGATTCCATTAATTTGTACTGAAGTAGAGGTTTTACACACACGTCCTTCATTTTCCTTTTGTAGCTCTTCACCTGAAGTGCAGTATCATGCAGAAGTTAAATTCTGATCGCTGCATCTCAAAAAAGATATAGTGGAATTAGAAAAGGTGCAAAGAAGGATGACGAAAATGATAAAGGGGATGGGACGACTTCCCTATGAGGAAAGGCTAAAGCGGCTAGGGCCGCTGGACGAAAATGGTGTTAAAGGGGCGATCAAGGAGGACAAAGCCGTAGCGGAGAAATTAAATGAATTCTTTGCTTCGGTCTTCACCGAGGAGGATTTGGGGGGGGACACCGGTGCCGAAAGAATATTTGAAGCGGGGGAATCAGAGAAACTAAACAAATTCTCTGTAACCTTGGAGGATGTAATGGGTCAGTTCAGCAAGCTGAAGAGTAGTAAATCACCGGGACCTGATGGTATTCATCCCAGAGTATTAATAGAACTAAAAAATGAACTTGCGGAGCTACTGTTAGAAATATGCAATCTGTCCCTAAAATCGAGTGTAGTACCGGAAGACTGGAGGGTAGCCAATGTTACTCCGATTTTTAAGAAGGGTTCCAGAGGAGATCCGGGAAATTATAGACCGGTGAGTCTGGACTCCTGGTGCCGGGCAAGATGGTGGGAGGCTATTATTAAGAATAAAATTGCAGAGCATATACAAAAACATGGACTGATGAGACAAAGTCAGCACGGATTTAGTGAAGGGAAGTCTTGCCTCACCAATCTAATGCATTTTTTTGAGGGGGTAAGCAAACATGTGGACAATGGGGAGCCGGTTGATATTGTATATCTGGATTTTCAGAAGGCGTTTGACAAAGTGCCGCACGAAAGACTCCTGAAGAAATTGCAGAGTCATGGGAATCGGAGGTAGGGTATTATTATGGATTAAGAACTGGTTGAAAGATAGGAAGCAGAGAGTAGGATTTGCGTGGCCAGTATTCTCAGTGGAGGAGGGTAGTTAGTGGGGTCCCGCAGGGGTCTGTGCTGGGTCCGTTGCTTTTAATGTATTTATAAATGACCTAGAGATGGGAATAACTAGTGAGGTAATTAAATTCGCCGATGACACAAAATTATCAGGGTCGTCAAGTCGCAGGAGGAATGTGAACGATTACAGGAGGACCTTGCGAGACTGGAGAATGGGCGTGCAAGTGGCAGATGAAGTTCAATGTTGACAAGTGCAAAGTGATGCATGTGGGTAAGAGGAACCCGAATTATAGCTACGTCTTGCAAGGTTCCGCGTTAGGAGTTACGGATCAAGAAAGGGATCTGGGAGTCGTCGTCGATGATACACTGAAACTTCTGCTCAGTGTGCTGCTGCTGCTAGGAAAGCGAATAGAATGTTGGGTTGTTATTAGGAAGGGTATGGAGTCCAGGGTGTGCGGATGTTATAATGCCGTTGTATCGCTCCATGGTGCGACCGCACCTGGAGTATTGTGTTCAGTACTGGTCTCCGTATCTCAAAAAAGATATAGTAGAATTGGAAAAGGTACAGCGAAGGGCGACGAAAATGATAGTGGGGATGGGACGACTTTCCTATGAAGAGAGGCTGAGAAGGCTAGGGCTTTTCAGCTTGGAGAAGAGACGGCTGAGGGGAGGTATGATAGAAGTGTATAAAATAATGAGTGGAATGGATCGGGTGGATGTGAAGCGACTGTTCACGCTATCCAAAAATACTAGGACTAGAGGGCATGAGTTGAAGCTACAGTGTGGTAAATTTAAAACGAATCGGAGAAAATGTTTCTTCACCCAACGTGTAATTAGACTCTGGAATTCGTTGCCGGAGAACGTGGTACGGGCGGTTAGCTTGACGGAGTTTAAAAAGGGGTTAGATAGATTCCTAAAGGACAAGTCCATAGACCGCTATTAAATGGACTTGGAAAAATTCCGCATTTTTAGGTATAACTGTCTGGAATGTTTTTACGTTTGGGGAGCGTGCCAGGTGCCCTTGACCTGGATTGGCCACTGTCGGTGACAGGATGCTGGCTAGATGGACCTTTGGTCTTTCCCAGTATGGCACTACTTATGTACTTATGTACTTATGTAGAAAAGGCAGCTGAAAGGAGATATGATAGAGGTCTATAAAATAATGAGTGGAGGTTGAACGGGTAGATGTGAAGCGTCTTTTCACGCTTTCCAAAAATACTAGACTAGGGGGCATGCGATGAAGCTACAATGTAGTAAATTTAAAACAAATCGGAGAAAATATTTCTTCACTCAACGTGTAATTAAACTCTGGAATTCATTGCCAGAGAATGTGGTAAAGGTGGCTAGCTTAGTGGAGTTTAAAAAAGGTTTGGACGGCTTCCTAAAGGAAAAGTCCATAGACTGTTATTAAATGGACTTGGGGAAAATCCACTATTTCAGGGACAAGCAGTATAAAATGTTTTGTACATTTTGGGGATCTTGCCGGGTATTTGTGACCTGGATTGGCCACTGTTGGAAACAGGATGCTGGGCTCGATGGACCTTTGGTCTTTCCCAGAATGGCAATACTTATGTACTTATGTAAGCTTGTGCGGCAAGAGCTGACTTGAATTTAGACAAGAGGTTTTATTAACAGGTGAGAGGTTGGGGAGGAGGGTTAGAGTTTGTGTTTAAGCAATGTACCGAAGGAACACAGGACATCAGTTGAATGTTATGTTCATTGTTATGATTTCTTTACAATAAAGTTTTTTTAAAGGCTTTTATTAACGAGAAGATGGAATCAAAGTAATAGAGTATGCCACTAAAAGCAAAACTTATGACTTTCACATTATAAAAGAGTGAGAAAAAGAGTGAGAAGGCATAGAGGGGGATAATCTGCATCGAGCAGCAGGTTCAACCCTATACAGGTATACAGAAGGTGATCCATACAGAGCAGCAGGAACAACCCTAGTTACCTTCCTAGGCAAACTAGATGGGCCATCAATTACTATGTTCCACGTTAGGAGTTACGGACCAAGAAAGGGATCTGGGTGTCGTCGTCGATAATACGCTGAAACCTTCTGCTCAGTGTGCTGCTGTGGCTCGGAAAGCGAATAGAATGTTGGGTATTATTAGGAAAGGTATGGAAGACAGGTGTGAGGATGTTATAATGCCGTTATATCGCTCCATTGTGCGACCGCACCTTGAGTATTGTGTTCAATTCTGGTCCCCGCATCTCAAGAAAGATATAATGGAATTGGAAAAGGTGCAGTGAAGGGCGACTAAAATGATAGCGGGGATGGGACGACTTCCCTATGAAGAAAGACTAAGGAGGCTAGGGCTTTTGAACTTGGAGAAGAGACGGCTGAGGGGAGACATGATAGAGGTATATAAAATAATGAGTGGCGTGGAACAGGTGGATGTGAAGCGTCTGTTCACGCTTTCCAAAAATACTAGGACTAGGGGGCATGTGATGAAACTACAGTGTAGTAAATTTAAAACAAATCGGAGAAAAATTTTCTTCACCCAACGCATAATTAAACTCTGGAATTTGTTGCCGGAGAACGTGATGAAGGCGGTTAGCTTGGCAGAGTTTAAAAGGGAGTTAGACGGTTTCCTAAAGGACAAGTCCATAAACCGCTACTAAATGGACTTGGGAAAAATCCACAATTCAGGGAATAACATGTATAGAATGTTTGTACGTTTGGGAAGCTTGCCAGGTGCCCTTGGCCTGGATTGGCCGCTGTCATGGACAGGATGCTGGGCTCGATGGACCCTTGGTCTTTTCCCAGTGTGGCATTACTTATGTACTTATGTACTCTAGGCCTTTTAATTTAAGGCGGAATGAGGAAGGCTCACCAAGCTCCATATTCATAGAAGGGGAACACTTGCCTAGTGGGTAAAAAAAAGAATAGTATTCCACTGCTGAATGAGTCAGTCCACATGAAGATACTGAGGTTCAAAAACTTAAAAGAGAAATTCATATGCTTCAAACAAATATACAGCCTCATATTATCATTTCAAAATAATAGATAAAAATATTCTGCACTGGATCCTAAGAATGGTCAGATGTAAAGGCCTCCTACTGGCACAGAGCAGTTTCATTGTCACACTCATGTGCCTTGATCACTAGTTGAGTGCTACTGTAAGACTATCAGGATTTCCAAATGCAGCAGGAAATCCGCCCATAAATCCCATCCCTTGGAAATCTGTCCTGTACCTGGGCTCCATCTCCAATTTCCAGTTAAGACACAACAGTCACAAGAAGTGGCATTTCACTTGTACTCTGTGCATAGTTTAAGAAAGGGTTTGAAAAGAAGATTGATAATGTAAAGGATTCTTTGGATACCGATTTTTAAAATGGGCTTATGGGTAGTGCCTCTACTCTGAGTAATTTAGATAGTAACAGTGGCGTAACCACAGGTGGGCTGGGTCCCACCCACTTTGGGCTCAGGTCCACCCAACAGAAGCACACATTTAGCAGTAGCTGGTGGGGATCCCAAGCTCCACCAGCTGAAGTCTTCCCCCTGATGGTAATGAAAACGCTACTCTCCACAAAACCGGCATGTGCGAATGTTCAGCTTTCAGCGCATGCCTACTGCAGACTGCCAAGGTGGAAAGAAGTGTTTTCCCGCCAGCTGAGATATTTGTTTGTTTGTTTGGGGGGGGGGGGGAGAACACTTGGTGCCCACCCACTTTTTGCCTAGGTCCACCCAAAATCTGGTGTCTGGCTACACCCCTGAATGGTAATTTTTCTTTAGTGCCAGATTAGTGGTTCCTACTTCGAGTTATCAAGAGCCATCAGCAGGTCAGGTTTTTAAGATATCTCTAATGAATATGTATGAAAGGGATTTGCATGCCTACTACTAACATGGTAGTAACCTGTTGGTGGCCCTCAAGGACTGACATTGGGAATCATTGTACCAGATGATAAGTTGTCAACTGTTCTGGAGTCTACACCATCTTTGGAGACATTTCTTTTGCCCTCTTTGGACCAGTTGAGCCACTTCTTGGTTGTTCTTAACCACAGAGTTCCCCTGATGATGTAGTTCAAGATTATTTGATTAAAGAAGTGAATAATCTTTTACTACCCTCACTTTTGTCTATAATGTGCTCCTCTTTGACAGAAGATATTTTTATAGCTATGTTGAAAGGTGCACTGATTATGCCAATTTCAAAAAAGGGTATTCAGTAAATCAGGGGTCCTCATATCCAGTCCTTGAGACCCACAACTCAGCCTGGTTTTCAGGATTTCCACAACGAATATGTATCAGATCTATTTGCATTCACTGCTTTCATTGCATGCAAATAGTTCTCGTGATGGTCCTATTGCATTTTAAGTCATTCATACTTACCTTTAATGTGCAAATTAATGGAGAAAGTAGTAGTATCAGGAGGACAATCAGTTTTGGTCACCTTGACAATTGGAATTTCATATGATACAGCACAGAAACAGCTCTGCTTTCTATAATTGACCAGCTTAACAAGGCACAGGTGAAAGGTTCAAATTGTTTTGTTACATTATTGAATCTGTCAGCCTCTCTTGACACCATCAACCATGATATTTTACCAAGCCTGTGGACCTAGAAGCATCATCTTATGTTATTTCACCTCCATTATAAGAGATCATATGCAATGTGTTCAATGAACACATAGAGGGGCATAATCGAACGGCGCTAGCCAAATAAATGGCCGGTCATCGCTATGGCCGGCGCCGCAAACAGAGGAGCAAACCGTATTTTTGAAAGGAGATGGCCAGCCATCTTTCATTTCGATAATACGGCGGGACCTGGCCAAATCCAGGATGGCCAAAGTATAGGCAATAGGCCGGCCTCAGATATTCCATTATCGTACTTGAACACGGCTAAATCAAATGTGCCCAAAGTATAGGAAAAATATGGTACTATATACTTCTCAATCTCCCTTATAGTTTCCCCTACTTGGATGTCCACAACTACATGCACTGTACTTGCGGACCATGCAGTTATGGGAAATATAACGAACATACTCATTTTATTGTATATATATATGAAGTTCGCACACTTGCTAATGATCCATATAAGGAAAACTCTGCACGTAGGCCCCGCACGCATGATGGCCATGCGTCACAGCCGGCCATATGTGGAGCCATTAAACATGTCAAGACGTGCACGTACTGACCTATCCATATATGGAATGGCGAACCATATATGAAGTCATGCGTGTAAGGCCGGCCATCACGCATGGCCGTCCATATAAAGTGCTGCATGCTTTACAACAGCTATTCAGAACATCATGTCTCGAAGAAGAGAGCCAAATTTCAGCGTAGCTGAAAATCTGCTGCTTGTGCACCTGTGTGTAAGGCACAGAAGAATCCTTTTCTCCACCACCACCACCTGCCCCCCAGGGCTGTCTGCATCCGAACCTGGGGAGAGATAAGGGACAGGTTGGAGAGGTAAGTGTTTGCCCCCTCCCCTCCTGGCCTATCAGGACCCCCTCCTTTAGCTACACATATAAGAGCTCTCTCAGCACTGTAAGCACAAACTGGAGTCTGCATTCAAGGGTAAGCAGTGATGTGCACATGCACATTCATTAATAGAATCTATGTACTAGCAAAAAGCAAAAACACAAACGGTACTCTCTGTCCTAGCGCCCACCTCAATGACATCATCTGTAGCTATGTAATGTGTGCCCCCCCCCAGTTGCTGCAGGAAGTGTCAGCAATGAGGCAGGAGATGGGGGCAATGTGGCAGGCTAATGAGCAACACCATAGGGCAGTGAGGCTGCTCCTGGTGCTGCTCATTAGCCTCCTGCACACAGCCATTCAGGGAGGAGGACGTGGCCGGCACTAAAGGACATTTGGGGGAGAGGGGGGAAATTGTACATAGTTATATTTTTTGTGTTGTGAAATAGAAGTTTAATATTGTTGATATAACAGGGTGTGTGTCTCTACTTTGTGCACTACATATTATGAAATGCTGGGGTTGATGTGAGAGGAGGCAGCAATATGGATTGCATGGCAGGTGAACTGTGACAGAGAAACGTTGGGACATATGTGACCATACAGAAGGCCACCTGTTCCTTCCAAACTGCATGGCTGGGAGAAAGAGAATTGGGGGCAGTGAGGGAGCACATCACACACAGCAATGAACTCCTGGAGGGTAGAGAATGGAGAGTTGATCGCAAGTAGAAAATGCAGAGTATATGCTAAGCTACCAGCTAACATCCAGTCTGAAACCAAACCCACACACCAGTTATCTTTCAAGAATTGGCAAAACAGTTCCCACCCCCCTAAAACAAAAAAAACCCCCAAACCCCAAACAAACAAGTGTACACAAGCATACAGTGGGAAAAACAAGGTTTACTATAACTGGAGCTCAAACGCTTTCAAATACCACCCCATAATGTAAAGAAATACCTCTGAAGTGCAACACAGAGTAAGCTGTTTTAAAGAGGTGCCAATAAAGCAAGTGCAAGCTTCCAAATGGGAACAGCAGCTGCAGACGTTTATCATTATCACCCTTAATCGAAGTGAGGACACCCAAAACAGAGCAGCTAGGACCACCCATATTTCCCAAACCTATAATCAAAATTAAGCCGGCCATCTTTGTTTCGATAATATGGTCAGGCCAGCCAAATCTCAGCATTTTGGCCGGTTTTAGATATGGCCGGCATTGATTTCCGCCGATAATGGAAAGTAATGCCAGCAATCTCAAACCCGGCCAAATGCAAGGTATTTGGTCGTGGGAGGAGCCAGCATTTGTTGTGCACTCGTTCCCCTGACATGCCAGGACACCAACTGGGCACCCTAGAGGGCACTTCTACAAAAGTAAGAAAAAAAATTACAATAGCTCCCAGGTGCATGGCTCCCTTCCCTTGGGTGCTGAGCCCCCTAAATCCCCCCCAAAACCCACTCCCCACAACTCTACACCATTACCATAGCCCTTATGGGTGAAGGGGAGCACCTACATGTGGGTACAGTGGGTTTTGGGGGGGGGGTTGGAGGGCTCAACACTTAGCACCACCTGTAACAGGTAGGGGGGATGGACCTGGGTCTGCCTGCCTGAAGTGCACTACACCCATTCAAAACTGCTCCAGGGACTTGCATACTGCTGTCAGGGAGCTGGGTATGACATTTGAGGCTGGCAAAAAAGGTTTTTTTTGTATTTTTTTAGAGTGGGAGGGGGGTGGTGACCACGGGGGGAGTATGGGGAGATCATCCGCCATTCCCTCCGGTGGTCATCTGGTCAATTGGGGCACCTTTTTGAGGCTTGGTCATGAAAATTAAAGGACCAGTAAACCTGGTGAAATACTGCTGAACGCTGCTTTTTTTTTTTCCATTATCCATGAAAGCCGGCCATCTGGTAGCCACGCCCATGTCCTGCCTTCGCTACGCTGCCAACAAACCCCCTTGAACTTTCGCTGGCGAGGCGACTGGAAAGCGGTGATGCTGTCAAAAAAGCCGCTTTCGTTTATATTGATTTGGCCGCTTTTGCGAGATCGACGGTCATCTCCCGATTTATGTTGGGAAATGGCCGGCGATCACTTTCGAAAATAAGCTTGATCTGTATTCCTCTTTAGAATCCAGCTTAGAAGATAATGGTAAGAAAATTCTAGATTCTGTTCAAAATTTGCTCAAATCCTGGTCACTTCTTAGTCTTTCTTGGTGGGGCAGATAAGACGCAATTTAAATGATGATTACACCAAAAATAAATTTTATTTTTAGTATGATGAAAAAAATCAATACCATACTGTGCCAGTTCCTCTGAGCAGGTACTCCTCCAAAAATTGCACTGAAAATTCTTAAGAATTAATACCGGTGTCTCCTTTCCAGATTTTTTGATTTATCTCAAAGCTTTTATTTTATAGAAAACCTTGAGATGGAAACGTCATATCTCAGAGGAGTCTGACTACTTACCTGTTTGGCTGTGTATTGAATAGGCTTTATGTTCTCCATACTATATACAATCCCACGTTCCGCTTGCTTTACTGGATTATTTGAAAAGTGATATCCTAATATATACCTCATTTACATGCATGTCTCAACTGGACAATCTCGTGGATACTCTTACTGATACCACTATTTACTCAACCATATGGAATAATCCTAATCTTTGCATCAATCACAAAACCATTATATGGAAAGACTGGTATCATAAAAGAATTTGATCACTGGAAAACATCTTACACCTGAAATTTTTCTCATGCTTACAGACTCAATTTGGCCTCCCAAAGAATCAATTCTTCTGCTGGTTGCAATTAAAACACTGTCTAGAAGCATCAAATTAAGTGGACTTGTTAACCAATTCACAACCATCCCTTCCCACATTTATATCTACATTATACCAAAAGGGACATGTAGCATCCCAAATTTACACATTTATCAGAGACTCTACATTCACGAAGAAAAGCATTATACAATCAGCATGGGAAACAGATGTTCAATACACTCTACCAGGAAATCATTGGGAAAAACTCTGGTCTAAAGTAAGCAGATCCATCTCCTCAGCCAGTACATTACAATATTTATACTTTCTACATCATAGAACTTTGTGGACTCCTCAATGCTTAGTAGCAAAATTGGCTACAGGAAATATATGTTGATCTTGTAAAGTTCAACAGGGTACACTTTTTCATATGCTAGATGAGTGTCCTTTAACCCATGCTTTTGGTCTCAAGTTATCCAGATAATTTCTTCTGCGTTAAATATCTCCATTATACCTTCTTCTAAATTGATGATTTTTAAATCCCTTTCTTTAGAGATAGATCTAAACGAATATGACTCAAAACGTTTGGATATTTTACTGACCATAGCATTATAAACAATTCTTTTAAACTGAAAAAACAATGCAAATCTCAGTATTCATTTCTGGTGGCACTCAGTCCTCCAGATTCACAAATCTGAACCATCTCTAGCAGATAAACTTAAAACTACCATTAATGTCAACAAGGTTTGGTCTTCTGTGAAGAGTTACTTAGAGAAGATCATTATATCCTGATGTTGATTTTTATGAATACATAGTGCATGTTATTTCTGATCCTACAATTTAACCTTTTATTTTTGTTACATCTGTACCCTGCGCTTTCCCACTCATGGCAGGCTCAATGTGGCTTACATGGGGCAATGGAGGGTTAAGTGACTTGCCCAGAGTCACAAGGAGCTGCCTGTGCCGGGAATCAAAATCAGTTCCTCAGTTCCCCAGGACCAAAGTCCACCACCCTAACCACTAGGCCACTCCTCCATTCTTCTGTTCTCTGATCTTTACTTTTCTTCATACTTTTATCTATATTGGAGGTCACTTGGTAGCTTGCAACTCCCCATTCCCCCATATTTTTTTCATTTTTCTTTATACATTTTGTAATTTACTTTTTAAAATTTTTCAATGGTGATCTGTTTCACTAGTTGATGTGATATATTGCACGGTTGCTGTTACTAAGCTAAAACTAAATATAAGATACATGGCTGTTTATAGCAATTGTGCTGTTCTTAGTTATATAATTCTCTGTTCTAGTTGTTCATTCTCATGCAAGACGATTTTTGTCAATATTGTTCAATCATTGTGGGGCCCTTTTACTAAGCCACGTAGGTGCATACGTGCGTCCTACACGAATCAATTTGGACTTACTGCCTAGCTACCGCGTGGCCTGGGCAGTAATTTCATTTTTTTACGTGCATCTGCTAGGAGCACCGGAAAATAATTTTTATTTTCCTGCGCGTGGTGGAAACCGGGCAGTAATCATCATTATATGCTCTTAGATGATTACCGCACGGTTACCAAGTGAGACCTTACCACTGAGTCAATGGGTGGCAGTATGATCTCAGACTCAAAATGGATGTGCGCCAATTTTTATTTTGCCGCATGTCCATTTCGGCAAAAATTTTAAAAAGGCCTTTTTTTATAGGTGCAATGAGAAATGGATCTGTGCGTGCCCAAAACACACGCATACACAAGCGCAGCCCATTTTTCAGCGCACCTTAGTAAAAGGACCCCTGTATAACTTATTTTTTCCTTTTTCTACTTTCATTGTTGGTTAATAATAGTGAATAAAAATACTTGGAATTAACCATAGCAGCAGCATTTTTTTAATGCCAGCCACCACAGATAAATATAATCCAGAAATTCAGTGCCAGTACACAAGTGCCTGGATACAAGAAGGAGCTGAATATCTGCATTGACTGCAGACTGGTGGCACTATCTGGTAAAGGGTGATATCTAAGCCATTAACTGGATAGTAATCCAGATAGTCAGGACAGCCTTTTTGCTATATTAATCTTATCCAGATAGCTATCCATTTAGTGGACTGAGGGGGGAAGTTATCCAGTGGCGTAGCTACGTGGGGCCACGGGGGCCTGGGCCCCCATGGATTTGGCCCTGGACCCCCCTGCCAACAACCCTCTCGACCCCCCTCCCACTGCCAACCCTCCCCCACAGCCACAGTTGGCTACCTTTGCTGGTGGGGGACCCCAACCCCCACCAGCCGAGGTCCTCTTCTTCCGGTGTAAGGCTTTGTTCTGTTTCTGTGAGTCTGACGTCCTGCATTACAGGTTTTGGCACTGTATAAGTCATCACAAGGACAAAATATAAGAAAACCAATGGACTGCCAGGAAGCCGGCAAAAGAATCAGTTGGACCGCTAGATGACCGAAGAGTAAAAGGGGAGATCAGGGAAGACAAAGCCATAGCGGAGAGATTAAATGAATTCTTTGCTTCGGTCTTCACTGAGGAAGATTTGGGTGGGATACCGGGGCCGGAAATGGTATTCAAAGCTGACGACGCGGTGAAACTTAATGAATTCTCTGTAAACCTGGAGGATGTAATGGGGCAGTTCTACAAACTGAAGAGTAGCAAATCTCCTGGACCGGATGGTATTCATCCCAGAGTACTGATAGAACTGGAGGCGTGGCCTAGTGGTTAGGGTGGTGGACTTTGGTCCTGAGGAACTGAGTTTGATTCCCACTTCAGGTACAGGCAGCTCCTTGTGACTCTGGGCAAGTCACTTAACCCTCCATTGCCCCATGTAAGCCACATTGAGGCTGCCATGAGTGGGAAAGCGTGGGGTACAAATGTAACAAAAAAAAATGAGCTTGCAGAGCTATTGTTAGTAATATGTAATTAATCCTTAAAATCAAGCGTGGTACTGGAAGATTGGAGGGTGGCCAATGTAATGCCAATTTTTTAAAAAAAGGTTCCAGAGGAGATCTGGGAAATTATAAACCGGTGAGTCTGACGTCGGTGCCGGGCAAAATGGTAGAGACTATTATTAAGAACAAAATTACAGACCACATTCAAAAGCATGGATTAATGAGGCAAAGTCAACATGGATTTAGTGAAGGGAAATCTTGCCTCACCAATCTACTACATTTCTTTGAAGGGGTGAACAAACACGTGGATAAGGGTGAGCTAGTTGATGTGGAGGGGCATAATCAAACGCGAACACCTATCTCCATGGGCGTTTATGTCCGAAAACGGATACGTGAAGAGGTGGGACAGACCGTATTTTCGAAAAAATGGATGTTTTTCAGCTGGGCGTTTGTTTTTTTTAGCGATAATGGAAACTAAAAACGCCCAGCTCAAAAACGTCCTAATCCGAGCCATTTGGTCGTGGGAGTGGCCACGATTCGTAGTACACTCGCCTCCCTGACATGCCAGGACACCAACTGGGCACCCTAGAGGTCAGTGCGGTGGACTTCAGACAATGCTCCCACATGCATAGCTCCCTTACCAAGGGTGCTGAGCCCCCAACCCCCCTCCCCCAAAACCCACTACCCACAAATGTACAACACTACCATAGCTCTTAGGGGTGAAGGGAGCACCTACATGTGGGTACAGTGGGTTTTGCAGACCTCCCATTTACCAGCACAAGTGTTACAGGTAGGGGGGGATGGGCCTGGGTCCTCCTGGCTAAAGTGCACTCCGGTACCCACTAAAAGTGATCCAGGGACCTGCATACACGCAGGCCTCTAGGACTTGTTGCGCTATTTAACATTGGCACACCAGTTGACACCTGAAGACTAATCTCTCCGAAAACGTCCTTTATTGGAATAAGCACACTTACTTACAGTTAACTGCAGATCAGAGGTTGTGCCCCACTGGCAACGAGTCTCCCTGGTACTGAGATGAGCAGTAGGTCAGAGCTGGCAGAATGCTGTACAATGCCCTCTTTCAGCCACATTCAAGGTAAGAACTAAGTTCTGTAACGTGGCTAACACGTGAAAGGGATCTAAAACTGGCTTACAAAAATGGCCACTACCTCATGGACTACCGGAAACAAAACAGGGCACACTCTGACCCAGTAAGCAGGGGGAAAAGCACCATGGGAGTAGAGCCTACCAACTACCAACATCATGAGCATTTGCCACAAGCTAGTGGAATCACGAAGCCCAATACCCTACACCCACCACAATGCATTGCTGATGTGATTCTGCAGTGCCCTTAACAGAAAAGGTGTCACACTCACCCGAGAGCCACATCAAAACCAGGGAAAGGCTGTCACAGGATAGAACACATTCTGCTGTCATGGAGGTGGGTACGGCATTTGAGGCTGGCATAGAGGCTGGGAAAAAAGTTTTTAAAGTGGGGTTTTTTTGGTGGGAGGGGGACCACTGGGGGAGTCCGGGGAGGTCATCCCTGATTCCCTCCAGTGGTCATCTGGTCAGTTGGGGCACTTTTTTGGGACCTGTTCGTGAAAAAAAGGGTAAAAAAAAAGACGCCCATCTCTCCTCGGCTGATAACCACGCCCCAGTTCCTCCTTCACCACGCCTCCAACACGCCCCCGTCAATTTTACCCGTTTCCGTGATGGATTGCAGTTGGAAACGCCCAAAATCGGCTTTCGATTATACCGATTTGGGCGCCCACGGGAGAAAGACGCCCATCTCCTGATTTGGGACGCAATATAGGCGTTTTTCTCGTTCGATTATAAGCTGGATAGTGTATCTGGATTTTCAGAAGGCGTTTGACAAAGTACCTCATGAAAGACTCCAGAGGAAATTGGAAAGTCATGGGATAGGAGGTAGTGTTCTGTTGTGGATTAAAAACTGGTTAAAAGAAAACAGAGAGTAGGGTTAAATGATCAGTATTCTCAATGGAGAAGGGTAGTTAGTGGGGTTCCCCAGGGGTCTGTGCTCGGACCGCTGCTTTTAACATATTTATAAATGACCTAGAGATGGGAGTAACTAGTGAGGTAATTAAATTTGCTGATGACACAAAGTTATTCAAAGTCGTTAAATTGCGGAAGGATTGTGAAAAATTACAAGAGGTCCTTACGAGACTGGGAGACTGGGCGTCTAAATGGCAGATGACGTTTAATGTGAGCTAGTGCAAAGTGATGCATATGGGAAAGAGGAACCTGAATTATAGCTACGTCATGCAAGGTTCCACGTTAGGAGTCACAGACCAAGAAAGGGATCTAGGTGTTGTCATTGATGATACGTTGAAACCTTCTGCTCAGTGTGCTGCTGCGGCTAAGAAAGCAAATAGAACGTTAGATATTATTTATTTATTTATGGTACATTTCTACCCCACATTTTTCCACACATGCAGGCACAATGTGGCTTACATAAGATTAATAAAATAGATTCACAATACAGAAAGAGATATGGTAAGAGACATTAAACAGGGAAAGGGGTATATCTATATCAGAGAGAAGCAAGTGGAGTCATTAATCGGTAAGAGTATAGGGGGAGTAGGTTAAACCAAATAGGTGAGTTTTCAGCAGCTTCTTGAACAGTTGGTGATCCAATTGCAGTTTTAAGTATTTTGGCAAGGCATTCCAATTCTTAGCACTGGAGTAGTGGAAAGACGAAGCGAAGATTGATTTGTATTTGATGCCTTTACAATTTGGGAAGTGCAGGTTGAGATATGAACGTGAGGTGGCCACTGCGTTTCTGGGTGGGAGGTCAATAAGGTGAAGCATATACTCCGGAGCTTGCCCGTAAATGATTTTATGAGTTAATAAGCAGATTTTAAAAGAGATGTGTTCCTTCATAGGCATCCAGTGGAGAAGGAAACGCAGAGGTTGAGCATGTTCAAAATGTGATTTTCCCAGGATCAGTCTCGCCGCTGTGTTTTGTGCAGTCTGGAACTTTTTTAAAAGATAGTCGTGGCAACCTGCGTAGATCCCGCTGCAATAATCCAGGTGAGATAGCACTAACCAATGAACAAGGGTACGAAACAGTTCTCTAGTTAGGCAGTATCTAATCTGCCAAAGCCTCCACATTGCATTATTAGGAAAGGAATGGAAAACAAAAATGAGGATGTTATAATGCCTTTGTATCACTCCATGGTGCGACTGCACCTCGAATATTGTGTTCAATTCTGGTCGCCACATCTCAAAAAAGATATAGTGGAATTAGAAAAGGTGCAGAGAAGGGCGATGAAAATGATAAAGGGGATGGGATGACTTCCCTATGAGGAAAGGCTAAAGCGGCTAGGGCTCTTCAGCTTGGGGAAAAGGCGGCTGAGGGGAGATATGATAGAGGCCTATAAAATAATGATTGGAGTTGAACGGGTAGATGTGAAGCATCTGTTTACGCTTTCCAAAATACTAGGACTAGGGGGCATGCGATTAAGCTACAATGTAGTAAATTTTAAACGAATTGGAGAAAATATTTCTTCACTCAACATGTAATTAAACTCTGGAATTCGTTGCCAGAGAATGTGGTAAAGGCAGTTAGCTTAGCGGAGTTTAAAAAAGGTTTGGATGACTTCCTAAAGGAAAAGTCTATATACCATTATTAAATGGACTTGGGGAAAATCCACTAATTCTGGGATAAGCAGTATAAAATGTTTTGTACTTTTTTGGGATCTTGCCAGGTATTTGTGACCTGGATTGGCCACTGTTGGAAACAGGATGCTGGGCTTGATGAACCTTTGGTCTTTCCCAGTATGGCAATACTTATGTACTTATATGCTGTAAAGGAAATTAAGGGTCTACATACACTTTATAGCAGGAGCCCTCAAATCCAGTCCCCCAGGTCAACAACCCAGCCTGGTTTCAGAATTTCCACAATGAATATATATGAAACCTATTTGCATGCAGTGGAAGCAATGAATGTAAATGGATCTCGTACATATTCATTGTGGAAATCCTGAAAACTAGCCTGGGTTGTGGACCTGAAGGACTGGATTTGAGTACCCCTGCTTTGGGCATCTAGTTTTAGGCACCCCAGTTATATAATTGCCCTCATGGTCTTTTTAAGTAGTTATGGAATGTTCTTACGCAGGACATGAGCGAAACTGAAGACAGTTCTTTTTTAGGAGGCCTTTGGCTTGTAGTGAGTAATGTTATGTATATTGATCCCTTTTTTGGTTAGAATAGAATTTTAAGTTGTGATTTAACTGAATGCCCCAAAAGTTATGACTACAATAGAAATGAATACATAAGTAAGAATAGAAGAGAAGTTATATACCTGGAAAGTCTCTAACATATTTCAAAATTAACAGATTAAAATGATTTGAATCCTGACACCCAGCATGAATGTGACGGACTAGGATGAATTGTTTAATTTTTAAGCCTGGAGGGAAGGATAGGATATAAAGGTTGTTACAATATCTTCACGTTACAGTACATAGTTCTGCACTGCACACTGTGACTCTACTACGTAAGCAATCAGGTTTCTTTAAAAGCCATGCTGAAATTTAATGCTTGACACTAGAGGGCAGCAATTCAGTTCTGATCAGTCGTCATGGAACCTCGCCTGACAAAAGGTTTTCTAGGGGTTTTCTAGAGGTCACACTGCATGCAATTTATTGATAAATGTATCACTCATGTTCTGGGGCCAGAACGAAATAGTGCCTGAGGCAGCAGCTTATAGTATCATTTGAAAAAAAAAGGCAGGAATAACTTATCTAAAGAAAGGCTACCTCTCTACAGACTATCACTTCACATCTCTAGGAGAGTAGTGGGCTCACAGAACCTAGCCAAGGGGAAAAAAGAATATGTACAGAGCTCTAGAGATATTATAGCAGCACATAACACCTACACATATGCTGGAACCTGTTCTATGGCTATGGAAAGACATGAGGGTTACCTAACAGCTAGGCACAGCTGTACAGCTAGAAAAAGAGATATTGAGACATAAAGTGATTTCAACTATTGAGGAAGAAGAACCCTCACGGTCATTTTCAATGTGGCTTCATGAGGACGAATCACCTAATATACAAACAGAACTTACATATCAAATATAAACCACCACTGAACTTAAATCATTTCTTAAATAATGCAATTATTTCAAAAATATACTCCAGACCACAGTACAACACATTAAATAACTACATACTGGGAGGATAAAACCCCTGGCTCAACTCAAGCGTGGTTATCCAGCAATGGCCAAAACCCACCATCTTTAATAGACTCCCATATGCGTGTTAATGCCCAAACCAACATGCCTCTAAATTGGATACCAGTATCCCCTATACTATCAAATACAAAACTAATAACCAAGCCAGAGCTACAACTGAATTTTAGCATTACACGTACTCAAGAGTGATTGCCACACACAGCATGCTCATTACAATAATATATCAATGTTACCTACATCGTATGCCATTGCACTTTCTTATTTAAGCCATTAGGTATAATAGTGTCCCATGCAAAAATGAACTTCTGTTCCTTACATAACAGTACCTCAGAAACATCCCAATCTCTGGGCAGACTAACACGCTCCAAAACCAAAATCTTAACATCTTCCACCGAATGATCCAATGCTTTGCTAATGGAGCTGATATTTTTTTTTTGTCCTGATGCAGCTGAGATGTTCTGCAATTCTAACTTTAACTGATTGTTTAGTTTGTCCACTGGGACAAATGATACATAAATCACTTGATTTGAGGAACAATCTGTATGCATACGGAGATGAAATTGACCGAAGAATTACTATCTTATCAGCCTCTAATGCATGTGTACAATAAATTCATTGGCCACATCGAAAATTACCATGAAGTTTTTCTTCCTCAATAGTTGAAATCACTTGTTGTCCCAATAATAATTCTCCAATATTTATGCTTCTCTGATAACCATGCTTGGAAGTTGTACTTAACTGAGAATGTACACTTAAAATAGACCAATGTTTGCAAATAACATCTCTGATCTTACTTGAATTAGATGAAAAAGGATGAAAGATGACCAAAGGAGAATCAGACCGAGCTTGCAGCAGAGTAAGCAATCGCTCTCTGTGTGTATACGAAGCTATTTTATACCCTTTTCTAATGACACCTACTGGATAACTGCATTGATTAAATCTATCCCTCATTCCAGTTGCTTGTTTTTTAAAATCTTGTAAATTGGAGCAGGGTTTCCTCAGTCTGAAAAATTGAGTAACAGGGATGCTGTCTGTTAGTGATTTGGAATGGTGGCTAGAATAATGCAATACATAATACTATCAGATTTTTTGCAGTGTATGGTAGTCACAAACTGGGGGGGGGGGGGGGGGGGGGGGGTCACAGCTGGCCGGAACCATATTTTCGAAAAAGATGGCGGGCATCTTTTTTTCGATAATACTGTTTAGCCCAGCCAAATGCCAGAGTTTGCCGGATTTGAGATGGCCGGTTTTGTTTTTCAGCGATAATGGAAAAAAATGATGCCGATCTCAAACCCCGTGAAATCCAAGGCATTTGGTCGTAGGAGGAGCCAGCATTTGTAGTGCACTGGTCCCCCTGACATGCCAGGACACCAGCCGGGCACCCTAGGGGGCACTTCTGAAAATGTTTAAAAATATACAAATACCTCCCAGGTTCATAGCTCCCTTACCTTGGGTGCTGAGCCCCCCAAATCCCCCCCAAAACCCACTCCCCACAACTTTACACCACTACCATAGTCCTTATGAGTGAAGGGGGGCACCTACATGTGGGTACAGTGGGTTTTGGGGGGGGGGGGGGTTGGGGGGCTCAATACTTAGCACCACAAGTGTAACTGGTAGGGGAGGGATAGACCTGGGTCTGCCTGCCTGAAGTGCACTGCACCCATTAAAAACTACTCCAGGGACTTGCATACTGCTGTCAGGGAGCTGGGTATGACATTTGAGGCTGGCATACAGGCTGGCAAAAAAGGTTTTTATTTTTATTTTTTTAATGTGGGAGGGGGTTGGTGACCACTGGGGGAGTATGAGGAGGTCATCCCCCATTCCCTCTGGTGGTCATCTGGTGAGTTGGGGCACATTTTTGAGGCTTGGTCATGAAAATAAAAGGACCAAGTAAACCCGGCGAAATACTGGTTAACGTCGCTTTTTTTTCCATTATCCGCAAAAGCCCGGCCATCTGGTAGCCACGCCCATGTCCCGCCTTTGCTATGTCGCCGACACGCCCCCTTGAACTTTCGCCGGCTTGGCGACGAGAAAGCGGTGAAGGTGTCAAAAAAGCACCTTTTGATTATACCGATTTCGCTGCTTTTGCAAGATCGCCGGCCATCTCCCGATTTATGTCGGAAGATCGCCAGTGATCACTTTCGAAAATAAGCCTGATAGTTGACAAATACAGGCAATTGATCTTCTATACCTTCACAAATTATAATAACATTATCTATATAACGTTTTCATAATCTAACATGTTGGTAATAAATAGAATTATAATTAAAGGTTTCCTCAAACTGTCTCTACATGGTTATCGACTACTGTAGCCCCCATGGCTACTCCCTTTATTTGTAATTAATAACTACCTTCAAAAATTGTTGGACAACAATCTCAGCCATAGTTGTAAGCATTGATAATTTTTCTGCTGACATCGGTACATTAAACAAACCGTTGTGGATCATCTGAACTGCTTGATCCTGAGGAATATTTGTATATAATGCATTGACATCCATGGTGACAAGCAGGCAATTATCCCAGCCATCAATAACGACTGATTCCAACATTTACATAAAATGTAAAGAATCCCGAACATATGAAGAAGCCAATGAAACCAATAGTTTCAAAACATGATCCATTTATTATGATAGTGGCTCTAACAAATAACCACATCCAGAAACAATTGGACGTCCTGGTGATTTCGAAATGGATTTGTGAATCTTTGGCACAAAGTATATATATGGTACTTTCGGACACTGCTGGTGAAGTAAGAATGTGTATTCCTTAAAAGTTATGAGGCCCTCCTAATTTGCCTTGGCCAAAAACTCACCTATCTGTTATTGAAAACCTATTGTAGGATTATTCTGCATTATCTTATAGAATCGGGTATCAGATAATTGGGTCAATGCCTCTTTATGATAATCAACATATTCCTGCACAACTATGCTCCCGCCTTTGTTGGCTCTCTTGATTACAATAGAGGTATCCTTTCTCAAAGATTGCAAAGACTTGTTCTGAGGTAAGACAAGTTATAATAAGTCTTGGAGGGGGACTGCTCCATTCAATGTATATCTTACAAAACAAAACATTCAAACGCCACAATAGATGGATCAGGATTTGCCGGGGCTACCCATGTAGAATATATTTTACCTCTGGTAAATTCCTGATATCTTGCTGTATTGATGTATCCTGAAAAAGCACTTTAAGCTGAAGTAAGCAAAAAAATCTATATAAACTGCAACGAGTATGGAAGACATCATACCTAGATGTAAGAACAAATGATATACCCCAATGCAATACCTCCTCTTCCTCGGGGGGGGGGGGGGCAGATTTCTAGAAGACAACTTAAAGATGCCATTCAGTAATTGAGGATCATTTTCTTGGACTTGCCTACTTTGGCCATCTGGGCGAAAGCGGCTGCTGGTATTACCAACTCTGTTCCTAGTACTCGTAAAAAAGAGTCAAGTAAAAGCTTTGTAATCTACATACACAATGATAGCCTTTATTGAGTGCCACATGGTGAAGGGCTTCCACTCATCAGTCAGCTCCCAAGGAGCTGCCACCAGGCATTATGGCAGCCATTTTCTAATGTCACAGTCTATTTTAGTAAAGATGCACATGCTTAGATGTTTCTGTATGCTGGGTACTGCAGAGAGGTGGCACAAGGACTTGGTGGAGGGTTGGAGGCCTGGCCAACAGATGAGGAAATTGTTTCAGGGATAGATATACCATTTATGGGCTAAGCAATTAACAAGGACTTTTTTCTGTCTCCGTAAATGGAGCACAGGAACACAAAGTAGTGTACAATATACTGTTGCCAACTGTTGAGTGGTCTCAGAGGTTATGACTTGCCTGGATGAAATGTGGTGTAAAGGAAAAAAAAGGTGTGAAAATAAAAATATACATAAAAGGTTGTGCAAATAAAGCTGCCTTTATTTTTACAAAGACCCAACATGGTCACCGTGTTTTGGCTGAACAAGCCTGTGTCAGGAGTCAATGGCAACTCAAGCTGATGATGTACAATTGTAGCATCACAGATACATATAACACAGAGCACAACACTGTGTGCGGTAGCCTGCCGAATCTTGCTGCTAAGACAAGCAACAACAGCTAATGTAAGGCATGTAAAACAATGAGTTAGATATCCTTCTCGTTGTGGGAAACTGAAGTAAAAATCTTTCACCACACACAGTGTTGTGCTCTCTGTTATTTGTATCTGCCTCAAAATCTCTTCAAGTATAGTTGTATTAAACATATAACCATTAGGTATTATAAATTCCTTTAATTAAAGTTTAAAACTACACCCTTAAACAATCAAACTTATGGATGCCTACCATCTTAGTAATTATAATAATGCATATCCCCATTTACACATCTATTTTAACACCATAAACATAACTTGTATCACTCAACACTTATCTCATTGTTTTCCACATGTGTATAGAGTTCATCCCTGTGCTTCAGGTAAATGCATCCAATAGAAAGCCACAGTCCCTTCAAATACCAATTTGGGTCCTTATAGTGCTATAAAATCCTCTTCAAAACCCTTCTTCAACCAATAGCATTCCTAGGTCATCAAGGAAGTATCCCAATAGATACTTGCTTCCCCACAACTCCACTGGTAACGTCCGTTGAAACGTAAACAATCATTATATGTATCTGCGACACTAAAATTATACATCATCAGACTGAGAAATTGACTCCTGAAAACACGGTGACTATGTTGAGTCTTTTTTTTAGTAAAGGCAGCTTTATTTGCACACCCTTTTATGCGTACTTTTAACTCCAGCCTTGTTGTTTTGTGGAGGTTTGGACTTCTTCTTTTTTTGATGTAGCGTACATGGCCATGGACCAGCTGATTTCTACTACAAGCTAAAAACTTTACCACAGCTTAGTAAAAGACCCTTTAACTAAGTGGTTTATAGGTAATTGAAAAACAAGGGAATAAAACAGAAAACATAAGACCACTGGGTAGGGGAAGGAAAATGGGAAGACAAGGGATGGAATAAAACAAATGGAATGAAATTATGCAATTTATAAAGGAGAGAAAAAAAAGAACATGAGATACATAAGGAAATATGGGCAAAGGAAGGTCTGGAAAACCAGGACTGCAATTTCATCAAGATGAAATCAAACAAAATAAAGCATGGAAAAGAAAATAAGATGATACCTTTTTTATTGGACATCCTATATAATAAAACGCACCTCCAACATTCTGAAGCTGACTGCATTGCTGAGGCATTCCTGCTCTCTGTATTCATCTCCTGAATTGACATCACGTACTTCCGGGTTCGACACAAGCAGAAATGACCAACCACACGAGGTTTCTTGGCTTCAGAATGTTGGAGGTGCATTCTATTAAATAGGATTGGTCAGTTCCTTGAAGCACAGCCAGAGCTCAGCGTCCTGCACAGTAACGCTCAGACACCAGAAAGAGAGAGGGGGGGGGGGCCTGACACCAGAGGGGGGGGGGGGGAGGTATCTCTGTCACACACACACACTCTCACACACTCTCACAGTCAATGTCTTTCTCTCACTCTCACACACTCCATGTCTCACACTGTATCATATTCACTCTACACGTGTCACACAGTCTCTTGGTCTCATACACTCAGTCTCACAGAGAGTCTGTGTCTCACAAATACGCTCTCTCTCTCGCACACACTGTATCTGTATGAAACACACTCTATCACACTGTGTCTCACATACGCACTTGCACACACTCTCATTCTCACACACACACTCTCACAGACACACTCGCACCCAGACTCACTCTCTCTCTCTCACACACACACACACACACTCGCACTCGCACATTCACTCTCTCTCTCACACACAGTCACTCTCACATACACTCTCTCAAACATACACACTCCGAGGAAAACCTTGCTAGTGCCCATTTCATTTGTGTCAGAAACGGGCCTTTTTTACTAGTAACTTAATACATTTCTTGATTAGCTTTCGAAGGTTGCCCTTGGACTAACACGGCTACCACACCTCTCTAATCAAGATGAAATAAATTTAACTCCTCTACTACAGTTATGAGGAAATGCCTGAGCAAATAAATAGACTTTGAGTAATGATTTGCATTTGTTAAAAGACTTTTCCATCTGAGTCTCCAAGAGAAAGCATTCCAGAGATTTGGAGCCAGGAAATTAATACAAGCATTATGTGCGTGATCCAATCTAATCATACAGCATGAGAAAACAGTGGGTAGATTATGCTGATAACTAGAGTGTAGGGAATCAAAAGATAGGAGAAAAATAAGGGAAAGCCTGAGTTGGAGGCATGGAAAACAATGGTAAGGATATTACAGAAATTCTGTAAACTACAAGCAGCTAAGGTTCAGACACCAGAAGAGTGACGTGATGATATATCTACCTTTATTGAGAAGTAGCTGAATAAAGATGTTTTGTATAGTTTTAATGCTAACAATTAGTACTACTAGAACTACTACTTATCATTTCTATAGTGCTACTAGATGTACGCAGCGTGGTACACTAAACACATATGAGATAGTTTGCGGGTAGAAATCAGCTGGTGTCAAACATAGAGACACCCAGCTGATGGACCTAGAAAAACAGGCCTATGCTCATGCACTGTTGCAGTCTGCCCCACTCTGACACAGGACTTTCTGTTGTAGGGTTGGGGCAGGTTGCAACAGCACATTTTTTTTTTTAATTTATTTTTCACATTTATATCCTGCTTTCGACCAAAGCGGGTAGCAAATTAAACAGACATAATAAAATAACATTATATAACATCAAACATCTAACATTAAAAAACTATTCTTAAGAAATATACAGAGATAAATCACTGAAATCCATGTACACACTTACAAAATATTGATCATACAAAATATCTAATAGCCTGTTCTTCTAGGCCCCACACTGGCTCTGAATCCACTTTGTCCTTCATCTTTGGAAGGGAAAGAGTGGCAATGGCAGGAGAAAGAGGAAATAGGGGAGTTAAAATACACCACTACTCTCATCCATGACTCTAAGCACATGCCTAGTCTGAAGTAAATAGCGGGCTAGGCTTGACTGAAAATTTTGGTGGGATCATGGTCCTTGTGGCCCACCCTGTTCGGATGCCTATAGATGACAGTATCCACAGCAGAATGGTCTTGAACATCTCTATGCATGCAACTCAAAAGAGGGAGAGGCCATGGGAGGGACATGAACAGGTCACAAGCACTAGCTAAAGCTGCTCATAGTATTACAGATTTTGGGAGATACGCACCTAACGTTTGCACCAGGATTTACACCAGGTGTCAGTTGGTGTCCCCGCAGATTTTTTTTTTCAGAGCCCAAAGTTGGGTTCCATTTATTGAATCTAGTCCTGTATGTCTACAGCCAACTCACTAATCTTCCCTGAACATAGCAGATTAGAAATAAGGTGATAGCAAGTATTTAAATCTTAACCCTTAATTCTCATGTTCATGCCTAGGTTGATTTTAGTGATTCTTATAATAACTGAAACTTCTTAATTCTCTTTTCTGTTCTGAATAGATTGTAAACCCCACAGAGCAAAGACTGTTTCTCTTATGTGTGTGTGCAGCACTGCTTTTGTCTAGTAGGCTCTATAAAGTGTAGTAATAGTAGTAGTAAAATAAACATATACCCCTGATTCTATAAAAGTCACCAAAAATAGTGTGCACAAGCAATTATTGGCATTAATTAGATTTAATTGGGACTTACATGCATAAATTTAGGTGCAGGATCATCACCTAAAGTTTACGCGCGGCGTGGAAATGGGAGGGTCATGGGCTTTTGGGGTGAATCAGGGGCGTGGTTCTGAGTTACACGCATAATTATAGAATAACGGTGCTCTGCACGTAAATTTAGGTGCAGGCATATGGACCGTGTTTTTTGTTGGTACCTAAATTTATACGTTACTTCGCTTATGCGTTTATTCTATAAACCACGCCAAACTTTATAGAATATTGATTAAGCGGGGGTTTTTTTTCCGGTGCCAATTTCTTAGGTGCCATATATAGATTGTAGCCCACAGGGGGCAAATCTATAACTGAGGGCCTCAATTTGGCATCTGAGGGCAAGTGGTAAGATCCTGTTCTCTAAAGGAATGTAGGTGTGTACTTTCTGTTATAGAGTACTACAGAGCTGCCAAAGAGACCTGATCTGTGAGGGAGATTTTAACACACATCCTATCCTGAGTCTTGCCACACTCTACCCCGGTCCTGCCCACTCCATCTCCTGGCTCTTACAGGGATCTTCCAGCCCAACACAAAATTTGTGTTTTGCCCCTTGGGCGTCATCAGGAGCTGTCAGCGAAATGTCAAACATTCACATCTTTAGGGAGACATAGCTGAAAATCCCAGTCTATTGTTCCATTACTTCAAAAAGCAGCCTTACACATGTTGATAAGATTTGTTGAAATGAATAAACTGTACTAAATTTATAATGACATTAATAATTATTGTAGAAACGTTCTTTATAATTGATTTGCTTTACTGGAAGTGTCATTTTTCTGTGATGTTTCCAGTGGTTTGGCAGCACCACACTGCAGGTCACATTGTTGTCTGAATGATCTCAATCCATGTTTTTCTTTTTTTTTTTTTTCGTTTCTCTTAATGTCTAGACTCTTCTTCCCCACTCCCCTCTCCCCCAGAAATCAGTGAATGGAATTTGTATGCAAACTGAGAACACTCTTACATGAAGATTCATAGTGTTATGCAACTCCCTTGAGCATTTTAGCCTTGTTAGAGTGGAAATAAAATTCTCAGCTGTGTGTCTGAAATGTGCGCTAGCTGTTACTTGCTCTGTTGTGTTCAGTTTTCTTCTGAGAGCTCCTGGCATGCACCACTGATTCTATTTGAAAACCAGTCAAAGGGGCTTTCATTCTGAATTTACCAGGCTCCTGCTCCTTTATGTTCCTGTGCACTGCTACTGCATTTCACCACCAGATAAGTACATAAGCACCATGCTGGGACAGATGATTCTCTGGCTTCTGTAACTCTGTGTTAACAGTACCAGCAGTTAAGAATATGTTATTTATGTAGTTCATTTTAAATATCTCTATGGGTGTTGCTTTCATTGATTCTGATAGACACCCTCAGAACCATATTATCGGAATTCTAAAAAAAAAAAATGCTCATCAAATACATTTATCCTTGTTTTATACTTTTCCAGCTGGCTCTATCACTGTTACTGTATCTTGAAGAGTAAGAGTATGGTGTTCTTAAATACATCATATCATTTTCCTTCAACATCTAGATTGACACGCAAAGACAGTAAAGGGCAAATATTCAGGGGCCCTTTTACAAAGGCACTCTGAAAAATGGCCTGCGGTAGTGTAGATGCGTGTTTTGGGCATGCGCAGAATCATTTTTTCAGCACACTTGTAAAAAAAAATGCCTTTTCTAAAATTTTGCTGAAAATGGATGTGCAGCAAAATGAAAATTGCTGCGTGTCCATTTTGGGTCTGAGACCTTACCACCAGCCATTGATCTAGCGGTAAAGTCTCACGCGGTAACCAGGTGATAATGACCTATGCGTGTCAAATGCCACTTGGCGCACATTCAATACGTGCACTATGTTACTATGTTAGATGCGCGTATCGGACGTGCACCAAAAATGAAATTACCGCAAGAACCACGCGATAGCCATGCGGTAACTCCATTTTGGCAGGCATTGGGCGCGCATAGATGCTTATGCAGCTAAGTTAGTTTCTGCTGTGCTTCTGTTTAACAAGTATGTGGCTTATAAAAAGTGCCGTCAAATAATTATAAATAAATTAAAAAAAGGCCACGGCTTAGTTAGGATAGAAGCTGCCTAACTGCCGATGATGTCAGGCAGACAGATTTCTGCTAATTGTTAATACCACAATGAACAATGCCAGCAGTGAGAACACTTGACACACTAATGAGACTGGAAACAGCACTAAAAATTTAGTCTTATTACTGCTGAATTTCTAATGATGTTACATACACCTACGGTAAAAATGGCCTTAGTGTGCAGGAAAAACCTTAGTAAGGGCACGCTAAGGCCACTTTTTATCACAGCTTAATAAAAGGACCCCTTACTAGTAGATTTAAAGTGGACTTTTTAAAAAGGGATTGTGGAGGTGGCACAAGAAGGGGAGGTGGGGAGAATGTTATTAAGATTGTACTTTGAATATTTTTTATTTGGAGGAATATATCATTTTCATTTTGACTGCAATCTTTTGCTTTGTACTATTGTAACATATCATGACCAGGCTGCCTCCTGATTGTGGAAAGTCCAGTGATCCTCAGTGTTCACTTGCAGGGTCGCTTCTCCTTCACATAGGGGGCCTTTTACAAAGCTGGCTTACTGCGTGCTCAACATGAGTTACTGCCAGTGGTGTGCTGGAGCAGGCTCTCACAGGCTCGCAAGAGCCGGTTGTTAAGTTTTTAAGAATTTTGGGAGCTGGTTGTTAAAGTAGGGCCCTCCATGGCTACTTTAACAACTGGCTCCCAAAATGTGGGCTTGGGCCCCCTGCTGAATTCTCTTTTACTTTGCTGGTGGGGATGCTGAGCCCTGCCAGCCAAGTAAATAGACTGCTGCTGCTCCCTGCTCCTTGTTTCCAGCTCTGAGCAGCAGGCTGGGACTTCTCCAGCATATGTGAGAAGTTTCAGCATGCTGCTCAGAGCAAGACGTTGGGAGTGGTGGCAGTCCATTTATTGGCTGCCAGCAAAGGTACGCCTAGTGTACCTGCACGAAGGGAGGGAGGAGAGAGAGGCAAGTGTTGCTTCCCCCCCCCCACCCCCCCGGCCCTTCCAACTGCAGAGCTGGCTAAGTCCGGAGAAAGAGCCTGTTGTTAAAAGTTTACCAGCACACCCCTACCAACCCAATGCGGGCACCGGTGGCAGTTCTTGCCCCAGCGCGCCATTTCTCATGCTGGGGAAAATAGGGCTGTAATTTTTAGCGCGGCATTAATTTGGCAGTAATTGGGCAGCACCGTGTGCTACCTGGTTACTGCCGAGTCAGAGTTAGAGCCCTTACCGCCACCTCAATGAGTGGCAGTAAGTGCTACCCTTTGCATGGCCACATGGTAAGATCAATCTTACCACATGTCCATGGCTATTTTTCAGCTTTTTTTACCTGCTATGTTAAAAAGGGCTGCAGCGTGTGCCAAAAACAGCCCCTGCAGCTTGGTAAAAGGATCCCAGAATTTCTCTCCTACAGGATTGCTTGGCTGGCAACCTCAAATAGGTTCCATGATAGCCTGCTTTGGCACCCTCTTATCACCATGTATATCTTTTTGCCGGGTTCTTGAGGCCTGGATTGGCCACTGTCGGAGACAGGATGCTGGGCTTGATGGACCCTTGGTCTTTTCCCAGTATGGCGGTGCTTATGTTGTTATGTTCTTATGTTCCCTGTCCCTCATCACCCGGCCCTCCTTATCTCTCACTTAACCCACCCCACCCTCATCCTGTTAGACTGTCACTGAAATGCTTTGATGTTTCACTTATATATACTGTTATGTATCAACATTTGCTTATTTCTGATCTGATGAAGAAGGGCTACCTTCGAAAGCTAATCAAAAAATGCATTGTTAGTCCAATAAAAAAGGTATCATCTTATTTTCCTTTCTATGTTTTATTTTATTCTGTCTCTACTGTTTACATGTTAGCCTTCAAATAAAAGTCTCTTCAGTTAGCTTTATTTCTACCAGTGAAAATAACTCGAGTGCATTCATATTATTTTCTCAAGTACTGTATTTTTAAATGCACAGGACTGGGTCCAGCACTGATTCTCCAACAGTACTGGTATTTTCCCAAACGACTCCTGCAACTTGCTGGATTAAAACAATAGGCAAAATATATACTCTCACACAGGGCTGTGGAATCGGTACACCAAACCTTCAACAACTCCTCTATTTTTCGACTGTCCAACTCTGACTCCTGCTCCTACTGATGCTAGGCTTTAAAATTTTTTTATTCTTTACCTAACGTACTGTTAAATATAACATATTTACCAGTACTTTAGATCTAGGACATAGATAGATAGATAGATAGATAGATAGATAGATAGATAGATAGATTTACCATATATTATAATATGTTTTTATTTTGAAACTAGAGTCAGAGTTGGTACATTTTTACTGACTCCAACCCAAAATTGCTTCCAGCTCCAAATCCATGACTCCAATTCTGACGAGCTCCACAGCTCTGTTCTCACAGTTCAATTAGTAGGGCTTGCCACTGTCTTTAGACTTGAAAGATCCCTTTCAGCTCCAGCTGGTTATAAACTAAGGGGTCCTTTTACCATACTGCAGTAAAAAGGGGCCTGCGGTGGCAGCTGTTTTTGCTATGTGCCAGGGCCCTTTTTAACCACATGGCCATGCGGTAAGATTATTTTTTACTGCATGGCCATGTGGTGGGGGGAGGGGCACTTTAGCTGTTCAGTTTCCTGGCATTTCTGTGCTACATTCCAAATATTCCATCTGTAAATCAGTGGCATAGTCAAAGGGCGGGGGTCTTGGGGGCCTGGGCCCCGCCAGTTTGGGCTCAGGTCCTCTCCTCAACCAAAGAACCTGTTGAATGGCTGACAGAAATGCCTAATTCCCACCAGCCAATGAAATCTGCCTGGAATTGCCCCAGTGCTGCTTCAACAGCGAAGAAGTTGGCGGCCTCCTTTCAAGCCATCAACACCGGTACTTCTTGTCCATGCCCCGTTCGCACATGAACTGAGTGCCAGCGTTGGCAACTGGAAAGGAGGCTGCCAATTTCTTCACTGCTGAGGCAGCACTGGAGCAGTTCCAGGCAGCGGTCGGATCTCATTGGCTGGAGGGAATGCCCAATCCCTGCCAACAAAGGTGAAACTATTAATGTAGCAGCTGGGGGGGGGGGGGGGGGGAGTAGAGAGAAAATATGTTACCCCCTCCCATTCTACTTCTGGGCTCCCCCTCCATTGGTTGCTCTGTTTCCCACAGCACTAGCTCAACTGGAGGACACACATCTATCTTGGTTTCATAATGTATTTTATACTTTCCCAGGAGAAGGAAGGACTGAATTCTCTCTCTCCCTCTCTCAGGAAGCTCTGAGGTGTATTTTCAAAGCACTTAGGCTTACTAAGTTCCATAGGTTACCATGGAACTTTGTAAGTCTAAGTGCTTTGAAAATACACCTTTCTGTGAACCTGGTAAGTTTACCCATCCCTCTCTCTTGGAAATAGCTAGGGATCCTCTCTGAAATTCTTTCTGGCTAAACAGGGTTATTTATTCCAGCAGCGAATCTCAGACCTGCCAAAACTCCTTTCAGCAGTGGCGTACCAAGGGGGGGGGGGGGCGGTCCACCCCGGGTGCCAGTGGGTGGGGGGTGCTCCGCTCCCGCCGCCTCCCATGGCCGTTCCCGCGGCGCCACACATTAAAAAAAAAAACAGCGAAGCAGCGTCGCAGGCAGCGCCTCGTGCCCTGCTTGTAAAAAAAAAAAAAATCAAATCTCCTGAGGATTCTCCTCCTTCCTTCTCCTCCTCGTCTTGACGTCGACTCGGGCCTTCCAATCAATTTGATTGGAAGGCCCGAGTCGACGTCAAGACGAGGAGAAGGAAGGAGATTTGATTTTTTTTTTTTACAAGCAGGGCACGAGGTGCTGCCTGCGACGCTGCTTAGCCGGTGGGGAAGGAGAGGGGCGAAAGGGACTCGGGTGGGGGTGTTCAGAGGGGAGAAGGGGACTGGGGTGGGGGTCTCAGACAGGGGAGGGGAGAAGGGGACTGGGGTGGGGATCTCAGAGGGGAGAAGGGGACTGGGGTGGGGGGTGTTCAGAGGGGAAAAGGGGAGGGGAGAAGAGGACTGAAGTGGGGGTCTCAGACGGGGGAAGGGGAGGGGAGAAGGGGACTGGGGTGGGGATCTCAGAGGGGAGAAGGGGACTGGGGTGGGGGTGTTCAGAGGGGAAAAGGGGAGGGGAGAAGAGGACTGAAGTGGGGGTCTCAGACGGGGGAAGGGGAGGGGAGAAGGGGACTGGGGTGGGGATCTCAGACAGGGGAGGGGGAGAGGAGAAGGGGACTGGGGTGGGGATCTCAGATGGGAGAAGGGGACTGGGGTGGGGGTGTTCAGAGGGGAAAAGGGGAGTGGAGAAGGGGACTGGGGTAGGGATCTCAGACAGGGGAGGGGAGAAGGGGACTGGGGTGGGGATCTCAGAGGGGAGAAGGGGACTGGGGTGGGGTCTCAGACAGGGGAGGGGAGAAGGGGACTGGGGTGGGGATCTCAGAGGGGAGAAGGGGACTGTGGTGGGGGTCTCAGACAGGGGAGGGGAGAAGGGGACTGTGGTGGGGGTCTCAGACAGGAGAAGGGGAGGGGAGAAGGGGACTGGGGTGGGGGTGTTCAGAGGGGAGAAGGGGGCTGGAACTGGGGGCTGAAAAAAGGGGCAGAGAGAGAGAGAGGGGACAGATCCTAGATGGAAGGGGGAGCGAGAGGGAGGGCAGACCCTGGATGGATGGGAGAGGGAGGGCAAATGGTGGATTGAAGGGGCAGAGAGAAAGGGCAGGCAGTGGATGGAAGGGACGGCAGAGAGGGCTGACACTGGATGGCAGAGAGAGAGAGAGAGAGTGAAGACAGATGCTGGATGGAAGGAAGACGGTGAAAAGAAGATGAGGAAAGCAGAAACCAGAGACAACATACTGTAAATAAAATATATTTTTTTATTTTTTTTGCTTTAGGATAAAGTATTGTAGATAAGTTAAATGTTTATAACAGAACATGTAAATAAGGTAATCTTTTTATTGGACTAATTTTAATACATTTTGACTAACTTTCGGAGAACAAAACCCCCTTCCTCAGGTCAGGATAGGATACTGTAACAGCACTATACTGTACTGACCCGAGGATGGAGGTTTTGGCCTCTGAAAGCTAAATGTATTAGTCCAATAAAATGGTATTATTTTACTTTCTATATTTGTTTTATTTCTATTTGTTAATTTGTAAAGTGGTGATTGGTACTTGTTAGTTTTTTTCAAATTTACATCTGCTGTCTTTATATTTTGCACAGTACTAGGAGACACTTTCTGTTTCTGTGGTGTTGCATTGTATGCAGAGTCTGGCATTGGGGGTTCAGTTTAATTTTTGTCTAAATAGAAAGTTTATGATTACTTATTCTATAGTGGATTAGGGTGTATTTGTGTTTGTGAAAAAGACATGGCTTTCAGTTGGCATTGACTGTGCAGGATCTACGATCTGTACTATTCTGTCTGGTTTCGTTTTACAATAGATGAATTGATGTTCTAGTGCTCACTGTAGTGTTTAAGATGCTTTCCTTTTCCTTGTGTGACTCGTAGAAATGACTGCTTATGGTATGGTAGAATTGCTCTATAGGTCCTGAGTGTTTTGTATTCTCGGCATGCCTAGTACTGGATTTGGGGGGGGGGGGGGGGGTGTTAAAAATGACCGGCCCCGGGTGTCAACTACCCTAGGTACGCCACTGCCTTTCAGTGGAGTAGTGCTGGAGAGCCAGGATCTCCCATTGAGCAGCAGCAGCAGGAGACACCTTAATAAAATGTCATCTTCTGCTGCCACTGGAAGGGGAAGTGACTTCTGATGCCGCAGGGGTAGAGCTGTGGGCAAGGCTGAGGGTGTGTGTGTGTGTGTCCTAATTCTCCTGCTGAGAAAGATGGCCCTTGAGAAGCTCTGGAATCTGTTGCACTTCCTGGCTGGTTTCGACCACCCCTGTCTTTATCACAGTGCATGGAGCTTTGTGGTTACAGTATATAATCAAATGAATTGAAATAAATAAACATATGATTAGCATGTGCTAATTTGTGTGTTAAAGCAGGGGTTCTCAATCCAGTCCTCAGCGCCCACCTAGCCAGTCAAGTTTTTATGATATCCACAATAAATATGCATGCACTATGTACCATACAGTGACCATCTTATTTTTTCTTTGATGTTTCAATATGCTTTTATTTCTTGAATGTTATCAATTCTCAAATCTTAATATGCACCTCATGAAAATATCATATACTAATTATCCTCACCATGCGCATAGGGCAAACTGTCAAGAAGGTGAAATTGTGCATGGCACAACATTTAAGTTTATCCCACGCATGTTTGAATTCCGTTACTGTTTTCGTTTCCACCACCTCCCGCTTCGCTTAAGGAAATTGGATATGCCATTAGTAGATTATTGGATCGAAAAGGGGCACTCTGTGGAAGATTTTAGATTTGTGGTGCTATCGCAATTTCATCCGACAGAAGAGGGCAATATTCTTCACAAGATGATGTGCAAAGAACGAAGGCTCATATATGAATGGCACACAGTACAGCCCACTGGCCTGAACAAAGAGGTGGATTGGACAGGGCTGTGAGGGGAGGCAAGAGGAGGAGTTTTTAAGTGTATATATATACAGCATGCATGCGCTGGCATTTTATTAGCAGCAGCGCCATTTTTCAGACTCCAAGGGAGGAAGCGCAGTCCGTTTAATACAGCCGGCATGGTATTTAAGGTACTTAATAATAACAAGTTGAGAATACATTTTTGGAAATGATTTGTATTCCCATGGTATCATATCTAATTTCCTTTTAGTCAAACCCCTGAAGATGCCTTAGGGTGAAACGCAACGATTGCGTAGGGTTGACGGTATAAGAACTTGGATATCAGACCTGTGACAGCGGTCTTCTTCGGATGACAGCAAACTCAAAGTACATCAAGAACATTTGTTTTAGCATGCAATTTTCAAGGGAAATTTCCTCTCTACAGAAACAACACAAAGGTTGTATAAGGATTTTGCTTGTATAATCGGGACTAAATATAACTGTAGCCAGTTTGGGCCTAAGAAGAAGTTCTAACTGCAAAAGAGAGATAAGACGTTATAGAGACTTGAGATCTATGTGGGACTGTGAATTTTCAACAGCGAGTAGTTAGTGGTATTATGTTAGTAATACAGGCTTGAAAACAAGGAACCTGTTAATACCTTGAAAATGTGTATTTGATACATTGTGGCAAGTTTTGTTGAAAGTATAAGTAAGAATGTGTGAATGAGTGAAGTGATTGGATGGTGAGGATAATTAGTATATGATATTTTCATGAGATGCATATTAAGATTTGAGAATTGATAACATTCAAGAAATAAAGCATATTGAAACATCAAAGAAAAAATAAGGTGGTCACTGTATAGTACATAGTATATTTAGACAAGTGACTGGTTTATGAGTTTGAACTCAGAATTTGGTTTATTTTTATGAACGGAGAGACAATAAATATGCATGAGATAGATTTGCACACAATGGAGGCAGTGCTTGCAGAATCATCTCATGCATATTCATTGTGGATATCATGAAAACCAGACTGGCCTGGTGTGTCCCGAAGACCGGATTGAAAACCCCTGTGTTAAAGAGCTAAAATGAAAAAATGCCATCTTGGGGTGGGGAATGGACTGCACATTACATTTAAGGTGGAGGTCATTACTGTCTGTTAATTAATACAACCAATAATGCAAAGTTAGTGTCACCTCCAGAGAAGCAGTAGTGAACTCTCTTCTCTGTGATATCAGCATGACAACCCTCCCAAAAATGTCAGCAATGTCTCCAATAGTTAACACAAATATTTTGCAGTTGTCACTCATTAATTTTGGCTATTACAGCAGGTAACTGTAAAACTTCAGTTCACCTTGCAAATATATTTTAAAGTGGTTACTCTTTTTTCCCCCCTCATTTGAACAATGATGTATATTAATTATAAAAATCATCTGATATTTTATGCCAAGCTTAACAGAGCACAGAGCACCTGATGTACTCAGAGCAACAATGACTTTGAATCAATGCAATTACCACGATCATTCACAGAGCATTAAAATGACAATATGTGCCGGCTGAAGAAACATTTTACACCTAGTCTAACATTATGGCATAAGGAGCAGAGAAATGTAAAGAAAATCTGTGTTTTATTTCTTACAATCAAATAGTTCAGAGATCAAGTAACAATTAACAGATGTACAATTGATTTAGCAATGCTAAGGTTTTCTTTCATTTATAGTTTTTTTTTTTTAATAAAAACTGATCAAACACTATGTACACAACTACATCCAATATCATACATTTTTAATACAAACATCAACAAGTTTTGACTGGGGGGTATAGAAGAATAAACTGCTGATCTGTCACATACTTTACCCCACTCTCCCACTCCAAATGTCCTTGAACGTTAGAGAATCAAAAAACACCTTCATATTCACAGTGTACATTCGGTTGGACTTCACACAGTAAAATACAATTATACAGCTAAAGTATTTTACAGTATATGTTTTTTAACAGTGAAAGTAACTTTGTTAAATTGGGAAAACACTAGAGCCTGAAGCATTGTTGGGAGAGTCAGCTGTGACTCATTTTGGACTATGCCTTAGAGTATTTCATTCCACTTGAGAAATGGGATTGGTTTGGATTTTGATGAGCAAAGGTGAGGTAAGTCCGGAGTGCGACAGCCAGCCTGGATGTTAATCTGAGTTGCTCTGAGTAACAGAAGACAGGCCTGAAAGCCAAATCACGTGCGACCCACAGTAGATCAAATTATTATATTCTATTTTAATTATGCCTAGCATAAGTGAATAAATATTTATCGAGACAGTGGCTGTCAGTTTTTCACTGAAATTCAATGAAGCAACCGCTGTAAGTAAAGCATAGTGCAAAAGTTAATTCCAGTTAATTTTATGTATGGAAGACATAAATTAATTACTAGGGTTTTTTTTCTCTAAAGGATTTTACGCATGTGGAGGCAATTCTGGAGGGCAGCTATATGGTACCTATTCTATTTTGGTGGCTGTGACCCCACAATTGTGCCTAAATAAAATTGAGTGAGCTCCCTGGAGGTGCAGAATAATTTTGTACCTGTGGAGCACCCGCCTAGGTCGTGACCCCAAAGGCAGATATTTTTGTTAGAATTTTGAAACTACACATACAATAAATCAGGAAGAAAGAAAAAAATAATCAAATAGTCGAATTGACTTCTTCAGAAAAATTTGCAAAACCTAACCCACATTACGGAGGTCAACTGAGGACAACTAATAGTGTATAGAAAAAAAAGACTTAAAATGTATGTAATTGATTTATCTGTACTGCAAGCCTTTTTTCACTTTCTAGTCCTTTTTTTCTATACTCTCCTAATTGTCCTCAGTTGACCTCTGTAATGTGGGCAAAACCAGATTTTGTGACCCCATTAGGGGTACTAACCCACAGTTTGGGAAACCCTGCTATAAAGGAAGGTACACACCTACATCACCAAGGGTGACAAGCTCATCTGGAACCTGCCTATAACGGGGGTGTGAGCCACACCCGACAATGGCCTGGGTGACCATGGTGGGCCACATGATGGTCTTTCTCGCCCAGATTGGGAGGGGTGGAGGGTGAGTGAGCAGCTAGCAGAACCCGTCTTCGGGTGCTAGCATGCTGGGCAGGCTGGATGACATGCATAAAGTACGAATCAGTCTCAGAGCCTATAAAGCTGCTGAACTGCCTCAAGGGAGCACAGGTTCAAGAACCCTGGCTTTCACAACTGCCTGCATGGAGCTAGAGCAGAAGAACAATCAAGAAAAAGTCTCTCAACACTAGATGTCCCTGAGAAATAGCTTTAGTCTAAGAACTGTAACCAAGAAAGAAAAACTAGGAAAGAGAACTCTGAGGAGAGTAACTGTTGCTATTAATGCTAACTTCGGGGGCCTTTTACAAAGCTGTGGTAAAAAGGGTCCTATGCTAGTGGTGGGGGCTGTTTTTGCTGCACGCTGAGGCCCTTTTTACCGCAGCGAGTAAAAAGGCCGAAAAAAATATGGCCATGTGGTAAGATTTCACTTATCGCATGGCCATGCGGGAGGGGGGGAAGCACTTATTACTACCCATTGAGGTGGCGGTAAGCACATGGTGCTGCCCGATTACCACCGGGTTAGCGCTGCGCTAAAACCTATAGCCCTATTTTCCCTAGCGTGGGAAATGTCGCTCACTGGGGCTGGAACTACCGCTGATGCTTGCATTGGGCCGGCAGTAGCCCAAGATTAGCGTGCAGTAAGCCCGCATTGAGCTTACCGCAAAGAGCCCCTTAAACTACTGGCATATACTTTTTGCTGGTAAGTAGTTAGCTTGAAGCTTTGTCCCAGTTATTGGAACTCCATGTTAAAGTAACTCCTTTACAGTCTGGAATATATTTAACTGTGCAGACTGCTTTATGGACTAAATTATGTGCTAAAAGTATGGATTAAAGTGCCAACTGTCTTTCCCCTTTTCAAGTAAATGAACCTGTTTGTTGTATTCAGTATCCTCCGGATTGTATATATGGTGCACAAATTTGGGATGCTCCCGAGATGCGCAGGAAACTTTATTAACTAATGAGCTGTTAACCATCAATAATTGAATACTTACAACCAATTACTGATGTTGATTGGCACCAGTTAGGACTTACGTGCACATCTGGCTGCATGCTATATATAACACTGGGCGTCTAACATCACATAGTGCATAACTCGAAAGGAGGCATGGCCATGGGAGGAGCATGGGTGGGTCAGAGGCATTCCAAAAAGTTGGATGCGGTGCCATCGAATAATGGGTCCCTGTGCCCAGCTTGGTCACTGAGATTTACACCAGGTTTCAGCAGGCATAACCTGCTCTTTATAGAATAGCACATACCCCATGGATTCTATATATGGGGCACCAAACCTTTTGGGTGCAGATTCAAGATGTGTGCCCAACTAAATTAGTTCACAATTTGAATACCGAAACAGGCACTCAATGCTATCCTTCAGTGGGTGCTCGTCTTTCATTGCCCATTATAGAATAGCATTGAACGCTGATTTTTGTTTCAGCACCATTTGCTGAATCTAGCCCATAGTGCCAATCTTTTCCCTCATCAATTTTTGAGCACCGTTTATAGAATTCCCCCCTATCTGTGTCCACAGCAGAGTTAATTATTTTCTATTGTGACTCCTCTCCTTGGCCATAATAAAATATACAGATGTGGCATTACGCACATGTGGAATGCTAAATGTTCCTCACTCCTACAAAGCTGTAAACTCACAAAACGTCTATTTTTTTAAGCTTGGGTTTGCAGAACTTAGTGGTTCGGGGGTGGGGGGGATAGTGGTGGCAGAAGGCCCAAAGAGTCTGAAAGACGGGGGCCATTAGCACATAGCTGTAGGGGGCGCTGGCAACTGTAGCTCCTATCTATTTCAGAGCAATGGCTTATGCCCTTTGCTTTCTAACTCTATCCTGTCATAGGGCTATACATCCATTATTACCATTTCTGCATGATTCTGCACATAAAAGGTGCCACTGCGTTTTGGAGGCAAGAAGACACACAAACTGCAACATTGTAGTCATTTACATTCATTAAATGGCCACTTACATGCAGGACTGCTGCAAGGGTATTGGGTGCCCTAGGTCTACCTGCAGCCTTATACCCTCCCCCCCTCAATTAATTTTCTGGCCCCAATCAGCCCCTCCCAAAATATCATGTTTTTAAATAGTAAATATTGGTGTGAGTGTGTATCACAAACACAAATAACGAGGGCAATTTCCAAAAGTCATTTGCCCAGGTAAATGGGCTATTTAGAAAATTGCCCACCCCTCCTGCAGGTAAAAATATAGATTTATAAGTTCATTGAGTTTGTGTGACTGTCAGAATTTGTTTTGCTTTGAGTGCAGCTGCCCTTTGTTCCCCCTCCCCACTCACCCATAAGTTGCTGTCCTGGGTGACTGTCTAGTATATTGCCTAATGGTTTGACCAGTCCTGCTTACATCCTATATAATAATTTGCACCTCCAATGTTCCATGTCTGGCTGCCTGGGTTCGTAACATCTCCTGACGTCAGCCAGCCTCCATCGTTCCATTCCCCCTCACTGTCCCGCCCTCGTGTCAAGACGTAATGACGTCAGAGGGTGGAACAGTGAGAGGGAAGGGAACGCTGGAGGTGAGCTGACGTCAGAAGGGATGTTACGAACGGAACGGAAGCCAGCGCCAGCCAGCCAGAGAACGTTCAGGTACAAATTGAGGGGAGGAGAGAATCACGGGGCATCGAGGAGAGGGAGGGAGGAAGGGAAGGGGAGGGCAGGGCAGAGGAGAATTGATGCACATGGATGGGATGGGAGGACAGTAGAGGAGAGAATCGTGGGGCACGGATGGGAGGGCAGGGAAGAGGAGAATCGCTGGACATGGAAGGGAGGGGAGGGAAGAATTGCTGGACATGGAGGGGAAGGCAGGGGAGAGAGAAAAAAAAAGTTTACATGACAGCCTTCCTAGAGCTCATTTCTTTGTTGAGGAAACGAGCATGGTTCCACTAGTATGTAAATAATCTCTTCTAAGATAGTCAAACAGTGGAAACATACACACCATAATATGATGTCTGGTCTGCATGTGCCTAGGTGGAGTTTGGACGCAGTATGGGTGCAACTCACAGGTACATGAATAACTGACGTGAGTTCTAGCTCACAACTAGATGTGAACATTTACTTCAGCTAAATAAGCACATTTTAGAAGACTGAGCAATGCGTGATAGAAAATATATATAATATATATCATTTTCAGTGACAACGGTCAGCACCAGGAAACAAACTCAGCACCAGTAAGACAATTGCCTCCACCATCCAGCAGGCCTAAACTAAATATACAACTTATCCAGATATACTGCCACGCACCCTCCCTCCTCCCTTCCAATATATAGATAATGTTGGGACTGTTCAATGTATTTTTAGGCCCAGCAGTACCTATATAGGTTTGAAATGTCTACAGATAAGGAAGTTATAGATTTACTGCTCACTAGTAAACTGTAACTTCCTTTTAACGCTGGCCCGACAATACCTGCAGTACCTTGAGTTCTAACATGATCTGCTACAGTCAACAATCAAAGAATACGTAAATTGTCAAAGGTTATTGATAAAGAATGTAAACAACAAATATAGGAACCATTTTACTGAAGTGCGGCAACCCGGAACTACTGTTGGCCCAACGCAGCTGCTGGTGGTAGTTCATTTCCAGCGCTGATGGAATTTTTGTAAACTTAATAGTGCAGGGGGTTACCCGGCGGTAATCAGGCATCCCCAGTTTGGGTCAATGCGGGAGCCCTTACCGCCACCTCAATGGCTGCATGGCAAGTGCAAACTTACCGCACAGCCATTTCTTTTTTCGGTCTCTTTACCCACTGCGGTAGAAGGGGCCCTAGTGCATGTCAGAAACAGCTGCTGTCACTAGCACAGAACTCCTTTTACCACAGCTTAGTAAAAGGGCTCCATAATCATTCTCAATTGATTACGTGTCTCATGTGTAAGTGTTGAAATACAACAGTCAGTAGATATACAAAAATAAAAATTCCTATACAATACTTTAAGAAATGAAGAACAATCAATTTATATTTATAGCACTTTGTAAAACCAGTTCATAAGCAACACAGCACAGCATAAATGTGTAAATAAAACTAAGTTTACATTCATAGTCAATTAAGTAATCACTTTCGACTGAGATGAATATCTGGACCATCCTATTCTCTTAATGCTCGTCACATTTGTCAGCTTCTTTCTCTTAAGCAGGATACTGAATATACAACTTATTCCTAAACCTGGGAAGAAAGTGTATATCTGGGATAGTGTTTCCCAGCCCTCTGCTGGAGGCATGCCTGTGCAGTCCTCCATCTGACACCTGTATCTTCCAGGGTCCATCAGTTTCTAGTGACAGGAAAGGAGGATTGCAGCTCAATACCTGAACTGATTTGTGGAAATGTTCGATAAATGCAACGCTTACCAGAGTCACTAGATCTGGCATCTATTTTTTTTTACTAAACATTTTTCCAATAGACACAGAATGAGAGACAAACTCTGGTGCAGGGATGGTCAAACCTTTGGACTTGAGGCTGCCAATGAGAGTCTAGGGGAAGTATGAAGTCTCCATAACTCTCAGAAGCTTCCAGCTGCTTATCAGAATAAAGCTGCTAAGTGGGATCATACCCTGGGCTTCATGATATCTTCATAGTATCCTGTGAAGGACGAAGACATCCCTAACAATTATCTGCTTAGTGTTCCTCCTTTATCCTTACAACATCAGTGCTCCACACCATGTGCATGGCAGAGAGTACATTCTTAGTATAGCTTATCTTTCAGCAAGTAGGCCTTTCAGCTCATTTATTCCTGACATAACCTTTCCTTTTCTGGGATGACTGGAATTATCAAATGGTGCATCACATGGTAACTTCTGAGCCCAAGGATAGAGGTGCTGAATAGTAAAATTGTCACCAAGCTCAGCTGATTGTCTAATGAAGTACTTTGGTTTGTTTTTTTCATGCATAGAACAACGGTTTCGTAGAGGTTTTGCTGTCTCTCCCTACACAAAAAACTACTTAATCATTGAGCGCCTTGCACCTGGAACTCTCTATCCCAGCTATGAGCCACCTGGCCATATGCAAATGATCCCTCAGCAGCACTTGCAGTGTACGGCTTCTGACTGTTTCCCATGATGCCAAGAAGGGGTAAATATTCAACAGTGCGCCTAACAGCAAACATCTGCACATACTTTTAAGCAAGCACTAAACTAGCTGATTTTCAAGCACGAGAGAGACTCCTACTTATGACATGTCTGAATATCAGATTATTAATATGACTAAAAAAACATGACAGTCCTCACAACTTCTTAAACCAATGGCCTGAATGATGCATGTTAGCAGCATGGGTACAATATCAAAACTGTTTTTTTTTAATGAAAGCTAATGTATTTTTCAAACTCACCTTTGAAATACATCTTTACTATGCAGCCAAAAGAGCACATGTACTTTAGGACGCTTAGGTTCCATATACCCAGATATGGCCAACCTACACAGGTTAATTCACATTTTACCCATGTAAAAGGTTCCTAAGCCATTCAAAGCTACCCCTTGAGGCTTTCATGATTTGGCACCACTAGTTAACTCATGGGAGAGCTAACACTGGGAAAATCCTTCCTAGAGTTGGGAAAGCTGGTCCAAAAATTCAAAACCAGGTGTGAATTTCATAAACCCCCCAGAAAGTCTGATTTTTCATGGCCCTGGTCAGTGGAAAACTTTGATTTTTCAAGTTACTGTTCGGTAGAGAACCCTCAAAGTACAATTTAAGTTCCTCATTTTTTTCAAGTTGATAGGGGGACCACATGGAAATAGTGGGTGTGCAGTCATAGCAAAAAGGGATATATTCTGTTCTTTTATTGAGATTGAAGGTCGACCCATTTGTTATTTTCTGGAGTAAGACTGTAAAGGTTGAATTGGCAACACCTTTTATGTTGACTACTGGTTTGTGAGTCACTTGAACATAGACAACATATAACCCACTCTTCAGAATCTTCAGCTTGTCGCCATCCTCTTTGAGCTGATTTTCACAGTTTGAAAAGCTCCACTTCCATTTCCAAGATTCAGCAGTGCCAAAAGCATCTTGAATAGTGAAAGAAAGACATATGGTTAGAGGGATAAGTGAAACATAACTGGAAAGGCCAGATTGCAGTGGGATAGACCTTTAATTTCATATATGCTAACAGGTATAGTTGGCATTTTTTTGTCCCTTGAAGGCTCACAATTAAAGTTCATATCTAATGCAATGGAGGTGTAAGTGACTTGCCCAAAATCACAAGGAGCAGTAGTGGGATTTGAACCAGGCTCCCCTGGTTCTTAGCCTACTGATATAAGCTAAGAACATAAGCATTTGCCATACTGGGACAGACCAAAGGTCCATCAAGCCCAGTATCCTGTTTCTAACAGTGGCCAACACAGGTCACAAGTACCTGGCAAGATCCCAAAACAGTGCTCATCCTTGAAATAAACAATGAATTTTCCCCAAGGCCATGTTAATAATGGCTTATGGACTTTTCTTTTAGGAAATTATCCAGACCTTTTTAAAACCTCTCTAAGCTAACTGCTTTTACAACATTCTCTAGCAATGAATTCCAGAGTTTAATTATACGTTGAGTGAAGAAATATTTTCTCCAATTTGTTTTAAAATTATTACTTTGTAGCTTAATTAGATTACTCCTCAATTCCACTTGAGTAGTGTGGCTTTTTCCATCCAGTTCCAGGGCCACACAAGAAGGCTTGCATTTCAGGCCCTAGTCAGGAAGACCACATAGCGTTATGTAGTATATTTAGCTAAGGAATTGTAGAAGCATCAAAAGTAGATAAAATCCTTAGAAGTATTTATTTAGTTGATCAAGTTAAAATAACGCCTGAGTACAAAATGATTTTAAAAAGTAGAATAAATAAATAAATAAAATCATAGTTCTATAGGCATGACCAAATTTATTTATTTGTTAGAATTTATTAACCGCCTTTATGAAGAAATTCACCTAAGGCAGTGTACAGTAGGTACAGTTTAACATAAAACATACAATTTTGTTAACAGCTTAACAATAATGAAATAACTAAATATAAGCATAAATACAGTATCAAAAATATACCCATTGTGAGGAGCCACGGAGAGGGGGCCCAAGAGTCTGTAGGGGAAAAGACCAGGGAGAGAAAACATCCAGGATCCCCAGGAGACTACAATTCCCAGAGGGCTTGGCATAAATTACCCTCCCCTTTTGGAGAAGGCAGTCCTTCCCCTTCCTCTGAGAAGCTGGAGAACTACAGTTCCCAGCAGGCCCTGGGCAAAGCATCTGACCCAGTTAGGAGGCATGTTCAACACTACAATCCCCAGGCCTCTCAGAGAGGGGAAAGTGGATTGGCCCTAGAGGTCTAATCAGGAGGATATCATATCAGGCAGCTGGGAGAAAGGAGGAGGAACCCATGGATTGGCAACCCTTGGAGGGAGAACAGAGGTTTCCTCAGGAGATGGTGTTAGACCAGGAACCTATGGAGACTTCAGCTCTGGCCAAGGTGAAAGGGCAACAATTAAAAGGGCTTTGGGCAGCCTTGCTCGCTGGCCTAATGCGGGACAGGAGAGGAAGAGGTTTCTGAGAAAGGAGAAGGGCACAAGATAGAAAAGCTCAGCCCAAACCCATGAGGGAGGATACCAGGAGTAGTGCTGGTAGAGATACAGGAGGGGGTCCCTTCACCCTTCGCTGATTGCCTGAAAGAGGAGTGAAGGAAAGGGTTGAAGCTGAATGCCTTAGAACTGTTGTGCTCATAAATGAACTTTGTTGGAAGCAGAATGCCTTAGAACTGTTTGATTATAAAGGAACTTGATTGGAAGATAAAGGCTACCAAACTGTTTTGCTTATAGATGAACCTTGTTGGGAACTGTGGGCAGCCAATGGTTTAACCTGGAATTGAACAGTGATTGAAGGAATAGGGAAGGGACTACTTGTTAGCGGTTGGCCGGCTGTCCTTTATCAATAATTGGATTTCACCTCTAGAGCACACAAACTGATTGAGGAGGAGGAAGGCACCAAGGACTAAGTAGTACATTAGCCAGGGGGCTGCCCCTGCCCTAGGCAGGTGCCTACCTGACAGGAGAGACCGGGTTCTGAGCCACCCGGAGGGACTATTCCATTGAAAGGGGACATTTTGGTGTGCAAGGAGACACCCAACAAGCACACATTAGAACACTCAAATAAGAGATATGATCCTAATGCTTTTCTACCATGTAGCCAAAGGGCCAAATGTAGATATAGGTAGGGACAAGATGGGTAGTACAGAGTCAATTGGGATAAATAGATGAGTGGCTAAACTCAAAGCAAGTTCTTTGTACAGTTAAACAAGATATAAGGAACTGGTCTAAGTTTCAGTGTTTATAGCAAGCTAGTCCAGGTGTGGAATGAGTCAGTCACCTATGTATTCAATCAATTACAAACCCATGTAGAATCAGTCAATGCCCTATACCCTCAACAATCAGGGTTCCAGGCAGGTTACAGTATGGCCTAGTGGTTAGGGTGATGGACTTTGGTCCTGGGGAACTGAGTTTGATTCCCACTTCAGGCACAGGCAGCTCCTTGAACTCTGGGCAAGTCACTTAACCCTCCATTGCCCCAGGTACAAATAAGTACCTGTATACAATATGTAAGCCGCATTGAGCCTGCCATGAGTGGGAAAGCGCGGGGTACAAATATAACAAAAAATAAATAAATAAATTATAGAACACATAAAAATAAACAGAGTGACTTACTACAACTTTATATACAGCATATGGGAACCAGAATGGAGTGTGTTACATACAGTGACATAGCTAGGACTGACTGGGCCCCGGGCAGCAAAATTGAGATGGGCCCCCCATCACACCATTGTTCCCAAGGTAGTGAGGACTGGGGGTGGGGGTGGGGATGAGAGGGGGGTTGCACATTTGCCAACGCTGTCATATTACTGTTATTAAATTCTGAAAAATTATACTTTATTTTCTACCTGTACTGTCTGAACGTTGCCTCAACTTAGTAAATGTTGCTCAGATTAATAATTTTGCCCCTGTCAATACTCACGAAGGACCTTTCCTTTTCTTTTTTTTAAATTTTAATTCCTTGTACTTTCAGAGCCGGAGAGGATGCCCCCAGAGAGAAAAAGTAGCCAGTGAAGCAAGATAGGGGAGGGCTGAGGGATGCTCATTGGTATTAACTGCAATGACATTTTTATCAGTCTGGAACATCGTTTTAAAATACGGGGTTGTTTTATTTTTTTCAATGCATGCATAGACCAATAGCAAACATACGTACAACTGCTTGATGAATAGACTTACCGTGTGCATTAGCCAAACAGATCGGTTGAGGCTGTAATGAAAATAAAAGGTACAGTCAGAAAATGTTTAAAATACTTGTCTGCTGGTACATTGAGGGTAATGTTCAAAAGAAATCTAGCCATTCAATCATGTAGTGGCCCTTTTACTAAAATGCGCTCAAGTCTGGGCTTATTAAGTTTTGACATGCGATTTTCCTATACACTAAGCGCAGACTTTACGGAGCACATTTTAGACCTATAAAAAAATGTTTTATGCAGTTTGTGCGGAGATTTAGCCATTAGCACACGTGCTATCTGCTGTGGTTTACTTGGGAGTAGTTACTGAGGTGATAGGTGCTCCTATTTTAACACTGCATTATCTGGTTAGTACATGCTAATTATTTATATATTTGTGACATTTTATATCCCACAATTATCCCAAACAAGTTGAGTTCAATGTGGCTTACAATAAACAGTATCTAGTTTTCTCTAATCCTAGTAGGACAATTAGAACTTTTTTACTATGAAAGCTCCCACTGGTGTTGGTAACAGCGGTTAGCGTATCTGGGTTTAAAAAAGGTTTGGACAAATTCCTGGAGGAAAAGTCCGTAGTCTGCTATTGAGACAGACATGGGAAGCAACTGCTTGCACTGGGATTTGTAGTATGGAGTGTTGCCATGATTTGGATTTCGGCCAGGTACTTGTGACCTGGCTTGGCTACTGTTTAGAAAACAGGATACTGGGCTAGATGGACCATAGGTCTGACCCGGTATGGCTACTCTTATATTCTTATGTTCTTAACTAGAATTCCAGACTATAAGAGATCAACTATGGTGAGAGCTAAATAAATAATAAACAAAAAATGAGTAGCCAGACACCAGTCTCATTCTTTCTACTGATTTATGAATGGCGGTATATCACGTTTTTGGAAATAAATAAAAGGTGGCTTTTACCTATGTAGACCCAATAAAGTTAAAAAAGCATGTCAAGACATACTGTTCAAACAAATCTTTTTCAAAGACAGGGGAGTGGTAGAACTAGAAGATATGAATTCAAGTTGCAGGGAGGTAGACTTAGGAGTAAGATCAGGAAATACTTTTTTAACATGCCTGAAATACCCTCCCAGTGGACGTGGTGGAGCAAAGACTGTGACAGAATTCAAAAACACATGGAGTAAACACAGAGGATCCCTTTATAGAAAGAGGATGAATCAAAGCAAAATTTAAATAACCTTAGTAACGGGGAATAAAAGGGTATAGAAACATGACTGCAGATAAGGGCCAAATGGCCCATCCAGTCTGCCCATCCTGAGTAACCACTAACTCCTCCTTCTCCTAAGAAATCCCACATGCTTTCTTAAATTCAGACACAGTCCTTGCCTCCACGACGTCCACCAGGAGGCCATTCCACACGTCCACCATCCTTTCTGTAAAAGAGTATTTTCTTAGGTTACTCCTAAGCCAATTTCCTCTTAACTTCATTCCAGAGTTTTCCTTCATTTGAAAAAGGTTGACCTCCTGTACATTAATGCCACTGAGGTATTTAAATGTCTCTATCATATCCCCTCTCTCCCGCCTTTCTTCCAGAGTATACATATTCAGGTCTATAAGTCTAACCCCATACATTTTATGACAGAGACCACTGACCAATTTTGTAGCCACCCTCTGGACCAACTTCATCCTGTTTATATCTTTCTGTAGGTACGGTCTCCAGAATTGCACACAGTATTCTAAATGGGGCTTCACCAGAGACTTATATAAGGGCACTATCACCTCTTTTTTTTTCTGCTGGTCATCCCTCTTATGCACCCAAGCATCCTTCTGGCTTTGACCATCGCCTTTTCTACTTGTTTGGCCACCTTAAGATCATCAGACACAATTACCCCCAAGTCCCACCCTTCTTTCATACACAGAAGCACCTTCACCTGCACAGATCTGCAGGTACATCTTTGGGCAGACTAGATGCACCCTAGTGGATGAATTTTATCTGCCGTCATTTATTGTAATATTCGACTACACTATCCATTCAACTAGCACTGTTGAATAAGCATATGATTAGCCACCAGTAGCCTTTGATTCTTTTATACCATCTTTGCTCTTTACTGGGAATTGGTCGGGAAGTTTCAACCTGCTTCAGCTCAGTTTTATCTAGGCAAACCCAATGTGTGTAAAATAGTGAACATCTCTCTGACTGGTCCAACTCAATGTTATCTGGGCAGGGGTGGCCTGACCATTAGGCCACCAGAGGCGGGGACCTCAGGTGACACTCTTTAGGAGCGGCATCTCGGGGGCGGCTTTGTAGCATTTTACCAGCATTTTACCTGGTCATGGTGACTTTACAAACCCAGCAACAGCAGTGATTCCCATATGCTGCCCTGCTGCTGCCATCATCAGCCTCTTCCCTTTACTGCGACCGCCTGAAGTAACTTCATATTTCCCTCAGGCAGCCACAGTAAAGAGAAGAGGTGTGTGCCAGCAACGGCAGGGTAGCATATGGGAATCGCTGCCGGGTTTGGAAAGTCACCATAACCAGTGTCAGACTGAGCCTCCTCTCACGGTAGTGTTTACTGAGAGATAATCTGTAGCCAGACTCACTTCTTCTAATTCGCTTCTAGTGCATATATGAATGCAGTTCTCCAAAACACCTTCTGGTAGTCAGCTCCCATAAGAACAAAGACAAAAACCAAAGTTCAATCCAATTCCTTATGTGTCTTTAAGCAGCTGAATTAATCAATTCCCTTCACTGCTCTGCTTTAATCCAGCTCCAACACAGTTCACTTTAGCCAGACTTCAAAACACAACTCCCTTTAGCCAGGCTTCAAAACACAGTTCACTTTAGCCAGGCTTCAAAATGCAGTTCCCATTAGCCAGGCTTCAAAATGCAGTTCACTTTAGCCAGGCTTCAAAACACAGTTCACTTTAGCCAGGCTTTCAAACACAGTTCAGTTTAGCCAGGCCTCAAAACACAGTTCAGTTTAGCCAGGCCTCAAAACACAGTTCAGTTTAGCCAGGCCTCAAAACACAGTTCATTTTAGCCAGGCCTCGAAACACAGTTCAGTTTAGCCAGGCCTCAAAGCACAGTTCACTTTGGCCAGGCCTCAAAACACAGTTCACTTTGGCCAGGCCTCAAAACACAGTTCAGTTTAGCCAGGCCTCAAAACACAGTTCACTTTAGCCAGGCTTCAAAATGCAGTTCAGTTTAGCCAGGCCTCGAAACACAGTTCACTTTGACCAGGCCTCAAAACACAGTTCAGTTTAGCCAGGCTTTCAAACATAGTTCACTTTGGCCAGCCGGGCTTCAAAGATCCACCACCCTCATCTGTCAGCATTTACCTCCTGACATCCACCCGCCGGATCTCTGTTGGCTACTGTTGTTTGCCCTTGGGCACTTCCAGCAGTTACTCTTATCCCTAAGTAACTCCTGCTCCCACCTCCATCTCCTCCTCCCATTCTTCTCCCTCTACTTGTTCTAACTCCTCCCATTCCATCCCCTCATTCGCCACCCCCTCGCTCGGGTGTTCCACACTCTCCTCAGCTGATTCCATTTCCCAATCAAGCCCCTCTCCTCCCTCCTCCTGAATCTGAAGATTTTCCCTGTCCTGATGGCTCCTATCCTGCAATGCATTCTGGGACCTGTAGTTTCCCTGTTTCTGTTTCCTCCTATCTTGCAATGCACTCTGGGACTTGTAGTTTTCCTGTTTCTCCTTCCTCCTATCTTGCAATGCACTGTGGGACCTGTAGTTTCCCTGTTTCTCACACCAGGTAAAACGCCCGGGGAGGCGGCGGCATCTCGGCCCGGGAGGGGGCAGCATGCAAGCTCCGCCTCAGGTGACATCTTGCCTTGGGCTGGCCCTGTATCTGGGTGAACTCAATCCCCCAGATTCTGTAAAAGGAGACTAAAGTTCCATGTGCAAATCAGCGCCGATAATTGGATGTTAACAAACAAGTCAGTTTGTCACCCTCTGCTCTTGTGTTGACTCTTTACTCTATATTGTACACTGTCTATTATGTTATAACTTAAAAAAAGTTCAATAAAAAAGACAAAGAAAAACATGGTATACAAGCTTATTAAATGAAATTAAATGAAAGTTAGTTCTGCTACATAGCAGACCTAACGTTAAATGAATATTCCATATTGCAGCTGCGTATCGTCACTATAGGGCTCAGTGCTGGCCCTTTTTCTATGCATAAAATCTATTTAGCAAGTGAAATGGCCCAATTTTATATGTATAAGATCTGAAAACCGAAGAAGTAGCGAGTTGCACATTTGCCATTTGTTGACCAACATATAACTTTCTTTGACTATTCCCGTTCACATTAATTGATTTGATTTGCTTACTTTATTTATTTTTTGTCTATTAGATTGTAAGCTCTTTGAGCAGGGACTGTCTTTCTTCTATGTTTGTGCAGCGCTGCGTACGCCTTGTAGTGCTATAGAAATGCTAAATAGTAGTAGTAGTAGTAGGCCCATAGAAATAAAATAATACAATTGATATGGCATGCAATACAGTAGAGCAGTAAAACGACAAATAATTCCAAACTAAAGCTAACACACACCATCCCCTGGATTCTGTTCAGGTCGCCCAAAGTTGGGCACACCATTTTGGGTGTGGATCACAAATCCATGCATGACTTAATTGGCTAACAATCAATTATTAGTATTACCAAGCACTAATTGGCAATTGGTAGTTACACACGGATCTGCCCTATATCCCTGTTCTATAACCTTCGCACCTACTATTTCGTGCACAACTCCAAAGAGAGGATGTAGCCAGGGGAGGGGCATAGGCAGGTCAGAGGCATTCCCAGGATTTAGGCATGCAGTTATAGAATATGGGTCAGATTATATACATGGCACTTAAAAATCCGCACGGTAAAGATTTCCGCCTAAGCGGCGCCTAGATTTATGCACGGTATATAGAATGTAGATTTACACACACTGGGACATATTCTATAACTGCATGAGTAAATTTTGGAATGGCCACGAAATGCCCATTTCCCTGCCCATAGCCATGCCTCTTTTGAGCAGTATACATTAGAATTTAGGCGCAGTTCATTACAATACGCTTAGCGAGTTGTGCATGTAAATTTAATTATTGCCAATTAGTACTCATTATTGCTTGTTAAGTGCTGTTATTAATGCTGATTATCTTGTGTGTTGTTATAGAATGTGCCTTGATTTTGGTGTGGATCTCTAGGTGCACTATATACAATCTAGGAGTATTTTAATTTGTGCGTGCCTAATTGACAGTAATTGGGTTTGAGCATTTACATCAGCCTTTGACTGGCATTAGTGCTTGTACCCAAAGTTAGATGCGAAATTGTGTGCTAAGCTAATGTTCTATCAAAACAATTCTGAGCAGAATAGCCTTCATTGAATTCACACTTACAGTGTATCATCCCGGCACCTAATTTGGGGCGATCTTTACTGAATTCCCTCCATATATTCACCAACAGAAGAATATATAAATAAATACAGCGACGGGTAAATTCAATTACAATTAAAAGGATTAAGAGTTAACCTAGCAATACATCCTTGGGTTTAACCAATAAAATTCCAACCCATGGTAGAGGGAACGTTCTTCTCCTTGATACTTTGTTTGGAAAATTCTTAACCCTTTGTCCTTTTGTGTAATTGAAAACTGGCTTTTTGTGTCTGGAATCCTCATTTGAATAAAGGATTCTGTTTGTCTACATCTTAAGTTGCAGTCTGCAGTGTTAACTTCCTGCTCTGGGCCCTCACTTCCTCCAGTCTACAAGGAGGTCATGCACTCATGCACTCTAGTATTTCTTAAGAAGCTTGTTTATATTCTTAAACTGTTAATAAAAATAAATGAAACAACAACAAAAAAGAAACTTGCAACCAAAAGCATTTTTTGCTATCCTGCATCTTAACTACTATTATAAAAAAATATATATATGTATTGAAGCCTTTCAAAGAGGTCCCCTCAATATCTGCTGTGCTCAGAGCCCTTAAAATCCTTAATAAAATCTCAATGAGATACTGACACTTATTAGATTGAGCACTTTTATCTCACCATATCATGAACATCGAACCAAAAACTGCCTCCTTCATTTTGTATAGCCATTTAATCAAATCAAACCTAGCCACTGGATAGCACAGCTTAATTTGTCAATGGACTTATTTCTCACCTACCTTTGACAGTCTGGATAGGAAAAAAGAGCAGAGCAGAGCAACCAGGGCTGAAAGCACCGTGGAAAGAACTACACAGCAAAGAACCTGAGCACAGGCAAGCTTAAATGCCCTCCCTGGCCTTCCACTGGCTGGAAGAAACAGCTGGTTCTCTATGGAGCTCACTTCATTCTCCTTATTAGCCATAGAGAAGAGAAATGCAAGTGTCACCGATAACCACCAAAGGCAAAAATTCAGACTGAGCAACAGTGGGATGCTCAGGTCTTTTTATAGTGTGAGATGTCATATGTAAATGAGACAGGGAATTGGGGAAGCACTGTGGCTTTTGTGTGTATTTCTCTCTCTCTCTCTCTCTCTCTCTCTCTCTTTCACAACATCATCACTTCAGCCTTAGAAAGTGATAAGCCAGTTGGATCTGAAACTGGCAAAGGATCCTTACTTTCATTTGGCCATGTGCCACAGTTTTCTAAGTGTTAACCAGAAGCAGCATGTACAGCTGAAGTGTGTAGAAAGGGGCAGCTATGGAAATCGGAAACTGTGTGCAACTGAAACACTGTAGCTGAGCACGAAATACACTGTTCTGTTTCATATTTATTTTATTATTACTATTATTATTATTATTATACACAGCGCATAACACAGAGAGAATACTATAAACCATGGCCTTGTCTGGAGAATTTGAAATCCCTAACAGAAGCTTATGATGGTGGTGATGATTTTCTGCTCATTTTATTGTTTTGGGAAGTGTCCATCTGGATTGTTTTCACATTCCACTGGAACATGGTTTCAGATTAATGCTTGTTTAACCTGTTTCTATTTGTCTGCTAAATAACTGGAAAAAAATTAGAGAATGTAGTTGAGCACATATAGAGTTAGATTCTATATATAGCACCTGAAAATTCCACACGTAAAAAAATACACCTAGGCAAACTGTCTAAAGCAAATGTATATTTTATAGAATAGGCTTAGATTTCCATGTGGTATATAGAATACATCGAGCACCTCTCCACGTGACCAAATTTTGTCACGGCCAATTATGCCGTTTTACTTGGCGTAAATCCTGACGTCTAAATTAGGTGCAGAGCAGGTATATTCTATAACATGCACAGATTTTAGAAATGCCCATGCTCCACCTATGGCCACGCCCCCTTTTCAACTATGCAACTTCAAATTTAAGTGTATCATGCTACAGAATACACTTAGCGAGTTGTGCGTGTAAATCTTAATGCCAATTAGTGTTGATAATTGCTTGTTAACATCCAATTGACAGCACTGATTAGCTAGTTAACCAATTATGGACCCCTTTTACTAAGCGGCAGTATACCGCTCGCTAAACAGAAAGTACCGCCGGGCTACCGCAGCAGCCCGGCAGTACATCCCACCCCTAGCATGCCATCACATCTGACACTATAAAAATATATTTATTTTTGTAGCACCAGAGTGTACCCCGTGGTAATCGGACAGTTCTGCATGCTGCCCGGTTACTGCCAGGTTAGCGTGGGAGCCCTTACCGCCATCTCAATGAGCGGCAGTAAGCTCGCCCCCTGAAATGGCCGTGTGGCAAGTGCTTTACTTGCCGCACGACCATTTTCTGCAGGAAAGGGATGTTTCCCTTTTACTCGCTGCGGTAAAAGGGGGCCTCGGCACACATGAAAAACATTAGCCGACGCCAGCGCAGGCCTCCTTTTGCCGCAGCTTGGTAAAAGGGGCCCTAAGTTACATGCACTGTTATAGAACATGCTTCGATTTCCAAGCGGAAATTAAGTTGCGCTATATAGAATCCCGGGGACTATGAAGAAAAATCTATGCTGAAATTAAAAGCAGTAAATTTAGCAGAAGCAGGTCCATTCATTGATCACTCTACAAGACGTTCTCATTAGTGCTTTTCAAACCTGTGGATGAGACCCTCCTAATCAGACAGGTTTTCCAGATATTCCAAGCGAATATATTTGAGATACGTTTTCATGCAACAGCATAGTTCTTGGTACTAATGTATGAAAATATCTCTCATGCCTATTTGTTATGGCTATCGTGAAAACTCCAGTGGTTAGGAGTCATCCATGGAGCCACGTTTCATGGCTTTATTGAGTGTAGCCATTTACTTACTTAATTAAATTCTCAAACCCTTTTTGTCTTTTATGCTGTCTTGATTAGTTTGTAAGATCTACAGGTAAGGGACTCTTTTTATATGAATTTGGACTTCATCTCATATATCTTGTAGCACTATAGAAAAGGAATGGTAACCCAAATTAGATTGTGAGCTCTTTGAGCAGGGACTGTCTTTTCATGTATGATGTATAGTGCTGCATATGCCTTGTAGCGCTATAGAAGTGATAAGTAGTAGTAGTAAATCCAATCTTTGGTCTTCCTCAGTAATTGTTACTTTTAAACACTAGAGTGGAGGAGTAGCCTGGTGGTAAGAACAGCAGGCTAAAAATCAAGAAAGCCAGGGCTCAGATACCACTGATTCTCCTTGTGACCATGGGCAAGTCACATCACCCTCCATGGCCGCAGGTACAACATAAATTGTAAGCCCATTCAGGTAGGGAAACAGCTTGTGTACCTGCTTATAACTCATCTTGAGCTTAGATTTGGAAACGGTGAGTAGTCAGGTCTAAATCCAACTTGTCAATATACAGGGAGATGTAAATATGTAAATAAGCAGATGTACAAATAACCAGAGAGAGAGAGAGCAGATGTCAGGCGCTGCCCATGTCCAGGAGAAAGGCAGCTTGATTGTTTCTTTGTGCTGTTCCTAGAGCCTGGTGTTACACCATGGAACTTAAATGCATCTTTAGGCTGCTTCATTTCAGCGGCTTGCAGTTTTATCCCATCCTCACTTTAACCTGTGATATAATGGAGCACCAGAATGCTGACTGGGGCTGAAAGAAATGCCTAGCAGACTAGAATAGGTTCAAGAGCAGACTAGGTGGAAAAAGAAAAAACAGACTGTCCAATATACAAATCTAAAGACCGTTTACAGTACTGGCAACAGACGAGGAGGAGTAAGAACTGTGAATGACTTGGACAGGTTTTGCCCTATTAAGGGTTGCCTCCGGGGGGGGGGGGGGGGGGGGGGCTCTAAATACCAGTAAGGTGTAAAAGATAAGCTTGCACTAGATCTGGCAACAACCCCAGCTGCAGCTGAAACAGAGACAGCAGAAAGCCACTGAAAGGAAAAAGCAGAAAGCCACTGAAAGGAGAAAAGAGAACAGAGGGCTGCACCTGGAACAACACAGTAAGCTAGTTCTGCTTTCTCGTTTCTGTGGCTTTCTGCTGACTCTGTCTCAGCTGCAGCCGGGGTTGTTTCCAGGTTTGGTGCAAGTTCATTCTTTACACCTAACTGGTATTTAGAACCCCTGAGGCAGCCCTTAGTTGGGCGAAACTTGGCCAAGTTCGACACAGTTCTTGCCTCTCCTCCTCTGTAGCAAAAGGGTTTTTTATTCTAAGCTGCTCTACTTTGTACATCTCTGGTTCCTACACATATATAGCCCCTATATATACATCACTGACAGGTACGCAGTCCAATATAGACACACACAATAATACCCTTCCCATGAACCAAATACACACACATACACACACACACCCCTGGAGTAATTAAAACCTTTTCTGCATGTAAAGCTCTTATAAAATCACATGGTGGTATACAATAATAATCATAACAGAATCTGTAAACGCATGTATACTATAACCTATGCACACATTTAATGCCACCTGTACTTATTCAGTTTTAAGCAGTGTTGCAATACAAAAGATAGAAATGAAATAAGTGGGAGGGCAACCAAGGATTCCAAAGACTGAAAGGATATATAATAATAAAGATGTTTATTGAGGTATAAAGACTCGACTCAACAATGCTTATTGCAGCATTCTATATAAGCGTTGTGTCAGAGGAGACAACGAAGCATGCTCACCTTCACAACGGTCTTTCTAAAGACCTCCCTTTGTTGAGGATTTGCCTTCATCAAATAGTTCTCAAAAGCATTCGGCATTAAGACTCCTGATGCAGGCCTAACGGCCGAAACACGACGTTGTGTCGAGTCTTTATACCTCAATAAACATCTTTATTATTATATATCCTTTCAGTCTTTGGAATCCTTGGTCGCCCTCCCACTTTTATTTCATTTCTTGTTGTTGTCCGTGGGGCGTCTAGAGTTCTCCGCCTTCTGGCGGATATTTTTTCTCTTTTTCGCAATACAAAAGATAACCAGAACAAATCTGGGAATTATATAATTTAACAGAAACATGCATAAAAATAAATATCAGAATCAGTTAATCATTATTACTTAAAAAAAACCATCCTAACCTGTCTATCCCTGAGCTGGATGAGTCACATATTTATGTAGTAGGATCGTTTTAATCCTTCTCCTAAAATCCATGTAATTGGCTGCAATCTGTAAAACTTAAATATCCTTATCTAATCTTGCCGCATTAGACGACAATAAACAACCCAATATTTTCGTTCTATTTATTTCTAGTAATGTAGAGGGATTGTAAGGAATCTTCCTACAGGATCCTAGTTTGACTGATAAACATTACATGCCTATACATATAGGCTGGAGCCAATCCAAATAAAATGTTATAAAGTATACGATAAAACTTAAATTGTATCCTAGCTTCAATTGGTAGCCAATGTAGCAATATATAATAATGAGAAATGCAAGACATTACTGCTTTTATGTGATCTGCATGTTAAGTGCACCTGGACCACCTGGGGTAGAGCTGGGATGGCATAATGTATGCCCATATTTTTACAAAATATGGGGAGGGGGTAATTGCACAACTTGACTTCTCAATTTAAGCATCGCAATGGGGTTGTATAACAGCTTCAGGGTGCACCTAAGCCATTGTAAAATATCAGCATACGGGTGTATTGGCGCACTGAAATGTAGGCGCATCTGTTTACAGCATGTCAATGGCTGGTGGAAGTTGGCGTTGAAGTGCCCCACACAATGGGCCAGATTCTGTAAATGGTATCTAAAATCTAGAAGTGTCCGATTTAACACACCTAGCGTTATTCTATATAACATGCCGAAAATCAGGCATGGTGTACAGAATAGTGTGTAGGACTGGGGAATGTGGCCATTTGCACACTGAATACCTGGTATAAATACCTGTACCTAAATGTAGGTCCATTCCCCCGAATTCTATAACAATGCACGCAAATTCTAGTAACGCCCCTGACACACCCACACTCCTCCCATGGCTATGTCCCCTTTTAAGCTACGTGAGTTAGAATTTATATGCACCTCTTTGTAGAATACGCCTAAAAAGAAGCACATGTACATGCCAATGACTGCCAAATAGTGATGATAATTGGTTGTTATCAACCAATTATCATCACTGATTGGCTCGTTACTTAATTGTGTAGTTCAAATTAATTGGTCATACACACAATTTAATACATGCTACTCACTGCGCCTTTATATAGAATCTGGGGGAATGTGGGCAAATGATAGTATTCTGTAAGTTGCATATATTGTTTGGCGACATGCCCAATCTCTACTCATGTGAATGTCCCTCTTGGAGTTATACGCCAAGCAATTTTGGTGTGTACTTTATAGAATACCGTCTAGCATTAATGAACACAAATGCCAATTATTGGTGCCAATTACGTATGTAAATGCCAGTACACTATAACCTAGGCACATATTTGATGCCTCACATTAGGCTCCAGCTTATAGAATCACCCTTTTTCTGTACAAATGCATAGAGTGAACTTGCACATTTGCACCTTCTTTGGAGCAGATGTAAATTTGTGTGACAACACTGTACAAGTCTGTTTTAAAAGGTACTTAACTCACGTCACCTTTGTAAAATAAGTTCTTTCTTGGAATTTTCATATAGGAGCCCACTTTTAAAACTAGTCCCACCAAGTACAGCCTGAATTCCTTCCCCTCCCTTATGCTCCTGCCACTGTAGTCAGAAACTTTACTACAGCCCACTCAATAAGTCATTCACCCAGGCAAGCCTGAGTCTGCCAAGAAGAGGAAGGGAAAATGTGCCATTGCGTCATGCTGTTAGTTTGCACTTTCCAGCTGGTTTCAGTTTCCTTAAAGACCAGGATTCTGCTTGGCTGTAATTCTAAAACACAGGCAGCTGGAATAGTCCCGCTGAGTATGCTCCTTAAGACACATAAGACAATTTCTTCAGGATTCACTTGAATTAATAACCAAGAGAACTACCATGTTGGTGACTTTTGCATTTGAACTTGACCGCAATAATGTATTTAAGTTATACTTTCGCAATATTAATGAAGAATTCTTAGAAGCTAAAATTCAGATTTTTCCTGACCTATCCAGAGATACCCAGAAAAGGAGGAAGGCGTTCCTAGCTTTGAAACCTCGGTAACTTAGTATTGGGGGCTCCTTCCTACTTAAGTATCCCTGTAGATGTGTCGAAATAATTAATTCCCAGACTTATATTTTCTTTGAACTTGAGAAACTTCAACAATTTATTATGAGTAAAGAATAGTGAAGCATGTATTGAATGGAAGCTAATGACCGGCTGCATACATGGAGAATCCTTCCACCTTTGGTTCTGTTTTCTTTTTTCTTTTTGTTAATAATATTTCCTTGATCTTGGATCTGAAATTGTTGTGGTCTAATAATTGAATATCTTCTTTTCTTCCTTGCTTTAATGTCAATATTGTATATTATTTTCTGTATTTCTGATTTATGTATATGCATAATGTAAAAGGAAAATCATAAATAAATAATTAAAAAAAAAAGCCCCTAAGACACTGGAGTGTGGGAAGAAGACTAGGCCATAACCTTATTTAACAGACATATAGACTTGGATAAGAGTTAGGAACTCAGCTGCTCTTCTGGTCTTACCCTTACTTTGTGAATAATAGTTGAGGTTGTTCTAATTAATTACTATGTTATGCAAGATTCTCTTCCTTCTGATTCTTATCTTTTTATCCTAAATACATTGTTATCTGTCTTTTTTTTGTTTGCATTTTTTTATTATTGTAAACCGTCTTTACGTCATTTTGACAATTTGGCAATATTTATTTAGATTTTGCTCACACCTTTTTCAGTAGTAGCTCAAGGTGAGTTACATTCAGGTACTTTGGATATTTCTCTGTGCTAGGAGGGCTCACAATGTAAGTTTGTACCTGAGGCATTGGAGGATTAAGTGACTTGCCCAAGATCACAAGGAGCAGCAGCAGGATTTGAACTGGCCACCTCTGGATTGCAAGACCGTTGCTCTACCCACTAGGCCACTCCTCCAATATTCACAATAAAAAAAATAAATACAACATAGTAACGTGGAGGGGCATAATCAAACGTCGCCGGCCAAATAGATCGCCGGCGATCTATTTTGGCAGCGGCGCTACAGCTGGCCGGAACCGTATTATCGAAAAAGATGGCCGGCCATCTTTTTTTTCGATAATACGGTTTAGCACAGCCAAATGTCAGAGTTCGCCAGGGTTGAGATCACCGGTTTTGTTTTTCAGTGATAATGGGAAAAAATGCCGGCGATCTCCAACCCGGCAACATCCAAGGCATTTGGTCGTGGGAGGAGTTAGCATTTGTAGTGCACTGGTCCCCCTCACATGCCAGGACACCAACTGGGCACCCTAGGGGTGCGGTGGACTTCAGAAAAGGCTCCCACATGCATAGCTCCCTTGCTTTGGGAGCTGAGCCCCCAACCCCCCCCCCCAAACCCACTACCCACACATGTACAACACTACCGTAGCTCTTAGGGGTGAAGGGGCAACTACATGTGGGTACAGTGGGTTTTGGAGAGCTCCCATTACCAGCACAAGTGTTACAGGTAGCGGGGGGGATGGGCCTGGGTCCGCCTGCCTTAAGTGCACTGCGGTACCCACTAAAAGTGCTCCAGGGACCTGCATACAGCCTCTAGGAATTGTTGCTGCTGTATAACCTTGGCACACCAGTTGACACCTGAAGACTAATCTCTTTGGAAAAAGTCCTTTATTTGAATAAGCACGTTTACTCACAGTTAACTGTAGATCAGAGGTTGTGCCCCACTGGTAAAGAGTCTCCCTGGTACTGAGATGAGGAGTAGGTCAGAGCTGGCAGAATGGTGTACAATGCCCTCTTTCAGCTACATTCAAGGTAATAACTAAGTCCTCTAACGTGAGTGACACATGAAGGGGATCTAAAAGTGGCTGACAAAAATGGCCACTACCTCATGGACTACCGGAAACAAAACTGGACACACTCTGACCCAGTTAGCAGCGGGAAAAGCACCATGGGAGTAGAGCCCACTACCCTACACCCACCACAATGCATTGCTGATGTGACTCTGCAGTGCCCTTAACAGAAAAGGTGTCACACTCATCCGAGAGCCAAATCACAACCAGGGAAAGGCTGTCAGAGGATAGAACACATTCTACTGTCATGGAGGTGGGTGCGGCATTTGAGGCTGGCATACAGGCTGGCAAAAAAGGTTTTTAGTTTTATTGTTTTAGTGTGGGAGGGGGTTGGTGACCACTGGGGGAGTATGGGGAGGTCATTCCCAATTCCTTCCGGTGGTCAGTTGGGGCACCTTTTTGAGGCTTGGTCATGAAAATAAAAGGACCAAGTAAACTCGGCGAAATACTGCTTAACGCCGCTTTTTTTTTCCATTATCGGTGAAAGCCGGCCATCTGGTAGCCACGCCCATGCCCACCCATGTCCCGCCTTCACTAAGCTACTGATAAAGCGACGGGAAAGCGGCGATGCTGTCAAAAATGCCGCTTTCGATTATACCGATTTCGCCGCTTTTAAGAAATCGCCAGCCATCTCCCGATTTATGTCAGGAAATGGCCGGCGATCACTTTCGGAAATGAGCTGGATAGTAACATAGTAGATGATGGCAGAAAAAGACCTGCATGGTCCATCTAGTCTGCCCAACAATTTAAAATCATATGTGTATACCTGACCTTGATTTGTTTCTTCCTAAATCAATACACTCTCTTATGTTCTACTATTCTGGTGTTAAATTGGAGGAAAAAGCCTCAGATACGGATAGAAAACTCCTTTGTTGGACTTCAATCTAAGGGAGATTCTACCTAATCATCACAGGCTAAAAAACCTCACAGATTTTAATAGTGTGACTCCTAACACTCAAATTTGTAAATGTGTAGGGATCACTTATCTTGTAGCTGCTTCGTCGATATAGCTAACAGCCACAGCCCTTGATTTGTTTCTGCCATTTTCAGGGCATAGACCATAGAAGGCTGCCCAGAACAAGGCCCACCTCCCAACCACCAGCCCCGCCTCCCCCCACCGGCTCTGCCACCCAATCTCAGCTAAGCTTCTGAGGATCCATTCCTTCTGAACAGGATTCCTTTATGTTTATCCCACGCATTTTTGAATTCTGTTACCTAAGTTGTTCTGAATGGGATATATATAATCCCATGTAGAGCCTTTTACTTGCACACAAGTGGAGTTTACAAACCAATGATAAGAACGGAATCAAGTGATTGCTGGCACTAAATATAAATACTATATAGTTGCCATGCTTTGATTATTGAGGTTGTTCCTCCACTTTTAACAAAGATATATAAGGTGCAATTATTTGGATATCGCATTTGAATGAAGACTGTGATAGTTACGCATTTTTTAGCTTATGATTAGTACTTTGTTCATCACATTTGCTGAAGATTGGATCTGATATTTTCTGGACTCTCTGCTTTTGCATTGAAACAGTAGTCTCAGGCCCACCCTTGACCCCACCTGCCACCTTCCTCAAAAGGAAGCTAAAGAGTGGCCTCTGCTATACAAGAATTCAGCAGGAGTTTTTTGGGGGGGTTTTCTAAAGCAAGTGGGTCACCGGGAAGAAGATGAAAGGTGAGAGGAAGGGGGCAACATGTGACATAGCTTTGAAGTCCATCACCATGTTAGGGGTATCTTGCAGTCTATCCCTGCATAATGTTTAATCTGCTCTTGCTTTCTAACTGGCAATTTCTGGTAGCTGAACTTTGACATTTACATAATTGAGAAATGGAATGCTCCTGGAGCCAAGTCTCTTCTTCCCCCCTCCCCCCATTCTATTATGTCAATGAAAACAAAGAGGAAAAAAGGAGAGAAAAAAGTGGCACACTTTTGGATAATAACAAGCCACCACAATTCTGCAGTGCATGATACAGAACATAATGTTACATAATTCACACGTGCAAATTTGCTATTTACCAGAAATATCTATCAGAGGTCAACAACACTATTTCCTAGTGGATTATCATAATCTTTGTTTTCTTGTGCAGTTGTGAATAAGAATGACACTTTGATATGTCATACAAGCATCCAGTGATTCATTCACTTTCCTGGAAAGCCTAAAGGCAACTGTATTCGATTTCACATATGGGCTTTCAAGAATATAACACAAAAGGATAGCACAAACATAACCTATAATATCAAGAGTAATATTTGCTATAATATGCTAACGGATGTTAGTACCCTGTAGTGAACTCACAAATTTAAATAAATAAAACCTCAAACACCCCAGGAGACACTAAATAGTATTCATCCTGAAATGGTCTACTATCACAGGTTACCGCTGGCATTTATTAGAAAAAAAGAATACAGAAAACAACTCCCAACAATAAGATAGAAAAAACTGTATTCCCAAAAAACCAAAACAGCCAACTAAACAATAATTACTAACATACTAAAAGGCACTATCTACATGTCGCTCCCTCCCTCGTGGGTTTCCGTCACTATTTGCCTCCTTATTTCTCATGCCGGAAATGAACAGATTATCTGACTTATTCTATAACTCACTCTATCATCTATGAACTTTGTATTTCTCATTCTGGAAATGGCGATTGCCATTATGGTATGATGTAAGCCACATTGAGCCTGCAAAGAGGTGGGAAAATGTGGGATACAAATGCAACAAATAAATAAAATGCGAAACTCAAAAATCATGTCCACAAATCATTTATCTTCACAGCTGCAGGATCACTGAAAAATGCCCAGATCACCACAGGCAGTTCATTATGTAGTCACAATACAGCATAGCGTATCTGCACACTGAATAGAAATCCTCGACTTTCAAGGAAATAGTCATAAACTGTACACTTATCTAAAATAAATAAACATTATTATACGTATTCCCCTCCTCCCCCCCACACACACACAGGCTTCACTGAAACCAGCCATTGTTAGGCAATCTTTACAACTCTTCAATAGTTTGTCACATGCAATGTCTTCGGCCTTTAAACTCAGTGATATTTTTTATTCCTTTCTCCTTCTCTGCACATATCCATAGCACTGCAAAATAATGTCTCCTTCTTCTTGCTAACATTTCTAAAATTTGTCACTTCCTTTCCAAGCACACCAACAGAACCCCCATTCACTCTTTTGTTGCCTTCCACTTCCATCAAACTGTCTCTTTCCACTTTAGTCTGTTCACAAGTCTGTTGCTTATTTTCCTCTTTCCTTACTATGACCATGTAATCCCTCAAGTAACTATCTGGTTCCCAGTCTTCTTCTGCATCCAGTTCAAGCATCTTATGCTTACGTACAAGTGTCATTACTCTTCACCTCCCGTTAGCTATCCTCCCTCATTTCTCACTGGACACTCTGGGGCCCTTTTACTAAGCTGCATAAGTGTCTATGAGTGCCCAACATGCACCAAAATGGAGTTACTACCCGGTTACCCTGTGGGTCTTGCGGTAATTTCATTTTTGGCATGCGTCCAATACACAGGAGACTTTACTGCTAGGTCAATGGTTAGTGGTAAGGTTGCAGACCCAAAATGGACACATGGCAATTTTGATTTTGACGCATGCCCATTTTCGGCAAAAAATTTTTTTAAAAGGCCTTTTTTACAGGTGCACTGAAAAATGGATCATTGTGCGCCCAAAACCTGTGCCTACACTACCGCAAGCCACTTTTTAGCGCACCTTAGTAAAAGGACCCCTCTACCTTCTAAACTCCGCTGTTCAGGTAAATCGATACTATCTGTGCCAAATCCCAACTTGCTTTACCAAATGCCTGGCATAACATTCCCAAATCAGTGTGTCTGGCACCCTACCTGGCCATATTCAAACCTTGCCTCAATACCAACCTTTCTGACATTACTTCCAATCCTAACCTCTCTCTCCCATCATGCTCAAAATTCCATGATTGTCACAGTGCTCGTGCTTATCTACAGTAATAGTAATACTGCCTTCCATAACTGCCTGAACAATTCCCACAGAAAGGTGGTATAGCAAATCCATGACCCTATGACCTATGAACTTTAATAAAAGTTCCTATTACAGATTCCATCACAATTCCACTCTGACCTGGTTACTGGACAATAGTGAAAAAGAAGAATGAAAGGAAATGTTGCTCTAACACCCTGAATACACTTCTGGATCTAAGTTTTTTCCTTATGGCCTATCTGTCCTCAATCTTCTCCTGTGCTCAGTGTCTATATATTGACTAGACTATAAGTTTCACAGAGCAGAGACTCTCTTCTATTTGTCTGTAAAGCACTGGACACCTTATAGCATTATATAAACGTTTAACAGTAGTAGTAATAGTAGTATTAGACATATTCAGTGCCATTTTAGAAGAGTTGTGCATATTGTAAAATTGACATATCTCCACCCCGAACCAAGAGGTCGCAAAACTCTTCAAAAATGTATGGCATGTGAATGAGAATCACACAAGGTGGAGGAACACACAGTCCCTACATGTGTCATCAAGGGAGAGTCCAAGAAGTAGGGTAGATAGGTTCTTCCAAAAAAAACGAGGGAGAGGCTAGTTGAAAAAGATGTTCTTTATTGAAACAACTTCAAAAAAAACTCGACACAGCTGCTGTGTTTCTGTGTAAAACGCTTGCTTCAGGAGTCTTGTAATATTCGTTGTTGAAAGGTTGGTAATGTGTCCAAGATCACAAATCAATTTAAATGAATGAAGTAGATCCGAGGTCTGTAAACACTCATGGAACTCTGTTAGTACAATGCCGAGAGAAAGAGAGGGAACGGCAATGCCTCAAATTGTTGCAATGTGAGACGTATAAATAAAGAAGTGTACCAAAGAGTGTTCATGAAGCTGAAAATGGCCCATGAAGCCCAAGCCATCATGACCTGTCCCCAAAGGATAAGTACATGGTATCCATGTTTTCATGGCATCCCTGGTGTCCATTCAGTGCCTGTAAGGGAAAAGGTCTAGCGCTGCCTTTGGCAGCAGTGCAAAACGTATAGTGTATGCGAACCATTTAGCACTACAAAATGTTTAGCACTGCGCTGAGGTACAAAACATTTTGCATTGCCATGGGATTCAAAACATTTAGCAGCCGGCTTTGTAACATGGCAGGCAAAGATGTTTTGCAGCCCTAAACCTTTAGAGCTGCCAGCAATTTCAGAAACTTGGATGTACCAAATATCAACATTTATAGCTCTCCCACCTAGACATTTTTGTAAGGCATATTTAAACCTGATACTTTCCATTTTACAATCTCCAGCAGAAGCTGCATTAGAAGGTTGGTACTGGCACCAAAGCAGCAATTCTTGTCCCACAGGAGAAACCTCTGAAGGCAGCCCTGTCACAAACCTTATATGATCACATAATCAGCCAGTCTGCTTCCTGAAATAAAAATAGACACTTCTCTTTGGTAATATTCTGTTCTGTTTCTTCTTTTGTTTGTCTCTTAACAGTCTGTGAACTTAATTAGGTGCTACAGAGTTTGAACATGTGAAAACTGGCAATGCCAAGCAATAGTTGGAGTGAAGGAGAACTTGTAGAACTATTGTTAGTAATATGTAATTTATCGTTAAAATCAAGCATTGTACTGGAAGATTGGAGGGTGGCCAATGTAAAGTCAATTTTTTTAAAAAGGTTCCAGAGGTGATACGGGAAATTATAGACTAGTGAGCCTGACGTCGGTGCCGGGCAAAATGGTAGAGACTATTATTAAGAACAAAATTACAGAGCATATTCAAGAGCATGGATTAATGAGACAAAGCCAACATGGATTTAGTGAAGAGAAATCTTGCCTCACTAATCTATTACATTTCTTTGAAGGAGTGAACAAACATGTGGATAAAGGTGAGCCGGTCGATATTGTGTATCTGGATTTTCAAAAGGCATTTGACAAAGTACCTCATGAAAGACTCCAGAGGAAACTGAAGAGTCATGGGAAAGGAAGTAGTGTTCTATTCTGGATTAAAAACTGGTCAAAAGATAGAAACCAGAGTGTAGGGTTAAATGGTCAGTATTCTCAATGGAGAAGGGTAGATAGTGGGATTCCCCAGGGGTCTGTGCTGGGATTGTTGCTTTTTAACATATTTATAAATGATCTAGAGATGGGAGTAACTAGTGAGGTAATTAAATTTGCTGATGACACAAAGTTATTCAGAGTTGTTAAATCGCAAGAGGATTGTGAAAATTTACAAGAAGACCTTACGAGACTGGGCATCTAAATGGCAGATGACATTTAATGTGAGCAAGTGCAAAGTGATGCATGTGGGAAAGAGGAACCCAAACTATAGTTACTTAATGCAAGGTTCCAAATTAGGAGTCACAGACCAGGAAAGAGACTCCTAATGGAGGAAAGTTGAAACCCTCTGCGGCGGTGGCTAAGAAAGCAAATGTTAGGTATTATTAGAAAAAGAATGGAAAACAATAATGAGGACATTATAATGCCTTTGTATCACTCAATGGTGTGACCGCACCTCGAATATTGTGTGCAATTCTGGTCACCGCATCTCAAAAAACATATGGTGAAATTAGAAAATGTACAGAGAAGGGTGAAGAAAATGATAAAGGAGATGGGACGACTTCCCTATGAAGAAAGGCTAAAGCGGCTAAGGCTCTTCAGTTTGGAGACAAGACGGCTGAGGGGAGATATGATAGCGGTCTATAAGATATGAGTGGAATGGAATGGGTAAACGTGAATCGCTTGTTTACTCTTTCCAAAATACTAGTACTGGGGGCATGCAATGAAGCTACAAAGTAGTACATTTAAAATGAATCAGAGAAAATATTTCTTTACTCAATGTGTAAGTAAACTCTGGAATTCGTTGCCAGAGAATATAGTAAAAGCAGTTAGCTTAGCAGGGTTTAAAAAAGGTTTGGCTAGCTTCCTAAAAGAAAGTCCATAAGCCGTTATTAAAATGGACTTGGGGAAAATCCACTGCTTATTTCTAGGATAAGCAGCATAAAATGTATTGTACTGTTTTAGGATCTTGCCAGTTACTTGTGAACTGGATTGGCCACTGTTAGAAACAGGATGCTGGGCTTGATGGACCTTCGGTCTGTCCCAGTATGGCAATACTTATGTACTTATGAGTAGCCTATTGGTCAGAGCACTGGGCAGACAACAGGGGAGCCTGGTTCAAATCCTGCTGCTGCTCCTCATCATCTTAGAGAAGTAACTTCATCCTCCATTGCTTCAAGTACAAAAATTAGAGGCCTGATATTCAAAGGATTTTACTAGGACTGAGTGCCAAAATTTATACTCAAAATTTCATTAAATGTTGAGAACATAAGAATAGCCATACTGGGTCAGACCAATGGTCCATCTAGCCCAGTATTCTATTTCCAACAGTGGCCAAAGCCAGGTCACAAGTAACTAGCAGAAACCCAATTAGTATCACCATTCCATGTTACCAATCCCAGAGCAAGCAGTAACTTCCCATGTCTGTCTCAATAGCAGACTATGGACTTTTCCTCCAGGAACTTGTCTAAACCTTTTTAAAACCCAGATATGCTAACTGCTACTACCACATCATCCAGCAAAGAGTTTCAGAGCTTAACTATTCGTTGAGTGAAAAAATATTTTCTCCTATTTGTTAGAAAAGCATTTCCATGCAATTTCTTTGAGTGTCCTCTAGTCTTTGTACTTTTGGAACGAGTAAAAAATTGATTCACTTCTACTCATTCTATACCACTGAGGATTTTGTAAACTTCAATCATAACTCCCTCATCTTTTTCCAGGCTGAAGAAACCTAACCTCTTTAGCCTTTCCTCATATGTTAAAAGTTAGTAACCGGAAAAGTAGGTCACAAGGGTGGAGTGGTGGGTGTGTTTAGGGAAGACAAAGGGCTAATACGAGATTAGTATTGATTTTCAGCACATTGCTTATAAATTAGACCAAGGGTTCTTAACCCAGTCCTCGGAACACACTCAACCACTCAGATTTCCAGGATACGCATGAGATAGATTTATATACAATGGAAGTTGTGAATGCAAATTTATCTCATGCATATTTACTGTGGATATTTTGACAGGAAAACTGGCTTGGTGTGTCCCGAGTACTGGGTTGAGAACTCCTGAATTAGATGCATAAATCAAGGCAAAGGACTAACAGTAATGGGATCAATAGTCAGCCATTGGCGGTGAATGTTTTGCTCACTGCTGATGGCGTTATTCCTGGATATTCATAGCCAGGACCCGTGCAGGCTTCAGCTTTGAATATCCGGCTATTTTTAAACCAGCTAACACACCGCTTAAGTGGCTAAGTGCTGACTCCACCCTGGAATGCCCCCAATATAGCTGGCTTTGTATTCAGCACTAACCATGATATTTAGAGGAAATTAGCCAGTTAAGTGCTGCTGAATATTAGCAGCTAACCTCGACCAAGCAATTTAACTGGTCAGCGGCTGGCTATTGGGCACAATGCTTTTAAGTTCCTAAATTAAGATGAATTTATGCTTCAAAGTTTGGCTGAAAATAGGGAACAAATATAGGATCCCAATTTAGGCGCCTAAAGTTAGGCGCTTAGTTTTTTTTTTATATTAGACCCTTGATTGTAAGCTCTCGAGGTCAAGGAAATACTAATGTGCCTGAATGTAACTCACTTTGACCTACTACTGAAAAAGATGTAAGCTAAATCCATATAAAATATACAAGAATGCTTCTCTAGATTTCTAACCTTACAGACAGCCTTAGCTCACTCTAGTACAAAGCATTAATATCTGGATAGTTAGTTATCCAGGTTATTTAGGTCAGTAAAAACAAAGGAATTTATCCTGGGACCAGTGATATTCAGCATTGGTATCCGGATTTATCCTGGGACCAACAATATTCAGCTTTGGTGTGTGGATACTTAACTGGGCTAGTTAGGACAGCAGATGATTTTACTCTCTCTTGACTTCATTACGTGAGTCTATTTCTGGTCGCAAATGGAATCACTCCTGCACTTTCTGATACATTTCCTTGGTTGTTCTTTAGTCTAGAAGTGAAAGGTTTTGTGGGTCATGTTTACATGCATTACTCTTTAGGGTGATTCTTTATTGGAATGATTAGTACTTGTTCTGACTGAAATTCTAGATTGTTCAGTAATGGATTAGCAAGGGCCACTATGGGCAGGGTTGACAGAGCCCTGCCCGAACAGCATGGAATCTTATAAGCTGGAAAGCATGGGGGTATTGCAGGGTTTAATTGAGGCAATTCTCTACTTTGTGGGGGACGAGGTACTGAATAACCAAGCAGTGGTGATCCTAGGTCGGCTGCCACCAGGGGCGGATCGCCGCTGTGCACCCCCCCCCCCCCCAGGGTGCAGCGGCGTCCATCCCCCCAGGGTGCAGCACGACACCCCCCCCCCCCCACTGCGCAATGACACCCCCTCCCCAGTGCATCAAGCCCCCCCCCCCGGGTGCATTCTTGGCGGTTGGAGGGTGCAGAGAGCAGCCACGCGCCTGTCGGCTCCACTGGCTCCCTGCTCCCTCTGCCCTGGAATAGGAAGTAACCTGTTCCAGGGCAGAGGGAGCAGGGAACCAGTGGAGCCAACAGGCATGTGGCTGCTCTCTGCACCCTTCAGCAGTGTGCACCTGGGGCGGACTGCCCCCACTGCCCTGCCCTTGCTACGCCACTGTAACCAGGCATGCTACAAGTTAGATCTATCAAGGAGGTGAGGTAGGGGTGTGAGGAGTGAAAACCTCCTATCACCATCAGTCTTTCACTGTAATAAGTCACAAAGGGGTCCTTTTACTAAGCTGCAGGAAAAAAGGGCCCTGCGGTAGCGGCGGGGGCCGTTTTTCCCACGCACCAGGGCCCTTTTAACCGCAGCAGGTAAAAATGCCCTCAAACACACATGGCCATGCAGTAAGAGAACTCTTACCAAGAGGTCATGCGACGGGGAGCCCTTACCACCACCCATTGAGGTAGCGATAAGTGCTCCCGCGCTAATCCGGTGGTAACCGGGCAGTGCATGGCGATGCCCAATTACCACCGGGTTACCGCCGTGCAAGCTATTACCAGGGGTTTTCTTTTTCCCCTGGAAATGGTACGCGCTCAGGGCAGGACTATCATTGGCGGCTGCGTTGGGCCAACGGTAGTCCTGGAAGAGCAAGCAGTAAGCCTGCAGTGGGCTTACCACCACTCTGTAAAAGGGCCCAAAAGCTCTTTCTGCACCTCTGTCACAAAATCCTATCTAAGAGACTCCTTTTATAATCTGGCTGGAAGCCAATAAATGCAGTGTAGTAGGAGTTTTTTTTTATAGGAGAACTGAATGCTGTGCCAAACAGCTACACATAATTTGTGTTGAGAATTTTAGCTCTTTGCAGGATGAAGCACGGCAGCTGGGGATGGCAAGAACTAACCCTTCAAGTTTCATATCCCAGTGGCAAGAAGCACACCCAAAGCCATAGGAAACTACTGTGCCTAACCTAGTCCTCACAATTCTGACCCAGCCCAGGCTTCAGGGAACAGAAGAATCACATCTGCCCAAAGAACATTTCAAGTTTCAGAGAAGCTTTAAATCCCACGATGAGCTGTGTGGATCGAGATGACTGTCATTTACAAACCATCTTCCTGTATGAGGCCTTTACCATCCTTACCTTTCTGTCCCCAGCCTCTCTACCAACTTCTCCCAGCTCTCCTTGTTTTTATTTTTTTACCTATAGCTTAGAGGGGAAACTGCTGAGTGCTGTGTTTAGATCCAGCATTTATCCTAACACTATATCAGGTTAAAAAGAATCTCGAGTCTTAGGAAGAGGCTTAGCTGGCAGAAACCTGCTTTTAGATATCCAAAAGAATTTGACTACTGCAGGAAGTGAGGTCAAAGCAAGATGGGGTGGTGCCATTGTATTTTGGGGCCACTGGGTACACTTCATCACACTGCCCGAGAGGGTCCTGAGAACAGGAAGTCTGTGTCTAGCAGCTGACAGTCTGGTTTCTCTCTCAGGGGCCGATTCTCAGAACCTAACACCAGTGCTAGAGATGATTAGCACCAGTGTTAGGGTGCACAGTATGTTCAGAGGAGCTGTAGTGTGGAAGACAACATGGGTGCCAAACACTACTGTCAGCATTCATTGTTTAGGTATGGTCCCAGGTCCAGTTCACAGAGGCAGTGGGTTTGTAGAGGCAGTAGGTTCCAAATAATGCACAATCCACATGGGTTTGGATATATATAGAAAGTATATTGTATTTACATATATAGGATCATAGCACTTAGTACAGGTAAATATTACAATGCTGTATCTGTGTGGGGGTTTAGATGGGGAATCAATGAGAGAAAGGTAAGGATGGGGTTGTGCAGAGAAAGAGAGAGCTTTGGGGTGGGGCTGAAGAAGAAGGGGGGTGCAGAGAACGAAAAGCGAGAGCAGAGCCATGTGCTCTGGGGCTCAAGATGGTGGTGTGCAGAGTAAGAAAGAAAAGAGCCGAGCAGAGCCATGTGCTCTGCTTTATATACCTCAGGAACAGAAAGGGATCAAATAACTTATTTACTTCCCAGCCAAACTCCAGTTTAATTTCCTGATGCAAGGAAGGTGACCATTTTCACAAGTTTTACTCTTTGAAGTCCCTAGTTTTGGAGCCTATCTGTCTGGCTTTCTTTGTTCTCAGAGAGCACTGCTCCCAGATGCCCGGAGATGACAAAGGTATGTTAATTAGGGGTAATTGAGAAACAAAAGGGCTAGCAGGCAACTGGGCAACATTTGGTCCATTTGCCATCCTCAGAGCTTCCTGAGGGAGGGGGGAGTTATCAGAAGCTGGTTTCATAATCCTGATATCCAGCAATCCTGACAACTACCACAAATAGCATGCAAATGTATTCAAACCAATGGTAATTAGGTCATTACTTATTCCCTCATAATACTGAGAGAACATCGCACAAAACAAAACCGCCCCTACCACTGAAAACTTAATGTCAGCTCAGAGCTGGCATTAAGGTGTTTGAAGAGAGATTCCTCATCATATTCAAAGGTACTACATTCAATATCCCACAGACCCTAACATGGCTGTGCTGGGTCAGCTCAAATTGTGTTTGCAAACAGACTCATCACATGCAAGGGACACTGGTCATTGGCTTGAGGAGGCAGAGGAAGCAGCCCACAAGCTGCCTCACAGGTGGGGAAAGAAGCCAGTGGACTGCAACTGGAACTTTCGTGAAAGGGGATAGATTCTCGCCCGGACCTCTTTTGGAGGTGCCTCCTTTTGCCCCACCAATCAGTGCCAGAGAGCCGTAGAGGGAAAGGAGGTCAGAAAAATAACTTCCCAATACTCTAATAGTGCGCATATAATTTGCATGCTATTATTGTTGAGCACTGGAAAGTTTTTTTCTGTGCTGTTCCTGTGGTATTTGCCTGCGCTGTTCCATACAGTGCTGGCATTCTGAGAATCAGCCCCTGAAAAGTGGAGGGGAGAGTGAGGATCCCTTTGTGCATCATACTTGCCATTCAAGACAACTTGCAGGAGCAACTTCTCAAATGTCCATCTACTAAGTGATATCAATCTGCACCTAGACAAGCAACATGACACCAACACTAGGCTTCTAACAAACTTCCTGAACCAATGGAACTTCAAAACAGCACCAGCCACCTCATCTCATGTAAAAGGTCACCAATTAGACATACTAACTTACAGACTCTTAGAGGCAGATGCACTAAAGCTAAATGAGCCTTTAATGACCCTCCAACAAGGAAAATTTGATCCGTTGCATGCATCAAAGGGCTTTTACCGAGGAAGCCAGCAGCTAACGAAAACAGAATGGAGATGAGCAATTAGTGTGAAAACCCCATTGAAACGACATGCACTAACCTTTTCCGATTGCCTTTACGCAGGAAAAAGGCAGGAAATCTAACGAGAGGTCTGGACCTCTCGTTAGGACAGCTCTGTGCCAGGAAAAATCATTAAGTGAAAAAATAAACAAACTTTGAGCCAATCCCAGCGCATTAGCAGAGCTAAAAGCGCTGTGATTGGTCCAAAGGACGTCAGAAAACACATCAAATAAAAAAAATTAAAAAGGATCGGGAGGGGGCAAGGGCGCTCATCAGGAGCGTCCTGTATGGACGGCCTTGCCCCCCCCCCCCGCTGCTCCCCACTTTCCGCCGCTCCCCCCCCCTCCCGAAAAAGCAAAATGCTAGCTGCCCCGGTCCCCCTCCCTTCCTGTTCCTGTGTTCTGCAGAGCTAACTCCGCCTCCCGTCATTCTTTCGCCCCCTGCCCCGCCCCCGCTGCCCCCCCTGAGGTCGACTACGCCGCTCCCCCCCTCCACCGAGACCCCCTCCCTATTAACGACCCGAGCAGCGCCTCTCACCTCTTTCAGAAGTGCTGCAAGGGCAGGAAGATCTATTGTGTTGGTTGTAGAGTCTCCATGACGTCTCTTCTTCCTTGGCCTAGGCCCCGCCTCCTTCTGACATAAGTAACCTACGTCAGAAGGAGGCGGGGCCTGGGCCAGGGAAGAAGAGATGTCATGGAGACTCTACAACCAACACAATAGATCTTCCTGCCCGTGCAGCGCTTCTGAAAGAGGTGAGAGGCGCTGCTTGGGTTGTTAATAGGGAGGGGGGTCTTGGTGGAGGGGGGGAGCGACGTAGTCGACCTCAGGGGGGGCAGCGGGGGCGGGGCACGGTGCGAAAGAATGATGGGAGGCGGAGTTAGCTCTGCAGAACACAGGAACAGGAAGGGAGGGGGACCGGGGCAGCCAGCTAGCATTTTGTTTTTTCGGGGGGGGGGGGAGCGGCGGAAAGTGGGGAGCAGCGGGGGGGGGGGCAAGGCCGTCCATACAGGACGCTCCTGATGAGCGCCCTTGCCCCCTCCCGATCCTTTGTTTTTGGATTTTGCTGACCGGGTAGCCACGTGTATGTGTTGTGGCTTTTTTTTTTGTTTGTTTTTACGTTTGCAGCATGCGCAGAGCAGCCAGCAAAACGCTTGGCTGCTCTGCGCATGATTTAGGGGCCGATTACCGATGTGTATTGTGATTCTTTGATACATTGTACGTTTGAATACCGATCTGAGCATGTGTGACTTTTTTTTTTTGGTGCATTCTTCGTTTTTTAAAAATCGTTAGGGACTTTAACGATTTTGATTTTTTTACGTTTGGTTGCTGCATCTGCCTCTTAGCCAATAACAACCATATAATAGAAAATCATAACTGGGCAGAGATGCCATGGTCAGATCATAACAAACTCACCTTCACACTTCAATAGAAAGAGAACGGCAAAAACAAAGAACCGAGGACACAACATACTGCCCTAACCAGAGGAAAAGTGGACAACCAAAGCTTCTGGTCAACAGTGATGATTGACCAAGCAAACATAATACCCACCAACATTCACTTCATGAGAAACTGGGATGAACTAAGTGGAAACAAACTAAACGAAATAGCACCACTCAAAATGAAAGACGAAATGACAACCATGCCCCTGGTTCAAATAGGAACTATTAGAGATGGGGAAAAAAACTGTGCAGGAAACTAGAAAGAAAATGGTCCAAAAACAAATCTGACATAAACAAAACCACATGGAGGAAAGCCCTAAGCAATTACAAACACACCATAAAAAGAGCCAAAGTGGAATACTATAGCACATACGTGCGCCCAGAAGAGATAATCTGGTCCTCCTTTAAGATACCAACAACAAGCTCAGTTAAAACACTACTGACAAAATATGCAGATGCCAATTGCCTACTAGACAGCTGCCCAAACTACATGATGAAAATCCACCAGATTAGTTCATCAAACGCTTAATGGAACATATAGAATACATATTCTCGAAAGGTCATTTCCCTTCTGACAAGAGCAACATCAAACACTCCAATCCCTAAAGATGCCACCAGAAAGATTTGTGAACTCTCACTAATTACAGACCAGTGGCATCAATACCACTGCTGACAAAAACAATGGAGGAACTAGTAGCACAACAATTAATGGAATACCTAACGCATTACTCAGTTCTTCACAGCTCCCAATCAGGCTTCAGACCATGCTATAGCACTGAAACAGTCATAATCACCCGGATCACAAAATTCAGAAGAATGATAAGCCAAGGCCAGTCAATACTACTACTACAATTCAATATGTCAAGCACCTTCGACCCAGATCACACAATACTAATTATCCTGCTCAACAACATAGGAATAACTGGAGCAGTAGCAGCCTGGTTCAACGGTTTTCTAAGAACTAGATCCTACCTTGTCAAGATGTCCAATGAATTTTAAGCCTCCTAGATCCTAGGGTTCCCCGATATGACCAATATTATTCAATGTCCTGATGGCTCCACTTGGCAAGAAACTGAAAAAATGGGTTTAAACCCATTCATATACGCAGGCAATGTCACCATCTACATACTTTTCAACAACAGCATCACAGAGATACTGGATAAGGCCAAAAAAGGACTCAAGTTCATGGAAAACTGGGCCACAACTGTCAAACGTAATGTTACCTGCCCTCCCTGATAAGGCATGCGATGGCAGCTATAGTTTCTCTGAGGGGTTAGTTATCTGTAGTCGTGACCACGCTCAGGACTCTTTGGCCACACAGAGAGAGAGGTATCAAATACACTAACCTCGTCTCCTGTTCTCAAAGAACAGGAGAGGAATAAAAACTAAATTAGGATAACTCTTGAACTGAAATGACACCAGACTTTTAAAGCGAACCCAACAACGTTTATTTAATTACAAAATGTGAACAAATAAAAAAACTTGTAAATTCTTTTGGTTATAATGGCACCATTAATCTTTTGTATTAACCTTTCTAATTGTTAACATTTTAATGTATTTTCATTCTAGACAAACACAGTCCTTATAATATTGTAATTACCTTTCTCTTTATTTACAGAACCTCCTTATCAGCAACTACTTTCACTAAAGACATCAGATAAGTATTAGATTTTCATCTATTTTTTATAGCATACCCCAGATTCAATTTATAGAATTATACTGATAAAAAAATGAATTGATTCTCTGTGTTTCCTTTTTGTTTCCCTCAGGATTTCAAAGAGTTTCTATCTCCGTTCAGGTAAGTATAAGTTCTTTCCTTTTTTTTAATTTGTGTTAACTGTCACTTAGCTGAAGCTTCACTTCCAAATCGTTTCCTCGTAGTCTTTCTTGCGTCGGGGCCCTTAAACTCCTTCTGGACGCATGGCTGTCGGAATTCTTCACAGGATTGACTTCTCCCTTCACCTCTCTTAATACACATAAAAGGGAGCAAAACCCTAGCTGCCTGTCTGAGTTAAATTTTCCCTTTTTCTTGGTGAGATTTTAATTATCACACTGTGGCCCAGCACTAACTCAAAATTAAAATAATCCAATCACCCTTTCTTTGAAGCCTAAGCTTTTCTTTTGCGTTCCCTGTGCTAATGAAGGAGTGCCTTCAGCGGTACAGGAACCCAACCACCCAAAAACACTTACACTCTTACTTCTATTCTTATTACTACTTCTTATCTTCTAATATTCTCCGAGGACAAGCAGGCTGCTTGTTCTCACTGATGGGTTGACGTCCTCGGCAGCCCCCTCCATCGGAAAGTTTACTAGCAAAGGCCTTTGCTAGTCCTCGCGCGCCCATGCGCACTGCGCATGCGCAGCCGTCTTCCCGCCCGAAACCGGCTCGAGCCGGCCAGTCTTCTTTCATCCGCGCTCGGTACGGTCGTGTTACGCCGTTCGTGCCCCAGAGAGTCGACCTCGCGCGTCCTTTTCGACGTGTTTTTTCGTGTATTTTCTTCTAAAAAAGTTTGGGAAGCGCTCCGGAAGTGTTCCGGAAGACCCTGTCGGGTTTTCTGCCCTTCCCGTATTTTTCAAGTTTTGCCCCGTAAGTTTTCTTTCGTTGTCGGGGTAGGCCTAGTTTGGCCTCGGTCGAGATTTTTCTCCCTCTAAATTTGGTGCTTCAATTTTCGCCATTTCGGCTTTTGATTTCGCCGGCGTGATTTTTCCGCCCATGACATCAAAGCCTTCCAGCGGCTTCAAGAAGTGCACCCAGTGCGCCCGGGTAATCTCGCTCACTGATAGGCACTCTGCGTGTCTTCAGTGTCTAGGGGCCCAGCACCGCCCTCAGAACTGCAGTCTGTGTTCCCTGTTACAAAGGCGGACTCAGGTAGCGAGATTAGCCCAGTGGAACGTTTTGTTCTCGGGCTCTTCGTCGGCATCGGCACCGGAGGCATCGAGTGCATCGACGTCGTCAGCGTCCGGACCATCTCCCTTGGCTGCCGCTCCATCGACTGCATCGAGGCATCGGACCTCTGCATCGGCGCCGAGGCATCGGGCGACTGCATCGACGTCGGTGGTACCGAGACTTCGTCTGCTGATGTCGTCGGACGGAGGTGCATCGTCAGGAGTGCAGGTGAGGGCTGTCCATTCCCCTGCTGGTGGCGGTGAGCCTTCGGGTGGGTCTCCTCCTACCCTGAGGGCTCCTGCGGTACAGCCCCCCCGGGATCGACCCTCTTCGGTCTCGGCCCCGAGGAAGTGACGGATGGATTCTACGTCCTCCTCGTCGGTGCCGGGGAGTTCCGGTGACATGCTTCGGAAGAAGTCGAAGAAGCATCGACACCGGTCTCCTCCCCGTGTCGGCACCGAGAGCTCTGGGTCGCCGAGGGATTCGGCACCCAGTAGGCATCGGCACCGAGAGGACCGCTCACCCTCTGTTCAGGAGGTGTCGATGCGCTCCACTCTGGACAGCCCGGAACAGCCTCCTCGCCCGGAACAGGTTCTGACGTCGACGCCTGCATCGACCTCTCAGCCTTTTTCTGCAGCCACTCTGAACGAGAGCCTCCGGGCCGTTCTCCCAGAGATTCTGGGAGAGCTGTTGCGCCCTACCCCTCCGGTACCGGCGGTGCTTGCGCCTCCGGTACCGTCGAGCGCGGCGCCGGCTGGCCCATCGCCCAGGTTGAGGTCCCCGACGTCGGTACCGCGTGCGGTGCCGACCGCGGCCACCTCCCAGGAGGGCTCCCCGACTACATCGGCGGAGGGAGCTTCGCCGATGCGGGCGAGGGAGTCTACCTCTCGACGCCCCCACCATGGACGGGGTTCCACCGAGTCGAGCAGGGCGAGGTTGCAGACACAGGTCCGTGAACTTGTGTCTGACACCGAGGGTGAGGCCTCGTGGGAGGAAGAGGAAGATCCCAGATATTTCTCTGACGAGGAGTCTGAGGGTCTTCCGTCTGATCCCACTCCCTCTCCTGAGAGACAGCTTTCTCCTCCCGAGAGTCTGTCTTTTGCCTCCTTTGTCCGGGAGATGTCTACGGCCATCCCCTTCCCGGTGGTTGTGGAGGACGAGCCCAGGGCTGAAATGTTTGAGCTCCTGGACTATCCTTCTCCACCTAAGGAAGCGTCCACTGTTCCCTTGCACCATGTCCTAAAGAAGACATTGCTTGCGAACTGGACAAAACCTTTAACTAATCCCCACATCCCCAAGAAGATCGAGTCCCAGTACCGGATCCATGGGGACCCAGAGCTGATGCGCACCCAGTTGCCTCACGACTCTGGAGTTGTGGATCTGGCCCTAAAGAAGGCTAAGAGTTCTAGGGAACATGCTTCGGCGCCCCCGGGCAAGGACGCTAGAACCTTAGACTCCTTTGGGAGGAAGGCCTACCATTCCTCTATGCTCGTGTCCAAGATCCAGTCTTACCAGCTCTACACGAGCATCCACATGCGGAACAATGTGCGGCAGTTGGCGGGCTTGGTTGATGCTCTTCCCCCTGAGCAAGCCAAGCCTTTCCAGGAGGTGGTCAGGCAGCTGAAGGCGTGCAGAAAATTCCTGGCCAGAGGAGTTTATGACACTTTTGATGTTGCGTCCAGGGCCGCTGCTCAAGGTGTGGTGATGCGCAGGCTCTCATGGCTGCGTGCCGCCGACCTGGAGAATAGAATCCAGCAGCGGATTGCGGACTCGCCTTGCCGTGCGGACAATATTTTTGGCGAAAAAGTCGAACAGGTGGTAGAGTCTCTCCACCAGCGGGACACCGCTTTCGACAAATTCGCCCGCCGGCAGCCTTCAGCTTCTACCTCTACAGGTAGACGATTTTTCGGGGGAAGGAAGACTGTTCCCTACTCTTCTGGCAAGCATAGGTACAATCCTCCTTCCCGACAGCCTGCGGCCCAGGCTAAGCCCCAGCGCGCTCGCTCTCGTCAGCAGCGTGCGCCTCAGCAAGGCCCCGCGGCTCCCCAGCAAAAGCAAGGGGCGAGCTTTTGACTGGCTCCAGCAGAGCATAGCCGACATCCAAGTGTCAGTGCCGGGCGACCTGCCAGTCGGAGGGAGGTTGAAAGTTTTTCACCAAAGGTGGCCTCTCATAACCTCCGATCAGTGGGTTCTGCAAATAGTCCGGCAGGGGTACACCCTCAATTTGACCTCAAAACCTCCAAATTGTCCACCGGGAGCTCAGTCTTACAGCTTCCAGCACAAGAAGGTACTTGCAGAGGAACTCTCCGCCCTTCTCAGCGCCAATGCGGTCGAGCCCGTGCCATCCGGGCAAGAAGGGCTGGGATTCTATTCCAGGTACTTCCTTGTGGAAAAGAAAACAGGGGGGATGCGTCCCATCCTAGACCTAAGGGCCCTGAACAAATTTATCGAAAAAGAAAAGTTCAGGATGCTTTCCCTGGGCACCCTTCTCCCCATGATTCAGCAAAACGATTGGCTATGCTCTCTGGACTTGAAGGATGCCTACACACACATCCCGATACTGCCAGCTCACAGACAGTATCTGCGATTTCAGTTGGGCACACGCCACTTCCAGTACTGTGTGCTACCCTTTGGGCTCGCCTCTGCGCCCAGGGTGTTCACCAAGTGCCTGGCTGTGGTAGCAGCGGCGCTTCACAGGCTGGGGGTGCATGTGTTCCCATATCTCGACGATTGGCTGGTGAAGAACACATCCGAGGCAGGAGCCCTGCAGTCCATGCAGATGACTATTCGCCTACTGGAGCTACTGGGGTTTGTGATAAATTATCCAAAGTCCCACCTTCTCCCAGTGCAGAGACTCGAATTCATAGGAGCTCTGCTGGATTCTCGGACGGCTCGCGCCTATCTCCCAGAGACGAGAGCCAACAACTTGTTGTCCCTCGTCTCGCGGGTGCGAGCGTCCCAGCAGATCACAGCTCGGCAGATGTTGAGATTGCTGGGCCACATGGCCTCCACAGTACATGTGACTCCCATGGCCCGCCTTCACATGAGATCTGCTCAATGGACCCTAGCCTCCCAGTGGTATCAGGCCGCCGGGGGTCTAGAGGACGTGATCCACCTGTCCACGAGTTTTCTCAAATCCCTACATTGGTGGACGATTTGCTCCAATTTGACTCTGGGACGTCCCTTCCAAATTCCTCAGCCACAAAAGGTGCTGACCACGGATGCGTCCCTCCTGGGATGGGGAGCTCATGTCGATGGGCTTCACACCCAAGGAAGCTGGTCCCTCCAGGAACGCGATCTACAGATCAATCTTCTGGAGTTGCGAGCGATCTGGAACGCTCTGAAGGCTTTCAGAGATCGGCTGTCCCACCAAATTATCCAAATTCAGACAGACAACCAGGTTGCCATGTACTACGTCAACAAGCAGGGGGGCACCGGATCTCGCCCCCTGTGTCAGGAAGCCGTCAGCATGTGGCTCTGGGCTCGCCGGAACGGCATGGTGCTCCAAGCCACATATCTGGCAGGCGTAAACAACAGTCTGGCCGACAGGTTGAGCAGGATTATGCAACCTCACGAGTGGTCGCTCAATTCCCGAGTGGTGCGTCAGATCTTCCAGGAGTGGGGCACCCCCTTGGTGGATCTCTTTGCATCTCGAGCAAACCACAAAGTCCCTCAGTTCTGTTCCAGGCTTCAGGCCCACGGCAGACTGGCATCGGATGCCTTCCTCCTGGATTGGGGGGAGGGCCTGCTGTATGCTTATCCTCCCATCCCTCTGGTGGGGAAGACTTTGTTGAAACTCAAGCAAGACCGAGGCACCATGATTCTGATTGCTCCTTTTTGGCCGCGTCAGATCTGGTTCCCTCTTCTTCTGGAGTTATCCTCCGCAGAACCGTGGAGATTGGAGTGTTTTCCGACCCTCATCACGCAGGACGAAGGGGCTCTTCTGCATCCCAACCTCCAGTCTCTGGCTCTCACGGCCTGGATGTTGAGGGCGTAGACTTTGCCTCTTTGGGTCTGTCAGAGGGTGTCTCCCGCATCTTGCTTGCTTCCAGGAAAGACTCCACTAAGAAAAGTTACTTCTTTCATTGGAGGAGGTTTGCCGTCTGGTGTGACAGCAAGGCCCTAGATCCTCGCTCTTGTCCTACACAGACCCTGCTTGAATACCTTCTGCACTTGTCTGAGTCTGGTCTCAAGACTAACTCTGTAAGGGTTCATCTTAGTGCAATCAGTGCATACCATTACCGTGTGGAAGGTAAGCCGATCTCGGGACAGCCTTTAGTTGTTCGCTTCATGAGAGGTTTGCTTTTGTCAAAGCCCCCTGTCAAGCCTCCTACAGTGTCATGGGATCTCAATGTCGTTCTCACCCAGCTGATGAAACCTCCTTTTGAGCCACTGAATTCCTGCCATCTGAAGTACTTGACCTGGAAGGTCATTTTCTTGGTGGCAGTTACTTCAGCTCGTAGAGTCAGTGAGCTTCAGGCCCTGGTAGCCCAGGCTCCTTATACCAAATTTCATCATAACAGAGTAGTCCTCCGCACTCACCCTAAGTTCCTGCCAAAGGTCGTGTCGGAGTTCCATCTGAACCAGTCAATTGTCTTGCCAACATTCTTTCCCCGTCCTCATTCCTGCCCTGCTGAACGTCAGCTGCACACATTGGACTGCAAGAGAGCATTGGCCTTCTACCTGGAGCGGACACAGCCCCACAGACAGTCCGCCCAATTGTTTGTTTCTTTTGATCCCAATAGGAGGGGAGTGGCTGTAGGAAAACGCACCATATCCAATTGGCTAGCAGATTGCATTTCCTTCACTTACGCCCAGGCGGGGCTGGCTCTTGAGGGTCATGTCACGGCTCATAATGTTAGAGCCATGGCTGCGTCGGTAGCCCACTTGAAGTCAGCCTCCATTGAAGAAATTTGCAAAGCTGCGACGTGGTCATCTGTCCACACATTCACATCTCATTACTGCCTGCAGCAGGATACCCGACGCGACAGTCGGTTCGGGCAGTCAGTTCTTCAGAACCTGTTTGGGCTTTAGGATCCAACTCCACCCCCCGAGGGCCCTGTTTGTTCTGTTCCAGGCTACACTCTCAGTTAGTTGGTAATTTTTTTAGGTCAATCTCTGTTATGTCCTCGCCGTTGCGAGGCCCAATTGACCATGGTTGTTGTTTTGAGTGAGCCTGGGGGCTAGGGATACCCCATCAGTGAGAACAAGCAGCCTGCTTGTCCTCGGAGAAAGCGAATGCTACATACCTGTAGAAGGTATTCTCCGAGGACAGCAGGCTGATTGTTCTCACAAACCCGCCCGCCTCCCCTTTGGAGTTGAGTCTTCCCTTGGACTGTATTGTCTTGCTACATACTGGACTGGCCGGCTCGAGCCGGTTTCGGGCGGGAAGACGGCTGCGCATGCGCAGTGCGCATGGGCGCGCGAGGACTAGCAAAGGCCTTTGCTAGTAAACTTTCCGATGGAGGGGGCTGCCGAGGACGTCAACCCATCAGTGAGAACAATCAGCCTGCTGTCCTCGGAGAATACCTTCTACAGGTATGTAGCATTCGCTATATCATATAATCCCTTCCTTCCCCAAAACCCACTAACACTACTCACTCCCTTCTGAACCCAATTAATCACTGATGAAACTTTAACCCCTACTTCTATGAACTATTAAAAAAACTTTATTCCTAAAATAGCAACACAATCACTCCTTCCCCTCTTTCATCCTCTTACTTTATACTCCTTTCCAAGAAAACCTCCCTTTGTTACCCTATTTTCTCACTTATCTCTCTTCCTTTCTCTCCAATAACACCAGCCTCTCCTACACACATCCACATTCACCGCACTCCCAACTCCTTCTGATAACTGCCAGCGACTCCGTATCCTAGGTTACGGAATTTCCGCTGGCAGTTCCAAAGACCCTGAGCCAATCCGTTACCACTTCCAAGATTCCAAGATTCACTGCTGACCAACGGAATGTTGGCCAGCAGTGCTAAATCTCCATTTTATTTAATTAAATCCCATAGGAATTAATGGAAAATTCTTCCATTAATCTAAATCCCCTCTTAACCTTAATTAATTTACACCAAAATTTCCACACAAATAAAACTTCCCGTCCCCTATCAAATCATGTTTTTAAAATTTAAAAATACCCCTTTTTACTATCCGCCTACCCTTATTCCACTTAAATCCCCTTTTAAAAATCCAAAATTCCCTAAAAACCCAATCAAAAATTAAATTAACCCTTCCTTCACATACCCCGTCGAATAAATTAAATTAACCCTTTCCTGACCTCATAAAATCAGCCCCTTCCCAAAACACCCCTCAAAAATATAAAAATTCAAAAACTAAATCATCCAAAAAATCCCAAAAAATCCCCCGACCCCAAAACTGAAAACAGAATTTAAATTTAAAAAAATCCTGATTTTTTAAAAATAAAAAACGCTATTTTCATAATTTTAAATTAAACTAATTAAATTTTTAAAACAAAAACCTCCTTACCTGATTTTCCCCTCACGTTTCCGCTTCCCTCCGTTCCGGTCCTCGACGTCCGTGTTCAAAATCGGAGCCAAAAATAAAAAAGCTCCGAAGCCGGCCCAAAATTTAGGCCCCCTGCTTCGGCCTACACGCGAAGACGCGCGATCCCGATATGTGCATGAGGCGCGCCGCCTCATGCACACGCCCGCACGATTTTAACGAACCGCCGGCCATCTTTCTCTTTCCTCCCCACACGCTGCCGGCCTCAGGGACTTGTTCTGACGTCCCCGAAGCCAAGGAATCACAATGCTGCCTCAGCAGCACCGGACCCTCACGACGCTGCAGCATTGTAGCGTCTCCCAAGCCCCCAAAACCCCACCACGAAAACGGGCCACACTTTCCCCTGAGCGCTCCTCCCTTCGGGCCTGGGAACTTACCCCCATCATTCCCGGACCCTGGGAAACCAGAGCTGCCCAGAACGGGCCCAAACATCCCCACAGCTGACGCGTCTCTCGCGCTTGCCGCGCTCTCGAGGACCTTGGCATACCTTCAGGCTTCTTCCCCGGGAGCGCGGGGTTTGTGAGTCCATAGGCCACTACCGTGGAGCGGCAGTGGCAGGCAAAATCACCTTCCAGGTAGAGAGGAAACAAGACTGGACCAGAACTCCGGACTGGAGTTCTACACCGGAACACTCGGAACTGGAACGCACCGGACGGGTGCGCACTGGAGTGGGGCCCGCTGGACTGGACACACTGGAGTGGCCCCACTGGACTGGAACATACAGGAGTGAAACCCGCTGGACTGGAACACACTGGAGCGGAACCCGCGGAACTGGAACACCCTGGACCTAGGCTTCACCTACACTTGACTGCCTTTCCCCGAGGGTTGAGCCCTAAGGTTCTGGCAGCCGGTAGGACTTACAGGAACAGCAGGAATGAAGATCCAGGAGTGCCCCCTGGCACCTAGGCGAAGGCAAGGCAGACAAGCAGGGACTGTCCGGGTTCTGGCAGTCGGCAGGAATCAACACAATGACTAGTAAACTGTACCCAGGCTAATAGGTACGCTATACCTAGGCAAACCAGTCATACACAGGAACATACACAGAGCAAACTCAGGAGACTTGGAAGGCTATACACCAGCTAACAACTAAGCTGTGCCCAAGCTAACAAGTCAAGCCCTGGAAACAAACGCAGAACACTAGCAAAGCTTTACATAAGCTACAAGCCAGACGGTGCCTAAGCTGGCTAGTCTACACTAGGACCAATCACAGTCTTGGGATAGTGGCTAGCAAGGGCGGCTAGTCTAACACTAGGAACAGACACAGAGAACTAGCAGAGTTATGCACAGGCTACAAGCCAGACGGTGCCTAAGCTGGCTAGTCTACACTAGGAACAATCACAGTCTTGGGATAGTGGCTAGCAAGGGCGGCTAGTCTAACACTAGGAACAAACACAGTCTTGGGATAGTGGCTAGCAAGGGCGGCTAGTCTAACACTAGGAACAAACACAGACTTGGGATAGTGGCTAGCAAGGGCGGCTAGTCTAACACTAGGAACAAACACAGTCTTGGGATAGTGGCTAGCAAGGGCGGCTAGTCTAACACTAGGAACAAACGCAGAGAACTAGCAGAGCTATGCACAGGCTACAAGCCAGACGGTGCCTAAGCTAACTAGTCATGCACTGGAAACAAACACAGACTTGGGATAGAGGCTAGCAAGGGCGGCTAGTCTAACACTAGGAACAAACACAGTCTTGGGATAGTGGCTAGCAAGGGCGGCTAGTCTAACACTAGGAACAAACGCAGAGAACTAGCAGAGCTATGCACAGGCTACAAGCCAGATGGTGCCTAAGCTAACTAGTCATGCACTGGAAACAAACACAGACTTGGGATAGAGGCTAGCAAGGGCGGCTAGTCTAACACTAGGAACAAACACAGTCTTGGGATAGTGGCTAGCAAGGGCGGCTAGTCTAACACTAGGAACAAACGCAGAGAACTAGCAGAGCTATGCACAGGCTACAAGCCAGACGGTGCCTAAGCTAACTAGTCATGCACTGGAAACAAACACAGACTTGGGATAGAGGCTAGCAAGGGCGGCTAGTCTAACCCTAGGAACAACCACAGAGAACTAGCAGAGCTACGCACAGGCTACAAGCCAGATGGTGCCTAAGCTGGCTAGTCATACTCTGGAAACAAACACAGAGAACTAGCAGAGCTATGCACAGGCTACAAGCCACACGGTGCCTAAGCTAGCTAGTCATGCACTGGAAACAACCACAGAGAACTAGCAGAGCTATGCACAGGCTACAAGCCACACGGTGCCTAAGCTAGCTAGTCTACACAAACACAGAGCACTAGCAAAGCTATACACAGGCTACAAGCCACACGGTGCCTAAGCTAGCTAGTCTACACAAACACAGAGCACTAGCAAAGCTATACACAGGCTACAAGCCACACGGTGCCTAAGCTAGCTAGTCTAAACAAACATAGAAACTCACACAGAGCAAACACTGAAACTGTGTAAAGAGCACTCTATACACCAGGACCTTTAGATGAGATGCAAAGGCCAGGACTGTAGTCTCCAAGTGACTAATAAAGCCCATCAACACCAGAGCCACAGCTGCAGCAATCACCTTGCGACCAAACAGAGGCTTGACACTCAGAGCAGTCAGCCCATAGGAAGGAACAGCGGGAGCCATCTTGGATACTGGCAAAGAGGAGGAGGCGGCAGCCATCTTGGAAGAGGCAAAGCCCACACAGGTGAGGTTCAGCAGGGCAATCAGCACACAGAGCCAGAGAGAACCTAAGACAGACACAGACACAGAGACAAGCAGAAGCCAGCACAGACACTGACTCCCAGAAACAGGGTAAGTCTGAGGGTTGGCACGGCCACAGACGGGACGGTATCCCCTCCTCAAGACCCCCCTCTCGGTCTCCCGGAGACGGTCCGGTATCCAGGGGTAACTATGGTGAAACTTCCTGATAGGTCTCAAAAGCCAGACATAAATCACTGGGCTGGAAGTCACAAAGAAGTTCAAAACTGGCAGACAAAAGTAGAACTTGTGACCAGGAAGCTCCTTCGAGTCACCACAGGGCAACCTCAGGAACATGGATGCATCAAGAGGAACACAATTCAAAAGTAACCCTCCCCTGAGGGAACCCACAATGTCCTGAACTTCTTGGCAAATCCATGAAATGACAGGAACAGGGCTGGAGTCACTACCCCAGCTGACATCAGAAGCTGGGCTGAGGCTTGAAGTGGCATTCTCATCTTGACAGGAGCTAGAAGTCTGAACAGAAATAGATCTGGAACTAGCCCCCGGGTTGGCATCCCACACGGAGCTGGGATAGGGACCCGGACTGGCCTCAACCCCTTGACTGGAACTGGATTCAGGAGCCTGACTGGCACGGGCACTCAGCAGAAAGTCAGCCTCCTGACGAACACTGGAACTTAGGACGACCTCAACATCTTGGTCGGACCTGGAACTGGGAAGAGATTCAGCTGCAAGGCTGGACGCACCCCTCTGACCGGACTGGGATGTCTCTCTAGCCTTAGCTTCAGGAATATTCCCCAGGGCAGGATCAGAACAAAGTTTATCACGGTGCCCTTGGAATGTCATCTCATCCTCAAAAGCAGACTCAATATCTTGGCTGGCCTCTGCACTTGGTGCAGACTCAGCATCTTGACTGGAACTACAACTCGGTCCAGACTCAGCATCTTGACTGGACTTGCAACTCGATCCAGACTCAGCATCTTGATTGGACTTGCAACTCGGTCCAGACTCAGCATCTTGACTGGACTTGCAACTCGATCCAGACTCAGCATCTTGACTGGACTTGCAACTCGATCCAGACTCCGCATCTTGACTGGAACTGCAACTCGATCCAGACTCAGCATCTTGACTGGAATCGCAACTCGGGACGCCCTCTGCCTCCTGGCAGGGACGGAACTTTACCTGAGGCTTGGCAGAACACACCCTTTGGACAGGGATCGGAGGCTCGACCCGAAGCGCCACTTGCACAAGAATCTGAGGCTCCATCGAAAGCTTCCCTCGGACTGGACTCGGAGACTTCAAAGGGCGTGCCACCTGGATGAGGACTGGAGGCTCAACCTGGAGCGTCACTTGCATAGGAATCCGAGGCTCCATCGAAAGCTTCCCTCGGACTGGCCTCGGAGACTTCAAAGGGCGTGCCACTTGAATGAGGACTGGCGGCTCGACCTGGAGCGCCACCTGCATAGGAATCCGAGGCTCCATCGAACGCCTTCCTCGGACTGGCCTCGGAGACTTAAGCTTCCTCGTTACTTGGACTGGAATTGGAGGTTCAGTATGAAGCATCCCCTGGACTGGACTCAGGCGCTTCGGAGGCAGTGCTACTTGAACTGGGGTCAGGGGCTTGGCCCGACGCCTCACTCGGCCCGTCTTCACAGACATGGTCAGGACCGTCCCTCGGCCCGAACTCAGCGGCTTAGCTGGAGGTTCCACTGGACTCCCTCCTCGAACTGGACTCGACACAGGTGGACTGGGGTCGTAAAGAAGAGCCAACCCACCATAGGACGACCGACTGCTCGGCTGAGGTGGCTCGAGCGGAGGAAGTCCCCGGCGTCTTCTTTCGATCTCAGCCTCCGGAGTATCCCGCAGAGCTGGGTTTTCCAGAAGTCTGAGGCGGTACTTGCAGAGCGTGATAGCCGAATCCATGTCAGAAACTGGGTTATAGTGGACCAGACTCCAGTAGACACGCTTTCTTTCCGCTGCGGCTTCAGGAGTAGCCTTAAAGGCTGGATTTGACAGAAGTTCCTTTCGGTACTCCCACAGCCTTAAATAGGGATCCAAAAAAGAAACTAGGCTGTCCTTGGAATAAAAAAAAAAAATCAGAATTTCCCCTCGGATTGTCCGTAGGGCACGAACTTATGGGCATGAAGCCCACCTGGACTGATGATCTCGCCGAACTCATGGCCTTTGCATCCTGACGCGTCTCTCGCGCTTGCCGCGCTCTCGAGGACCTTGGCATACCTTCAGGCTTCTTCCCCGGGAGCGCGGGGTTTGTGAGTCCATAGGCCACTACCGTGGAGCGGCAGTGGCAGGCAAAATCACCTTCCAGGTAGAGAGGAAACAAGACTGGACCGGAACTCCGGACTGGAGTTCTACACCGGAACACTCGGAACTGGAACGCACCGGACGGGTGCGCACTGGAGTGGGGCCCGCTGGACTAGACACACTGGAGTGGCCCCACTGGACTGGAACATACAGGAGTGAAACCCGCTGGACTGGAACACACTGGAGCGGAACCCGCGGAACTGGAACACCCTGGACCTAGGCTTCACCTACACTTGACTGCCTTTCCCCGAGGGTTGAGCCCTAAGGTTCTAACACTAGGAACACTAGTCTAACACTAGGAACAAACACAGTCTTGGGATAGTGGCTAGCAAGGGCAGCTAGTCTAACACTAGGAACAAACGCAGAGAACTAGCAGAGCTATGCACAGGCTACAAGCCAGACGGTGCCTAAGCTAACTAGTCATGCACTGGAAACAAACACAGACTTGGGATAGAGGCTAGCAAGGGCGGCTAGTCTAACCCTAGGAACAACCACATAGAACTAGCAGAGCTACGCACAGGCTACAAGCCAGACGGTGCCTAAGCTGGCTAGTCATACTCTGGAAACAAACACAGAGAACTAGCAGAGCTATGCACAGGCTACAAGCCACACGGTGCCTAAGCTAGCTAGTCTACACAAACACAGAGCACTAGCAAAGCTATACACAGGCTACAAGCCACACGGTGCCTAAGCTAGCTAGTCTACACAAACACAGAGCACTAGCAAAGCTATACACAGGCTACAAGCCACACGGTGCCTAAGCTAGCTAGTCTAAACAAACATAGAAACTCACACAGAGCAAACACTGAAACTGTGTAAAGAACACTCTATACACCAGGACCTTTAGATGAGATGCAAAGGCCAGGACTGTAGTCTCCAAGTGACTAATAAAGCCCATCAACACCAGAGCCACAGCTGCAGCAATCACCTTGCGACCAAACAGAGGCTTGACACTCAGAGCAGTCAGCCCATAGGAAGGAACAGCGGGAGCCATCTTGGATACTGGCAAAGAGGAGGAGGCGGCAGCCATCTTGGAAGAGGCAAAGCCCACACAGGTGAGGTTCAGCAGGGCAATCAGCACACAGAGCCAGAGAGAACCTAAGACAGACACAGACACAGAGACAAGCAGAAGCCAGCACAGACACTGACTCCCAGAAACAGGGTAAGTCTGAGGGTTGGCACGGCCACAGACGGGACAACAGCTACCCCAAATCAAGCCCGAAAATGGGGCCAACGATGCCGGAGCCCCTTCAGGCCTCTCAAAACAGCGCTGCCGGATCCTGCTGCCCTCCTGGACCCTCAAAACCCCAGAATGGCCACAGATTCTCCCGAAGTCCTGAAACAGACCCCCGGTAAGTATATATTTGTTTTTCTTTCCTTTTCTTAATCCCTTGTTACAGTAAACTGAACTGAGACAAAACCAAACTCCTGGTTTTATCCAGCCAACACAATCCCACTACCTACCAAAACCTCATAATAAATCAACAATCTTACACAACCAAAACACAAATAAAAATACTAAGAATCATTCTCGACCAACATCTGACCCTTAAAGACCAGATGCTGATATTGTCCCAACTAGACTACTGTAATGCAGCATATGTAGGCTGCAAAGAAAACCTACTACAATCATTGCAGACCATCCAAAACACAGCAGCAAGATTGACATTCAAAAAGTCAAAATATGATAGAGCAATCTCACTACTCTTAATGCTACATTGGCTCCCTATCAAAGCCAGACTATTTTCCAAAAGCAGCAAAATCATCTTCAAAATACTGTTTGGCATGTCAAAGGACTACATGCTAGATTGTATTGTATTTAGCAAGTGCTTTAAAATCGGTAGTAGTTTCTCTTGTATTTTTTTTTCCCCTCTGCTTCCATTCTGTGTGAAACTCCTCCCCTCCCCCATCTGCTTTTGTTGTAAGGTAATTGCATAGCACAGGTGGAGCTTTTTTCTCCACGTGGTTTTTGTCTCTACACAGAACAGAAGCTGAACGGATCTGGGTGCTCTCAGATAAGATTATTTTCTGATTCCCCCCACCACCTTACACTTGTGGCTCTGGGCATTTCAATGCTGTTCTAGAGATAGGTTACAGCAAACACATTCCATAGGTCTTATGCTTAAGCCCACCCACCCCAAGACTGACACTTCCTATATAGCTTTACCAAATATACTACATATCATAAATTAACCCCACCCTAATTACAACCCCATCATAGTACACCTGTTCATACCCATTTCAACAAATCAAGATGACTTTTATTCTCTGTAATAATTGTGGTGCTTTAGTTTCAAGACCAAGCTTCTGGAGACTTAAAGCTTGTCCTATCTGTTTTCAGCTTGCTAGTTTAAAACAGGAGCTCAGCAAAGTAAAGCAGGAATTGAATGCACTTAAAGCAACTTCTAGGACTGCACAAAATCATACTGCACAGAATCATACCAAATTCTCACCACTGCCTCAAAGGATAATACCGCCTAAGAATAGATGGTTCACAGTAGGCTCAGGCAGGCTTCGTTATGTGACACAGAAGCATCCGCCCTCACAAGTTTTGCCCCTACAGAATTCTTTTGCTCAACTACAGCACTGTGATGCTCCTGAAAATAAAACTGAGGCGGAAGAGAAAGAAAAAGCAAAGAAGGTGGAACAAAAAGATATGAAGGTACCCAAAGAGAAAAGACACCCCCAAATCACTAAAACCAAAACACATACTTGGAATTGTAGATGGAAAGTGATGACCACAAATGCTCACAGTCTAAGCAATAAAGTTCATGACCTTCATGCCCTAATCTTGGAGGCAGACTTGGACATAGTTGCAATCACAGAGACATGGCTCAATGGTTCCCATGAATGGGATGCAAACATACCAGGCTATAATCTTTTTAGGAAGGATAGAGAGGGGCGTAAAGGTGGAGGAGTAGCTCTGTATGTGAGAAATGATATCACAGCGACTGAAATGACAGGGAACTGGGGAAAGGAAGAAGCGATATGGATCACCTTAAAAAGAGAGGATAAAACCTCTGTCCATGTGGGTGTTGTCTACAGACCTCCGACACAATTGGAGGACCTAGATAAAGATCTGATCGCTGATATTCAAAAGTTGGGGAAGAAAAGAGAGGTGCTGTTGTTGGGAGATTTCAATCTGCCGGATGTAGATTGGACGGTTCCGTCTGCGAAATCGGAAAGAAGTAGAGAGATCGTGGATGCTTTTCAAAGTGCTTTGCTCAGACAAATGGTGTCAGAACCCACGAGGGAGGGAGCGATGCTAGATCTGGTACTCACAAATGGGGATAATGTGTCAAATGTTCGAGTGGGTGCCCACCTGGGCAGCAGTGACCATCAAACGGTTTGGTTTGATATGACGGCTGAAGAGGAGGGTGGCCACTCAAAACTCAAAGTCCTGGATTTCAAACATGCTGACTTTAGTAAAATGGGGGAATACCTGAGGAAGGAGCTGATGGGATGGGAGGAAATACAAGAAGTGGAAGGACAGTGGTCCAGACTGAAAGAAGCTATAAATAGGGCCACGAACCTTTATGTAAGGAAAGTAAATAAAAGCAAGAGAAAAAGGAAACCGATATGGTTCTCCAAGCAAGTGGCTGAGAAAATAAAGGCTAAAGAGTTGGCATTCCAGAAATACAAAAAAACTCATGAAAAGGGACACGAGGAGGAATACCGAATTAAACTGAAAGAAGCCAAGAGAGAGATACGTTTGGCGAAAGCGCAAACGGAAGAACAAATGGCTAGAAATGTAAGGAGGGGTGGCAAAATTTTCTTCAGGTATATTAGTGAAAGGAGAATGACTAAAAAGGGAATTGTGAGACTAAAAGATACTGCGAACCGCTATGTGGATAATGATGAAGAAAAAGCAAATTTGCTAAATAGATACTTCTGTTCTGTTTTCACAGAAGAAAATCCTGGAGAAGGACCGCGATGAACTGCAAAAAGTACAAATGAGATTGAAGTGGATAGAGCACCGTTCACGGAAGAGAGTGTGTATGAACAACTTGAAAAGCTAAAGGTGGACAAAGCCATGGGACCGGATGGGATCCACCCTAGGATATTGAGGGAGCTCAGAGAGGTTCTGGCGGGTCCTCTTAAAGATTTGTTTAATAAATCCTTGGAGACGGGAGAGGTTCCGAGGGATTGGAGATCGGCGGATGTGGTCCCTCTTCACAAAAGTGGTGATAGGGAAGAAGCTGGAAACTACAGGCCGGTAAGCCTCACTTCGGTTATTGGAAAAGTAATGGAAGCGATAGGATAGTGAATTTCCTGGAAGCCAATAAGTTGCAAGATCCGAGACAACATGGATTTACCAAAGGGAAATCGTGCCAAACGAACCTCATTGAGTTCTTTGATTGGGTGACAGGAGAATTGAATCAGGGACGAGCTATGGACGTAATCTACTTAGATTTCAGCAAAGCTTTTGGCACGGTTCCCACAGGAGGCTCTTAAATAAACTGGATGGGCTGAAGATAGGACCCGAAGTGGTGAACTGGATTAGGAACTGGTTGACGGACAGACGCCAGAGGGTGGTGGTGAATGGAATTCGCTCGGAGGAGCGAAAGGTAAGTAGTGGAGTGCCTCAAGGATCGGTGCTGGGGCCGATTCTGTTCAATATATTTGTGACTGACATTGCCGAAGGGTTAGAAGGTAAAGTTTGCCTATTTGCGGATGATACTAAGATCTGTAACAGAGTGGACACCCCGGAGGGAGTGGAAAACATGAAAAAGGACCTACGGAAGCTAGAAGAATGGTCTAAGGTTTGGCAATTAAAATTCAATGCAAAGAAATGCAAAATGATGCACTTAGGAAGTAGAAATCAACGGGAGACGTATGTGTTAGACGGGGAGAGTCTGATAGGTACGGACGGAGAGAGGGATCTTGGGGTGATAGTATCTGAGGATTTGAAGGCGACGAAACAGTGTGACAAGGCGGTGGCCGTAGCTAGAAGGTTGTTAGGCTGTATAAAGAGAGGTGTGACCAGCAGAAGAAAGGGGGTGTTGATGCCCCTGTATAAGTCGTTGGTGAGGCCCCACCTGGAGTATTGTGTTCAGTTTTGGAGGCCGTATCTTGTTAAGGATGTAAAAAGAATTGAAGCGGTGCAAAGAAAAGCTACGAGAATGGTATGGGATTTGCGTTACAAGACGTATGAGGAGAGACTTGCTGAACTAAACATGTATACTCTGGAGGAAAGGAGAAACAGGGGTGATATGATACAGACGTTCAAATATTTGAAAGGTATTAATCCGCAAACGAACCTTTTCCGGAGATGGGAAGGTGGTAGAACGAGAGGACATGAAATGAGATTGAAGGGGGGCAGACTCAAGAAAAACGTCAGGAAGTATTTTTTCACGGAGTGAGTAGTGGATGCTTGGAATGCCCTCCCACGGGAGGTGGTGGAAATGAAAACGGTAACGGAATTCAAACATGCGTGGGATAAGCATAAAGGAATCCTTTGCCGAAGGAATGGATCCTCAGGAGCTTAGTCAAGATCGGGAGGCGGGGCTGGTGGTTGGGAGGTGGGGATAGTGCTGGACAGACTTGTACGGTCTGTGCCAGAGCCGGTGGTTGGGAGGCAGGGCTGGTGGTTGGGAGGTGAGGATAGTGCTGGGCAGACTTATACGGTCTGTGCCTGTGCCAGAGCCAGAGCCGGTGGTTGGGAGGTTTGGCTGGTGGTTGGGAGGCGGGGATAGTGCGGGGCAGACTTATACGGTCTGTGCCCTGAAGAGCACAGGTACAAATCAAAGTAGGGTATACACAAAAAGCAGCAAATATGAGTTATCTTGTTGGGCAGACTGGATGGACCGTGCAGGTCTTTTTCTGCCATCATCTACTATGTTACTATGTTACTACGTTAGATATGATCAAACTATCACCAAGAAATGCAAATCCAGGAAGCAGAGGTTACCTACTACTTCACCAGTCCAACTGCAAAAAACAAACTATACAAGTCCACCTACACAATGGAATTTAGCTACCTGGGATCAAAATGGTGGAACTCAATTCCCATAACCATAAGAAGCATCATAAACTACCTCCAGTTCAGAAAAGACCTAAAGGCCTACCTCTTCAGGAAATTCTATGAGTAAAATATGCACTAATCATTCCAGAACAACAATACATAGTACAACCTCTAACTGTAATGCATCTTTTCATTTAAGAAATGAACTAAGACACATCTTCTCAAGAAACCCAATGACTATTCCATACGCACTAACAGTTATTTTGCCAGCCACTGTAAAACACAGCATCATACAACCATGTAAATGTAATTGAATCAATGTAATCTCTAACAGTTGATAAACGTAAGCCACATTGAACCGAAACTCATTTTTTTTGTCTAATTGTGGGATACATGTATGAATATATATATATATATATATATATATATATATATATATATATTAACTAGTTGGCAAAGGACATGGTCTGTTCTTTCACTAGCTGTGTTTTGGCATTGATTCATCTTTAGAATTACTTCTGTTTCCTGCGAGTACCTAAATCACTCTTTGAAGTAGATTATGTATGTGAGGCTGATTTTCTGGGTAACCTCAGGAACTTATTTTATTTCATTAGAATGCAGCAGCGTTTTGAATGCAGCATTGGATCAGAGGCCACCTACTCACTTTTATTTATTTGAACAGAAAACTGACAGCATTGCAGTTTACAATACATTTGGAAACCAGAAAGAAACAATATAAATAATAACAAACACATTAAGTACAATGGATAGGGTAGGGGAGAGAGAGAGAGAAGGCATAGGCTAGACCAGGGGACGGGGGAGCAGGAAAGGTTGTGAACAGAGAACCCAATGGTAGGGAAGTGAGAGTGGAGTCTTGGATTTTTAACTGGGGAAAAACCAGGAATTTCAGTCTTTATGTGAATGGGGACTGGGAAAAAGAGTGGAGAAGACAAGCTGGAATTAGTTGTGGGGGAGGAGTTCCCATAACATAGTCAATTTGGTATCCACCGACTGGGCAAACGTCTTTGATGGTACTATGTAAGCCACATTGAGCCTGCAAATAGGTGGGAAAATGTGGGGTACAAATGCACCAAATAAATAAATAAATAAAAAATTTTAGAAAGTGCTTTAGAGGGAATGAGATCTTGACTGGCTGAGATTTTGGATGGGTAAATGGAGACAGTCAAGAAGTAGAAGCACACTAAAAAGAGTGGAAAATCAATATGACAAAACAGCATTTATTGGTCAACAAGACAACTGACAGTTTTGTTTTGGCAGTTGCCTGCATCAGGGGTACAGTTTCAGCTTTGCATACAGAAAGGACTGAGGCCCAAATGCCCAAAGCTTACCGTGCTTGCAACGTTTGATTTAGACTGGTTGTAGCCAGTCTAGCATACACGTTATTCAGCGTCTAATGCACAAAAGGCTTCTACATCGCTTTTACCATTCACGGCAGCAGCTACCAATATGCAAATGTATTACAATGAGCTCATTAGTATTAAAATGAGCATTTTGTGTGATTGCCAGACGTTACTGTGCAATTCACAAAAAGGAGCACCTACCTTTAACATTCAAAATTTTCCGACAGATCTGGTGCCGTCGTTGCATGAGGGTGACTTCTCGGTGGAGCAGCCTGCTTGAATTTTTTAATAATATCTGCACACGTGTGTGAAATGTGCCATTTGTGTGTATTATACCATCAGGGGCTTTTTCGAAAGAGAAGGGCGCCCATCTTCTGACACAAATCGGGAGATGGGCGTCCTCTCGGGTCGCCCAAATCGGCATAATCGAAAGCAGATTTTGGGCGTCCTCGACTGCTTTCCGCCACGGGGATGACCAAAGTTTACGGGGGTGTGTCAGAAGTGTTGCGAAGGCGGGACTGGGGCGTGCCTAACACATGGGTATCTTCGACCGATAATGGAAAAAAGAAGGGTGTCCCTGACGAGCATTTGGCCGACTTTACTTGGTCCATTTTTTTTTTCATGACCAAGCCTCAAAAAGGTGCGCAAACGGACCAGATGATCACCGGAGGGAATCGGGGGTGACCTCCCCTGACTCCCCCAGTGGTGACTAACCCCCTCCTACCCTGAAAAAAAAAACAACTTTAAAAACTTTTTTTGCCAGCCTGAAATGTCATACTCAGGTCCATCGCAGCAGTATGCAGGTCCCTGGGAGGGGAGGTATGTGTGTGTCAGCGGAGGCATAGACGTCCTTCTTTCAAACATTTTGGACGTCCTGAACTGCCCCCCCCCCCCCCACAGGGATGGCCAAATTTCAAAGGCATGGAGGAGTGGTCTAGTGGTTAGAGCACTGGTCTTGCAATCCAGAGGTGGCTGGTTCTAATCCCATTGCTGCTACTTGTGATTCAAAATCCAAATAAATAAAGGGGGTGTCAGAGGCATAGCAGGCATGGATGTCCTTCTCACAGAAACATCCAGGCATGGACATCCTTCTCACAGAAACATCACATTTTGGACGTCCTCAACTGCCATCGCAGCAAAAGACGTCCTTCACCCATATTCTAATAAAAAAAAAAAGATGTCCCTGACGAGCACTTGGACGTATTCACCTGGACTTGTATTTTTCTAAGGTTGTAGATGGCAATTTATTTAAGGTTGTAGACAGCTATTATACACGCAGCTTGTCTGCATGTATGAAGCTGTCTTTGGCATGCGCAGAGCAGCCACGCATAATGCTTGGCTGCTCTGCACTGGCTTCCCCTCCTTTGGAAGGAAATCGTGTGCAAATGAGCTAACAGTGAGCAGCTCATTTGCATGCGATTTCCTTCATGCATGTCCATTCCTTTCTGAATTGCTAAGGGATCGGTAAGGGAAGGGCTTTTTCCATTCAGTTAGTACATCAGTTAGTCCACTGCAGTGCCCCCTAGGGTGCCCGGCTGGTGTCCTGGCATGTCAGGGGGACCAGTGCACTACGAATGATGGCTCCTCCCACGACCAAATGACTTGGATTTGGTAATTTTTGAGATGGGCGTCCTCGGTTTCCATTATGGCCGAAAACCGGGGACGACCATCTCTAAGGTCGACCATCTCTAAGGTTGACCTAAATGTTGAGATTTGCGCGTCCCTGACCGTATTATCGAAATGAAAGATGGACGCCCATCTTGTTTCAATAATACGGGTTTCCCCGCCCCTTCGCGGGGACATCCTGCGAGGACGCCCTCAGGAAAACTTGGGCGCCCCGTTCGATTATGCCCCTCCATGTGTGTATATTATATGTGTGTGTGTCCCAGATGTAGCAGCAGTGTTAAAAAGTTGTCATGTAACATATTTAAATAGTTTCTGCACGTGTGTGTGAAATGTGCAGTGTGTTTGTATGATATGTGTGTTCTATGTGCATGTATTATATGTGTATGTGTCCCACACGTTAACAGTAGTGTTAAAAAGTTGTTGTGGAAAAAAAGGAAACTCAAATGTGACATCACTGGATGCACGCTTACCACATGCTTGTTGCCTTGTTTTTCCTAGGCATGCGTAGAACATCGACACTTATTGCTAAACTGTTCAGCGCATATGTTAGGTGCTTTCTCTACTGAGCTGCTTACAGAATTTCTGTGATTTCCTTTGAGTATCAATCGCTGTTTCAAAGTCATGAATTTCAACCACAGATATAGACGCACTCGGTATTTAAAGACAACCTTTGAGCACCGGGGCCTTAACGTGCTAGGTGAATAAACTAGACCTGATGCCTAAAAGTAAACAATCAACAACTCAGTTGGCAGTTACACCCACTGCCAGTACAGAGACTACAGATTTTTCACCACATGAATGCGGCGTTTGTCAAATTACTTCTATCTGAGAAGCTTTATTACAGTAAAAACTTTGGGATGCCACTGTGGATGGCAATTATCTCAGGTTGTGAAATCAGGATTTTGCTTTTTGTATTGTCTGAGAGCAGTTAATAACATTTTAGATCTTCCCTCACTGTGTTCATTATATTATGCCTACATTAACTCACATTACAATTACTGTAACTCTATTTATGCAGGTACAACAAAATCAAATCTTCAACGTTTACAAACATTACAGAAAACTGCAGTGCATGTAATATGTAATGCCAAAAGATATGATCATGTTTTTCCACTTTTGCAGTGCTTACATTGGCTTACCATTGAGTTCTGGATTAAATTCAAAATCTTAACAATAACCTACAAAAGCATGCATACTGCCACTCCCTCTTATCTTGCAAATCATATTGTTCCATAAACACCACTTTGTACACTCCGCTCTCTAATGGATTACAGGTTAGTCATCCCACCTCCCACCAGAGCCCGGTGGAAATCCGCACGAGCTGCTGCTTTTTTTTTTTTTTTTTTGTCCCCAGCTCTTTGGAATTTGCTTCCTAAATAGCTGTGATTAGCAGATACCTACAAATCATTTTGAGTATTATTGAAAACGTATTTCTTTAACTGGCTTTTGGACTCTATTTCCAACTTAGTTTCAGAGATGTTGGATTACTTGACCAAATTTCTGCAATAAGAAGAGATATCTGCAATTACTAATTGCAACTTAATATATATACACATGATATCTGGATTTTTAATATAAATTAGTATTTGATATGAGTGTATGGTATGCCTGTGTGACTGTCTGGTCTACGATGTGTGTGCTTTACTATCAAACAATGGAGTTCCATGTTTTATTTTTATAATTTTGTGCTTTTAAAAAATATACATTGTTTGCATTATTTTATTTGCATACTGTAAATTGTTTTGATTTGACCACAAGTAAAACAGTATATCAAATGGAATAAATGACAAACGATAAAGTGTTTTTGCAAGGTGTAAAAGCTGGATGCATCTGCCCCCAAGTTTCTAAAACAGCTGTTCCTAATGACATAATCCACTCTGTGGATTCCACTGTAAATGTATTTAAATGAGTGTGCTACAAATAAGAGTTCGATTCCCACTTCAGGCACAGGCAGCTCCTTGTGACTCTGGGCAAGTCACTTAACCCTCCATTGCCCCAGGTACAAATAAGTACCTGTATATAATATGTAAGCCGCATTGAGCCTGCCATGAGTGGGAAAGCGCGGGGTACAAATGTAACAAAAATAAAATAAATAAATAAAATCCCATTCTGTGGCATATGCTCACTAGCAGGACCAGGAATTCTTAAATAATCCTAGACAGTACTGCCAATCAAATCAAGAACGGTGGGAACATTACAGGGGCTGGAATTCCTTTCCCAGTTCTTCAGTCCCATAAGGTGAGTTCTAACTAGCACTGATGAAAGTACACCTGAGTTGAAAGAGCTCAGGCAAGACATTAAAACATCTTTTTAATTGAGGCTGATTTGCAAAAGAAAAGTGTCTCATTTTAGCATAAAGGCTAAGGTACAAAAAGAACAAAGGCACTTTTTGACATTTTTTTTACACATTGCCCCTTTTCCAAAATAATTCACAAACCCCATCCCTTCTTTTGTGTGGTCTGCTACATGCAAAAGTGTATATAAAACCATAGATATCAAGCTACTGCGATGCTCAAGCATGTAAAACAGCTCAATTAATTATAAATGTTGTGAAAGTGAGTATGTAAAAAAAGTCTTTGCAAGCCAGTTTCAACAAAAAAGAAAACTGGAGCTCAATGAAGTTTGGTTATCTTTTTTGCCCATTTTGTATGAATGTTTTCTGCAGAGCTACATTACATTTGTAGCAATCTTTCCAATGAAGAGGCTATTAACCATAGAAAGTTGTGTGGATTAGTTTATAGGCCCATATGTTTCTCAGTTGGAGATTTTCAACGTTAAAAAAATGCTGGCCTGCTTTCTGTTTTAGTAATAGTAATAAACACAGCAAAGGTGACACCAATCAGATGCATATAAATAAAAGCAATTTTAATAAAAACATCCAAAGACTCGACACAAATCGTGTTTCGGCCACAATGGCCTGCCCCAGGAGTCTTAGAAGTGAATGAATTTGAATGCTCTACTTCTCAAATCTCATATGGTAACCTAATGCACCTTCAAGCAAACAAAAAACAGCACACCGGTAGTAGTCTCACCGTTAATTGTTTTGCCAGGAAAGTCTTTCCAAGTTCTGCAGTCAGTGAAATTTGTAACAGACTTCTAAGGTTACTAGAGTTGTCTGTATGTTCTGATAGATTCTGGGAGTGCCTCATAGGGATATGCTTTCCTTTGAAACAAAATGGGATGTTGTTTCTAACCCCAAAACATGAACCTCCCTCCTTGAAGTTTCACTATTGTTAAGAGCTGCCAAACAGGAGCCAGATTCAAACCTATAACCCTCAGATTGGAAGGCACCTGTCTTTCAGAGGAACTATTTTGTCCAGCTCTAGTTAATCCATGCCTAGGAGTGTCTTAAATTTCTGGTAATATTAGTTCCTGTTTCCTGCAGCAGGCTTGGATATTTCTACCTTACCTTTGGGGTATTCTCTACTGCTTGGCTTGTCTTGTCTTGTTTTGTTTTGATTTTGTCCAGCCCTGTATTTGGTTTCTGGTTTTGCCTTATTTTCTGGTGACTAAGGTTCCAAGGTTACATTTATTTGATTTCTGTTTAAAGATGTGCCATCAAAGCAGGTTACAATCACAAATAATCAGTACAGAGAAAGGAACTCTATTCCATTAAAGGGACAGGAAAGAAGAAGAAGAGAGAAAAAGAAAAAAAAAGGAGAGAAAGAAAAAGAAGAAAAGAACTGCTGTGTTCCACAAGCCCCGGGAGCAAAAAGTCATTCATACCCAAAGTTAAAGTCATAATCAGAGACTACAGCCTAGACGGAACAGATGCACTTTCAGCAAACTTAGGGAGCGTGCCCTCCTTGAGCAATGGAAGTGGAAGAGTGTTGCCTCATGATTCCAACTTTTTGTGAAGTTCTTTACATTCAATAATCGTTGTTTGCCTCTTTGTTTTGGAGGTACAGTGTCATTAAAACTCACCTTGAGCAATCCTAGCCCTCATCTTTTTCATGTCTAGTATTCAGGCCTTGGAAGTCCCTGTCTAGTGGTTGTCTGAACCCTGGCTAGGGTCTCTGTGACAGAATCAACTATCCAAAGTAAAGGTACTGAAAGATTGATCCAGTCATCTAAATGAAAAAGCTGATGGAATGATCCAGCTAAATTTGAGTGCCCACAGCAGCTTAAGCATAGTTGCCAAGATCTTGAAGGGAGATTTTTTTTGGCTAGCCCTGATTTTAAACTTGCATCTGAAAGCAGTATGGGATTTGCAGTTCCTGATTCTACCTATTGAAATCAATAATTCCAGTCCCATGATGCATTTGGATCATGCTGTCAGTTATCTTGATACTACCGTGCAGGTCTTTTTCTGCCATCATCTACTATGTTACACGTTACTTATTGAAATCAGTACTTCTGGTTCCATAATTTATCAGGATCATGGTGTCAGATATCCAAGACTGGTCTACAGTCTTTTCCTGGAACTGCTCTAGAGACTTAATCATAGGCGGTCGGTGGCCCAACTGTTTGGGGAGGCTAAGGGGGCGGGGTTAGGGGTGGGGCCAGGGGTGGAGCTTAAATCCATAATTGTCTGATAACACGCAGAAAAAATAAATAAATAAAAATAAAAGTCACAATTAATACCTTCTATTAAATTTAGATATTAGATATGTATCATATGTCAAAGAATAAAGTGGTTGCTCAAAGCATATTCTAACCACAATCGCTCAACTGCAAAACACTATGCACAACTTTGTGCAAAAACACACTCAGAACCTTACTGTACCATAAATATTACACTGGGCAGACCTAATACACCAATATACCAACCATACGGAAAATGCAGACCGTCAACAATATGAAACAAGGGATCATATCATCACAATTCTCATGTAGAGCCACAAAACACCCTAATTCATGTTTAATGTGGGATAAAATGCCATAAATAAGTAAATAAATATAAAATTTTAATGTTGAGCACCTGATTCTCAAAGTGGACATATTCCAAACACTATAATGAAAATAAAATGATCTTTTCTACCTTTGTTGTCTGGTGACGTTTTCTGATCATGCTGACCCAGTATCTGTTCTGCTGCTATCTGTCCTCAGTGCAGGTCAGGAAGTCATCCTCCTTAAATATCTCCCTGGCAACCCAGGACACCTCCAGCCAACCCCCCCCCCCCCCCCTGCTTTCCCAGCAGTAAGGTAAACAAACCATAAACCAATTTCTACAACTGCTAGAGGGCTTTCACTGCAGCTTCTGCTGTGAGGATGGAGATAAATCAACAGTTTAATCCCCTCAGAGCAGCTGGACTCCACAGCTGATCCATTATGCTGCAGCAGGGGGGAGGCTTAGCCTCTCCAAGCCTCTTATACCGGGCGCCTATGGACTTAATCCAACAGTTTTTTTGTGTGTGTGTGCCGTGGGGAAAGTATTCAGAATCCCCTGTTAAATTGTTCCTTGTTGAATCTTTGGACTTACCATCCTGAAATCTTGTGTACTATTATACTACAAAGACTTTTACTAAGTTTACTCCAAATCCTGGTGGTCTAATTAGTGATCCAGTTCAGAACTTTTGTGAAACCATGTTTAAGAAAGTAAAAGCTGTAATTAGCTCCTGAACCTGGAAACCTCTAGTAACCTTTCAGGAACCTTCTGAGCCTTTTCCTATAAAGTTTGATGGCACCCAAGAAGCCATTTACCCATTTCCAAGAGAGAGATTTTAGACCAGTCCTGGCTTTCTGACAAGCCTATCATAATGCATTATGGAACCTACAGCATGGATTTCAAAGGGTTAAATCAGGGACCATAAATTCCACACTTCTTTGAGATCTAAGCTAAAAACCAGGATTAGCCAAAAAGTCTTCCTCTTGGAACTGAGCAACCTGGCATTAGAGAGTTTTTCCTTATGAAGTGTTTGTGATTCCTGCACACCCACAGGAGATTCATACAGAAGAGGTTCAGGACTCATAGGAGCCAGCTTGGTGGGAGCTTGAGTACCCCCAATATTGAGAAAACTCCTTGTATGTGTCCAGGGAGGGGTTATTTCCATTGGGCTTAGCAACCTCAATAATTTTGAAAAGTTGGCTCCTATGGCTCAGGTGATCTTCAGTTGCCTGCTCCTCAAAGAAAACCTTATGCTGATTTGCTTCCCTGTCAAATGAGAACAGTCCACTATTTTGCAATCTGAATGACTTTGGAAATGCTATGACCCTCAGGTTTGGAGTTGCCTTCATCTACTCCAAAGATTCCTAAACCTGTGTTTCCAAACCACCTGCTTCAAAGACTCCAAGCCCTGGTGTTCCAGTTCAGGTTACACCTACTTTTGCTTTACTGTTCTTGCTTCCAAGATTCCAGCTCCTGGTGTTCCTATCCAGGGGCTACACCTACCTTTGCTTCAGTGCAATGGGGCTGGGAGCAAAGGAGGACTGATCCCGCCCTGACACTATGGTGGTTTTTTTAGAAGTTCAAGTTATGTTTTGGAATTCTGAAAAACAGCATTTAGACATCCATATTTCACGGACATCCAAAACCCCATTTTATAAAGCCAGGCTATGGACATCTAAAGCTGCAGTACATACTTATGGCAAAGGGGTGTGGACTGGGCATGTTTTAGGTGTGAATAGGGAGGGGCCAAAATATGGACATCCAAATCCAATTTCAGAAGAGGAAGGGACATCCATGTCTAAAAAGAGGGACTTTTAGATCTGAAACTTGGCATGTGCAATTTACAGAAAGGTGCTCTGATTGAGCAATTCACCACTGGATTGAACAAGGGAAGACACTGTTCATGGAGGGGCTCACAATTTTTAAAGAAAGGAGATGAAAATTACACACAGCTACAGTGGGATTTGAACCTGCAACCACTAGTTCTCTATCCTGCCTTGCTCCCAAGGCTAGTCCTCCACATGGATGTCTATGCAGCCATTTTATAATATGGACATTTCTCTGCTGCCACAAAGATGCCCTCATCTTTTGTTTATTCCTGTTCGTAGCTTGAATATTTCAGTTTGTAAAATGGATGTTCATGCTGGACAGAACCAGCACTTGGACCGTTGATTGAGGGTAGAGGAATTATACATTGTCTAATACGGGTGCCAGGGGAGGGGAGACAATGGAGGTCAAGAGTGGGTTGGTTAACGCTCTTAGGGGGATGTGGATTGTCATTTGGAGTTCAGGCTGGGATCACGGGGTTGGGGTGGTTTGCTGCAAGCTATTTTTTTTTTATATTTGTTTTGATTTGGGGGGGCAGCAGTTTGCCTTGAATTAAATTGATAAAAACAAAATGAAATAAAAGAAAAAAAACTGCAAATGACACCGAAAATGAAAGAAAATGATTTTTTTTCCCTGCAAACCCCTAGTTCTTAGTCACATCCACATCAAAGCATACATTTTGGAAAACAATGCGCATTCAAAGACCATGTGCTTCAGTCATAACTAGATTGATATCACAGTAAGTGTAAAGGAAGAGGCAGGGGAATGGGATGTTAGCATCCGTGTGCTTGCTGATATGGGAGCCAGGGCAGTTGCTTCTTTTACTTAACTCTTGTTCTAAGCAGTTGATACCTAGAAATCTTTGCACAAGCTTAGTGTTCAGCTATGCCATCCCACAACCAGGGAGCATGAGCAACTTTAGAAGGTGTTTGAGGTTTGATACATCCCCTGTGTTTCCTGCCACAGATGAAGGCAGGTGATATATTGAGGTCTATTTTGGTTACAAAGAATGCATTCACAGTAGCACAATCACATAGTACATGTTAGATTTGTTTTGAAGGGATTAATAAATATGTGAATAAGAGTGAGCTGCCTGATGATGCGCGAGAAGCTTCTGAAGAAATTAGAGTCATGGGATAAGAGTCAAAGCCTTATAATGGATTAGACACTACATAAGTACATAAGTATTGCCATACCGGGACAGACCAAAGGTCCATCAAGCCCAGCATCCTGTTTCCAACAGTGGTCAATCCAGGTCACAAATACCTGGCAAGATCCCCAAAAAGTACAAAACATTTTATACTGCTTATCCCAAAAATAGTGGATTTTCCCCAAGTCCAATTTAATAATGTCTATGGACTTTTCCTTTAGGAAGCCATCCAAAACCTTTTAAAACCCTGCTAAGCTAACCGCCTTTACCACATTCTCTGGCAATGAATTCCAGAGTTTAATTACACGTTGTGTGAAGAAACATTTTCTCAGATTCGTTTTAAATTTACTACTTTGCAGCTTAATCGCATGCCCCCTAGTCCTAGTATTTTTGGAAACTCCACTCATTAATTTATAGACCTCTATCATATCTTCCCTCAGCCATAGGCGGTCAGTAGCCCAACTATTTGGGGAGGCTAAAGGGGGAGGGGTTGGGGTGAGGCCAGGGGTGAAGCTTAAATCCATAATTGTCTGATAACACACAGAAAAAAATAAATAAATAAAAATAAAAGTCACAATACCTTTTATTAAATTTAGATATTAGATATGTATCATATGTCAAAGAATAAAGTGGTTGCTCAAAGCATATTCTAAGCACAATCGCTCAACTGCAAAGCACTATGCACAACTTTGTGCAAAAACACACTCAGAACCTTACTGTACCATAAATATTACACTGGGCAGAACCTAATACACCAATATACCACCCATACGGAAAATGCAGACCGTCAACAATATGAAACAAGGATCATATCATCACAATTCTCATGTAGAGCCACAAAACACCCTAATTCATGTTTAATGTGGGATAAAATGCCATAAATAAGTAAATAAATATAAACTTTTAATGTTGAGTACCTGATTCTCAAAGTGGACATATTCCAAACACTATAATGAAAATAAAATGATCTTTTCTACCTTTGTTGTCTGGTTGTCCGATTCTGCTGCTATCTGTTCTCAGTGCAGGTCAGGAAGTCATCCTGGTTAAATATCTCCCTGGCAACCCAGCCAACCCCCCCTCCCCCTGCTTTCCCAGCAGTAAGGTAAACAAACCATAAACCAATTTCTACAACTGCTTACAAAAGGCTAGAGGGCTTTCACTGCAGTTCCTGCTGTGAGGATGGAGGTAAATCAACAATTTAAACCTCTCAGAGCACAGCAGGGGAGGCTTAGCCTGTCCAAGCCTCTTATACCGGGCGGGCGCCTATGCCCTCAGCCACCTTTTCTCCAAGCTGAAGAGCCCTCATAGGGAAGTCGTCCTATCCCCTTTATCATTTTCATCACCCTTCTCTGCACCTTTTCTAATTCCACTATATCTTTTTTGAGATGCGGCGACCAGAATGTAACACAATATTCAAGGTGCGGTCACACCATGGAGCGATACAAAGGCATTTTTGTTTTCCATTCCTTTCCTGGTTAAAAGGTAGAAAATAGAGGGTATGGCTAGTCAATTTTCTCAGTGAAAAAAGCTAAATAGAGGCGTAAAAAGGACAAGGCGGTGGATGCAGTCTGCCCCGGGTGCATGGAACAGTCACAAAGCCACAGTAAACATGTGCACAGCTGTCAGCTCTGCTAGTCTCCTGCTCCCTCTGCTCTGATGTCAACTTCCTGTTCTGGGACAGGGGCAGCTGCCTGGGTGAGGAGGGGATATGAATCATCTGGAGGAGGGGTGCAACCAAGCTAGGTATGTTAGGGAGAGTGGTATCTTTTTTAATTGAAATTTTCTTTGTATATATACATCAAATAACAAAGGAAAAACAACAGTATAATATACTAGAACAGTGCTTGAGGCCTTGACCCCATGAAAGCAGCCAACTAAAACTGTGTGACCTCCCCTCAGAGGTACAGAATAATGATGCATCTATGGAAAGCCCACCCAGGTCGTGACCCCAAATGTGGGTTTTTGTAACTCCATTTGGGGTTGTGACGCACAGATGGAGGAGTTCTGTCTTAGAATAATCTAGTTAAGTAATAACAGACAAAATTCAATTGTTCACTCTGAGAAAGCTTCTTTCTGCAGAGCTGGATAGCACAGCTTATATTCAGAAATACATAAATCCTCTGACCATAAAAAAAAGTCTAGCTTTCTTCAAAAAAATATGCTTTCAGAACATAAAATGTATCTATATCCAAATGTAACAAAGTTGCCTCACCCCAGGGTTCAATACTGATCTAAAAATAATCTGTAAAAAAAAAAAAGACAAAGAGAGGTGATCACATTTGGAGATGACAAAATTATTCTAAGCTGTTAGATCATAAGTGAATTGTAAGAATTTGCAGGGGCATCTTGCAAGACCGGGAGACTGGATGTCTCAATGGCAGATGAAATGTGAAGCCCCATTTTGCAGAGGGCACTGAGGCAGGTTTTAGGACTTCCAGATTAGGGCTTTCACAGTTCCCTAGTATTTTACAAATGGGAGCATGAATTTCAAATCCTACATGTGCAGAAAATGAGTGATATCACTCAACAGCTTCCAAATATAACTGCGAGGGATTATATTAGGGAGTGTCAATGTTTACTACTTTCATGTATATGTGCTAGCAACTATGGGACTCTTTTACTAAAGCTTAGAGCATGCTATATGCTGCATGTTCTCTTTTATAATGTGACTAGTAGAAAAGGTCCGTTTCAGGCACAAATGAAATGGGCGCTAGCAAGGTTTTCCTCAGAGTGTGTATGTTTGAGAGAGTGTGTGTGAGAGAGTGAATTTGTGAGTGTGTGTGTGTGTGTGTGTGTGTGTGTGTGTGTGTGTGTGTGTGAGACAGAGTGAGTGAGACTGAGTGCAAGTGTGTGTCTGTGAGAGAGAGTGTGTGTGCCTGGGGTCCCTCCCTCCCACCCAGTTCCAGTGTCCCCCCTTCCTCCGTGTTCCAGGGTCGTCGTCCCCTTCCTCCGTGTTCCAGGGTCGTTGTCATCCATCCCCCCCTCCCTCCCTCCAAGTTCCAGGGTCTTCCCCTCTTTTTTTTTTTTTTTTTAGTTTTTGTGCATTCCCCCCTCCTCCCCTCTCATCCCCTCCTCCGAAGTGCAGACCCCATCCCTCCCCGTTCCAGACCCCCCTCCAAATTCCAGACCTTCCTCCGAGTTCCAGACCCCCCTCCGAGTTCCAGACCCCCTCCCTCCATCCGAATTCCAGACCCCCCTCCGAGTTCCAGACCCTTCCCTCACGCTGTCCGAGTTCCAGACCCCACCTCCCTCCCTCCGATTTGCAGACCCAACCTCCCTGCCTTCCTCCCTCTGATTAGCAGACCCCCTCCCTCCGATTTCCAGACCCCCCCTCGGAGTTCCTTGCCCCTGGATCCCCCTATTGCGACCCTCTCGAGCCCCCCTTCTCACCGCCAAACCTCCCCTGCCGCCGTCGCGTACCTGTACTGGCGGGGGACCCCAACCTCCGCCAGCTGAAGTCCTGTTCTCAGCCGCGCAGCGTGGAATCATGGAGGAATGATAAAGTTGGAATCAGTTTGTGTTCGTGTGCTTGACGTTTGACGCACGCACACAAACAGATTCCAACTTGATCACGTCCAGTGACGTCAGCTGGGGCTTCAGAGCCCAAAGTTACGGACACAGGCAGCCAGATTCATAGCAAGTATTATTATATAAGATGAAGTAGCCCCAAAGACCTCCCTAATGCGTCGGATCTATGAAAAACTACCCCCAGAAATAAAACAACTCAGTGCAGAGATGCCAAGTTACCCAGTTCCTTGCTGGAGATTTTGCGACAGTCCTGGATTTCTGACTACACCACCCTGGTGCATTATATGGACTTGCAGCACTGATTTCCATGGGCAGGATCAGGGACTGCTTTGAGTTGTAAGTTTAAAAAAAACAACTAAAAACTGGACTGGTTCAAAAGTTTCTAGCCTGGAACGGGGTAACTTAGCATCTTTGCCATTGCTGAGGGGGAAAAGGAAAAGCCAGAGTGTGCTTGGGATGGGAAGACCAGGATTTTCCCCACTGAGGTAGGGACCGAGTTACCTTGCTGGGTAGACAGGAGGCGTGAGAGGGCTGAAGCCCAATTCCTCTGGCAAAGAAAGCAGTATGTAATGCCTCCTCCAAAGGGAAGCTTGGGGGAGGAGCTATCCCCAGAGCAGCTGAAATGGATGACTAAACTGTTGGGGGGGGAGGAGACAGGAGCGGTGTGAGGAGCTCCTCCAGGATACCGAGGTCATAGAGCATTTGGAGGAAGGAGTGCCCCATTCTACAGGAGGAATGGAATGGGAAGCCAGAAGTGGAATTCAAAGCAGACAAGTCAGAGAAAATGAATGAAATCTCTATAAACATGGAGGATGTAATGGCATAATTTGACAAATTGAAGAGTAGCAAATCTCCTGCACTAGATGGTATTCATCCCAGAGTACTGACAGAATTGACAAATGAACTTGGGGAACTATTGTTAGTAATATGTAATTTATCTTTAAAATCAAACATGGTACTGGAAGATTGAAGGGTGGCCAATGTAACACCAAGGTTCCAGAGGAGATAGACCGGTGAGCCTGACCGTCAGTGCTGGGCAAAATGGTAGAGACTATTATAAAGAGCAAAATTACAGAGCATATTCAAAGCATGGATTAATGAGACAAAGCCAACATGGATTTAGTGAAGGGAAATCTTGCCTCACCAATCTATTACATTTCTTTGAAGGGGTCAATATTGTGTATCTGGATTTTCAAAAGGCGTTTAACAATGTACCTCATGAAAGACTCCAGAGGAAATTGGAGAGAGTCATGGGATAGGAGGTAGTGTCCTATTGTAGATTAAAAACTGGTTAAAAGATAGAAAACAGTTGAGCGATACATAGTGCCGGAGTCATTTTATGAGACGTCCCCTTATAAAACTGTTCAGCACTAAGCACCATTTGTTCCATCAGTAGTATGTTGTGTATATTTCTGGGATAAGCATTATAAAATGTATTGTTCTGTTTTGGGATCTTGTCAGGTACTTGTGACCTGGACTGGCCACTGTTGGAAACAGGATACTGGGCTTGATGGACGTTCGGTCTGTCCCAGTATGGCAATACTAATGTACTTATTTATGCGGCCTAATTTATGCAGTTAAAGACTGAATATCGGCATTTAACCACATAAGTACTGATTCTACAGCGGAACGCCCATGTTAGCTGGTTTCGACTTAGGCACTAACCCCCAGATTCTATATAGTGCGCCTAGAGATCTGTGGTGATATTGAAGCAGATTCTATAACAATGCGCATAATTTAACAAGCTAATGAGCGCTGACAACAGCACTTAACAAGCAATAATGAGCATTAATTGGCACTGATTAGAATTTAGGCGCGCACAACTCGCTAAGCATATTCTGTAATGATGTGCATTGAACTTCCAAAGTGCGCAGTCAAAAAGGGGTGTGGTTATGGCTGGGGAAATGAGCGTTTCTTTGGCATTCCAAAACGTACAGCCTAGTTATAGAATATGGCCTTGTGCACCTAAATGTACATGCAGGGATTTACACCACGTTTTCGTTGGTGTAAATGAATGTGCGTAGATTTAGGTGCTGAAATATGAACTATAAACACTGAAATTCCCTCGAATCTTTGGTATTATAATATAACCCCAAATGCTAAACCAAAGATAAGATTCCACTGATGAGGAAAAATAACACCTTACTCAAACATTCAGACATTTTTTAACATTTTATTTGCATATTTATATGTATATGTGACTTTAAATTTTTGAAGAGAGCCCTCAGATCAACCACCACTTTTAAGGCAAACTCATTTCTCTCTGCCCGGTAGAATAGCACCTCTTTCATCGGGCAATCTCTTTTAAGTAAACATATGTGCTATTACACCAACATAACAGTGCTCTAAAGTGCAATGTGCTCCAAAATATAACATAACTAAAAAACTGAAACGAGAACTTATCTTTACTCGTTCTTTGTTCCCGTTATCATTGATTCTTTAATTCTTCCTTGTCTCGCTGTTGTTCTTACAACCCTTGCCACTCTCAGTCCATACCAATCAATACTCCAAAAGATGTAGTCCGCGTGGCTTCCCCTAATAGCGCCCGACACCGCGGGTTTCACTGTTTTCTTCAGCGACTTGGGTTAAACACCCAACGCTGCTGTTCTAAGATGAACTTATTTCATAACCTCCAATGCACTCACTCGATTCTTACTAGGCGTTTCTTTTAAAGTGGGTCTGGTAAACGTCGCTCTACTGATGTCACTGCAACACAAATATGAACTAAGCATATTCTACAATCGGTGCCTAAATCTAGGCACTGAATATAGAATATGCTTAGTCAATTTTAGGCACCATACAGTATATAGAATCTCCTCCTAACCGTGGATATTATTATTATTACATTTGTATCCCACATTTTCCCACCTATTTGCAGGCTCAATGTGGCTTTCATAGTACCGTATCGGCGTTCGCCAATTCCGGTATGAACAAATACAAGGTGATATTGTGGTAGAATAGGGTTCATGTGTGACAGACACATTAGGGGATGTTAGAGAGGAAGAGTTAAGTTATGTCCATTACGAGCTTTGGTTTTGTTGTGCTGCAGGTATTCAGGCTTTTATGTTGGGTCGGTGGGGTATGCCTTTTTGAACAGGCTTGTTTTTAGTGATTTCAGCAGCCCTAACCGGTTAAGTGCCACCGAAAATTCGCAGTTACCACTGGATAAGTGATTTAAATGGCCAGGAGCCATTTAAATCACTTTGAATATCAGGAAGGAATAGTTTCAGTAAAGTCCTTCCAGTGTGGGCTGCCCTTCACCATTTCTAACCAGTTCCAGAAGGTCATTAAATGATTCCCGGCTGTAAAAGCAATGTGATACTGACAGCTTCCTGAGCTGTGAATTAAAACTGTCACATGCTGGAGGGGAAACTGCAAACTCTTCTTTAATAAAACTTTCCCAGTATGCTCTCTTTCAGGAAGGCCAGCAATGACTCTCATATAGTGGAATATCACTGTGTATCTTGCTCTGCTTTTCGGTTTTCTAGGAAGATTCTATTGCTTAAAGAATTCAGAAAATAGAAGTTTATCTTGCAGTTTTATGCCTTTGGTTTTCCCCTCTGATGCCTTCAAGGTATTTTCTCCAGTTGTAAGCACAATTTTTTGCCTTTAGCTTGCTTCTTTCTGTTCTCTCAAGGTGTTTTTTTTTTTTTTGCATTTCCAGCCATGTCCCTAGCCTTTATTTATTTATTATATGCACTGAGCTTCCATCTTCAACCTCCTTCCACAGTAGCGAGTGCTGTATGGCTGAAATGAGGTGCAGTGGCAGATCTGTGTGTGTGTGGTGGGGGGACAAGGATCCGCAGTAACCGTGGGGACAGGGACAGAGTTCGTGGGGACAGGACGGGGACAGAGCCTGTGGGGATGGAGTGGGGGGGGGGACAGGGACAGATCCCGCGGGGATGAGGACAGAGCCCATGGGGACAGGGACAAACTTTGTCCCCTTGTCATTTTCTACTTTGAAGCCTGTTCATGAACTGGACTGTTATTTATGTTTGAGTGATACAGACGATGATATTTTGATTTTTGGGGGGGAAACAAGCAAACATGCTGGCCACAACTGGCAAAATTTGCACAGGGGGATCCTGTAGATCCTGCTACCAGCACATCATCTAAGAAGACATCTTCTATTGCAGGAAGGACTGTGGAAGACAAGAGAGCTAGACTGAATCCTGAGACTGTTGATGACTTCTTTATTCATCCACAGATTAAAAAATCATAATGGGGCACAGTGGCGTTCCTAGGGGGGCGGTGGGTGCGGTCCGCCCCAGGTGCACGCCGCTGGGGGGGTGCCGCGCGCCTGTCCGTCGTTCGTTCCATGCTCCCTCTGCCCTGGAACAGGTTACTTCCTGTTCTGGGGCAGAGGGAGCATGGAATGAACGACGGACAGTCACGCGCGGCATCCCCCCAGCGGCGTGCACCCGGGCGGGGGGTTCTTTCATGGGGGGTCCTTTTGCCAGGGGGGGTCGCGCTGCATCCAGGGGGCGCTGCACCCAGGGGGCGGGGCGCATCTGCGATCCGCCCCGGGTGTCAGCCCCCCTAGGAACGCCACTGATGGAGCATATTTCTCCCCTGCTAGGGCATGCAGAATGGATTGTATTTTGTACCCATGGACATTTTAACAGGGTGGATTAGGATTTCTTGGGGTAGTATAAGTCAGCTATTGTTGAAAAGGTAGAAGACGGTGGTGGGAGGGTTATTATAGTTGCTTGTTGCTGTTATTGTTTTTTATTTGTGATTTATAAACAACAGTTGCACAGCATATTGTTTCTTTTTATACTTTAATTAAAAGATAAATATAAAATCATAAGTATTTGAGGCTTCTGCAGATGAAGACAGAGCCTGTGGGGATGGAGACAGGGCCTGCGGGGACGGGATGGGGATGGAGTCAGAACCTGTGGGGATGGGGTGGAGACGGAGACAGAACCCACGGGGATGGGACAGGGATGGGGACAAACTTTGTCCGCCGTGTCATTCTCTAGTAGGGGGTGTGGAATCTCTACTGAAATAATGGTGTAATGCATGGCAGGAGCAAGGTGCTGTGGGGGGTGGGGAATCTTAGTTCTAGAATAGCATAGAGTGACTGTACAGAGAATGATATTTCCAGCAGAATGAAGAAGCCGCGATTGGGAGGCGGGGCTGATGTTTGGGTGGTGGGGCTAGTTCTGGGCAAGACTTCTACAGTCTGTGTCCTGAAAATGGCAGATACAAATCAAGGTAAGGTATACACAAGAAGTAGACATATGAGTTTATCTTGTTGGGCAGACTACATGGACCGTGCAGGTCTTCTTCTGCCGTCATCTACTATGTTACTATGTAATAATGTCCCTGCAGAAGTCACTGACGACATCCCATTTGAAATACTATATCCAATTTTGGAGGCCTTATCTTTCCAAGGATATAAAACTGTTCAGAGGAAAGAGGCCAAAATGTTTGGGGTCTGTGCCAGAAGACATGTGGGAAGAGACTTGTATTCCCTGGAGAAGAGGAGGGGTTGAGATGATATGATACAAACATTTAAATACTTGAAATATATTAATGAACAAACCTTTTCCATAAATGGAAAATCTACAGAACTAGAGGACATGAATTGAAGTTATAAAGAGGAAAACATAAAATCAGTATCAGGAAGTACTTTTTTCATGGAGATGCCTGGAATGCTCTTCTTGGGAAATGGTGTGGATAACCACGATCACACAACTCATAAAGACATGAGAAAAACACAGAAGATCCCTACATGGCAAGAGGATGGAATAAGAGTATAGAGCAATTCCACTCAATGCAAAACATAAATAATTTTCGTACTTAAAAAAAAAAAGATGTGTGTGGGAGTAACCTGCACGGAGTGGCGCTACAACCCTCAGGACAAGGGGGGAAGGAACCTGCATACAGCAGCAGGTACAACCCTAGCTACCTTTCTGGGCAGACTGGATGGACCATACTGGTCTTTATCTACCATCATCTTCTATGTTTTTGCAGAGCAGGTGTGAGATGCATTAGCAGAGCTGGGTGTGGAGGGCATGACTGAGGTCTTGTGGCAGAGGGGTTCTACTGGAATAATAGGGAGTGTATTGGAATAATGGTAAGTGTATTGGCACATAAGAGCATAAAGTTAGCATATTCTCTGATAAATCTATACTATCAGACAACAACATAACTAGAATCACACTATCAGTCAATGTATTGTTGTTACTACCAGCATGGTAATAGTTACCACAGTCATGAACTTAACAGTGAACATTAATTCACTGCTTAGCACACTTTTTTTTTTTTGTTACATTTGTACCCCACGCTTTCTCACTCATGGCAGGCTCAATGCAGCTTACATATTGTATACAGGTACTTATTTGTACCTGGGGCAATGGAGGGTTAAGTGACTTGTCCAGAGTCACAAGGAGCTGCCTGTGCCTGAAGTGGGAATTGAACTCAGGTTCTCAGTTCCCCAGGACCAAAGTCCACTACCCTAACCACTAGGCCACTCCTCCACTCCACTTCAGTCAATAAGCCTCTGGACACACCAAAAAATATATTAAAAGCCTCCCCCAGGCTGGTTCTCCCTTCAGATCCCCCAGCTTACCTGTGCTGCCACATTTTTTAAAAAATGTCCCCACCCAGGCTCTCTCCCTTCTTCAGATTCTACCCTAGCGCAATTGCTATGCCTAGGATTAGAATGGGACAGGAGCACCCAATGTTAGAAAAAGGTCCGGGTGCCCTTTTACTAAGCTGCAGTAGGGCTAACCTGCGGGTAGCATGAGCAAAATCGGTACTAATGCCGGGGTAGCACAGACGCCCAGCGGTAATTCTGAACTTGGTGCGTGCTGGTTCCTGCTGTAGAAACGTTTCTATTTTCTACCGCAGGGGACGTTCCCAGTGGTAACCGGCAGCATGGCCACATTGGCGCACACTGAATGATTACCGCATGAGCCCTTACCGCTAGGTCAATGGGTGGCAGTAAGGGCTCAGGCAGTAAATAGCCATGCTCTACTTTTAATTTTAGCACATGGCCATTTATTGCACCATTGGAAAAAAAAGCCTTTTTTTTCCCCAGCTGCGGAAAAAAATTGCCCAGCGCACGCCAAAAACATGTGCCCACATTACGGCAGGCCACTTTTACTGCAGCTTAGTTAAAGGGCCCATCAGTACTTTAAAAAAACACTTATCTGGAGCAGAATGACTGCCAACATGATTCAATTGCTACTTCTTAGTCAGATGTGCCAACTGAAGCGTGTTGGCAGTCAAGTTGCTCCAGATAGGTGTTTTCCAAAGAGTTTGTTAAAGCACGTGACCTTGACCTTGCATTGTTTAGCGTTGTTTGAGTACAGCATACACTGCACTATTTCGAGTGGGGGATAGGAAGCCTCTATGATTATATCTAAGAAGCCTATTTAACACCTAAAAGTTGAAAGGCTGTATTGGTGGCTGGCAGTACAATTATATGAGCAACCTCATTATTTATTGTTTGTTTGCTATACTGCTTTTGTTGCAAAGCAAATTAAAGTGGTTTACAATAGAAGCAATAAAATACAAGAAAAACAGAAAAGAACGCAAATTTATGATATGAAAGAACTATTTACTTACCACTCATACAAGAAACAAAAGGCATACATATAGAGACAAAAATCACAATAAAATCCAACTTAAAAAAATACACTCAACTTCCATCTATCAGTCCTGGTCTGTCGTCACAATTTGCATTTGCACACTCATCTTGCTAAGCGCTATTCTATAAAGATCCATGCACAACTTTTAACGTGCAACTCAAAAGGGGGTGTGGCCATGGGAGAGGCATGGACGGATCAGGGACATTCACTAAACATGTGTGCAGTATTACAGAATACTGGGGATCCACACCTAGCTTACACGCCAGGATCCACACCAGGTTTCAGTTGGTGTAAAACCTCACACCCAAAGGTTGGCGCAGAAATGGGCTCAAAACACTATTCTATAAATGGCACAAAGCTCGGAGCACCATTTATACAATAGCACTCTGCATGGCGTTTTCTCATTGGTCAAATTTGAGAACCATTTACTGAATCTAGTCCTATATATGCTTGTTTAGCTTTTTAAATTACATAAGTACATAAGTATTGCCATACTAGGACAGATCGAAGGTCCATCAAGCCCGGTATCCTGTTTCCAACAGTGACCATTTGAGGTCACAAGTACTTGGCAAGATCCTAAAACAGTACAATACATTTTATGCTGCTTATCCCAGAAATAAGCAGTGGATTTTCTCAAATCCATTTTAATAGTGGCTTATAGACTTTTCTTTTAGGAAGCCATCTAACCTTTTCTAAACCCTGCTAAGCTAACTGCTTTTACAACATTCTCTGGCAACAAATTCCAGAGTTTAATCACACATTACCAATTATTTTTCTTGTGTGATTTTCTCTCCCCACATTTCCTAAGAGTAGAACAGGATTTATTTTCTTTAATATATTATTTTCTGATTATAACAACTGCTATGATCATTATTCTTATTTTGCTGAGATAACGTATGCTATCCAGTCAATATTCAGCACACATTAAGCAGCTGGAAACGGCCGTCGACCAGTTAACTTATGTCTCGGTGGATAACCAGTCATTTTCAGTGCTATTTAACTGATTATCGCCACTGAAAATAAAGCCAGTGATGTTTGGGTGTTCCAGGGGCGTGAATGGTTAAGTCTCAATATTTGGAACTTAAACATCCAAGCTTAATGGCCAAATAAAGCTGCATAGAAAGCAGGCCTATCTTTGCCCACTAAGCCATGGCCAGTTAAGTCTGAATATTGACTTAACCAGTCATGCGCTAGCCGGTGTTGAAAAACCCAGATATTCAATGCCAGTTGCCAGCATTGGGAGCAGATGTAAATGTTTGTGCATAAAGAATGCATGTATCGTAAAAAGTACGGGGTCAATGTCCAAAACAATTTAAGATGCCAGAAATGGCTCCTGGTTGTTTAACTTGCTTGCCAGGGGCTAACTGGGCATATTCAGCAGCACTTAACTGGAAAGTGCTGCTGAAAATGCCCTATTATTAGCACCTAAGCCAAAATCAGCTTTGTGGGTGTTCCAGAGGCGGATTCGACACTTAGCCAGTTAAGTACTAATGTTCAAGCCTGAAATGTCAAAGATAACCGTGAAAGAGTATTTTCTTAGATTCCTCCTAAGCCTATTTCCTCTTAACTTCATCCTATGCCCTCTCATTCTAGAGGCTGTTTTTTTTTTTTTTTTTAATTTCAAAAAGCCTCACCGCCTGTACATTAACACCACTGAGGTATTTAAACGTCACTATCATATCCTCTGTCTCCCAACTCTCTTCCACTGTATACATATTGAGGTTCATAAGCCCAGTGGTGTGCTGGAGCCGGCTCCCAAGAGTAGTTTGTTAATTTTTTATGAATTTTGGGAGCCAGTTGTTAAACTAAGCTGGGTCCCCTCCTGGCGGCGGTGGCGGCGTCCTCCTCGCCTGTGGCTTGTGCACCTTCTGCCGCCGCCGCCCATGCAGTACCTCTTTGATCTCTCTCTCTCTCTCTCTCTCTGTCCTCCCCCCACCCGTACCTCTTTCTCTCTTCTTCTGTCACAATTAATTTTGTTTAAGCAGTGCTGGCACACGTCAGCAGAAACAGGCTGCTTCAACCAATCTCGGGGGCCTTCCTTCAGTCCTTGGGGGAAGGACATACTGAAGGAAGGCCCCTGGGAATGGCTAAAGCAGCTGCTGTTGCTGACATGTGCCAGCACTGCTTAAAAAAAATAATCGTTTTAGAAGAGGCAAGGAGGTGTGGGGTACGACAGAGGGAAAGAGCAGAGAGGTGCTGGTTCGGGTGGGGCAATGAGGCAGGCAGATACTGCATTGTGGTGGGTGGGTGGGGACAACAAGGGACCACAGATATATAGTCAGGTACTACATGGGGGGAGGGAGAGAGGAAGGGAGTGAGGGACAGAAGCACTGCATCAAGATAGGAAGGGAGCTGAAAGAGGTCCTTCATGGGGGGGCAAGGAGGGATAAAAGGAAACAGATGCTGCATGGGGTGGCAAGGAGGGAGAGAGGTGCTGCATGAAAGGGTCAAGGAAGGAGAGAGGTGCTGCACTGGGGAAGTAGGCAACAACATAAGGGAGACAGGTACTACATGTGGGGTAAGGAGGCAGAGAGGTGCTGTATCAGGAGGGATAGGGAAGGACAGAAGTGCTGCATCAGGAAGGGCAGGGAGGGAGAGTGGTACTGCACTGGGGGGGGGGGGAGCAATGAGGAAAAGAGGTGCTGGACAGGAAGAAAGAGATTTATTGAGGGGAATAAGGAAGGGAGAGGGTACGGAGAGGGAAACAGGTTCTGGACTTGGGAGAGAAGATGGATGGTGGACATGAAGAGAAAGGAAGTGCCAAATGTACAAGGAGACTTGGCCAAAACAGTTAAGAGAAGAAAGAGGAAAGCAGAAACCAGAGTTTGGGACCAACAAAATAAGAAAATAAAATGACCAGACAACAAAGGTAGAAAAATGAATTTTATTTTCTATTTATTGATTAGAGTATGTCAGCTTTTGGACTGTGCGTCTGCCAGAACTGGTTTTAGACATTGTTGGGGCTCATGAGAAAAACCTCAATCATTGGCCTTCAATGTCTATCATAGTGGTGGTAAATTTCCAGCTTTGAGATGGGCCACCCTTGGCATCTCTGAACTCCTTTACCTTTGCTGGCAGGGATACCAAGCCCCACCAGCCAAATAAATGGGCTGCCACTGCTTTCCGCTGCTTGTTTCTGGCTCTGAGCAGCATGCCAGGACTTCTCGTTCAAGTTTGTGTGAGAAGTCCTGGCATGCTACTCAGAGCCAGAAACAAGCAGCAGGGAGTAACAGTAGCCCATTTATTTGGCTGATGGGGCTTGGCATCCCTGCTAGCAAAGGTAGCAGGGATGCATGCATGAAGGGGAAAGAGGAATACATTCCTCCCCCCCCCCCCCCCCAGCTGCAGGGCAGGCTACACCTGGAGAGAAAGCCTGTTGTTAAAAATTTCCCAGCACATCACTGCATAAGCCTGTCCCTATATGTTTTATGACAAAGACCACTGACCAATTTTGTAGCCGCCCTTTGGACCAACTCCATCCTGTGTATATCTTTCTGTAGGTGCGGTCTCCAGAATTGCACACAGTAATCTAAATGGGGCCTCACTAGAGACTTATACAAGGGCACGATCACCTCTTTTTTTTCTTCTGGTTATGCCTCTCCTTATACACCCGAGCATCCTTTGACCATCAACTTTTCTACCTGTTTGGCCACCTTAAGATCATCAGACACAATCACCCCCAAGTCCCGCTCTTCTTTCGTACACAGAAGTACTTCACCCCCTTATACTGTACTGTTCCCTTGGATTTTTGTAACCCAAGTGCATGACCTTGCATTTTTTAGCATTAAATCTTAGTTGCCAATTATTGGGCTATTTTTCAAGTTTTAGTAGATCCTTCCTCATGCTATCCATATCCTCCATGGTGTCCATACTATTACAGAGTTTGGTATCATCCGCAAAGAGAAAACCTTACCAGACAGTCCTTCCGTAATATCACTCACAAAGATGTTAAAAAGAGCCAGCCCAAGGACTGATCCCTGTGGTACACCATTGATAACATCCTTTTCCTCGGAGCAAGCTCCATTTACCACTGTTTAACCAGTTTTTAACCCAGTCAGTCACTATAGGTCCCATACCAAGGGCACTCAATTTATTTATCAGTTGCCTGTGCAGAACCATGTCAAAGACTTCGCTAAAATCCAAGTATATCACATCTAGCACCCCTCCCATGTCCAACTGTTTGATCACCCAATCAAAAACATCAATTGGATTTGTCTGACAAGACCTGCCTCTAGTGAAGTGTCTGTTTACACTTTCCAAAAATACTAGGACTAGGGGGCATGCGATGAAGCTACAATGTAGTAAATTTAAAACGAATCGGAGAAATATTTTCTTCACTCAACGTGTAATTAAACTCTGTACCCAGCTTTGGGCAATCTATATAGAATCTGGGGGAAAATATGTTTTTGTTCCATTTTCCATTTGTAAATGACATGCTAAGATGTGAGATATGTCATTGACATGTTCCTTGTTATTCCGCAGTTTAATGAGAACAATTTGAAAGTTCAAAACACAATTGCATTGGCACTTCTGTGAATTTGCTATGGAATTCCTCTAAGTTGATCAGGAAGATGCTGTTTGTGAATACTAACTACTACTCAGATTCAGTTGTTTTAAGTCTGAACCAGAGAAAAGCTCTGAAAACTAAGTTGGCCGTTTATTTATTTCTATATATCTAGATTTTAATAGGGAATTTGAAAAATTTGGCCTGTAGACAAACGAGTTGAGAGACGATGATACTACTCTTGATGGTCCATTAAAATATTTACGAAAAATGAACAAATTAAAATTTGAAACCGTGCAAGAAGTTTTATATCATGATAAGACTAGATTGTTGGAGTAATAGGCGTCTACAATAACCCCCAGCAGCTCACTAATTTACACCTGCTCTGAAGAATGTGTAAATGTATCTTTGTACTCTATGTACTCGAACATTTATAGAATATGCACATATGTTGCATGTCTGCCCCAGCTCCACCCACACTACCCCCAGGACTGGCTACACGCTCTATATTTGCTCTTACTCTTGATGGGTGTGCATATCCTCTCACAGTTTTAGAAAAGCTGTTGTAAAAACATGCTTTACACACAGAAAAGGCTCTAGAAATCCCCCCCCCCCCCCCCGTAATAAATAACAATCCTTAGCTGAGAAATGGAAACTAAAAACCTAAACCAAAAGACAGAATAAATAACTTGAATGTACTAAAATTCTTAAAGCGACATGCTTGTCCAAAGACTAAAGTCGTAACCACTGATCTGAACCACAACTATTCAGTAGACCAACGAGTTTCTCTGGGCAAAGCGCATATCCCAAAAATGCATGTTTATGTGTTTTCACTAACCTTATTACAGATGACAAAGGCAGCTGCAGAAAAATCTCCTGTGTAGAATGCAGTAGTCTAATTAGGGAATCAGAAATCGAGCAACCGTTCAGTGGTGGACTTAGCCCTTTATGTGTCTTAAATACCAGACATAGGACTTTAAACTGTGTACAATAGTGTTCTGGGAGCCAATGTAGGTAGATCTTTCAGATAAAGAGTAATGTAACCATGGTAGCTCTCTCCCATTAGTATACAAGCAAATGTAAATTGTAGCAATTGTAATTTAATTGCATTCTTATTGTTTTGTTTTTAACAAAACTGAATGTAACAAATTAGAATCGTCAGTGCATGTTGTTCTACAACAGGGGTTCTCAACCCAATCCACAGGACAAATCCTGTGGTGAGTTTTTCCGGATACCCATAATGAATATACATAAGATACATTTGCATGCACTTCATTGAAGTTAACTATACGTTATTTGGATCAAAAGACTGGTAAAACAGAAAAAGCAAGGAGCTTTTTTTTTTTAGATCTATGATTGATACATCTGAGGAATCCCATGCAAATTGCTCTGACATGCTGAGATCTTTTTCTCCTTGTCAGCCCTGGATTAACCATTAAGGAAAATAAGCACCTTAGGACACCACAGAGGTATTTTTATCCTAGCTATCACGCCCTTAACTCTTTCACCATCATCTGCCACACACATTATCCAACATGAATTTCAATGTTTTTCTAATCATTATAACTACATATGTGATGTTTTGTTTTGTACAATAATTTATTTATTTTATTTATTGCATTTGTATCCCACATTATCCCACCTATTTGCAGGCTCAATGTGGCTTACATAGTTTTGTTATGACATTGTCAGCATTACTCAGCACTTATTGATTCTTAATGTTTTTCCAGTTAAGCAATGACAGTATGGCAGTATGGCAGGGCATCATTGTTGAGCGGTACTTTGGGAATCAAGTGGCCTTATTCCAGCCCTGGTCCTTGTACAGTGTTTCTGCCTATATTGTGTAGTTGTTCTAGGTTTACCCAATTTAAAACATTGCCCCCAATGTCTATGTTAAATAGGCGAGCAACCAGCAAATCATGATCAAATTGTATCAAAAGCTGCACCAATAAAGCATGAGAACCTTTATCTGGAACCTCAGATTATTTGGGAGTTTTCTGTTCTCACCGCATGTCTCTATGGGGTTCATTTTAAAAACACAAAAATGTCCAAAAGCATCATAAGGTGGCAGAAGTATGTTTTTCTGTCAAAAACATACAAGTTTTGACACCCTGATTTCTACAGTTCATCCAAATTTCAAGGGAGCATGTTTTGGGCAAGACATAGGTGGCACCAATATAGACATTTTTATGCAATAACGGGACAAAATAAAAACATCTAGGGCCAAAATGAAGATGTTTTTGTCTAGACTTGTTTCAATCATGACTAAGTGACCAAAAGGTGCCCTAAATTACCACTGGAGGGATTAAAGCATAATCCCCCTTAGTCCCCCAGTGGTGACTGGCCCACTCCCAGCCCCCTAAGATGTGACAGTGACAGTACATACCAGGCTCTTTGACAGCTTCACATACAATGGCCATTCCTATTACAACAGCAAGCAAGTCCTAGGAGTAGCCTAGTGGTCAGTGCAGTGGACTCTAGAGAAGTAGATCCAGGCTCATAACTCACTCTAACTGGTACACTTCTGTGTGAACCCTCCAAACCCCACCAAAAACCTACTATACCTGCAGGCATAAGGGTTATTGTAGGGGTGTACAGTTGGGTACAGTAGGTTTTTGGTGAATATAATATAAAGAGGGTAACGGTGAGATGTGTACCTGGGATCTGTTATGTGAAGTCCACTGTAGTGCCCCCTAGAGTACCCCACTGCTCTGCTGGGATGTCTGTCTGGCCAGTCTACTAAGAATGCTGGCTCCTCCTACATCCCAATGGCTTGTTTTTGTGCTTTTTTCCCTTGGATAGTTTTTTTTTTTTTGAAAATGGTCCTAAAAGATAGACATACTGAGCACAAAAGCATCTAGCAAATGGTCATTTTTTGAAACAAACTGGACATTTTTCTGATTTGAAAATGGCAATGTTCGCAACTGGATTTTTGCAAAACATCCAAAATTGGATTTAGTGGGAAAATGTGGGATACAAATGTAACAAATAAATAAATAAATAAATACGTTTTGTTAAACCTTATCAACCCACTTCCAATACAATTTATTCCAAAGTAACTGAATAAACATATTACTTACAGTAAGATGAAGTGGAAAATATAGTACCTGCAAAATTGATTTAATGCATGTTAATGTATACATTTTTGCATATAAAGTCAATTTCCGTGTGTTAAAAAAATCCCCACCATTGAACAGATATATTTTGACCATACAAACACATTTGAATAACACTAATGTGTAAAATGAAGTGAAAAGGTCTGCAAATTCAGAAAAAGGCCATAAAGAACTGATTTAATTACTCCGTGCACATTCCTAGAAAAGATCATGTTTTATTTGTTGAACTAGAGATTGCTCTGAGACAAGATATGCTAAGCAGTGAATAGACAATCAGAAATTCATGGAACACCCACAATATATTCCCCATGACCTTTTGAATCAAAGGTTACACGTCCTTACAGGGTCCCTGAGTTAATCCATAGAACAAACCACAGAGCCACAGTTGGCTAAGTATCACACCTTTTTCAGCTGGAAGACATTGTTTGGTTACCTGTACAATTGTTGGAACAATATACACTTGTTTCCGGAAATAGCAAAGACCCATGATGTAGGCACCGTTGCTGAAACCCGGCCATCTCCAGTCTGTTGTTATTAATAAAGATCCTTGTTAGCACCTGTGACTCAGGTCTCTATTTCTTTGGCCAGCTCCACTCTTTAGTTTCCTTAGTCCATAGAACAACAGGTCAAAGTGTGCCAGTTCAACACAAAATCAACTAATTTACTGCAACTTGTATGTTCATGGCAGGCAGAAAGAGAGAGAGAGAGAGTGCAAAGTACACATATTGAGATCTTTAAGTCCGTCCCCATGTGCTTTATGACAAAGACCACTGGCCATTTTAGTAGTCACCCTCTGGACTGACTCCATCCTGTTTATATCTTTTTGAAGGTGTGGTCTCCAGAATTGTACACAGTACTCTAAATAAGGTATCACCAGAGACTTATACAGAGACATCACCACCTCCTTTTTCCTACAAGTCATTCCTCTCCCTATGTACCAAGCATCCTTCTAGCTTTTGCCATCGCCTTTTCTACCTTTGGCCACTTTAAGATCATCACATACGAACACACCCAAGTCCCGCTTCTCTTTCATGCACAAAAGTTCTTCACCCCCTAAATTGTACTGTTCTCTTGGGTTTTTGCAGCCCAAATGCATGACCCTGCATTTTATTCTAGCATTAAATCTTAGCGTAATCTTTTCCACTTTCTCTTTCCTGCCTTCATCATTCAAAATGGATAAGGATCTGATAAACAGGACCCTTATGGGAATTGCCTCAGATTTCGTCAAAACTTTGACATTGACTAATCTTAGACAGCTTAATCAAGCTGCTTTGTATGTCTAATCCTATGGAAAAATAAATGTAATAAAATCATTGCTTATTAATGAATTACCTATTAGCCCACACAGGAGATCCCAACAAACGTATTTCAAATAGCATCTTATTTAGATTGGAAGCCCTCTGGAGACAGGGACATACCTTGCATATCTGGCCTTGAGCTATTAGTGAAAGAGTATGAGTTAAATCAACTAATAATAAATATATCAGATGAATTCTGGGCAGCTGCAATTAAAGATGAAAAATAGAAATTGCTGTAATATTTGCAGTATTCTAAACTCTCAAATGCATTCTACAAGTTATTTCATCTGAATCCAAAAATGTTTTCTGCCACATTTATTCAAGCCAGTGACATTCCTGTCTAATCACCCAAAGAGATAACAAGATGCTTTGGGGTTTCTATGGAATTCATTTAAGATAACTGGACTTAAATTGATGTCTGATAAAAGACAGAGAGGCCCTTTTACTAAAGTGTAGCAAACTTTTACACTTACTATAAGTTAAATGTAAAATTAATGCCAGGCAAGTGCAAAGTGTAAGCTCTTTACCACATTTTCATGTATATTCACATTTAGTGCAGGTAAACTTTCCACCCCTATTTAGAAGGTGGTAAGTTTTTTTTAACTGCAATGCACAGTCTATGCCCATTGCCTGCCTAAAACTCACATGATCATGCCAGCACAACAGTGACAATGCCCATACAGTTACAGCACACACCAATGCACAAACTAAAAATGCAGTTCTATAAAGGGCATTCAGTTTAATAAGAGTATGCAAAATGTATGTATGAGTTCTATAAAGGGGGGCAGGTGGGTGTGTCCTTTACAGAATAGGGGGCAATTCTATAAGTGGGTGCCTCCACTCAGGCACCCTGATGTCGTTTGGTGATAAGGTCTATTCTATATCAGCATCTGGGCACTGGGATTCCATTATGGAATACCAGTGAAATCCTATATTGGCCTAGTGAAATCCTACATTGGCGTACCTAACATAAAACCCACAGGGTAATCAGAATAGAACAAAAAGCAGCAGAAGGAAGCAGACTGAACAAACAATGGGATAAACAAACTGATTTTATTGTTGCAGTACGTAAGACTCGACACAGCACCGTGTTTCGGCACAGAAGTGTCTGCCTCAGGAGTCTTATTTGGAAGTTTTCTGCACAAAGTAGGGCCTTTGCAGCTGCGTAAACAAATGCAAATGTGGTCTTAAAAAAAACCATTCATAAATAATTTGTGCGCTCCTCAACAGGATAGATTGTTCTGGGTTACATAGTACCGAGCAAGCGTGCTCAGTGCTGTATGCAGCTCGCCTCTGTAACGAAAGGTGCTATAAATATGGCAACTGATATTTATAGAAGAAAAGTAAACAAAAACAAGAGAAACATGAAGCTTATATGGTTCTCCAAACAACTGGCTGAAAAAATAGGAGCAAAAGAGGCTTTGTTGAAAAAATACAGAAGAGAGCAACAAGAGGATCACAGAAAAGATTACCAGATTAAACTCAAAGAAGCAAAGGGGGAAATATGGCTAGCAAAAACACAGGTGGAAGAAAAAAATGGCTAAAGATGTAAGGAGAGGTGACAAGACCTTTTTCAGATATATTGGAGAAAGTAGAAAAGATAGGAATAGAATTGTAAGACTGAAAGGTGCTGAGAATGGCTATGTGGAGAGTGATGAGGAAAACGTGAACATGCTAAACAAATACTTCTCTTTGGTGTTCATGGAAGAAAATCCTGGAGAACAACCGTGGTCTGCTGCAAAGGGGATATATGGGAATGAAGTGAATATTGCACAATTCATGGAAGAAAGCATTTATAAACAGCTTGAAAATGTCAAAGTGGACAAAACTATGGGGCTGGATGGGATTCATCCCAGGACACTGAGGGAGCTCAGAAATGTCCTGCTGGGACCTCTTAAGGATTTATTTAATAGATCTTTAGAGACGGGAGAGGTTCCGTGGGATTGGAGAGCTGATGTGGTCCCTCTTCACAAAAGCAGGGACAGGGAAGAAGTGGGAAACTACAGGCCGGTAAACCTCAAGTCATTGGTAAGAAAAATAATGGAGTCACCACTGAAGGAAAGTTGTAGTTAAGTTTCTAGACACTAACACTTACAGGATCCAAGGCAACATGGCTTTACCAAAGAAAAATCCTGCCAAACAAATCTGATTGACTTCTTTGACTGGGTGACCAAAGAACTGGATAAAGGGCATGAGTTAGATGTAATCTACTTGGATTTCAGCAAAGCCTTTGATATGGTCCCTCACAGGAGACTCATGAATACGCTGAGAGGGCTAAACTCAGGACCCAAAGTCGAGAAATGGATTGGAAATTGGTTGACTGACAGGTGACAGAGGGTGGCTGCAAATGGAATCCACTCAGCAGAAAGGAAGGTGAGCAGTGGAGTGCCTCAGGGGTTGGTGCTGGGGCTGATTCTGTTTAATATATTTGTGAGAGACATTGCTGAAGGGTCAGAAGAAAAAGTTTGCCTTTTTGCAACATAGCCAACAGAGTGGATACCCACAAATTAGAAGAATGGTCAAGAGTCTGGCAGTTAAAATTTAATGCAAATAGTGCAAAGTGATGCACTGGGGTGCAGAAAGCTGAAGGAGATGTACCAAGTAGGAGAGAGATTGATGAGCTCAGCTCAGGAGAGGGACCTTGGGGTGATAGTGGATCTCAAGGTGACAAAACAATGTGACAAGGGCAGTGGCCATGGCCAGATGGATGCTAGGCTGCATAGAGAGGGGTATAACTAGCAGAAGAAATGAGGTATTGATACTTCTGTACAGGTCATTGGTGAGGCTCCACTTGGAGTATTGTGTTCAGTTTTGGAGGCCGTATCTTGCTAATGATGTAAAAAAGACTTAATTGGTTCAAAGAAAAGCAACGAAAATGGTATGGGGTTTGTGAAGGAAGACATATGAGGAGAGACTTGAAGACCTGAACTTGTATATGCTGGAGGAAGGGAGAAACAGGGGTGATATGATACAAATATTCAAATATTTGAAAGGTATTAATCTACAAACAACCTTTTCCAGAGAGGGGAATGTGGTAGAACTAGAGGACATGAATTAAGGTTGAAGGGGAGTCGACTCAGGAATAATGTCAAGAAGTATTTTTTCACCAAGAGGGTGGTAGATACCTGGAATGCCCTCCTGAAGGAGGTGGTGAAGCTGAAAACGGTAACAGAATTAAAAACTGTGTGGGATTTCCTATGCACTGGAAATAGACTTAGTGCATAGGAAAGTCCTGTGTTAACATGCGCTAACTCCCAAATTCTATAAATGGCGCCTTAAGTTGTATGCACTAATTTGGCTGCACTGCCAAATTGCATGCACAACTTAATTCATTAACATGCCAATCAGCATCGATAATTGGTATTTAACCAATTAGCGACACTAATTGGATTTAATTGGAATTTACATGCAAACTTTCTAGGCATATTCTATAACGTGGTGTGTGTAAATTTTAATGCACGCAATTGAAAAAGAGATGTGGCCATGGGCGTGCAATGGGCGGGTTGTGGACATTTCATAAACCTATGGGGGTCTTTTACTAAAGCTTAGCTTGAGTTATCTGCAGCAGGGTCCATTTTATTCCTATGGGCCCTGCTGCAGATAACTCGAGCTAAGCTTTAGTAAAAGACCCCCTATGCACACTATTATAGAATACACCCGATCTGCGCCTAAGTTAGGCAAAGGTATTTAGGCCTGGTTTTAGGTGGCCTAAATGGATGCGCATAAAGTTTAGTCGCAAAAACAGCCACTAACCATTTTCTATAAACTACACCTAACTTTAGGCATAGTTTATAGAATCACGCTAAGCACATGGTTTTTCAGTGCTGATTTTTAAGACACCATTTGTAGAATTTAGTCTTAAGTCAATTTCGTAGCATACCCCTAGGAGTGACACAAAATTCAAGTTCAAACAGAATATAACGGGGACGCTTTAGAAAAATTATTTTCAGTAGTCTTACATCAATACAGTGCTTTACTCATAGGCATAAAAAAAACCTGCCATATCCATTTTTGCCTATTTGAATTTAAAAATAAATAGGCAAAAGTACTTAATTAAAAAAAATTACTTTGGACTAGTTTTTAAAATTGAAATCGCTGTACAATGGGTTTTTTTCTGTTTGTAACTCCTTCTTTCATTACCATGCATTATGAAACATTTCAGAAGAAACTACAGAACCAAAGTATGACGATAGACAGATCCTGTAAACACTCTCTCTCTCTCTCCCACCTACAATATTACCACAGTGTAACTGTCAGAGGCTAGCAAGCCTTTGTAGTTTCTGTTCCACTGTAATGCTTTGACTGCAAAGGGGTTAGCCTTGCAGAGTTTCCAATGCTGATATTAGATATCAGTCTCCACCCCCTCAGATAACTGTATAAACACAGCTTATCCTCAGACAGTGGCGTAGCCAAGGGTGGGCTTGCACTTTGAGCTCTGGCCCACCAGTAGCAGCACACCTATGATGTGGCTGGCAGAGATTCCCAAGCTGTCCCTCCTGCATACCTTATAAATAGCAGATCTTTGCCTGCAGGAAGCAGCGACTGATACATAATGCTCACATTGGCCCCAAAGCCTTCCCCTCTGATGTATTCCAACCTATGCAGAAACAGAAAGCTGCATCAGTGGGAAGGATGTGGGGCCAACATGAATACTGTGTATTAGTTGCTGCTTACTGCCAGTGAAAATCTGCTATTTAAAAGGTGTGCAGGATTTGAGAGACCGTATGGCATGCAAACAAGAGGAGAGACCAAATCACCTGTGGGATGGGGTGGGTTTCTTCTGCCCACCCATCTTGGGCCCAGGCCCATCCAAAATTGGGTGTCTGGTTACGCCCCTGTCCTCAGATAATTGATAAACACAGCTTATCCTCAGATAACTGATAAACATGGCCTATCGTACCAACCTGGTTATTGTGCTTAGAGTACTACCTCTGCTTAAAACATTATGGGATCAAAACAACGAATGCGCTTTTGTTTAAAGCTGCACCAACCAATTTCAACAATGAATGTTTTTATGCAGTACTTTTTATCTAAAACGTTTGACAGACAAATTGAGGGCCCTGTTTATGATGTTTTTATAGCATGATAAAAATTAGCGCGTGCTAACCGTGTAGACGCCCATTGTGGTCATCTACACGGTTAGCATGCGCTAACGCTTGGTGCATGTTAAAAACGCTAATGCCCCTCTAGTGCAGCTTAGTAAACAGGGCCCTGAATAATTAATTGTCACTTAATCCCTCTTAGAACCCCCCCCCCCCCACACACACACACACACACACATACACTAACTTAGAAAAGTCAAATCTGTGCCGTGGCAAGATCTGCTGTATCTCTGGAACATTCAGAATACAAGCCCTTTCTTGGCAATAAAGAGTTTCAATACAATAGTCCATGATTTTGTGACACCTTACCTCAACTGTTACAATCACAGCTTGTGCTGCTGATAAGATGTTGCACTGAAGGCTCTATTACCCTCATGATCCAAAGCCCCGCGCTGTTCCAAACAGCGCCTTAAAAATAGCGCCGGGACAGCGCAGGGCTTTTCTGCATCGATGATCAAAGATAATGCATGCAAATCTAAGCAGCGCTATTATCTTTGATTATCATGTTGAAGTGCGGGAGAATTGCGCCCGAGCATGCACTCAGCACAATCCTCCCGCACTTGTTTGACAGGTTTGGACTGTCAAAAGGCCAAACCTGTCAAACAGCTTGCCGAGTTCCGAACAATGAGGGCTGGAGCTCTGGTGTGTCTCCAGCCCCCCCCCCCCAAACCCCCAGAAAACGTTGTGGCCGCCGCCGGCCAAACCCTCTCCCACCCAGCGATGGGGGGGGGGGGCTGGAGGTCCGGTGGACCTCCAGTCCCCCCGACGATCCCACCCCCTCCATGTTCAGGGGCTGGACAGGGGCTGGACAGGGCTCACCATTCCTCCCCAATGATCCGCAAAGTCTAACGCCAGTTCGGAGCTGGCGTTGATTTTGCTGCGGCCAGCAACCCAATCTTTGGCACACTGGACGCTGATCATTGGGGATGAATGCATTAAGCGCTGATTAGCATGCATTTGCAAGCTAATTGCGCTAGTAGCCCTGTTTAGCATGCATTTGCATGCTACTTGCGCTAAGAGCCCTCGAATGCGTTGTTTCAGGTGCTCGAGGGCTCTGATCATGGGTCGGCAGCCAACTCCGGTGCTAGTATGGCGTTAACAGCCTCTAGCGCTGGAGTTTGCTTTTGATCATGAGGGCCTATATTGGCTCCCTGTGGAACCCAAAATGGCCCAACTTAACCTTATAACCCCACCCACATGACTCCTGCACTGATGTTGATTATATCTTAGACCATTGTCTCCCAAATTCCTTCTTGCATATCCCCTAGTCTTTTCTTTTACCATCTTCCCCGTACTTTGCCCCTCCCATCCCCTCTTACTTTTGCTTATCCTATCTTCTATGTTCAATCCACTTATTATTAAGGTCTTCTATTACCATGTTTATCTCAGTTTGTAATACTCTTCTTACAAGACATTGTAATTCTATTTGCTACGTAAGCCGCATTGAACCTGCTTTGTGTGGGAAAGCGCGGGGTACAAATGTAATAAATAAATAAAAACTTAGATGTTGATTTAATGGACTGTTTAAACTGTTGAACAGTTTCGATCTGGGTTACTTGTAGTACGTTTCAAGTATTTTGTTCCCAGGCATGCTGTTCATTCATCACAGCTGTCCTTGCTGGATCCTGCATGAAGACCTAGATTAAAGGACTCACAGAGAATTTTCTTGTAAAGAGCCCGGCACCTAGGAATGGTTTTCCCTGTGAACTAAGGGGTCCTTTTACTAAGGTGCGCTGAAAAATGGGCTTCGCTAGTGTAGGTGCATGTTTTGGACGCACGCAGATGCATTTTTCAGCACGCCTGTAAAAAAAAGGGCCTTTTTAAAATTTTTGCTGAAAATGGACGTACAGCAAGATAAAAATTGGTGCGTGTCCATTTTGGGTATGAGACCTTTACCGCCACCCACTGACTGTGCAGGAGCACAGAGCATGTTAGCACTCTGCCTGTTGGGGGGGGTCCGATGAACTTGCAGATAATATACGGCACCTTGAAAGCTTTCTGCCAATTGCCAGTCATTCTGTTTAGGCTTTCGAGTATCGACAATGATGTATTTTGAACTATGAAAGAAAGATAAAATTAAATAATTACATAAAAAGATATAATCCACAGATTTAGGTAGGTTGGGTTTTTTTGTCAATGATTATAATAGTCACAAATGGGATCCACCTATGCATTTGGTGTTGATAATTAATAACATGTGCCAGTGACAATATGAGACTTTTTCCCCCTTTATAATAATTTTTGAGTGAACATGATGTCTACTATTTGTTGAGTTTATTATTTAAGCAGTAATATTCAGCAGAGATAACCAGCTATCTTAAGCTGAATATTAGTGCTTAGCTGGTTAAGTACTATTGAACCAGCCAGGAGCTGTTCTTGGCCAGTTAAATTGCATTGAATATCAGCTGGTAGGTTCCTACCATGTGCCTTCGGGGTACCTACTGTAAAGAAAGGCACCCACTTATAGAATTACCCTCCTAGTGCTGCTAAAAATCATTACGGATTGTCCAAATAGTGCCAAGGCAGAGCATGGGCACTGTCTCTTGCTTTCTACCACCTCTATGCAAACCTGCTCGGCACATGTATTCACTGCCACTCACAACCCGGAGAATGGCACTGAATGTAACTATCAGGCTTATTTTCGAAAGTGATCGCCGGCGATCTTCCGACATAAATTGGGAGATGTCCGGCGATCTCTCAAAAGCGGCGAAATCGGTATAATCGAAAGCTGCTTTTTTGACACCATCGCCGAGCCGGCAAAAGTTCAAGGGGGCGAGTGTCGGCGGCATAGCGAAGGCGGGACATGGGCGGGCATGGGCGTGGCTACCAGATGGCCGGCTTTCAAGGATAATGGGGAAAAAAAGCTGCGTTAATCAGTATTTCGCCGGGTTTACTTGGTCCTTTTATTTTCATGGCCAAGCCTCAAAAAGGTGCCCCAACTCACCAGATGACCACCGGAGGGAATGGGGAATGACCTCCCCATACTCCCCCAGTAGTCACCAACCCCCTCCCACACTAAAAAAATAAAAATAAAAACCTTTTTTTACCAGCCTGTATGCCAGCCTCAAATGTCATATCCAGGTCCCTGACAGCAGTATGCAAGTCCCTGGAGCAGTTTTTAATGGGTGTAGTGCACTTCAGGCAGGCAGACCCAGGTCCAATCCCCCCTACCTGTTACACTTGTGGTGCTAAGTGTTGAGCCCTCCAACCCCCCCCCCAAAAACCCACTGTACCCACATGTAGGTGCCCCCCTTCACCCATAAGGGCTATAGTAATGGTGTAGAGTTGTGGGGAGTGGGGTTGGGGGGGGGGGGTTGGGGGGGCTCAGCAAACAAAGTAAGGGAGCTATGCACCTGGGAGCTATTTGTGTAATTTTGTAAAATTTTTAGAAGTGCCCCCTAGGGTGCCCGGTTGGTGTCCTGGCATGTGAGGGGGACCAGTGCACTACAAATGCTGGCTCCTCCCATGACCAAATGCCTTGGATTTCGCAGGGTTTGAGATGGCCAGCATTTTTTCTCCATTATCGCTGAAAAACAAAACCGGCATGCGATGAAACTACAGTGTAGTAAATTTAAAACAAATCAGAGAAAAATTTTCTTCACCCAACGTATAATTAAACTCTGGAATTTGTTGCTGGAGAAAGTGGTGAAGGCGGTTAGCTTAGCAGAGTTTAAAAAGGGGTTGGACGGTTTCCTAAAGGACAAGTCCATAAACCGCTACTAAATGGACTTGCGAAAAATCCACAATTCCAGGAATAACATGTATAGAATGTTTGTACGTTTGGGAAGCTTGCCAGGTGCCCTTGGCCTGGATTGGCTGCTGTCGTGGACAGGATGCTGGGCTCGATGGACCCTTGGTCTTTTCCCAGTATGGCATTACTTATGTACTTATGTAAACCCGGCAAACTCTGGCATTTGGCTGGGCCAAACCGTATTATCGAAAGAAAAGATGGCCGGCCATATTTTTCAATAATAAGGTTCCGGCCAGCTCTTGCGTCGCCGCCAAAATAGATCGCCGGCAATCTATTTCACTGGCGCCGTTCGATTATGCCCCTCAAAATGATTTAAATGCCATGACTAGTGGTTAAACAAATGCTAACCACTCAACGTGTAATTAAACTCTGGAATTCTTTGCCAGAGAATATTGTAAAAGCAGTTAGCTTAGCGGGGTTTTAAAAAGGTTTGGGTGATTTCCTAAAAAAAAGTCCATAAACCATTATTAAAATGGACTTGGGAAAATCCACTGCTTATTTCTGGAATAAGAAGCATAAAATGTACTATTTTGGGATCTTGCCAGGTTCTTGTGACCTGGATTGGCCACTGTTGGAAACAGGATACTGGGCTTGATGGACCTTCAGTCTGTCCCAGTATGGCAACACTTATGTACTGGCCTGACTGATTTTAATGCATACTTGTGTGGGCCTGTTAAATGCCATTTCATTTCTTTTCTTTATACTTTGAACTGCCTCACGTGTCTCAGAGAACTTAGTACAGAAATGTAAAAAATAAAATAAACAAACATACGTGGAGGGGCATAATCGAACGGGGTGCCCAACTTTTCCTGGGGCCGTCCTCGCAGGATGGCTCCGTGAAGGGGTGGGGAAACCCGTATTATCGAAACAAGATGGGCATCCATCTTTAGTTTCGATAATACGATCGGAGACACCCAAATCTCAACATTTAGGTTGACCTTAGAGATGGTCGTCCTTAGAGATGGTCGTCCCCAGTTTTCGGCGATAATGGAAACCGAGGTTGCCTAGCTCAGAAATGGCAAAATCCTCATGGGAGGAGCCAGCATTCATAGTGCACTAGTCCCCATGACATGTCAGGACACCAACCGGGCACCCTAGGGGGCACTGCAGTGGACTTCATAAATTGCTCCCAGGTGCATTGCTCCCTTACCTTGTGTGCTGAGCCCCCCAAACCCCTCAAAAACCCACTCCCCAGAACTGTACACCACTACCATAGCCCTAAGGGGTGAAGGGGAGCACCTACATGTGGGTACAGTGGGTTTCAGGTGGGTTTTGAAGGGCTCACATTTACCACCACAAGTGTAACAGGTAGGGGGGGATGGGTCTGGGTCCGCCTGCCTGAAGTGCACTGTACCCACTAAAACTGCTCCAGGGACCTGCATACTGCTGTCAGGGAGCTGGGTATGACATTTGAGACTGGCAAAAAAATAATTTTAAGTTTTTTTTTTTTTAGGGTGGGAGGAGGTTGGTGACCACTGGGGGAGTAAGAGGAGGTCATTCCTGATTCCCTCCTGTGGTCATCTGGTCAGTTCAGGCACCTTTTTGAGGCTTGGTCGCAAGAAAAAATGGACCAAGTAAAGTCGGCCAAGTGTTCGTTAGGGACGCCCTTCTTTTTTCAAGTTATCGGCTGAGGATGCCCATCTCTTTAAGCACGCCCCAGTCCCGCCTTTGCTAAGCTGCCAACATGCCCCAGTTAACTTTGGTCGTCCCTGCAACGGAAAGCAGTTGAGTGTGCCCAAAATTGGCTTTCGATTATGCCGATTTGGGTGACCCTGAGAGAAGGACGCCCATCTCCCAATTTGTGTTGGAAGATGGGCGCCCTTCTCTTTCGAAAATAAGCCTGATAGTCATCCCAGATTGTGAAGTAATGAACACAGGTTTGTGCTTTTTAGACTTAGTTTCCGCCCCTTTTTGCCTAGGATCTGGCTAATCTTTTCCAGGTTTGTCCAATTAATCCTGTCCATAATCCATCTGGCCTGACTCTTCCCAGTCATGCCCTCACTGTTCAAACTCAAAACTTATTGTTTGCCTATTCCTGGTTACAGTATAGAATAACAACAATAATAATAACAATAGTATATGTAAGGTCTAACTTTAGAATTGAGGATGGTCCCTTGTTTACTTTTTAGATGAGAGTGTGGACCTGAGAAATGGTGAGGGGAAAGGGACAGATTAACACTCTGCTCGCCGAACCCCTAGGGAAACTGAATCTGTTTGGTTCTTGGTCGGACCTTGAGGATTAAAACCGCATTTTAAAAAGAGAAAGATATGTGTCCCTATTAGTAAATGCAAGTGGTCGAGTACAAAGGAATTCAAAGTATAGTCTACTCCTCATTTATTCAAAATACAAAGGAATTCAAAGTACTGTCTGCTCCTTGTTTACACAAAGCTTTCTTTGTGGCTTTAATTGATATATTTCAACATAGCTGAAAATATGGGGTAGGAGTACAGTGTGAGTTTCTCAACAAGTTATTTTAAACATAAAAACAAGAAAGCAGCAGCAATCTACAGGAAGCAAACATTTTTTATTTGTTTTCAATCATTTGGCTTTTTCCCTCGATGTTTTTTAAACCTTTTTTTTTTGTTCATTTCACACATTTATATTAATAAAGAAAATTTAAAGCATCTTAAAATGTATTAAAGCATGCAAATCAACCAAGAGGCCTTTTTACTAAAGTTCGGTAAGTTTTTACACTTATTACGCATTAGGAGCAAAATTTAATGCCCAGCAGGTGCAAAGGCTGTGTGAGAATTGTTGAGTGCGCGTCCAACATTCCGTCTGCTGTTACTATACAGAGAAGCTCCCTATTGTGTATTAATGTCAAGAGCAATTAACACAGATGCACTTCACACCAGCTCTTGAGATGGCATTAAGTGCACCCATGCTTAGGGCCCCTTTTACAAAGTGGGCTTACTGCTCGCTGAAAAGGGAAGTACCACCAGGCTACCACAGTAACCTGGTGATAGTTCCCACCCCCTGCACGCATCATATCCAGTGCTACAAAAAATGTTTTATTTTTGTAGCACCGGTGTGTACCCGGCAGTAATCGGGCAGTGCTGCACGCTGCCCGGTTACCGCCGGGTTAGCGTGGAAGCCCTTACCGCCATCTCAATGGGTGGCGGTAAGTGCTCCCCCCAAAATGGCCACACAGCAAGTGCTTCACTTGCCACACAGCCATTTCCTGAAAAAAAAAAAAAGAAAGCCCTGCCTTTTACCTACGGTGGTAAAAGGAGGCTGGTGCATGTCAAAAACACACACCGATGCCAGCGCAGGCCCCCTTTTGTCGCAGCTTCATAAAAGGGGCCCTAAGTGTTTATTTGGCATCGCATGCTGACTAACTGTAATGTTCAGTCCTTACCCTGACCCATGCTCTGCCCAGTTACTCAAAGAACTGGGACCAAACAAATAATTAATAATAAAATCAACACAGTTTATTAATGTTTCCTTAGAAATGACTCGACACAACGTTGTGTTTCGGCCTGGCGGCCTGCATCAGGAGTCTTATGTCTTAAGGAAAGACTGATGGTCTAATTTTACATTTAGGTTGAAAAACAGAAGGCTTGAAATAGCAACATAAAGTTGGTCTTAAAAAAGACCGTTGTGTCAAACCGTAAGGCACTGGAATAAGCACTGATGTCGAGTCATTTCTAAGGAAACATTAATAAACTGTGTTGCTTTTACTATTAATTATTTGTTTGGTCCCAGCTCTTTGGATAAGCCTGGTTTACTTTTCCCACTTCTTTTATCTCTGTTTGCTGCCCCGTGGGATCTATTGAGTTCTCCACGTACGTGGATCCTCTTTAGCTGCCCAGTTACTGCCCCATCCTGTGATAAGATTTTTACCTCACTAGCATACAGCTGCCATTAGCACAACCACGCAACTGTTAATGTATGCTACAACCTGTGCTAACTGCTTTACACTTTGGTAAAAGTGCCCTTAATGTTTTTAAAGCACTCAAATGAACCAAAAATGAGCTAACAAAATGCACATTCCTAGAAAGTAGATGGGTACAGATGATCTTTTATAGTGCTGACAAATGTTTAAAATTGCAAATGTAAATACTGTCAGGACTTTAGTTCTGGAGGACAAGATATTCATTTACTATGAATAAGGTCTGTTGAAAAGGTCCACTTTTTATAATCATTAAGGTGCATTGATCTCAGGAAAGAAATTAAGGGGGACAGAGGGGCATAAATGAGAAGAAAACTTTTAAAAATAAGAAAGAAAAATAGAGAAGAAAATGAAAATGATGAAATGATAAAGACAAGACAAGAAACACTAAATGAGACAAAAAAAAAAGGATAGTAGATAGAATGGAGCAGTGTGTGTGGGTGGAAACATGAAAGGAGAATCCCTCAGCATGACCTTTTTTATTTTCAATTCTCTGACATCAACTATTCCTGTTCTCTTATTTTAACAGTAATATATGGGAACTTTCACACTGTGGTCATATGAAAGAAACCAAGCTGAAAGTATTCTCTGCAATTATATTTTTGGTGGCTCTCGGGTAGAAATGTGCAAACTTTACAGAAAAAAGTTTCGCTAACTAAACCAAAAAAAGTTTTTACAGTTCAGCAAACTGATCTCCATTTTTTAAAATACAATGCACATGTCACACTGCTTGCCCTTTAATTGATTTTTCCTTTGTCTATGCACACCCTAGTAAATGAATTCTATCACCTCAGGGAACCACACCTATCCCGCAATGATATTGCTTGTAAAGTAGATGAGATAGCTACTAAGGTTCAGGAAGCCCTGGGGCCCTGATTTGCCCTATCCCAGTCAATCCTCCAGAATTTGGTGACCCCAGAGCACAACATGGTGGCGGGGTACCCAAGCCTGATGGTGTAAGCTAGGCAGCTGGGATAGCTGCACTTACGGTTGAGCGCCCTTGATGTGCGGCGGGGAGCTCTGTGTACGATTGGTCAGTCTTGCTAATAACGGTGGACTGGGTTGTTACTAAGCCGGAAGGTTGATTGGCTTGGGTATACCCAGGGTTATGATGTTTGTATTTAAAATAAAGCTGCGGCCAAGTTGTGCCATGTTAAGAAAATACCTTGTGTCTTGTTATTATTTCAATATCACAAATACCCTTAGGCCCGAGGGGTCTCGGCTGCCTATGTTAAAGCAAGGCGCAGAGCCCCCACTGGGTGCATGGAGCCACCACTAACATGGCGCTGTGCCCCGACGGGCATGCGCACTAAGGCCAGCGGGGTGCAAGCGGGGCGCAGTGGGCATGTTCCTGCCTCTCTGATGCACCCCGCTGGGAAGGGTGGGGAGCAAGAGGGGTTTGAAACCACTGGGCAGAGCCCGGACGTCCTCTTCTGGCATCCGGGCATCAGCCTGCACCCAGCCCCCCTCCCGGTTAATGTGGATACGTACATGTATATATTTTGTCGCAGCTTTGGCGGGGTACCCAAGCCTGATGGTGTAAGCTAGGCAGCTGGGATAACTCCCTTGCTGTGCAGCGGGGAGCTCTGTGTACAATTGGTCAGTCTTGCTAATAATGGCGGACTGGGGCCAACCCGGCATTAACATAGCCCATCCACTTGTTCCCCCGGTGGCACGGATGCGGGTTTTTTCTTTTTTTGGCTACTTTCAGTTTGCCCTTCCCAATATGGCTGTGAGAGACAGGAAAGGATGCATCTGGGGTATGAGGTAACTGGGAGTCATTGAGGAATAACAAAGTGAATAGGCTGACCTGATTGTTCAGACTCCCCTCAAAATTTGATACTTACCCCATATATAGAGCTAGTGCTTTTGGGAAGGCTTAGGAAATATTATACTATATTATGTGATTTCTATTTTGCTTTTAACCTGATAGTGCAAAGCAGATTATAAAACTTTAAAAGAAAATCTCAGTCAGAAGGAATTTACAAAAAATGTAGAGTTTACAATCCTCGCTATTAAGATAACTAAGTCTGAATGTTAAAAGACCAAGATTGCTGATACAAGAACAAATATGTTTTAAGTACTTTAGACTAGATTCTATATATCATGCCTAAAAAGTCGGCACTGAAATGAAATACGCCTAGGCGTATTCCATAAAGTACGCCTAAATTTCTATGCGGTTTATAGAATTTGCCGAGTGACCGTCCGCGTGACTGAATTTAGTCACGTGCAGTCATGCCAAGTAAAACTTAGTGTAAATGCCAGCACCTAAATTACATGTGGACCAGGTGTATTCTATAACCACGCGGTTAGGACCTGCCCATTCCACTCCCATAGCAATGCCCCCTTTTCAATTACGTGACTTACATTATAGAATACAGTTATAAAGTTCTGCACACAAATTATAATTCGTGCCAGTGTCCATAATTGCTTAAGTGCCAATTATGAGCACTGATTGGCTTGTTAACTAATTAAGTTGCGTGCACAAGTCAAGAATACGACTGAATTTGCATGCACCACTTAAATCACACTACACAGAATCTGGGTGTTTACGGCCAAGCCGGTATTCAGCCCTACCCTAGACCTCATAAACAGATTCTGTCAGATTTCTCTTTCCAATAACTTCTGAGAGAAAATAGCATGTCAATTGTCAATTGTCTTTCCAAACTTGAGTTCAATGAGTATTTTCCTTCCCCAGAGTTTGCAATCTAATTTAACTACCTGCCCTAATGTGTTGCTGTGCATTTCTTAATGCAAACTTCATCATTGTTCTTAATTTATTTACTAAGGGGACAATTCTATAACAAGGCATCTAAAATTAGATATCTAGATGGCATGCAATAGACTCCTACATTCCTTTATAGAATACTAGGTAATTACATGCCTGACATTTAGATGTCTGCATTTACATCAGCCATAAATGCATCTAGGTTATAGAATGGCAGGGTTAGTGCATAGTTTACATTAAATATTAATGCAGGTCTATTAATATTTTACTGAACTCCTGGTCTGCTTTGTTTTTTGTCCTTTGCGGTTAGTAAATGAGGCCCTAAGTTTCTACCTGAGATAAAGGAGAGTGAAGTGATTTGAAATCTGGCTTCCCTGATTGTCAGCCCATTGCTTCAGCCATTTTGAGAAGTATGAGCTCCCCCTAAAATCACAGGTCAGGAATCTTGGGATATTGCTAGACTCATCACTCACTCTGATCCCACATATTCAAACAACCTTCAAAAATTGTCTCTATCACCTACGGCAACTACAAAATCTCTCTTCATGTATTGAAAAGCCGAATCTGACCATAGTGATCCATGCCATGATAACATCATGATTAGACTATTGTAATGCCCTGTACATTGGCCAAACCAAAAAGAGTTTGTATCAGCTCTAACTAATTCAGAATGCTACAGCATGACTGATAGAAGGCTACAAGTGGTGTGACCATATCACACCATTCCTGCAAAAGATACAGTGGCTACCAGTACCTTAAAGGGCTAAATTTAAAACTCTCTGTTTGATTTTAAAGGTCCTCAGACAAAATGAACCAGAGTACTTAAAGAATAAGTTAGCCCTTTACATACCTTTAAGATCTCTAAGGTCCTCTCAAGGATCATCACTTTCTGTACCTTCATCAAAAGAAATTGTACGATGTGATACCCCGCCAGCAAGCCTTCTCAGGAGCAGCCCCCACACTCTTGAATTTACTTCCAGAAGGGCTATGTATAAATCGAGACTACCTCTACTTCAGGAAGCAGGTGAAAGCCTGGCTCTTCTCCTAAGCCTTTAATACATAGGGTGACTAACTATACACTCATGCTGCACCTGGACTAGCTTGATACATACACTGTAACTTAGATCAGTTTCTTAGCTCTTGCTTAACTATACAACGAACTTGCCTTAAGTTTAGCTAACCATCAAATTACCCCAACTGACTCTATACCACACATCTTGTTCCCATCATAGATCTGCTCTTGGTCCTTAAGCTATATGGTAAGCTGTATTGTAGAAATTCTTTAGCATCATATCTGTTAGTTGAATGTTCTCCTGCATGCTTATTAGGCATATTATTAGTATTATACTAACATTGAATTGAATTATATCTCTGATATTTGAATTCCAGTGCTGTTAAATATGTATATTTTTGATACTGTTTCACGGTAGTTCTATTATTATTTAGTTTCAATGTACTTTTTTCAAGTTTACCTCATTTATTGTATTTATGTTTATTCTTGGTTATTTTACTATTGTTATGTTGTTATCAAAATTGTAAATTTTATGTTAAACTGTACCTGCTGTATACTGCCTTGGGTGAATCTCTTTATAAAGGCATTTAATAAATACCAATAAATAAATAAGGTGGTTAATAAATCCCAATAAATAAATAAATAGGCTATTTCTGTACAAATTCTGTGTCCTTCCCTTCAGTGTTTGATGGGTCACTGCCACCTTCCAATGACTCATGAATCTGGTATTGAGGCCAAATTTTCAGTGTGAATTCATGTTTGGAGAAACTGACAGCAATATTAAGATCGCTGAAGTGAGCCAGACCGACTACAAATTCAGCCCAGTGCATTATCACCAAAAGGGAGAAAAATCCTTGGGATACGTGGTAGGAAGTGGTCTGACCAGACCATTGGTCTCCAAGATACAGATGGTGGCCAGACCCTTTTTAGGTCTTTTTAAATAGTATGGAAGTTTTCTATCTCCTATCCCTCTGACCAGTCAGTCTCCTGACTGATCTTGTCAAGACGAATTCTCCAACACCAACATGTTGGGATGAGACTTCACCCACCTTAACAAGCATCTATGTGGATAACTGATACCAATGTCAGGGGCAGCAGACCATCTTTTTGATCATAGATGCCAAGCAAACCTATTTATGACCCCACACCCAAGTTGATGTTGTGGTAAGCAAAATATAGGTCAGGCCATGACCCCAGTGTCCCACCACATTCTACTGCCTTTGACCAATGTAAGCATTTGCTCACTCCTAAACCTGAGATGGGCATAGAGAATCTTTCTTGTTGAAGTAGGGGGAGAGTTGATTACTGTTCAAGAGTGAATTTCTTTAAAAATGTGGTAAATAAATCCCAATAAAAAATAATAAAAGGCACTCTGATGGGGAGATACAATCACTTTCAAACTTCAGATATCTTGCAAATAAAATACAGCATGCTTAACTATTGTTCTTCCTAGATACATAGTAGATAATTATGTACAACAGGTTATACAGCTCTTCTGCTCCTCATTCCTAGAGCAGAGGTTCTCAACCCAGTCTTTAGGAGGCACCTGTCCAATCACGTTTTCAGGATATCCACAATGAATATACATGAGATAAATTTGCATGCCCTGACTCTATTGTATGCTAATCTATCTCATGCTTGTTTGTTATGGGTATCCTGAAAACCTGACTAGTAGGTGTGTCCCATGAACTGGGTAAGAAATCACATTCCTAGAGGGTAAATTGATCACATGTGTCTCTTTATAAAGACCATCTAGATATTACCTGAAACAGAAAGTCTTTTTTTCCCAAGGGCTTCCTACTCATAATTAATTCTATGAGAATATCATGCTCTAAGACCACTTGAGGAATTTCACACCCTTCCCAAGAACATGTTAATAAAAATACTACTTGCCATGAGATATGATTTCTCACTTTTCCAGAACTGGATGAGATCCAGAAGTTTGTATATCTCAGTCCAAAGGTAAACAGCAGCATTTGCTCTCCACTCCTTCACTACTTTGAGGCAGATCACGGAAAACTCTGAGCAGACTTTTCTCTCCTTTTCTCTTAAACCTTTGGGAAGACCTTCACATCAGGAAAAGCACGCCTTTCAGTCCACTTGGGCAGAATTCAGGGGCTTCTACTGGCAGAAACCAAATACTGATAATGGGGTGTACAGGACTGTACTACCCTTCGACCTTTATGTTAAAGTACTGATGATCAAATTTTCTATGGCCACAACCCTATTATTGTGACCACAGAAAGCACGCAACCCCCAAATGTGCAGGCTGATGACATTATTATGGACAACCCACCCATATCAGATCCCCAAATGTATGTTTTGCAACCCCATTTGGGGTTGTGACCCAGAGTTTGAGCAGCTCTGTGTTAAATAATGTCATTAGCATTTAGTAAACAATTCATTTTGTATACAGACATGTTGGAGTTGGGCCACAGAACAATATTAGCCCAAAAAGCCAATATTTAAAAACATCCTATTTTGTATTTGAATCACAAACTATTTTCCCAGAAAGAGAAATTATTCAGTGATAGAAAGACACTGATAAGCAATCAAATCAGCAGTGAAAAGCCTCTTGTTATGCATAAAGGCAAACCTTTTATCCTTAACACGGACCATACCCCCACCTTTGATGACTACACAAATAAAAACAAATCATCACATCAGTGGCGTAGCAAGGGCGGGGTGGTGGGGGCAGTCCGCCCCGGGTGCACGCTGCTGGAGGGTGCAGAGAGCAGCCGTGCGCCTGTTGGCTCCGCTGGTTCCCTGCTCCCTCTGCCCCGGAACAGGTTACTTCCTGTTCCAGGACAGAGGGAGCAGGGAGCCAGTGGAGCTGACAGGCGCGCGGCTGCTCTCTGCACCCTCCAGCAGCCAAGAATGCACCCGGGGGGGGGGGGGGCTTGATGTGCTGGGAGAGGGGGGGTTTGTGGTGATCCGCCCCGGGTGGCAGCCAACTTAGGAACGCCACTGCATCACATCACCTGCTGGTATTTGGCACTTCTGCCATACAGATTTGAGGTCCATCACTGTAACAGCAAGAACCACCAGAACATGGACTTCTGTCAAGGAAGAGGGAACTAGTCTGGGAGTGACAGCACTCATGTTGCCGGGGGGGGGGGGGGTAGATGAGTGATGGGGTACACTTCTTAACACTCTCCTGGAGGTACACCTAGCCAGTCAGGTTTTCAAGATTAACATAATGAATATGCATGAGATGAATCTGCATATATTGGATACCTGTTGCATACATATCTATCATATACATTTTTATTGTGGAACTCCTAAAACCCTGACTGGGGTGCCTCCGGGAAAGGGTTGAGAAGTACTGGTCTTAACCACCCAATAGCCAAATCATAGGGCAAAGAACATAAGCAAACACTGAGGAAAACAGTGTAAATAAAACTGTGTAAGGAAAAAGAAAAAAACCCAAGTACTAGAGAATGATATGAGGACGGGGAACCATCACACGGGGATGGGGACAGAGCTCACGGGGATGGCATGGGGACGGGGTGGGGACAGATCCCATGGGGATGGGGTGGGAATGGGTACAGATCCCACGGGGACAGGGCAGGGATGGGGACAGAGCTCACAAGGACAGGGACAAACTTTGTCCCTATATCATTTTCTAGTTGGAAGGGTAGAGGGTAGTGGTGGGAAGGAGGGTTATTATAGCTTTTCATTGTTATTATTGTTTTCTATACTTTCATAAATACATTTAAATATAAAATCATAAGTGTTCACGGCTTCTGCAAATGAGGGCAGAGCCCATTGGGATGGAACGGGGACAGAACCTGCAGGTACGGGGCGGGGATGGAGACAGGGCCTGCGGGGATGGGGCGAGGATGGAGACAGAACCTGCAGTGATGGGGTGGGGACAGAGACAGAACCCACAGGGACAGGGCGGGGATGGGGGCAAACTTTGTCCTTGTGTCATTCTCTATCAACTACCTAAGCCCCAAAATATAAGATTGATGGAGGCAGGCTCTTAGAAGGAAAAGGGACAGAGCCCCACCCAAGTCATAGGAGGGTTTGGAATACATATTACTTGGCAGTTAAAAGACCTGTGGTAGGAATATAAGGCTAGAAAAGAAATGATAGTGTCTTAGCAAACAACAGTCATCTACTATAGAATTTAGGTAATAAAAATAAAACAAAAACAAAATGAGCTTGCAATCCTGCAGGTACAGACAAATATCAGAATATATAAGTGAAGCATGAAAGCATTCCAATGACAGTCTCACAGGGGGGGGGGGGGGGGGGGGGAACGTGAGAAACAGGGAGCGATAGATGACTGATCAGTTTTATGGTTTATAATCTTTGTTAAGTCCTGTCTGGTGGATGTCAAAATATTTTAACATTTTAACTTCAAATGTTTTACTTCCCTGGATTGTTTTAAAATGTCCTTTTTGTATTCTCACTCTAAAGTCATTGATGTAGTTCTCTGGTCTTGCAAAGTGCTTTCCCACAGAAGTGTCACCCTGGTTAGCTCTGTGGTGTCTTTGTAAGCTGATTCCTTGTCTTTAGCATCTGACCTGTCTCTCCAACATAGTATTATATATACTACACTTGAAGACAAGCATGTATGAACTTGATCTTACCACAACATCACCCTGTATTTGTTCACACCGGAGCCTGCAAAGGCCTCTCCAGTTCTATGTAAGCCACATTGAGCCTACAAATAGGTGGGAAAATGTGGGATACAAATGTAACAAATAAATAAATAAATGTCAGTGACAGTGGAGTCCTGTGATTTGTGTTGGTACAATTTTGCAGCTTGGTATATTGCAGGGGCATATGCCGTTCTCTTCTTTTTCAGCTTCTGTTGGGGAGTTCGCTTTTTCAGTAATTTTTTGCTTCAGATTAGGTGGACTGCTTTGTCACCCTCTGATCACCCATCCATCTCTCTTTTTTTCTCACCCCCACCCTGACCCCTACCTTTCCCCATGAGACTGTCATTGGAATGCTTTTATGTTTCACTTATATATTCTAATATTTATCATTTGTTCATTTCTGATTTGAATAAGAAGGTGTTGTCTTTGGAAGCTAATCAAAAAATATATTACATCAGTCCAATAAAAAAAGTTGATGCAGAAAAATTTTGATGGCTGTCTGGAGTGCCCTCACAGAGGAGGTGATAGAGATTATAAATGGTGCTGGAGGGAGTCACGTGATGCATTGAGAGAGTGAGACGTATTTCCATGCTCTCTGAGGCCCCGGCGTCCTTTTTCATCTATTAAAAACCCTATCGCACAGTTTGTTACAGCTCTTCAAGTAGAGGAATTGGTAGCCGTGTTAGTCCACTCTTAAGGTTATCAATAGAAATCAAACAAAATAAAACATGGAAAAGAAAATAAGATGATACCTTTTTTATTGGATATAACTTAATACATTTCTTGATTAGCTTTCGAAGGTTGCCCTTCTTCGTCAGATCAGAAATAAGCAAATGTGCTAGCTGACAGTGTATATAAGTGAAAACATTCAAGCATTACTATGACAGTCTGACAGGGTGGGAGGATGGGGGTGGGTCGGAGGTATGCATGGGGACATCAAAGCATATCATTGATATCCAGACTTACAAAGAGAATTCACACTGCCATCTTCAGACTTTTTTGCTTATGTTCAAGTGCAGCACTATGCTTTCTCATTGGGGTGGATCAACCTTTGTGAGGATGTGCAGGACACGCTGAATACAGCTCTCACCTTGGGATCGCATAATGTCATTCCTTTACGATTTCACCACAGATATTTGCTGGATTCTACAGAGGACCTAGATTACCAAAGCAAGGCACGTGTGGGCATTAGAGCTAGTGAGACATATCTGCAGACCTGTTTCAGAACTTTGTTTTGTCCATACAGCATAGCTCTCCTTTCACGCGATGCTGGGAATTACAATATAAGTTCGCGCTATGCTTGTACATATTCCCAGTCAGAGCTCACAGGGCTGGTTTTGGAGCCTCCGGGTGCAAATCATGATTCAGCTACCCTTGGTCACATGTTTTGGACGTGTCTCCGGGTACTCCGTTTCTGGTCATAGGTGCTAGGGGAGATTCACACCTATTGGGGTTGAAAGGTGATGAGTATAAATATGCAAAGCCTGCCTTACCTGGATTCAAGCGCTTCTTGCAGCGGGCCATGCTAATTGGGAAAAAAACCATACTTCTATGCTGGAGGGAACCGTTGGCGCCTTTCTTGAGTCTGTGGAGATCACACATGATAGAATTGTTGAAACTAGAGAGGTGCGAGATTAAAGATATCTCCTCAAAGGAGGGTAGATGCCTTCAGCAGACATGGGAACACTTTTGGAATACATTACAGCCAGCAGCGAGAAGTAGAATTTTCAACTAACTGTGCACAATGCTCCTTGGTAGAGATTGCCTTATGGCGGACGTTATTTCTAGGGAAGGGTGGGGGGAAGGGAGGTAGAGGGATGGGAGAGGGAGGTGGGAGGATTGAGATTGGGAAGGGAAGTAGGTTTGTTTGTAGCTAATTGCGTGTTGTGATGCAGATGGATGCGCTGAAGACTTAATGCCTGTACTTGTTATTTGATAACCAATAAAGATGATTTAAACATAAATGGTGCTGGAATTCAGAAAGGAATGAAATACACACAAAGGATCCCTAACTAGCTATTCAAATCGTGTGCTGAATGACGTTGGTTCCAGATAATTTGCCCCAGCTCTGCTCATGTACCACCCCGTCACTACTTGAATAGTGCTGAGTATAACTATTAGAATAGTGGCACTAAATGTAGCTTCTTCCAGACAATTCATCAATCTGGCTCCGCTCATGGACTGCCACGGCACAATCCAGATAGTTATGTGCATAGGATCCAGGTAGCAGTGCTGAATATTGCCACAGACCAGGAGGACCCTGCAGATGGCTGAGGATTCACAACTGAGCTGGAGACTGGCTCTGAAAAGAGCCATTTGGGGCAGGCCTGGAGGACCAGGACCTGAGATGGCTCTGAAAAGCACCCATGGGGGCAGGCCTGATGGACTAGGACCTGGAATGCTGAGGCAGTACCAGAACTGAAATGCTGAAGCAGGACACCCCCAAGCAATGCAACTTATTGTGGAAGCAAGAGAACTGGCTATAGGGTGCCTCAAATAGCCGGCACTGGTGACGTCAATGGGAAGTGCCTGAGACAGTGGTACCAGAAAAACTGCATGAGAACACATGTGCCTAGAAGTAGCCTGAAGCAGGTGGCGCTGAAAGCATGCCTGGGCACTGCTGGGAGGAGCCATGCCCATGGTCCAAATCAGCAGAAGGGTCAAAGCCCCCCTCCCAAAGATGCTGCCCAGGAAGGATGGGTGAGTTGGAGAGGGTCTAGACACGGCAAGGGCCATGACACACAGTATCTGGATATTGAGCACCAGCCACTAAACAGATACCAGAGCTAAATATCCAGATTTACTGAGTAACTATATATGACCACTTAGTGAAGAGACACTTTCACCACCCCTTATCTAGCTAGCTAACTCCTTGATTTGAAAGTAGAATGCCATTTCAAAGCTTTCTAATTCTATTTATGGCCTAGTGGCAGAATACAATGCATTTTGCTGTTACAGTTACTGTATCTCCTGTTTCACTGGGGTTATACAAGGGAAATGTTTAGACAGTCTTCTTTGCAGAGAGGTCTGTGGGTGGATACTGTTTACCTATGGACTTTGCACTAAGTTTCAATGGCAATATACACCCATATGTTTACTTTCCAACTTTTGCACCTGCTTGTCATGTGGGTAGACTTTCTATGGAAATAAAATAGCTGCACTTGAAAATCCAATCTATTCTTTTTCAAACCAACCAAAACAGGCCTTCCAGAAAACCTCCCCAAAAACAGAGCTGCCAAGTTGACCCATTCCTGGAGGTAGACGTTTTTCACCGGTTATGGTTTTGAGCTTGCATCCCAAAGCAGTATAATATTTATAATCCTTGATTCCACCCAGCTGAATTCAATGCTTCTGGTCTCATAATGCACCAAAAGAGGTTTCCAAAACCTAGGAGTAGCCTAAAATCTTCCTCCAACCTGACAATTCCCCCTAATGGCAGTGCTCTGGAACAACTCGTGCACTTTTTGCAGGATAGATGAAGACAATTTTCATGCAGTCAGTTTAAGCTTATAAAGCACTATTTTCCTGCAGGAAAGGCTTTGAAAATTGCTCTGATAGAATATTCCCCCTTATTCCTTGTGGAAATTCTTTTTCTTTCTCTGTCATCCTAAAAAATATGTATCTCAAACTTCCAGGAAGGTCAGATCCAAGATTGCAGCTTAGTGCTGAGGGTCCTGCGTTGGTGGCTAAAACTACTTAGAGCTTGTGATGTATCTCCTAGTTATCATACCTCAAACCAGACAAACTGGATTTTTGCAGTGCCTCAGGGCAGGGTGCAAAGACATAGTAACATAGTAAATGATGGCAGATAAAGACCTGAATGGTCCATCTAGTCTGCCCAACAAGATAAACTCATTTTACATGGTATTTGCTACTTTAAATGTATACCCGAGTTTGATTAGTCCCTGCCTTTCTCAGGGTACAGACTGTAAAAGTCCGCCCAGCACTGTTCCTGTACTAAACGTTCTGAAGCTATCGTCAAAGCCCTTTAAAATTTACACTCCAGCCCATCCATATCTATTCAGCCACGATGAGATCGCAGACCGTAGAAGTCCGCCCAGCATTGGTTTTACTCTCTAATTATCGAAGTCACCACCCAATCTCCGCTAAGAGTCCGTAGATCCAAAGACATTGAAGCTGGAGCCCCCAGTCGCAAAATAAAGGTGCGGCCGGGAAAGAAGCAGAGCTGATGTTGTCGATGGTACTTGGCAAAAATTCTTTAGATTAAAGAGCTCCTTAAAATGTACAAAGCCACTATGGAGGAGTTAAAAGAGGAGGTGGCTGTCATGAAGGTCAGCTAAATGCAAGTGCAGCATGAGTTGAGACTTGGAACACCATGTAACTGCACAGGCTAACTGCTGGAGGTGTGTAGTCATGCATGGAAAATTCATATGCTAGAGTGAAGTTTGGAGGATAACAGAGCTAGATAGACTCCTGGGCCTTATGGAGGGCATGAAGGGGTGAGATATGGCGCATTATCAGGAACAGTTCCTACCAAAACTACTGGACCTTTAGTTTGACTGCGTGAGCTTAGGCCCTGGAAGGGTAAGATGGTGGTCATTCAAGGAATGAAAGACCCTAGTAGGTGAATAAGGAATTGTAAGTCTAGATAAATAGCTTGGAATACCTGTCCTGAAAGCCCTGAAGGTTAATATTGCTACTTTGTAGATAATCCGTTGTTCTATGGGTAACCAATGGTGCTGTTTCAATAGAGGAGTTATATGATCAATACAGTACGCATGACATAATAATCTAATAACTGAGTTCTGAAGAGTTTGTAATTTCTTCAGTATAGTGCATGGTAGACTAGCATAGACAATATTGCAGTATTCAAGACAGGAGTGACCATTCTCCAGCAAAGACCATTATCTTCCATCTTGATTTCCCAGCAATTTGACCCTGCAGGAAGATGGGTACTGGTTCATTTATGGACCCCTGGAGCTGAACAGTTCAGCTCTTGAACATCTATGCACTCAAAATAGACTTGTCTCCCTTTTTCCGTTCACATGCAGAACTGTTGTTAAAAGAGGGGTCTCTCCTATTGTTGTTGGGGGTGACTTCAACTTGATCCAGGATCTTGAGATGGATAGGATCAAGTCCATCGGGACAATCTGTGTACTATGATACAGTTAGTGAGACTGGATGAGTGTGGGTGGGTTATATGTATAAAAATACGGGTGGCAATATTAGGACCATGGAAGTTAGCTGGGTTAACTCAGCGCTAAAACTGGATATTCAATGCCAGGCCATTTCCAGTGACCAGCATTGACTATCGGGTTTACTTTTGGTCAATTTGACTTTGACTGGCCAAGCCAATATTAAGTGCTGGCTGGTCAAAGTTAAATTGGCCAAAGAAAGGAGTGCATTGCACGTGGCCAAATATGGCCGCTAAAGTTAAGCAGCAATACACCAAAAATCGGTGAATAAAGGGGATGGAACTCCTCTCATATAAGAAAAGGCTAAAGAGGTTAGTGCTCCTCAGCTTGGAAAAGAGACAGATGAGGGGAGATAGGATTGAGGCCTACAAAATCCTGAGTGATGTAGAATGAGTAGAAGTGAATTGTGTTTTTACTTGTTCCAAAAGTACAAAGACTAGGGGATACCCAATGAAGTTACATGGAAATACTTTTAAAACAAATAGGAGAAAATAAGCAGCAATACACCAAAAATTGGCTGGTATAACCGGCTAGCTGCTAACTGGCAATATTCAGTGGCACATGGCTGGCCATGTCCGACTGAATGTCGGCAGATAGCCAGCTATGTGGCATTTAACTGGCTAGGTGCTGATCTTAGCTGGTTAAATGTTTTTCAATATTGGGAGGATTGTAGACATTACTTCTTCCACCGAATAACCAATCATCACTCACCACATCACTCTTCCATACTGGTAAATAGTGATGGTCTTCTTAACTTTTTACATAATATTAATTTTAACTTTTATTTTCTCATTAATCTAAAATTATACCATCCACAATTTAATCCACTGGAAAAGAGCCTTGCTACATTTGGCACCCTTCTGAATGTTTGTGATAGCGATGAAGCCACAAGTGGGCCCACCCAGTTTCAGCTTAGACCCACCCATGCCCTGCCAGCTGGAAGAGGTCCTCTGGAGGCCAAAACAAGTCATTCTCCTACTTGCTGCAACCAGTGACACTGTCCATTTATTTATTTAGGTTTTTGCTCACACCTTTTTCAGCAGTAGCTGAAGGTGAGTTACATTCAGGTACTCTGGATATTTCTCTGTCCCAGGAGGGCTCACAATCTAAGTTTGTACCTGAGGTAATAGAGGTTTAAGTGACTTGGCCAAGATCACAAGGAACAGCAGTGGGATTTGAACTGGCCACCTCTGGATTGCAAGACCAGTGCTCTAACCACTAGGTCACTCCTCCACTCTGTGTGTTGCCACCATGCTGCCTCCCACAAAGGTATGTAAAAACTGAAGGGGAGAAGCCAGCACAGCAGCATGTCTATCTCAATAGCAGAATATGGACTTTTCCTCCAGGAATTTGTCTAAACCTTTTTTAAACCCAGATATGGCAAAGAGTTCCAGAGTTTAACTATTCGTTGAGTGAAAAAATATTTTCTCCTATTTGTTTTAAAAGTATTTCCATGTAACTTCATTGGGTATCCCCTAGTCTTTGTACTTTTGGAACAAGTTAAAAAACAATTCACTTCTACTCATTCTACATCACTCAGGATTTTGTAGGCCTCAATCCTATCTCCCCTCATCTGTCTCTTTTCCAAGCTGAGGAGCACTAACCTCTTTAGCCTTTTCTTATATGAGAGGAGTTCCATCCCCTTTATCATTTGGGTCACTCTTCTTTGAACCTTTTCTAATTCTGCTATATCTTTTTTGAGAAGCAAAGACCAGAACGGAATGCAATACTCAAGGTGAGGAAGCACCATGGAGCAATCCAGAGGCATTATATTATTTTCGGTCTTATTTACTATTCTTTTCCTAATAATTCCTAGTATCCTGTATGATATTTTGCCTGCTGCCACACACTGAACAGAACATTTCAGCTTATTATCTACACTGACACCCAGATCTTTTTCTTGGGTGCTGACCCCCAAAGTGGACCCTAGCATCAGGTAACTATGATTCAGATTATTCTTTTCAATGTGCATCACTTTGCATTTGTCCAAAATAAATTTCATCTGCCATTTGGATGCCCAGTCTTCCAATTTCCTAAGGTTTTCCTGCAATTTTTCACAGTTCACATGTGTTTTAACAATCTTGAATATTTTTGTCACCTGCAAATTTAATCACCTTACCCATCCTTCCAATTTCCATATCATATATAAATATGTTAAACAGCACCGGTCCCAGTACAGATCTCAGTGGCACTCCACTATTCACCCTCCTCCACTGAGAGAAATGACCATTTAACCCTACCCTCTGTTTTCTGTCCAATAACCATTTCCTAATCCACAGAACATTGCCTCCTACCCCATGACTCTAATTTTCTCAAGAGTCTCTCATGAAGAACTTTGTCAAAAGCTTTCTGAAAATCTAGATACACTACATCAATCAGCTCACCTTTATCCACATGTTTATTCACACTTTCAAAGAAATGAAGCAAACTGGTGAGGCAAGACTTCCCTTGACTGAACCCATGCTGACTCTGTTCCATTAAACCATATTTATTTATGTGTTCCATAATTTTATTCTTTATAATAGTTTCCACTATTTTACCCGGCAGTGACTTTTAGTTCCATCATTATAGCTGGAGATTTTAAGTAACATTTGTAGAACAGTCAAGATCAGGAAGTTATTTCATTCTTTTGATTGTTTGGAGAAATTAGAGCTAAGGATAATAAATAGGGGAAGTAGTCATGTGGCAGGTCACATGCTGGACGCTATTTTTTTCTTCTACTAACTCAAGGGGGGAATTTTATTGGACAATTGGAGTTCTGCAAAAGTAATTTGGTTAGACCATATGCTTCAGAAATTTACTGTCCATCTGATTTCTGATAAACCTTTATGTATACAAAGGGATAGAATATTATCTAGAAGTAAAGTTGATGCAGAAAAAGTTTTGGAAAGCAGTTATTGTGAGTTTGACTCCTGTATCAGATCTATCTTTAGACTCTTTAATAATAGATTGGAATTATACAGTGCAAAATGCAATAGATAAAATAGCTTTTCTTAAATTAATAAAACCCTCTACATCAGTGTTTCCCAAGTCGGTCCTAGAGTACCCCCTTGCCAGGTTTTCAGGATATCCACAATGAATATGCATGACATTGCCTCCATTACATGCAAATCTCTTTCATGCATTTTCATTGTGGATAGCCTGAAAACCTGACTGGCAAGGTGGACCAACTTGAAAAACACTGCTCTACATCAAAGAAGGATCCATGATTTAACTAGGAACTATAGAAACTAAAGAAACACTGCAGGAAATTAGAGAGAATGTGATTGAAACTACGAAAAACTCAAGGGAGATATGGAGAATATATGTTAAAAAGTACAAGGAACAATAAGCTTAGCAAAGAGAAAGTTTTATTCAAGTAAAATTACTGATTATTGCAATTCAGCTAAAGAACCTTTTAGAATAATTAGAAAACTTACAAGTCCTCCGGGGCAGAGGCAAATGGTAGATTTTACAGCACAATATTTTGCAAATTTCTTTCAGTTAAAAATTAAAAATATTAGATAGCATACCAATAATTCAGCAGGGGGAAGAAAGAGGATACTGGTATGAGGTTAGAGAATGTGCAGGTGATCGCTATTGAGCATGCTTTCCATCAATGGCAGGCCAAATGGTTGGGAAATTAATTAAGAAATTTTAAAAAGGATCCTTTTTGATCCTTTTCAGGTAAGTATAATGAAAAATATGCCAGAGCAACTTGTGGACAGAATCACAGATTGGTTAGATTATCATAGTCCCTCTATTGAAAGGAGAACATGTAGATGCCGTTTTATGTAGAGATTATTGCCCAGTGGTTAATTTACCTACTTTAACAAAAATGACTGAATCTGTAGTAGGGGTACAATTTCAAGAATGTCTGCACCATCATCAGATTTTAGATCCTGCACAATAGGGGCTTAGAGCTCTATTTTGTACTAAGACACTTTTAGCCATTTTGCTAACTGAAGTGAAATTGCTATTAGACAGATTAGGGAAGCAGATTAATCTAATGCAATTGGATTTATTGACCACACAGAATCCAGCTCTGTAGGTGCTGTAAGTGCGTAAGCACCCCCAATATTGACCAAATTTAACTCGTTCACTGTATCCAATCAGTGGCATTTTGTTTTGAGTTTAGCAATAGTGAAAGTGTAGAATTGAAAATTACTGCATTGTAACTCAGCACTTGTTCCTGAAGAAGCCTATCGAGGGGTAAAACGGTGGCCCCATTGAACAAAGAAAGCTAAGTGCTGAATAAAGAAAGGTAAGTGCTGTCTTATACCTAACATTTTGCTGTAATCATGCTTTAAACAAGCTGATACTGACATTATAAGAGATTGCATATAAAGCATCGGCAACATCTTTAGAATTTGGAAAAGTTTATAAAAGGATTGCACTTTCACTGTTGCACTTTATTTAAACTTAAAAAGCATTGTTGAAATGTTTTTTAGCCCAATGATAGAAACTAACCGCTGATTACATAATGCAACAGCGTTCAAACCAAGGATCATTTGCCTTTGGTTTCTGAGGGCTTTTCTCCGAATAGCTATCATACCACAGCTGTTTTGAATGATACAGGCTAGTGTAAGGCATTGATAGTTCCTCAAGGAACTCTGCTAACACTCACCCTGTTTAATTTATACTTAAATGGGGATGAGTCAAATTCTACAATCACTGAAGATTAAATACTTTCCCTATGCAGATGATATTTTATTATTCTTTCCAGTGACTACAGATGTAAGTGGAGGGGCATTTTCAATATGACGTCTAAGTCTGACTTTAGACGTTTTGCTCAAAATGTCCAGAATACGAATAGCTAATATAGCTACAGTGAAACCTCGGTTTTCGTTGACTTCGGTTATCGTCGGTTTCAGTTTTCGTTGATTTTTTTCAGTGAAAATTTTGTCTCGGATTTCATTGGTTGACTCGGTTTTCGCTGCTAATTTTGCAAAAACAAAGGGCGACTCAAGCGTTCTCCTGCTCATTGTGGCGTTGGTTCTCGTTGTGTGAGCATCACCCCGCGCATCTAACGCAACGCACGCAAGATAAAATCACATGTGCTCAAATCTCATTTTCCCTGTTAAGTGTTTCCCTTGCTAATAAGTTAACCCTTTCCCTTTAGCTCCATCATGGGACTATAGTTATTTTTTATAAAATGTGTTTTTGGTATGTATTTTGGAGTGTCTAGAATGAATTAATTGGATTTACATTGATTCTTATGGAAATAATTGCCTCAGTTTTCGTCTGTTTCGGTTTTCATTGATTGTTTTCGGACGGATTATCAACGAAAACCGAGGTATCACTGTAATTTTGAAAAAAACAAAATGACTATTTTTTTTTTTTAATACCATTTGTAACAAGTGCTCTATGCATTTATCTTTATAGGCCAATTTTGAAGAAAAAAAAATCCAAGTCCCCCAGACATCCCAGGAGAGCAATGAGGCACTCTAGGGGGCACTGCAGCAGACTTCATATGCATGCTCCCAAGTACACATCTCACCGTTGCTCCCTTATATTGTATGATGAGCCCACTGTCCCCAACTGTACACCACTACAATAGCCCTTATGGGTGATGGGGCACCTATGTACAGTTACAGTTAGTTGACTTAAAGCCCGCTAATGCCCATTTACATAGTTCATAGCGGGTTACAGCAAGAAAACTAAAATGTCTAGGCAGTGGCGTTCCGAGGGGCACCGACACCCGGGGCGGATCGCAGATGCGCCCTGACCACCGGGTGCAGCGCCCCCCCCCCCCCCCCCCCCCCGTGTAGCGCCCCCCCCCGGCGAAGGGACACCCCCCACCCCAGCAAAAGAACCCCCCCGGGTGCATGCCGCTGGGAGGGTGCCGCGTGCCGGTCAGCGTCGTTTGTTTCCATGCTCCCTCTGCCCCAGAATAGGTTCCTGTTCCGGGGCAGAGGGAGCATGGAAACGAACGATGCTGACCGGCGCGCGGCACTCCCCCAGCGGCGTGCACCCGGGGCGGACCGCCCCCACTGCCCCCCCCTTGGTACGCCACTGTGTCTAGGAATAACAGATGAAAAAAGTAACCTTTAAAAATCATTTAACATTATCAATAATCATTTGTTCATCACATATTTATTAAAACGTAGTGTCTTTAGACCCTTCTTTAAAAAAGTATCACTAAATGAAAACCTTAGAGTAACTGGTAAAAAACTCCAGGGCTTTACAGCCTGGAACACAAATAAATAAAGAGATTCTTGGAAGCAATCCCTCTCAGAGCTTTTCACAGATAGATAACATAATGTATGAATCATATATTGTGGAAACCATTCCATTCATAATTTTCCATAGCAAACAGCCTAATTTGAAAGAAAATTCTGGCTTCAACCTTCAGCCAGTGTAACTTGACAAAGTAGGATGTAATCCTGTCTGATTTTTTAAGAGAATAGATCAAATGAACAGCCATGTTCTCAACTGTCTGCAATTTCCTCAGTGAATTTTATGGTAAGAGCATCCGTGCATCTGAATATGGAAACAAATTTCACAATTGTAGATGAGGAAAAGGCCTCGAGAAGTCCCCAGCCTAAATACCAGCTTCGGGGACTGGACTTACTCATCATCGGCCAAAAACCTTTTTTTCCTCTTTTTTATCTTTTTATTTTCTTTGCTTGTCTAGTATGGAAGGTTAGTATGCAAGGTTACTTAACTTGCTTGAGTCGTTCTTATAGCTGTGCAGATCCTTAGTGCACCGCGGCCACGACCTATGATGGCCGCCGTTTCGGCCCATCTTTGCCCAGACTCAAGTGAGATTTGCCTGTAGCCATTCCAGAAACTTAAAAGAACTACTGTGCCCTTCAGCCTTGCTAGCACGAGATGAAGAAACAATGATCTGGAACGGACATAAAAAGTGCAACACTTGTAGCATGTGTCAAATCATGTTGGAAACTGACAAATTTATACATCCACAAACAGCTGTTTCCCTACTCCTCTCCCTGCCTGGGAATCAGCTGTGAGTGCGCCGCTCCCTGCCACTTGCTCCGAATAAGTAGCAGGGAGTGGCGCATCAAAAAACGACAAGCATGGCACCGCTGACAAGCTCCCCCTTGGCGCATCACCCAAGCCCCCCTCCCGGGCACATCAACCCCCTCGCCACCCGCAGCTGCCACTGGAAATTCTGTCCGGCTGCTGCTGCTTCTCCTGTTGAGCAGCAGCAGCCGCTACAAAAAGAAAAAAAGCCATAAATGTTTTTAAACATCAAGCGCGGCACCGCAGACAGCCATCAGGCATTGGCTGTCAGCTCTGCAGCCGCTCCTCCTCTCGCCTCCACATCACTGCCCCTGGAGTAAGACCCCAGAGGAGCGCAGCGATGTGAGAGGCGAGGAATTGAATGGGCTTCCTCTCATTTGCCACTTCAGGAATCGCTAGCATGGCTTAGTAAAAGAGGCCCTTGTCTGAAACAATACCCAGGATTTTTATAGGTTGATCTAAAGAAAAACAACCTGTTAGTTTTGAGTTTACTATTTGAGGGGTCTTTTACTAAAGCTTAGCTTGAGTTATCTGCAGCAGGGCCCATAGGAATAAAATGAGCCCTGCTGCAGATAACTCAAGCTAAGCTTTAGTAAAAGACCCCCTGAGTTTGCTTTGTTTGCACTAGCAAAAATTTTCTCTTTTCCCTATTTAATTTTAGATAATGAGCTGACATCCAGTTAGCAATAATTGAGAGACAATGAACAATTGAATCCTGCAGATCCTGTAGACTCGACTTAACAGAAAAAATTATTGTAATGTCATCTGTATAAATATCGACAATTACAGAAGAAAACAAACCTCCGCAATGGTAGAATCAAGAGAAAGGCACAGCGAAGGTGACAAGATGGATGATGTCGATGAAACTACTACTGGACTCAGAAAAAGTTCACAGCAAGAGTTTATTGATAAAGACTGGACTTTATCAATAAACTCTTGCTGTGAACTTTTTCTGAGTCCAGTAGTAGTTTCATTGACATCATCCATCTTGTCACCTTCGCTGTGCCTTTATCTGTATAAATATAGCTAGTAAAGACTACCTGCTCCAAATATATTCTTAAACAAAACTGGGGATAGCGGAGATCCCTGGGGAGCACCTGAAGATAAAGACCAGCTTTCTGATATTTGATCCTGTAATTTAGCACAATAAGATCACGAGATCAAAAATTCCTTAAACCAGGATAACACATTACCCGTTATGCCAAAATTATTACAAATTTCTAAAAGAAAACTATGATCAACCACATCAAAAGCACTTGATAAGTCAAGTTGTATGATAAGGGCTCCCTGTCCCCTACTCAATAAAATTCTTTTATGATCCAATAATGAATTGAATAGGGTACAGTAGGGTTTTGGTGAGTTTGGGAGGGCTCATGGTTTCCACCACAAGTATAACAGGTAGGGGAAGGTATGGGACTGGACCCACCTGTCTACAGTACACTGCATCAGCCACTAGACTACTCCAGGGACCTGCATGCTGCTCTAATGGACTTGGCTATCACATGTGAGGCTGTCATAGAGGCTGGTAAGTGAGTTTAAATCCTCAGAGCTATTTTTCACTCTGATCTCTCATTCAAACCTCAAATTGATGCAGTCCTTTGGTCTTCGTTATTTGCTCTTCGTAGAGTTTGTTCAATTCGTCCTTTTATTCCAGCTACCTCTCTCCATCCCTTGATCTTTGCACTAGTTATTTCTCATTTATACTGTAACCCTCTTTATGCCAGTCTTCTTTTACACTCCCTTAAGCATTTACAGTTAGTCCAGTCAACAGCTGTTAAACTTCTTTACAATGCACATAGATTTCATCATGTTCCCTGGCAAGAAGAGGTGTAACATTAGCTTCCTTTATCAGCAAGTATAGGATTCAAGTAAAAGCTTTTCTCTGCTCCTTCCTATCTCTTTAATCTTTGTATCCCTTATGCACCTTTGCACTTTCTTGATCAGCAAACAACCTTCTCACCCTCCCCTCCCCTACACAGAACCTTTTAATATCTACCTGTGACACCACTTTCAGCTATCTTGGCTGCAAACTATTGAATAACCTCCCCTCTCGTATCCGGTATCCGTAATCAACCCTCTCTTCCAGCCTTTAAACGAGTCCTGAAGACCCATCTGTTTTCCCCGTCCTTTCCCTCCACTTCATGATTTTTTTCCCCTTCTTTTACTGTATATGTTATTTTATGTATAGTTTTAATTGTTTTTAGTTTTTCTATTTTATAGACTGCTCTATGCCTGTTTGTTTTTGTAAACCGCTTTCCCCAGGATTCTATATAACATGCCTACAGATTGGTGCCAAAATCGGTGTGCATTTTATAACAAAGTGCATAATTTAAGAAACTTAACAAGCTAATGAGTGCTTATAACAGCACTTAACAAGCAATAATGAGAACAAATTGGCACTGCTTAGAATTTAGGCGCACAACTCGCTAAGCATATTCTGTAAGGATGTGCGCCTAACTTCTAAAGTGTGCAGGCAAAAAAAGGGCATGGTTATAGGCAGGGAAATGGGTGTTTCATGGGCATTCTATAATTTATGCACCTAGTTATAGAATATGGCCCAGTGCACCTAATTCTACGTGCTAAGATTTACACCAAGCTTTTGTTGGTGTAAATGGATGCGCACAGATTTAGGCGCTGAAACATCAACTAAGCATATTCTATAATTGGCACCTAAATCTGTCACAGCAGTGGGGTCTTGAGCACTGCACATGCTCAAGACCTCCTGGCTCTCACTCTCTCAGAAACTTCTCTGTCAGCGATGGCAGCAAAACTAAAGCCAGGACAGAACAGTAAGAAATGAAGTTGGGGGGGGGGGGGGTGGGGGAGAGAAGCAAGAGAGAAATGCCAGTCATGCATGGGAGGGGGTAAGAGAGGGACAGAATTAGCAGTCACTGAAGGGAGGGAATGGTAAGAAATGCTGCTCAGTGTAGGGGGGGGGGAACAAGAAGAAAAGTGCTGGTCATGTGGGGGGGGGGGTCCAAGAGAGGGAGAGAATTAGCAGTCACTGGTGGACGAGGGGAGGGAGAAATGCAGGATACTACTAAGAGGAAAGATTACCAGTATACTTGAATATAAACCCTCCCGCCAGCTTATACTCAAGTTAACAGTTTTCCCCTCTTTTTCTTGAGAAAACTGCTAACTCGGCTTATACTCAGATAGGTTTGTATTCAAATACATATGGTAACCCCGTAGAGTTTTTTTTGCTATTTTCTCAGCAATCACCTGGAATTTCAATGTGAAAATTTACTGCTTTATATGTTGTTACTATCTACATTTATGTGCCAAGCAGAATGAGATTATCTTTAAACTCGGTGAAGTTACAGACTTTTTAGCATTTTTATTTATTTTATTTATTTATTAGGATTTATTTACCGCCTTTTTGAAGGAGTTCACTCAAGGCAGTGTACAGTAAGAATAGATCAAACATGAGCAATAGGCAATTACAGCAGTAAAAATATTCAAAAACAATACAAAGTATGGCATGGTATACTAGCAATGTCAACACAATACGTAATAGAATATTATAATTGGTAGTGAAGGGTAAAGGAAAGTTGTAACATATAGATGGGTAAGAAAGTAGGAAGAATTAGAAAGTAAGGTGACTGATTTGAAGAAAGTTGCACATGGAGGAGTGGATAAACATGTCCCGCTGCACAGTGGCGTCGCGAGGGCAGCTGACACCCGGGGCGGGTCGCCGCTGCACACCCCCCTCCGGGTGCAGCGCGACGCACCCTCCCCCCCCTCCGTAGCGCAACACCCCTCCCGCCCCGCCCCGCCCGCGAGAACATACCTGGAAGATGGTGAGGGGCGGGTGGGAGGGCCAATCCGCCGAGAGCACGCCGCTGGGGGGGTGTCGGAGCCTCGCTGGTTCCTTGCTCTCTCTGCCCCGGAACAGGAAGTAACCTGTTCTGGGGCAGAGAGAGCAAGGAACCAGCGAGGCGCCGACACCCCCCAGCGGCGTGCACCTGGGGCGGACCGCCCCACCACCCCCCCTTCCTACGCCACTGCCGTTGCAGTATGTGCAGCCCGAGTCACTCCTTGTGTGTGTGAGTGAGACTAACAAGTTAGTTACTTCTTCCATAAAAGGCTTGGTTGAAGAGCCAAGCTTTCACCTGCTTCCTAAAGTAGAGATAGTCTTGTGTTAAGCGGAGCCTTTCAGGCAGTGCATTCCAGATTGTGGGGCTACTCCGGAGAAGGCTCGCTTGCAGGTATGACCATCTAGCAATTTTCATGTTTTCAAAAACGTTTGCACTGCAAAACTAGCATTAAACCCACCTCCCCTCTTCCCCCATTCTCTATTCCCCCATTCTCTATCTCTGTTAATGGCTCTCACATCCTCCCTGTCTCCTTGGCTCGTAACCTTGGAGTCATCTTTGATTCCTCTCTCTCCTTCTCTGCGCATATTCAACAGATTGCCAAAACCTGTCATTTCTTTATCTATAACATTAGCAAAATTTGCCCCTTCCTTTCTGAATACGCTACCAGAACCCTTATCCACACCCTTGTCACCTCTCGCTTGGATTATTGCAATTTACTTCTCACTGGTCTTCCGCTCAGCCATCTCTCTCCTCTCCAGTCTGTCCAAAATTCTGCAGCACAACTTATTTTCCGCCAAAATTCTTATACCCACACTAGCCCACTCCTCAAGTCACTTCACTGGCTCCCTGTCCGCTTCCGCATACAGTTCAAACTTCTCGTACTGACCTTTAAATGCATCCATTCTGCAGCCCTCATTACCTCTCCACTCTCATCTCTCCCTACATTCCTCCCCGTGAACTCCGCTCACTGGACAAATCTCTCTTGTCATCCCCCTACTCCTCCACTGCTAACTCCAGGCTTCGTTCCTTTTGCCTGGAATAGACTTCCTGAGCCTGTACGTCTAGCTCCATCTCTACCTGTTTTCAAATCTATGCTGAAAACCCACCTTTTCACCACTGCTTTTGGCCCCTAGCCACTACTCATTTGCCCTCCCCCCTTGTTCCTTCTCACCCAGGACTTCCCTCGCCCTTATTTGTCTTGTCTGTCTGTATTTTAGATTGTAAGCTCTATTGAGCAGGGACTGTCTCTCTGTGTCAGGTGTTCAGCGCTGCGTGCGTATGGTAGCGCTATACAAATGCTAGTAATAATAATAATAATTACATATCTGAAAAAAAAACAGGGTACCAGCTTACCATTAATGATGTCACAGTGACATAGACTTTTGTCTGGGGAGGAATGTTGGAGGCCTATCACAAGCTCCACTCAAACCGCAAACAATCGCCAAATTCAAGGAAGCGCTGCAGATGATCTGGGACAGTCTGCCACAGGGACCAATCAATAAGACTGTTAAGAGCTTCCCAAAGTGACTAAAGGCCTGTGTTAAAGCTGGGGTTGGACACTGAGCATTCACAGTGACTGTGAAAAGCTGGCACATTGTTAACTGTATCGTTTGAATTATGTTGTTTTACTGTGTTTTAGCTCAAAAATTGTTAATGTGCAAAAATCACTAAGTAGTAACATTAAAATGTCAGTAACATCAACATAGCTTAATATAATTAAATGTTGTTTAATAGTAATATGTAAATATGATGACTAAATAAGTACGGAAAGTTTCTCGTTGAAATTCAAAGTGTTTGCTGAGAAAATGGGAAAACATTCTAAGGGGTTACTTTTTTTTGCCTCACCCTGTATAACATTTGGCATGGACAAATGATGACATAAATCACAATGTTAAAAAAACATAAAAGGTGAAAACAACATAGCTTGTAACTTCATTCATCTACCAGATTCACAAACTCCTTCAAAGATAATGTAACAGAACACATGGCAAACTGGCCACATTTGAAATGTCACAATGGCTTAGGTCCATCAATAATACCAATTTTCCTTAATTTCTCCATGGGCAATTCAGCCAGAGGCAAATACTCTTTGAGGTTTTGATCTCTAGATTATGTTAATCTCAGCTGCTTCCTCACAAAACATGGGTGAACATGCAGCACATTCAAATGGGTGCTTAAGATCCTTAATATCACAAATACTCTAAGAGTAAAGAACAAAATTCAGCACTCTGAAAAATCAAAAATTATATTTTTTTCTGAGCGTTGAAGGAAGAGACTTCCATTCAATACAAAATTTAAACAAATGAAACCTCAGCTGCCACAGAAGGTCTTCATTGATGACCATTCATCGAAGGCTGGAATCACTGGTTTCAGTTACAGCACCAAAAAGTAACAATGGAAACAACTCCTACAAAGGGGCCCTTGTACTAAGGCATGGTAGGCCTAACGCAGGCCTACCATGCGGTGAAAGGCACTATCGGTGGTTTGGCCATCATCGCATGTTACTCCTGTGGTAAAAATATTTTTATTTTTTGCCACTGGAGGCATGTGTGGGGGCAGAAAGTACTATTTATTAGGATTTTGATCACACCTTTTTCAGTAGTAGCTCAAGGTGAGTTACATTCAGGTACTCTGGATATTTCTCTGTCCCAGGAGGGCTCACAATCTAAGTTTGCACCTGAGGCAATGGAGGGTTAAGTGACTTGCCCAAGATCATAAGGAACAGCAGTGGGATTTGAAGCAGCCACCTCTGAATTGCAAGACTGGTGCTCTAACCACTAGGCCACTCCTCCACAAAGTAGGCATGCCTGCGCTAATTGGGTAGTGAAGGCACATTACTGCATACTACGGATTAGCGTGAGAGCCCTTACCACCTCCTAAATAGGTGGCAATAAGGGCTCCCAGTGGTAATGGCCACACACTAATGGGGAAATTAGCACATAAGAACGTAAGTATTGCCATACTGGGACAGACCAAAGGTCCATCAAGCCCAGCCACTAGTGGCCATTAAAAAAAACCAAACGTGGCCATTTTACTGCTGCACTAACAGTGGCTACAATGAGCGGGAAACCCACGTGCTGACAGCTTCACCATCCACTTTTTAGTGCGGCTTAGTAAAAGGACCCCTATATAATCTATGTTTTATTGCACGTTTTTCTATTTATATGCATCTTTTAATAAATATTATTACTCTAAGATTACTCTGTTTTACACAAATTGTTTTGTCTGAATTCTGTGGTTTATTATTTGGATATTGATTAACCACTTATTATTCACATTTTTTTATAATTTGAATGTATTTACGATTTATACTAACATATTTTTATGTATTTATTAACAGTCTTTTAACAGCCCCTGATGCAGCCCTTGAGAATGTGAAACATGGTTGTTAGGGCCTCTTTTACTAAACCATGCTAGAGATTTCCATGCAGCAAATGTTTGTTTATTAAAATTTGCTTAATTGCATTTTTTATAGCACAAATCAAAGCGATGTACATAAAATATTTTAAAACATAGACAAACACTTAGAATAACAACGCCATTTGTATATATAGGAAAATCAACAGTCATACCAAGAAGCAATCACCCTTTTAATTAAAAACAGAGAGTGGGCTGCATCGCATTTGCCGTGCTGGGAATCACTAGTGCGGTTTCGTAAAAGGAGTCCTTAATTATTAATGTGTTTATTTTTTTATGTGGTGAATAAATTTGGACTTTTATATATGGAACAGCTTTATTATTATCGATCAGGTAGACGTGAATCTCTTGTTTAATCTTTCCAAAAATGCTAGGACTAGGGAGCACACAATGAAGCTACACAGTAGTAAATTTAAAACGAATTGGAGAAAATATTTCTTCACTTAACGTGTAATTAAACTCTGGAATTCATTGCCAGAGAATGCGGTAAAAGCAGTTAGCTTAGTGGGGTTTAAAAAAGGTTTGGATAGCTTCCTAAAAAAAAAAAAGTCCATAAACCATTATTAAATGAATTTGGGAAAATCCACTGCTTTTTTCTAGAATAAGCAGCATAAAATGTTTTGGGATCTTGCCAGGTACTTGTGACCTGGATTAGACACTGCTGGAAACAGGATAATGGGCTTGATGGACCTTTGGTCTGTCCCAATATGGCAACACGTATGTACTTATGCTACTTTGTTGCCTAAAATTTCTGCAATACTGATATTTATCTGCAGAATAGCATTCTAGCAGATGCGCAGATGTTTGTGCATGGAGCACCAGGTTCAATTCTTTGTGTTCAGACCTGTGTGCACTTGCAATTCTCAATAGTCTAGCACTTTGCTCTTTGCTCCAGCATGCGCTAACTGTAAAAAGAAATGGGCATGAAATCCTCACTAATGCCGCCCACAGAAGTACAAGCTAACCTTTTTTGCCTCATCAGCCCCGGTATTATACTTTGACTTTTGGTCTTCTAAGTACTGCTTCACATCTAATAGCCTCAATACCATGGGATTTAAATGTGCTATGCGCTGGTGTCTGCATGAGGCTTTCTGCACAGTTAGCTCATGCACAAAATCTATTCTACATAGGGCACCTGCAAAATCTTACGCTAAAAGCAAGCTAACCAGTGCACAAAGCCTAGAGCATTTTATTGTATCAACCCCTCAGAATTCACAGAAGGAGAAATGCAACACAGTAATCATTTGTACAGGGCAACAAAATAGATATTGCCAGCCTTGAGTGCCTGTCTGTGTTTTACATATGTGGCTGAGGTGATATATTTTACTAGTGTGTAGATTCTATGTAAGAATCTCCAACAGTCCATCTTGGGGGTTTTTTTTCCAATCTGTACCTTTCAGTGTACTTATATATTTATTTATTTATTTATTTATTTATTTATTTATTTGTTGCATTTGTACCCCACATTTTCCCACCTATTTGCAGGCTCAATGTGGCTTACATTATGTTGCAAAGGCACCATCATTAACATATATCACAAAAAGGGGGGTCGAGAATATTAATACTATGTAACACCACAATTTCTCTCATATAATGGCAATAAGTACTTTAATAAAACTAAAATTCTGTGAAGTGCATAATTTAAATTTTTTGAATTTTTTTTTTTAAAAAGGGGGGAAAGCCTCTGAAAAGCCCACCCACCAACCCAAATAGTCGTTACAAATCAAATGGCTGTTATATCTTCACTGGCATTAAAAAAAAAACCCTTATTTGTATTGTTTAAATATAGAAATGCTGACCTCACAGAACTGACTTAAGGTGGATCCTCAAAAAAGTGAAAAAAAGTTACTTAACTTAAATCTCAAATGCAAAAAGCAACGCACAGATGGTCGGTCTGTCACACCAACTGGCCGGAGTTTCGCTGTGTGCTGTCTCAAGGCGTGGAAGACCGGTAGTATATCAGGCATGTTCAGCCTTGTTGCAATGGGATCCCACTGTGTACTTGCCTTTTAAATGGTAGGGCTTTTGCTACTTGAGTTCTAGGAGTTGACAGAGTACCTTTCTTTGGGGCCCTTTTACAAAGGCGTGCCAAAAATTGGCCTGCATTGGACCATTTCTCCCCACCGCGTCTGGAAAAAAGGGTCAGGGGTTTTTAGGCCGGGAAATGGACGTGCGGCAAAATTAAAACCAGCACATGTCTATTTACGGCCCGAGCCCTTAAAGTTACCCATTGGCTTAGCGGTAAGGGCTCACGCGTTACCCATGCGGTAACCGTCCTGCACGCGCCAACTGCTCATTACCGCCTGGGAACGCCCCCTAGGTAGAAAACAGCAAATTATTTTCCACCGGGGGTTTTCAGCATGCGTCAAACTCAGAATTACCGCCCGGCGCATGTGCTAGCTGGGTGGTAATACTGATTTGACGTCCCCTTGTGCGCCTTTGTAAAAGGGGCCTCTTTATGTTGCCATTCCTGAGCTGACACCAGATACTGAGTATTCTTTTTTTGTATGAGGAATAGCAAGTAAAAATATCCTATTTCTGTTTTGCACCTATTCGTGGGGGAGTTTCTGTAGATTGTGAGTATCTATTAGCAGAACACTTTCTGTCTCTCTTTCATACACACATAACCCTTCACCCACTCCTTCCTGCTACTACCGTATAACTTGGAAGAGATCCCAGATTATCAGACAAAGGAAATTCCTCAGCCTAATGATGAAATTGCCTAGCGCCTCCCTAGGTCTTCATGTTACAGCCATAAACAAGCCCATATTTTCTGTTGCATCACCAAAACAAGCTGTATTGCATTGCAGGTTTCTTTTGATGTTGCATTGTAAAGTGAAAGTTGATCATTGAAGTAGGTAATCCAACAGATTTACAGAGGCTGGAGAGGAAAGGTATCAGTGTAGTGGCCCATACACAGCTTTTTAGTACAGGAACAGAGCTGGGCAGACTTTTACGGTCTGTGCCCTGAGAAAGGCAGGGACAAATCAAACTCGGGTATACATATAAAGTATCACATACCATGTAAAATGAGTTTATCTTGTTGGGCAGACTGGATGGACCGTTCAAGTCTTTATCTGCCATCATTTACTATGTTACTATGTTGATTCACCCAAATTGCATTCAGCTTGAAAGGGCCAAATTAATGAGAAACATTCAAGATTTAAAAATATATATATATATTTGGCCAGCACCTCATAGAGATATTAAGTTTATTTGGCAAGTAGGACTGATGCTCTGAGCTCCAACAGAACGGCTTCCAAAGGCTCACACACCAAGGGATCCTTTTACTAAGCTGCAGTAAGGACTAACACATGTTTTCCACAAGTTAAACAGCATTATCATGGGTAGGGTTACCATATGGCTCCAGAAAAAGGAGGACGGATTGAGCCAGCCGGGTTTTACTTCCATTGCTTGAAAGCAATGGAAGTAAAACCCGGCTGGCTCAATCCGTCCTCCTTTTTCTGGAGCCATATGGTAACCCTAATCATGGGGTGTGCTTAGGAGTCATGCAGTACTACCTACGCGCTAAAACACAGAACTTATTATTTAGTGCTGGGGGCATGTCTGGGGACAGAGAGCAGGCAAGTTCCGCACAAGTCGGTTAGCGCAGCTACATCGCCATGAGCTTGGGAAACTAAGCCCCTACAAAAAAACACTATCATCGGTCTTTAAAAAAAAAATAAAAAAAACTCCATGTTTAGCAAAATATCAAAAGCATATGTCACTAACACCTGTTCATTAGATATTGAACAGTGCAAAATCTTCAACAAAATAGAAGTAAAATCATTTAACTTTCACGGTAAGGGGATTGTGCAATAGCAAACAGACAACTGGCATCTGCCAAGCTGGAGGCATTGTCACAACTCAAAATAAGGCAAATTCCTGACAAGGGCCCCTGTTTTGCCTTAGCTACATCAGAGGAAACTGCATCAACAATATATCTGCCTCTTCCACACTTTCCCCTGATGCAGCAAAAGCAAAACAGGGGCTGTAACTTGTTAGCTCTAATTTGATTCCTCTTGTGCTTGATTTTAGAGTTTCTGTCCAACCTGGTGTTTGAAGTCACTTTACACCAGTTTGGGTATGTAAGTTTTATCCTAAGTGCTTCTGTGTTTCTAATTTGTGTTTTCAATATGTTTATGAAGAGAATGTGTTTTTAGAAGTAATTCAAATGTTGTTCTGCCCCCAGCAGCCTTATACTAGTCTTTATAGCCTACCTCTAAAATGTGTTTAATGCCTTTAATGTTTTCTCACCTCTTAGAATTTTGCTGTTGCAGTCACTTCCTGCAATGATATGTGAGCAATGCATTGTGCGTAATGTAGTCTCATATGTACTGCAGCCACCCTTGTTTGTTTGTGAAAGCTTTACTACTAGTGGTCTATTCTCCTGCAATGGCCTCCTCCCTTTCTCAGCAGAGCTTGATTCCTTTGTCTACCTGCTGTCATTTCCTGATTATTCTTGTTCTGATGGGTGAGCAGGTTCTCTCTAACCAAGGACTGCTCTCCATGACCACCTCTGCTACCTGGACTCAGGTTCTGCCTCTATTGGTCCCTTTATCTCACCACCCTCCCCCTGGTCTTGTGGGTGTTCTTCTTGACCTCCCTGTTTCCACGAGCCAGACATTCTTCATCTTGTCTCAGAAGCACGTCTCTCTGCTCCCCTGCAGTGAACTTGTCGTTTTACCTCTCTCTCTCATATAATATTGCACAAACCCAGCACCCTATCTCTGAACTGCTTTCATCTACCTGACAAACTCCCCCATCTCTGCCATAAAGCTTCTTTCTCTTCAAATTTCCACCTCCACCCACCGATACAGCTTCCAAGTCTTTTGCCTTGGGGCAGTAGCTTCTCAGAATCTACTAACTGTAAGTAAATTAGCTACATTTATTCAATAAAGTACATTTCAGGAAAGAAAGAGACTTCTAGTGTGTGTTGATGTGCGGAGGTTATATTTCTTGGATATTAAAGCTTTAAGGATATTGGGGGAAATTCTATATGTGGAACCTAAAAAACTGGCATGGGAATAAGTGTTGACTAAGCATATTCTATAAACAGTGCCTAGATTTAGGCGCAGTATATAGAATAGGCTTAGTTGATATATCAGCGCCTAAAACTATGTGCATCCATTTACACCAACAAAAACATGGCATAAATCCCAGCGCATAGACTTATGCGCACTGGGCCATATTCTATAACTACACATGTAAATTTAAGAACGCCCATGAAACACCCATTTCCCTGCCTGTTTTGCCTGTGTGTGTTAGAAGTTTGGTACACTTAGTTACAGAATACTCTTAGTGAGTTGTTCACATAAATTTGAATTATTGCCAATTAGTGCATTGAAAGGTGCTCCAGCAAAAGAAAGAAGCAACTTTCCTTGAAGCGGAAGCCAAGGCTCTTGAAGCAGCCATGAATTAGAATGGTGGAGAGAGCCAACTTGCCGAAAATCCAGAAAGGTGAACTGCGGCCTATATGCTGGTTCAGGCCTCAGCCCCATAAACTAACAGAAGCAATCTGATCCAGAGGAATCCTCAGATGCTGAAGCACATCCCTCCCCACCAGTACCTATCCCACCTGAAAGAAGCAAGCCTAAGGCACAATGTGCCATGGAAGACAATCGCCACCATAGTGGTCTACACTCTCACGCATACACAGATGCGCTACCATTGGCTCACACCCCAGGTATATGCACAAAGACACTTTACCACAGCCACAGACTCCGAGGCTTCACAAGGAGTGGGGGCAAGAAAGACTTGGGCAGTTACTGAACATCCTCAGCCCAAACAAGAGGCGCCTGAACAGCCATACTCCTCATCAGTCTTCAGAAAGGGAGAAGACAGTCAGCTAACGGCAGTGGTTTCAACTGTTCAACACGAACCCTCAGAAAGAGACGAGCTAGTAGGATTGATTTGATTTGCTTACTTTATTTATTTTTTGTCTATTAGATTGTAAGCTCTTTGAGCAGGGACTGTCTTTCTTCTATGTTTGTGCAGCGCTGCGTACGCCTTGTAGCGCTATAGAAATGCTAAATAGTAGTAGTAGTAGTAGTAGGATACCTCACTCACAAAGACCTGGGGGGCACAGGGCTTACCCAGTTCAATGACCATCCTGAGCATTACAGAGCATGGAAATCCAGCTTCAAAGATGCCATAACAAATATGAAGGTTATTCCAAAGCAAGAGATGAATATGATGCTACCCAGGCTGGGAAAGGAATCAGCCAAACGTGTGGAAGAATTAAAACATTTGTATCTGAGTGACCCCATTAAGGGATTAAAAAAAATATGGAAAAGACTTGAAGAGTACTATGGCAGCCAGAAGCTGTAGAAAGTTTCCTGTTCAACAAGCTGGACAGATTCCCAGAGATATCCACTAGAGAAAACTACAAGCTGCAAGAGTTGGGAAACCTCCTTCACGAGTTGAAGGCAGTCAAGGCTGAGCACAGCTTCCCAGGCCTCAACCAGCTAGATACATCTTAGCAAAATTAGCATACAACATAAGGGAGAAGTGTCATCAGTTGGTACAAAATACAAAGAAGAGAATCAAGGGAAATATCTTCCCTTTAACATGTTCACAACGTGCATAAGAGACATAGCTAAGAGGAGAAACAATCCCCGCTTCATGGTTGAGTCACCTGAATTGAGTGAGTCAAACCAATTCCTGAATGAAAACCCAGTCAAGCAGTATAGTTATAGCAGGAAACCTATATCTGTACATAAGTCAGAGATGTCACCCTCACCATCTGCACTGTCTGGCACTTTTTCCACCACAGATAGAGCAGAGGACCCAAACCAACAGTGCCCCATACAAAAGGAACCTTAACCTCTCAGAAAGTACTGAGGGTTCAGAAAGAAACCTCTGAAGGAGCACAAAGGAATGCTCTAAAGGTATAGAATCTGTTACAAATGCTGTTCTTCCTCAGACCATTTTGCTAAAGATTATAGGTGCCCATCAAGTACTGTACACAGAATGCAGCAATCACCAATATATCTATACCTTGCATCCAGATAGTGCTAAAGCAAATTCTACCCCTCAGCTGAGTCATGGTGCTGATGTATGGAGGTTATACACTTCTTGGATGTTAAAGCTTTAAGAGACCTTGACAAATGTATAGTTTATGTGAGTTATAATTTTATCTGCTATGGAAGCAAATAGTAACATATAGTAACATAGTAGATGACGGCAGAAAAAGACCTGCATGGTCCATCCAGTCTGCCCAAGAAGATAAATTCATATGTGCTACTTTTTTTATTTGTACTGTCCTCTTCAGTGCACAGACCGTATAACTCTGGCCAGCCCTATCCCCGCCTCCCAACCACCAACCCCACCTCCCAACCACCAGCTCTGGCACAGACTGTATAAGTCTGCCCAGCACTATCCCTGCCACCCACCACCGGCTCTGGCACAGACCGTATAAGTCTGCCCAGCACTATCCCTGCCACCCACCACCGGCTCTGGCACAAACCGTATAAGTCTGCCCACACTAGCCCCGCCTCCCAACCACCAGCTCTGCCACCCATTCTAGGCTAAGCTCCTGAGGATCCTTTTCAAATCAAATGTATAGTTGTTTTGAGCTATGGTTTTATCTAGAGTGCCGTTAAGTGAGATGTACTTTTAATATATCTGTTGTTTTTAATTCATTTTTGAAGTTTCTATATAGCTTATTTTAAACATTTTATATTTTTAGGGTAGCTGTGTTTTACATGTTATATTGTTTATATGATTTATAATTATTGATTGGAAATATTTTTTTCTTTTTTTTTAATAGTATTTTTAGCCCCTGAGGCAGACCTACATGAGCAAAACTTGGTCAAATCAGGCACATGTATGCTCACCCCTCCAGTTTATTTATTTGTTACATTTGAATCCCACATTTTCCTACCTATTTGTAGACTCAATGTGGCTTACATAGTACCAGAGAAGCGTTTGCAGACTCCGGTGGGAACAAATACAAAGTGATGTGGTGGTAAGATAAAGTTCATGTGGCATAGCCACATTAGGGAAGCGTTTTGTCCATTACGTACTTTAGTTTTGTTGTGTTGCAGGGATTAGACATCTAAGTTGGAACGGAATGGTATGCCTTTTTCAAAAGGTTGGTTTCTGGTGGTTTCCGGAAGTTTAGGTGGTCGTGCGTCATTTTCAAGGCTTTTGGTAATGTGTTCCACAGTTGTGTGCTTATATAGGAAAAGCTTGAAGCATAAGTCATTTGTATTTAAGTCCTGTACAGCTTGGGTAGTGTAGATTTAGGTACGTTCGTGTTGATTCAGATGTGTTTCTAGTTGGTAGGTCGATTAAGTCTGTCACGTATCCCGGGGCTTCACCGTAGATAATTTTGTGGACCAGGGTGCAGATTTTGAAGGCAATGCGTTCTTTGATTGGGAGCCAATGCAGTTTTTTGCGGAGGGGTTTTGCGCTTTCAAATCGCGTTTTTCCAAATATAAGCCTAGCTGCCGTGTTTTGAGCGGTCTGGAGTTTCTTTAAGGTTTGTTCTTAGCATCCTGCATAAATTCCATTGCAGTAGTCTACGTGGCTTAGCACCATTGATTGTATCAAGTTGTGAAATGTTTCCCTTGGGAAGAATTGTTTCAAGCGTTTGAGTTTCCACATTGAGTGGAACATTTTCTTTGTTGTGGATGCCACTTGGTTCTCTAGTGTTAATTTGCGGTCTATTGTCACGCCGAGGATTTTCAGGCTGTCTGATATAGGAAGGGTGTAGTCTGGGGTGTTGATACTTGTGGGGTTGTCCGCACTGTGTTGGGATGAGAGGATGAGGCAATGTGTTTTTTCTTTGTTGAGTTTTAGTTGAAATGCATTTGCCCATGAGTCCATGATGTTCAGGTTGAGCTTGATTTCGTTGGTGATTTCTGTCAGTTTGGTATTGTACGGAATGTATATTATAACATCGTCTGCATATATGGAAGGGTTAAGGCCTTGGTTGGATAAGGTCTTGGCTAGTGGGGTCATCATTAGGTTGAAGAGTATCAGTGATAGCGGTGATCCTTGCGGTACTCCACAGTCTGCTTTCCACGGTGGTGATATGTTTGAGTTTGATTTTACTTGATATGTTCTTGTGGTTAGGAAGCCCTTGATCCAGCTAAGTATGTTTCCACCAATCCCGAATTTATCTAGTAATCTCAGTAATATATTGTGGTTTACCATGTCGAATGCACTGGACATATCGAATTAGAGGAGAAGGATGTTTTTGCCTATTGCTATTTCTTGTTTGAATATGGCTAGGAGCAGTGATGTAGCTAGGGTAGTTGACACCCGGGGCCGGTCATTTTTTAACCCCCCCCCCCCCCCCCCCAAATCCAGTACTAGGCATACCGAGAATACAAAACACTCAGGACCTATAGAGCAATTCTACCATACCATAAGCAGTAATTTGTATGAGTCACACAAGGAAAAGGAAAGCATCTTAAACACTACAGTGAGCACTAGAACATCAATTCACCGATTGTAAAACAAAACCAGACAGAATAGTACAGATCGTAGATCCTGCACAGTCAATGCCAACTGAAAGCCATGTCTTTTTCACAAACACAGATACACCCTAATCCACTATAGAATAAGTAATCATAAACTTTCTATTTAGACAAAAATTAAACTGAACCCCCAATGCCAGACTCTGCATACAATGCAATGCCACAGAAACAGAAAATGTCCCCTAGTGCTGTGCAAAATATAAAGACAGCAGATGTAATTTGAAAAAACTAACAAATACCAATCACCACTTTACAAATTAACAAATAGAAATAAAACAAATACAGAAAATAAAATAATACCATTTTATTGGACTAATACATTTAGCTTCCAGAGGCCAAAATCTCCTTCCTCAGGTCAATACAGTATAGTGCTGTTACAGTATCCTATCCTGACCTGAGGAAGGGGGTTTTGTTCTCTGAAAGTTAACTCAAAATGTATTAAAATTAGTCCAACAAAAAGATTACCTTATTTACAGGTTCTATTTATAAACATTTATTAACACAGCTACAATACTATATCCTAAAGCAAAAAAATAAAAATATATATTTTATTTACAGTTTGTTGTCTCTGGTTTCTGCTTTCCTCATCTTCTTTTCACCGTCTTCCTTCCATCCAGCATCTGTCTTTGCTCTCTCTCTCTCTCTCTCTCTCTCTCTCTGCCATCCAGTGTCTGCCCTCTCTAATGTCCCTTCCATCCACTGTCTGCTCTCTCTCTCTGCCCCTTCCATCCACTGTCTGCCCTCTCTCCCCCTTCCATCCACATCTGCCCTCTATTTCTGCCCCTTCCATCCACCATCTGCCCCAGTCTGCCATCTCTTCCCCCTTCCATCAACATCTGCCCTCTCTCTCTCCCTTCCATTCACATCTGCCCTCTATCTCTGCCCCTTCCATCCACCATTTGCCCCAGTCTGCCCTCTTTTTCTCTCCTCCTTCCACCCACCATCTGCCCTTTCTCTCTGCCCCTTCAATCCATCTGCCCTCCCTCTCCCATCCATCCAGGGTCTGCCCTCCCTCTCCCATCCATCCAAGGTCTGCCCTCCCTCATGCTCCCCCCTTTCATCCAGGGTCTGTCCCCTCTCTATCTGCCCCCCTCTTTTCAGCCCCCAGTTCCATCCCCCTTATTCCACCTGCCCCTAGTTTCAGCCCCAGCCCAAATCTCCCACCTGCCCCCCTTTTCAGCCCCACTATCCCACCAGTCCCCAGCCCTTTTCTCCCATCAATCCCGAGCTTCAGCCCCCAGCCACTTCTCCCTGTCCCCTTTTCAGCCCCTAGTTTCAACCCCAGCCCTTTTCTCTCACCAGTCCCAAGCTTCAGCCCCAGCCAGTTCTCCCTGTCCCCTTTAAAGCCCCCAGTCCCCACAGTTTCAGCCCCTGCCCCTTTTCAGCCCCCAGTTCCAGTATTAACCCCCTTATCCCAACTACCCTCCTTTTCAGCCCCCAGATCCAGCCCCCTTCATTCACCACATGCCTTGCATCCCCCCTTTTCAGCCCCAGACCCATTCTCCCACCTGCCCCAGGCATGGACCCATTTTCCATCCTGCCCCCTTGTCAGACCCCAGTTCCAGCTTCAGACCCCTTCTCCCATCTGAGCACTCCCCTCCCCAGTCCCCTTCTCCCCTCTGAGCACCCATCTGAGCTCCCCCATCCTCCCCAATCCCCTTCTCCCCTCCCCAACCCCCTTCTCCCTTCTGAGCTCCCCTCTGAGCTCTCCCACCCCTCCCCAATCCCCTTCTCCCCTCTGAGCTCCCCTCTGAGCTCTCCCTCCCCTCCCCAATCCCTTTCTCCCCTCTGAGCTCCCCCTCTCCCATCTGAACCCCTCCAACCCGGTCCCATCCCCCCTCCATCGAGAGCCGACAGAGCCCTCTTCTCCTGCCACCACCCTGCCTTTTAAAAAAAATCCATGCAGTGGCGCAGGCAGCGCCTCGCGTCTGCCCTGTGTGTGCAGTGAAAGGAGAAAATCGCCTCGCTGGCGTCAGGCCTTCCCTCGCTGTGTCCTGCCCTCGAGGAAATAGGAAGTTACCTCAGAAGAGGGCGGGACACAGCGAGGGAAGGCCCGACGCCAGCGAGCCGATTTTCTCCTTTCACAGCACATGCAGGGCAGACGCGAGGCGCTGCCTGCGTCGCTGCCTGCGTCGCTGCCTGCGTCGCTGCATGGATTTTTTTTAAAAAGGCAGGGTGGTGGCAGGAGACGAGAGCTATCGGCTCTCAATGGAGCACCCCCCCCCCCACACCTGCTGACACCCGGGGCGGACCGCCCCCCCCACCGCCCCGCCCTTGCTACGCCACTGGCTAGGAGAGTGATTAGTACTGTTTCGATGCTATGGAGTGAGCGGAAACCTGATTGTGATTCATGCAATATTGAGTATTTGTTTATGTAATCTGTAAGTTGTTTGGCTACCATGCTTTCCATGAGTTTGACTGCCAGCGGGATCGATGCTACTGGGCAGTAGTTAGTGATTTCATTAGTTTTTTCTTGGTATCTTTTGGTATCGAGGTGAGTAGGGTATTGCCATTTTCCATGGGGAAGAGACCTTGCTGAAGCATGTAATTTAGGTGGGATGTGAGGTCTCCTATAAAGCGGTCAGGGGCGGATTTCATTAGGTAGCTGGGGCATATATCTAGTTTACAGTGAGTATTGGAGAATCTGCTGATCGCTTGGGTAACTGTTTCGACAGTAAGGAGGGCGAAGTTTTACCAAGTCCAGTCAGCCGGGTATTCTTCAGTGGTTGGGTTTAGCTCATTAAGGAAGTTTTCATTGTCAGTGGTGTCCTGAGGTAGAGTGTTGCGTAGGTTTATAATTGTTTCATTGAAATACTTCATCTGCAGATGGGATGTCTGTGTTCATTGTAGTAACCAAGTTGGTGTCTAGGGGCTTGTTCACCAGTTGGAATAATTTTTTTGTGTCTTTGTAATCTGTCCCTATTTTAGTTTTATAGAATGATCTTTTGGTCTGTCTTATTGTGTATTTGTATTTTCTTTGTATTTGTTTCCATGTGTTAAGTGTATGTTCATCTTTTGTTTTCTTCCATGCTCGTTCGAGTTTCCTGGTGTGTGTTTTTAGCTTTTTCAGTTCATCGTTGAACCATGGTATCGAGTTATGCTTGCGTGAGGTTCTAGTTCGTAAGGGTGCTATTTTGCCTAGTATGCTTTTGCATCTTTTGTCCCATTCTATGCGGTAGTAAGTGGAGTCTGTTTGTGTTGACCATTCATTATTGTATATCAGTTGCCAGAATGTTTTCATGTCTACTTGACCTCTTGTGCTGTAGGATGTGTGCTCTTGAGTTCGTTGTAAGCCCTTTTTCTGCCAGTGTAGGAACAACTTTAGTTTATAGTGGTCGGTCCAGGGTGTTTCTGACCATTTGATGTCAGTTATTATTAAGTTTTGATCTGTTGAAAGTTTGTATAAGATGAGATCGAGTGTGTGGCCTTTTTTTGTGGGTTGCTTGCAGTTGTGGCCATTTGAGATCCCATAAGCGGAGGAATTCCTTGCATTCTCGTGTGTTGATGGAGTTTGGGTCTTCTAAGTGAAGGTTGATGTCTCCTAGTACTAGTATGTTGGAGTTGGTTACACATGTTTGAGATGAAGTCCATGAAGTTAGTCTGGCCTTCGTTCCAATTGCCTGGAGGTCTGTAAAACAGGACACAGTTCAAGTGATCATGCAGGGTTTTGATGTGGATTCTAATTGAGGTAATTTCTAGTTGAGGTGTTATGGACTTGGCAGTGGTTTCGGTGGTAGATTGGGATCGATAGATCAGTGCTATGCCTCCGCCTCATTTTTCTTTTCTGGTCCAGTGTGTGATTTTGTATCCTGGAGGGCAGAGGTCTAGGATTACAGGGTCCTTTTGGTCATGGATCCAGGTTTCATTAATGAAGAGTAGGTCAAGGTTTTCTGACATGATCCAGTCTGTTAGTATTGCTGTTATGTTTACTGCAGATCTGGCATTGATGTAGCCCACTTGGATTATTTGGAATGGGTCTTCTGTGATTGGTGATGTGTGGACTTTTAATAGTTGTCGTTTCTTTGTTAAGGTGGATTTATTTGGGCCCTTCTATCCCTTCTATTGTGATTGCCCTCATGCTGGTGTTGTTCTGGTTGTTGTCGGTTTGATGAGGTGTGGTGTGTCTGATCAATCTTTGATGATTGTGTAGGATGGGTATGATATTACTTTCCGCAAGTGGGGTGGTCAGTGTTGAGTGGATCAGTGTTAAGGAGTAGATTATTAGGAGTAGTTTGGGGGTGTTAATTTTGGTTTCTATTCTCTTTGGCTACTGTTAGGATCGTGTACTGATAGTTGGGTGCGTGATAGGACTTCGTTCTTTGATGTGGGGTCTGTTGATCTGGTCTTGTGTGTAAAATTTAGCTTGCCTTTCAGCTGCTGAGATCGGTATTGGGTCCGGTTTCAGTGGTAAGTTAATAAGCAGGGGAGATGGGGGGGAGTAGCTCTGAGTCAAGGTCCTCCTTTGGTCTATCTCATAGCAGCTAATGCTTCACACCCTCTCGCCCAGAGATTCTCCCGACTCCTGTTACCAGGGTTTGTCTGGAGACAGAGGGGAGGCAGGGGGAGGGGGGGAGCTACAGAGCACTTTCAAGGTAGTTAACAGAGAGGTGTCACATATGTGGCTGGCTGTCTTTTGTTGCTGGCAGGTTGACCAGAGGGAGAGGTTGTTTTTGATCAGGGAAGGGTAGTTGGAAGACAATGGTGGGTACTTAACTTAATTGCTCTTTGGAATGTGTTAGGGGAGGAATACTAGCACATGAATGCTTGTTTTAGACTTCGCAGAATCTTTCACTGAAGGCCAGATGCACTAAACTTTAACGAGCCTTAAATGAGCCTTTAACGAAGAATTTTTTAACCGTTGCATGCACTAAAGCCCATTTTCCAACGACGGTAGCAGCTAACGAAAACGGAATGCAGATGAGCAATTCGTGTAGAAACCCTACTGTAACGAGATGCACTAACCTTTTCCGATTGGTTTAACGCAGGAAAACCGAACGAAACGCCATGAAATCTAACGAGAGGTCTGGACCTCTCGTTGTGGCTGTGCGGGCTTGGAAAAACAAAAAACAAACAAACCTTAAAGGATAGCAAGCTTGGGAGGGGGCAAAGGCGCTCGTCAGGAGCGTCCTTCACGGACGGCCTTGCCTCCCTGCCCCGCCCGAGTTCGCCGCTGCTCCCCGTTTCCCCCTGCTTCCCCCTGCATCAAAACAAAAATCAAAACTTAAGACTGCCCCGGCCCCCCTCCCTTCCTCTCTTCCTCTCTTCCCCAGCTCCGCCTCCCATCATCCTCCGCCCCCGTGCCCCGCCCCCGCCACCCCCTGAGGTCGTTGCTGCCGCTCCCCCCCTCCACCGGGCCCCCCTCCTTCTTACCGGGCCCGCACAGCGCCTCTCACCTCTGTGTGAAGGCGCTGCACGGGCAGAAAGAACAGCTGATGCCTCTTCGCCCAGTCTTCGCGTCTCTCCTTTCCTCTTGGGCCCGCCCTTGTCTGATGTAAGTAACCTACATCAGATGGGGACGGGCCCAGGAGGAAAGGAGAGACGCGAAGACTGGGCGAAGAGGTACCAGCTGTTCTTTCTGCCCGTGCAGCGCCTTCACACAGAGATGAGAGGCGCTGCGCGGGCCCGGTAAGAAGCAGGGGGCCCGGTGGAGGGGGGAGCGGCGGCGACAACCTCGGGGGGGCGGCAGGGGCGGGGCACAGGGGCGGAGGATGGCGGGAGGCGGAGCTGGGAAAGAGAGGAAGAGAGGAAGGGTGGGGGGCCGGGCAGCCTTAAGTTTTGATTTTTGTTTGGATTTTGTTTTGATGCAGGGGGAAGCGGGGAGCAGCGGCGAACTCGGGCGGGGTCGGGGGGCAAGGCCGTCCGTGAAGGATGCTCCTGACGAGCGCCTTTCCCCCTCCCGATCCATGCAATGTGTTTGTGTTTTGGTTTTCTTTTTTTGGTTGTTTTGATGTTTGTGGCATGCGCAGAGCAGCCAGCATAACTCCTGGCTGCTTTGCGCATGCTTTAGGGGCCGATTACCGACGGGGATTACACCAGTTTGATGCAATCTACTTTACAGTACCGCACCATACATGTGCGACTTGTTTTTTTGGTGCATTCTTCGTTTTTTAAAATTCGTTTAGGACTTTAACGTTTTAGATTTTTTAACGTTTGGTTATGCATCTGGCCCTCAGTCATGTATATTTCAGCAGTCTTGCTTCTCTAGCTAAAAGCTCGCTTGCGTGCAGACCAGTCAATGTCAGGCTGATTCATTCATAACCACAGGATCAATGTGTCCTTTCCAGTTTGACCAACCCACACAAGTCCGCACTCCTCGCAAGCCCTGCATCTCTGGCCTAATCATATACAGTCATAGGCGTAGACTGGGGGGGGCGAGGGGGGGCAATGCCCCCCCAAACGCAGGGCCGGCAACAGGCAGCTCTCCCTTCGCCCCGCCCTCTCCCCGTTCCTTCTCCTCCCCCCCAGTGAGCCGGCTCTCCTCCCTCCCTCCGTATCCGTCCCTCACCGACCTGATCTTCGAATCCTTTGTCTGCCCGCTAGGCGCTAGCGCTCTCTCCCCTGCTGGTTCGCACTTTAAAAATGGCCACCGAGACATTCAGAGCCGGCCTCGCGAGACTTCTGCTGAAGTCTCGGCGGCCATTTTGAATCGTGAACCGGCAGGGGAGAGTCAGCGCTAGTGGGCAGGCGAAGAATTCGAAGATCAAGTTGGTGAGGGACGGATCCGGAGGGAGGGAGGAGAACTGGCTCGCTGCGGGGGGGGGGGGGGGAGGAGAAGGAACGGGGAGAGGGCGGAATGAAGGGAGGGCAGGGGAGAGGAGGGTCACTGCTGGACTGGGTGGATGGAGGGCAGGGGAAAGGAGGGCCACTGGGCATGGGGACAGGGGCGAGGAGGGTCACTGCTGGACTGGGTGGATGGAGGGCAGGGGAAAGGAGGGCCACTGGGCATGGGGACAGGGGAGAGGAGGGTCACTGTTGGACTGGGTGGATGGAGGGCCACTGGGCATGAGGACAGGGGAGAGGAAGGTCACTGTTGGACTGGGTGGATGGAGGGCCACTGGGCATGGGGACAGGGGAGAGGAAGGTCACTGCTGGACTGGGTGGATGGAGGGCAGGGGAAAGGAGGGCCAATGGGCATGGGGACAGGGGAGAGGAAGGTCACTGCTGGACTGGGTGGATGGAGGGCAGGGGAAAGGAGGGCCACTGGGCATGGGGACAGGGGAGAGGAAGGTCACTGCTGGACTGGGATGGAGGGCAGGGGAAAGGAGGGCCAATGGGCATGGGGACAGGGGAGAGGAAGGTCACTGCTGGACTGGGTGGATGGAGGGCAGGGGAAAGGAGGGCCACTGGGCATGGGGGCAGGGGAGAGGAGGGTCACTGCTGGACTGGGTGGATGGAGGGCAGGGGAAAGGAGGGCCACTGGGCATGGGGACATGGGAGAGGAGGGTCACTGCTGGACTGGGTGGATGGAGGGCAGGGGAAAGGAGGGCCACTGGGCATGGGGGCAGGGGAGAGGAGGGTCACTGCTGGACTGGGTGGATGGAGGGCAGGGGGAAGGAGGGCCAATGGGCATGGGGACAGGGGAGAGGAAGGTCACTGCTGGACTGGGTGGATGGAGGGCAGGGGAAAGGAGGGCCACTGGGCATGGGGGCAGGGGAGAGGAGGGTCACTGCTGGACTGGGTGGATGGAGGGCAGGGGAAAGGAGGGCCACTGGGCATGGGGACATGGGAGAGGAGGGTCACTGCTGGACTGGGTGGATGGAGGGCAGGGGAAAGGAGGGCCACTGGGCATGGGGGCAGGGGAGAGGAGGGTCACTGCTGGACTGGGTGGATGGAGGGCAGGGGAAAGGAGGGCCACTGGGCATGGGGACAGGGGAGAGGAGGGTCACTGCTGGACTGGGTGGATGGAGGGCAGGGGAAAGGAGGGCCACTGGGCATGGGGGCAGGGGAGAGGAGGGTCACTGCTGGACTGGGTGGATGGAGGGCAGGGGAAAGGAGGGCCACTGGGCATGGGGGCAGGGGAAAGGAGGGTCGCTGGGTATGGGTGCTTGCAGGGCAAAGGGAGAGAAGGGTCGCTGGACATGGGTGGATGGAGGGCAGAGGAGAGAAAAGAAATGCTGGACATGGATGGAGGCAAGGAAAGAGTTAGGAAGGAGATGAGATGAGGGAAAAGGAAGAGAGGAGAAAAACTGCACATGGATGAAGAAAATAGGCAGAAGCTGAGGACCAGAAATGAAGAAGAAAGGAGGAAAGAAATAAATGGAAAGGAAACCCTGGAAACGGAGTTAAGAGGACAGATAGCAGCAGAATCAGATACTGGACCAGCATGATCAGAAAAACAGTCACCAGACAACAAAGGTAGAAAAAAATCATTTTATTTTCATTTTAGTGTTTGGAATATGTTCACTTTGAGAATCAGGTGCTCAACATTAAAAGTTTATATTTACTTATTTATACCCCCCCCCCCAGGCTCTCTCCCCGGCTATAGCCAGCTCTGCAATTTGGGGGGGGGGCGCAGAGGGGGACCGGGGGGAGAGCCTGTTGTTAAACATTTACCAGCACACCACTGCCTGTCGCCAAATCCGCTGCCTCTCCGATTCAGTGGCTGTCCATCGACAAACAAACACTGGTTATTCCCAAAAAAGCCAGCTCTTGCTCCCTTCCTTCCTCCATATTAGCATAATTTGCATATACATATATGCAAATGAATATGCTAATATGCCCCGCCCCTTCCTTTGCCCCCCCAAATGAAACAGTCAAACTACGCCTATGTATACAGTGCAGGAGGCTCCTTCAGAGGCACACTGAAAGTGTCCTCAGCTCCCCCAGCAATTTCTACTTTAGTCTTTACTGTCAGGCCCTTCAGACCATGTCTGCAGAGTCTTAGCATCCCACAGTGCAATAGGCAGTCTACCCACAGTTTGATATTCAGAAGCGCTGCCCAACCAGGGTACCGAAACTCCGCAGCTCCGAAAGCTGTGACCGTGGTTGGGGGTAGGAACTAGAGGAGAGGTAGCAGTCTACCGCCGTTGTAGCTCTGCTCCGAGCCCCTCAGAGCCTATCTTTGGGATGCCTCCGCCGCGCTGTTCCTGCACCTCATTGCCGCTGCCGCCCCAATCGCACTGACCGTGGCATTATTGGCTGAGCCCTTCGCGGTCTCAGCGATCCCGGTCGCGAACGTCCTCACGCCTTCATGGTTCTGATGCCCCTTGGGCAGCTCCTCTGGGCATGGGCTCCCCTGGCCCCCCTGTCATTTGAGGAGCCGGCGGGCGGGCGGGCGGGTGAGGAGGTAAAGCCTGGAAGTGAGGTCGCTGTTGGCGAACTTCATGTGTTACACAGTGGGGAGAGGCTCAAGTGCCTCTCCCTGCTCTGAGTGGGCTGGCGGGCGAGGAGGCAGAGCTGGGCATGCGTCCGCTGTCCCACGAGCCTCGTGCGGTCCCCCGTGGGGAGAGGTTCCGTTGCTTCTCCCTGCTCCGAGGACGGCAGCGGTGTAGATCCTGACCCTGCACGGGCTCCACGAACGCCATCCACTGCCTCTGCCTGGCTCCGCTTTCTTCGTGTCCTGGAGCTCTGGTGCTTGGTCAATAAATTCCACTGTTGATCATCTCAGTCTACATTTTGGTCTATTCATCAGCTTGCCCAAAAAGGTGTCCAGAGTTGAATCTGGTACTTTGCACAGGTTCCACTTCTTCATGATTAAACATTTGATCTCTGTCTCTCCCTACCAATTTTGAGGCACAGACCATAGAAGTCTGCCCAGCACTGGTCCTACTTCCCAACTACTGGAGTTGCCGTCAAAGCCTACTGCAGCCTTGATCCTGATCTTTTTGTTTGCCTTTTATAGGACCCAGACCATAGATGTCTGCCTGACATTGGTCTTATTTCCCAACCTCTGAAGTTGCTGTCAAAGCTCACTCCAGCATTTATGATCAAACAGAATATCACCATTATCCAAAAAAGTTTATAGTAGCCACAGGAATGTATAGTGGTTTTGAATATTAGCCTGGGAATATGCAAAAGAATGGAAGAAAAAATGTACTTGATAAACAATTGTTTTGTGTGGGCCGAGCAAAGCATACTTTTGTGGTTAGATACCCCATTAAAAATCTATCTTGATACTGAGAGAAAATTTCCAGTTCTGAAAACATCCAAAAACCTGTAAACAATATGACACCCACACAAATAGGTGACTAAACGTATTGTGAGTTTATGCAGTTACATGTTTTCATTACTTTTTTATTTTGTGTTTTCGTGGTTTGTTCAATTCATTTCATTTTTTTAGCAAAATAATCTAGATTTAGAAAAACAACTTTCTTGCCCCACAAAAGGAAAAAGTCCCATAAAGAGCCTATTCCACCCTAATTATTTACCCCATCAGGGGCTTCAAAATCCAAATGGGACAGAAGCTATCTCCAGTTGCTTCTTACCTACTCATTCAGGGGTCCTTTTACAAAGGTGCGCTGAAAAATGGCCTGTGGTAGGGTAGGCGCGGGTTTTGGGCACGCGGAAAATCATTTTCCAGTGCATCTGTAAAAAAGGCCTTTTTTGCCGAAATGGTTGTGTGGCAAAATCAAAATTGCCGTGTGACCAATTTGGGTCTGAGACCTTACCGTCAGCCATAGACCAAGTGGTAAAGAATTTGGGCAGTAATGACCTACGCATGTCAGATGCCACTTGGCGCATGTCCGCTATGCGCACCAGAAAATAAAAAATATTTTTCAGATGCGTATAGCGGACACGCGCCAAAATTGAAATTACCTTAAGGGCCATGCGGTAACTGGGCAGTATCTCCAATTTGGCATGCGTTGGTCACGTGTAGGTGCCTATGCGGCTTAGTAAAAGGGGTCCCTCAGTATTTCAAAAAGGTACCATCTAGTCCTGAGGCTGGTGAAACAGTGCAAGTGAAGTAGATTAACGGGAATGAGTTCCAACCAGAAACACAGAAGTACAACAGTATGGTAAAATCAGCTTTATTGAGAAAACGTCTTGTATAAAAACCTGATGCGGCCACGTTTTGGCAAAAGCCTGCATCAGGAGCATGACATACAGAACTAATATGTATCAACATAATTGTAAGAAATAAGTTAATATTAGTGAATAAATTTATGTAAGTACCATACTTGTATGAAAACATGAATATTTATAAAAGGATTGAATTAAAAATAAATCTTAAGGGTATGTTTACCAAGGTGCGTTAGCATTTTTAACGCACCTTTAAAGTTAAGGTGTGTTAAATGCTAACACGCCTATACATTTCTGTGGGCGTGTTAGCGTTTAACACGCGTTAACCATTAACGCATGTTAACCAGCTAGTGCACCTATAACTCATCTTAGTAAACATAGGCGTTAATGATATAAAATAATTGTCAATGTAAATATGCACAAAAGAGAAAATAAATAACAATGAACTGAATTATTAAAATGAGAAAAAATAAGTCAACTATAAAGAATAAAATGAATATCAAGCTTATTTTCGAAAGTCATCGCCGGCCATTTTCCGACATAAATCGGGAGATGGCCGGCGATCTCACAAAAGCGGCCAAATCGGTATAATCGAAAGCGGCTTTTTTGACAGCATCGCCGCTTTACAGTCACCTCGCCGGCGAATGTTCAAGGGGGCGTGTTGGCGGCGTAGCGAAGGCGGGACATGGGCGTGGCTACCAGATGGCCGACTTTCATGGATAATGGAAAAAAAAGCGGCGTTCAGCAGTATTTCGCCGGGTTTACTTGGTCCTTTAATTTTCACGACCAAGCCTCAAAAAGGTGCCCCAATTGACCAGGTGACCACTGGGGGAGTATGGGGTGCCCCCTTCACCCATAAGGGCTATGGTAATGGTGTAGAGTTGTGGGGAGTGGGTTTTGGGGGGATTTGGGGGGCTCAGCACCTAAGGGAATGGAGCCATGCACCTGGGAGCTATTGTAATTTTTTTTCTTACTTTTGTAGAAGTGCCCCCTAGGGTGCCCAATTGGTGTCCTGGCTTATCAGGGGAACGAGTGAACAACAAATGCTGGCTCCTCCCACGACCAAATACCTTGCATTTGGCCGGGTTTGAGATCGCCGGCATTACTTTCCATTATCGACGGAAATCAATGCCGGCCATATCTAAAACCGGCCAAAATGCTAAGATTTGGCTGGCCTGACCGTATTATCGAAACGAAGATGGCCGGCTTAATTTCAGTTATAGGTTTGGGAAATATGGGTGGTCCTAGCTGCTCTGTTTTGGGTGTCCTCACTTCGATTAAGGGTGATAATGATAAACGTCTGCAGCTGCTGTTCCCATTTGGAAGCACTTCAGAGGTATTTCTTTACATTATGGGGTGGTATTTGAAAGCGTTTGAGCTCCAGTTATAGTAAACCTTGTTTTTCCCACTGTATGCTTGTGTACACTTGTTTGTTTGTGGTTTGTGGGGTTTTTTTTGTTTTTTTGGGGGGGGGGAACTGTTTTGCCAATTCTTGAAAGATAACTGGTGTGTGGGTTTGGTTTCAGACTGCATGTTAGCTGGTAGCTTAGCATATACTTTGCATTTTCTACTTGCGATCAACTCTCCATTCTCTACCCTCCAGGAGTTCATTGCTGTGTGTGATGTGCTCCCTCACTGCCCCCAATTCTCTTTCTCCTTTGTTGAAGCAGGCAGCCTCTGGTCCCTTGGAGCCAACAGATTCTTGCAGCACAAGTTCAAGATAAGTTCATACCTCTCACCCACCTCTTCCCTTTCTGCTATGTTGGTGCTAAACAAACACTTCTTGCATCTTGCAGGACAGCTGGTCAAGAGGAATGCAAGAGACAGCAGTGGACTGTAATACACTGGACTCTGAGAGCCATGATTGGTTCTACCCAATTCATTGTACAGATGTCTTGTTCTCTATTGGACCCATTCAGTTGTGGCTGCCTGTGGGGTGCGGGAGGGGAAGAGGCCCCTCTTGTGTGTGTGCATCCCTCATGGTCAAGGGCTCTCCATCCTGTCTCTGTTCTTTAGATTCAAATCTTACCTCTATTTTCACCAGGTTCACGGGTATCCACAGCAGGTAGTTTTTTCCCGCTTTCCACCCCATGTGTCTCCCCGCTAGGTTCCATGCTCCTTTTTGTGGTGAACCCAAGTCCCCTTTTATGAAGTGCCCACCAATTGTCAAGGTTGTTGGGGTGGGGAGGGAGGAGTATATATTCACTGAATGTATTTTCCACATTATTCAACACAGTCCTACAATCCTCCATAGTTATGGAACAACAACATTTCTAAATTCTAGCCTGCAAACTATTTTCAAGGTGGCCTCAGGTACTGAGCCCTTAAGTCATGGTGAGGGAGAGGGCTTCTGGTTACAATTCCTAATCCAAATTACCTGCAGGTGGCTATAGCCTGGTGGCTGGAGTGGCCTAGTGGTTAGAGCACCAGTCTTGTAATCCAGAGGTTGCAGGTTCAAATCCCACTGCTGCTTCTTGGGCAAGTCATTGCCTCAGGTGCAAACTTAGAGCCCTCCTGTGCCTGAATGTAACTCACCTTGAGCTACTACTGCAAAAGCTGTGAGCAAAATCAAAATAAATTCAACAACTTATATTTATGTCCCCTAGCCTGTGCCCTTCTGTACCTGTTGTATTATATTGCAATTGTGATGAAGTAAACATCTATCTATTGCTTTTACCCTTGTTTTCCCTTCTCTCCTCAGCACTATATACCATTGCTGAAAAGATGTGAAAACATGACCCAGCTGTTTGTAGCTCCTCACCAATGTGGTTTAGTTGTGGGTAAGGATGTCTGGCGATCAGAGAGCAAACATCGTCTATGCGCTACCTATGGTTATCTCCAAGTTTCTACTTGGCAGATCACTAGTGCTAGAGAATATATTTACACAACTCTGTGCTGTGGAGCTGTATGGTAAGAGGGGGGGAGCCTGGATGGGCATTTCTGTTCCTGAACACAAACGCCCACCCAGCCTCCCCCCTTACCATACAGTCATGCAGCTTGGAAGGAACAGGTGGCCTTCTGTATGGCCACATATGTCCCGTTTCTCTGTCACAGTTCACCTGCCATGCAATCCATATTGCTGCCTCCTCTCACATCAACCCCAACATTTCATAATATGTGGTGCACAAAGTAGAGACACACACCCTGTTATATCAACAATATTAAACTTCTATTTCACAACACACAAAATAAAAAACAGCCTCACTGCCCTATGGTGTTGCTCATTAGCCTGCCACATTGCCCCCATCTCCTGCCTCATTGCTGACACTTCCTGCAGCAACTGGTTTTGGGCACTTACTAACTGGTTTTGGCCATCAACCAGTTGCTGCAGGAGGCACAGTGCTGGGGCAGGGGATGGGGCTGGGGATGGTGCTGGGATGCTGGAGGTGGTGGGGCCTCCTCCTCCACGGACTTCTCCTCCACGGCCTCCTCCTCCTGGCCGACCTCCTCAGCTGCCTCCTCCTCCTCCTGGCCGACCTCCTCAGTTGCCTCCTTCTGGGCCTCCACGGCCGCCTCCTCCTGCTGCTGCTGGCACCCTGTGTATGTAAAAGGATTGTCTTTGAGATCAGCACATTCAACATGGCTTGCAGAGTGGAGGAGCTGGCTGCCCTGAGGCGGGGGATGGGGAAAGGTGTGGTGACCCCTGGGCTATAGCCATGGGGTGTGAGATGCATGAGATGACATGACAGGGAACCCTGGATGTTTGTCTGACTACACAGGCAGACCACAATCATTGGTCAGCAGCATGTTTGCATTATGATTTGTGACTATGGTTGGCTGACCATTTTGGGTTGGTTATTTTTTGGGGGGGGAAGCACATAACTTTAATATGAGGCAATGACATCCACTAAGAGTAGGACCTAAGGCAAGAATACCATGAAAAAGTATCCACCCCAGAAAGGGGGATACAGAAGTAAGACGTGTCATCTCATTCATCTCAGAGGAGGTTAGTTGGAAGTTGCAGCCACACTCATGGGAGGGTAGCTGCAACCTCAGGCCTTGATCTGGGACAGAGGTGTTATGACTTACTAGTTGCCTATTAGCCACATGGAAACTGATATTGGACAGGACATTTGCATTATTAAATACATACATTTACAAATGAGTACAGTTGCCCTGTTTATAATACTTACGTTGAGCCCTGATGTGCCGTCTGGCTGCCCTGATCATGTCAGGTTTGTGGTGTCTAATTCGGTGGTACCTCCACCAGAGGGACTCTAGGTCCCTTCTGATGCCAAATCTTCTGTAAGATATGTTTGTACACCAGGAGTCAGGGGATGACCCTTCTTGCCTTCAGCACACAAATTCATTTGGAAATCAAATAGGAGAGACTCACAACACTGATTGGGGGGGGGCACATTACATAGCTATAGATGATGTCATTGAGGTCATTGAGGTCTAGTACATAGATTTTATTAATGAATGTGCATGTGCACATCACTGCTTACCCTTGAATGCAGACTCCAGTTTGTGCTTACAGTGCTGAGGGAGCTCTTATATGTGTAGCTACAGGAGAGGGCCCTGATAGGTCAGGAAGGGAGGAGGCAAACACTTACCTCTCCAACCTGCCCCTTATCTCTCCCCAGGTTTGGATGCAGACAGCCCTGGGGGGCAGGTGGTGGTGGTGGGGAAAAAGGACTCTTCTGTGCCTTACACACAGGTGCACAAGCAGCAGATTTTCAGCTACGCTGAAATTTGGCTCTCTTCTTCGAGACATGTTGTTCTGAATAGCCATTGTAAAGCATGCAGCACCTTATATTGGCGGCCATGCGTGATGGGGAGCACCTACATGTGGGTACAGTGGGTTTCTGGTGGGTTTTGAAGGGCTGACATTTACCACCACAAGTGTAACAGGTAGGGGGGATGGGCCTGGGTCCGCCTGCCTGAAGTGCACTGCACTCACTAAAAACTGCTCTAGGGACCTGCATAGTGCTGTGATGGAGCTGGGTATGACATTTGAGGCTGGCATAGAGGCTGGCAAAAAATGTGTTTAAATTTTTTTTTTTTTTGGTGGGAGGGGGTTGGTGACAACTGGAGGAGTAAGGGGAGGTGATCCCCGATTCCCTCCGGTGGTCATCTGGTCAGTTCGGGCACCTTTTCAAGGCTTGGTCGTGAACATAAAGGGACCAAGTAAAGTCGGCCAAATGCTCGTCAGAGCTGGCCTTCTTTTTTCCATTATCGGCCGAGGCTGGCCATCTCTTAACCACGCCCCTGTCCTGCCTTCGGTACACTGCTGACACGCCCCCTTGAACTTTGGCCGGCCCTGCGACGGAAAGCAGTTGAAGCGGGCCAAAATCGGCTTTCGATTATACAGATTTCGCCGGCATTAAGAGAAGGCCGGCCATCTCCCGATTTGTGTCGGAAGATGGTTGCCCTTCTCCTTTGAAAATAAGCAGGATAGTAATATAGTAGATGACGGCAGAGAAAGATCTGCATGGTCCAGCCAGTCTGCCCAACAAGATAACTCATATGTGCTACTGTAAATGAGGAAAAATAGAATAAATAAATAAATACTGCTAGGCAGAGTGACTGCTGAGGTTTGGAGAAAGGAATAGGAAACTGTGTCTTTAAGAGGAGATAGAGTTTATTTGTGCAATGTTTGAAGTTGTGGCATGTGCAGGGTTTAGAACTTTCACATGCATGAGCCTGGTAGAATGAGTGATGTCATCAGAAAAGTTCAGGTGTATGAGTCAGTTGAAAAACCTGAAGCGAGACAGAGGCAAGTGTGGCTGCAGTCTGAGTTTTAGGTTAAATTAAGAGGAAAAAAGGTTATAGGTCTCTAATTTCAGGATTTTTAGTAGTCTGGGAGACTTTAAGGGTATTGTTCCTGTGAGAAAGTAGAAAGGAAACTTCTGTTTATAGGGAGTGAGAAAAACGTTGTGAACTAGAAATTTATTTCAGTTGATGTCAGAGCTCTGAAAAGAGTTTGAAAAGCTTGGGATTTCAGAAAAACAACATTCTCCTGATGCAGTGGTTGGCAAACCGCAGCTCGCGAGCCACATGCAGCTCTTTGGCCCCTTGAGTGTGGCTCTTCCCGCAAGTCCACTACTGTCCGGCGCTCAGAGTCAGCCCGCCCTCAGCTCTCCGACAGCCCTCCGTCCTTTTTCCGTTCCTGCCGGTGGCCGCCCAGCGTTTAAACTTCTTTAAGTTGCAGCAACGGGCTGACGGCTCACCTCCTCCAGCCTTTCACTTCCCGCTCAATGCCCCGCCTTCCTGATGAGGTATTTCCTGTTTCCGCGAGGGCGGGCAGGAGTCATTCAGCGGGAAAGGAATAGCTGGAGCCTGGAAGTGAGCCGTCGGTCGCTGCAACTTAAAATAAAAGGGTAAGGTTTAAACCCTGGGTGGCCATGGCCGACAGGAATGGAGAGAGGAGGGCTGTTGGGGAGCTGAGGGTGGTGGGCAGGTGGGGGCGGGGCGGGGCTGGGTAGCAGTGCACCTCAAACTCATGCTGCGTGGGGTGGGGGTGGAGTTATACAGTCTCCTTGAATGGTTGGTTTTAATGCTGTAATTCTATTAACAGTAGTGAATGGTAGATACTGTTTGCACAAGTTCCTTGCACTTTGAAATAGCCAAGACAACTGAGTGAGTTCAGTCCTACTGCACAATGCTGGCCAGGACTGAGTTTTTAGCAAAGGCCAGCTTAGGAGTACCCTAATTAAGTTAATGACAATTAACTAGCTATATAGTTTAAGTTTAAAAAATTTGGCTCTCAAAATAAATTTCAATCGTTGTACTGTTGATATTTGGCTCTGTTGACTAATGAGTTTGCCGACCACTGTCCTGAAGGATATGACAGGGGATTATTAAAGAAAGTCATTAATTTCATGATTTCATTTTTAAAAGAAGCTGGTGTTTTGAGAGGCTGGTTTTAGAGAAAAGAGAGCCTTTTAAAGACCTGATTCAGGGAAGAGTCACTTTAGGGAAAACTGTGTTGTTTAAAAAAAAGTGATTTTTCTGATAACTTTCCTGAGTTTCTTGGGAGAAAGGGAAAAGCAGAGCTGAAAAACAGTTTAGAATGCCCAGTGCTGCATTGAAGCTGAAGTGGCCTAAAGCTTGAGGCAGCTTTAGAATGTTGGGGTCTGCAGTGCTTGAAGCAGCATAGAACCGTCAGTGCTGCATTGAAACTAAAGAGGCCGCTTGGAATCTGAGCAGTGCTGGAAGCTGCTTAGAGACTGACAAAACCTGAACCTTGCTATTTACTAGAATTTATGGTTTCTTAAGTGAGAAAGGTTTGTGTGCTGCATTGTTGTGTGAAGCATTGTTAAGAGTGAACTGTTCAGTGTGTATTAAAAGATTTTGTGGGTTTCTTGGGATATGAGCACAGGGACAAATAATTGTATTTTGTTTTCAGAATTAGTTAGTATACACAGCTTTTCTGCCAAAGAAGACACTGATTCAGCTGCACACACAGGGAGTCAGGGTCTTCCTTCTTTGATTTCTTTGAGAAGGTTAGTAGGTTCTGAAGACACCCTGAAGATCCAAGGAGGGGATCCAGAGACTGAACCAGCTGCTGAGAACCTAAGGTACCCACCGCAAGAAAGCGACGGAGCCGGTGAAGTTGTTTTTAATATTTGTGTGTGTGTGTGTGTGCACACTCAGTTTTCATTTTTAAATGCAAATATCAGTTTTGGTGGCATTTTTACATGGACATTGGGCCAGGGCAGAGCAATACTAAAGTGAAAAGCTGTAGTAGCACATTTCTGCCAGGAACACAAAGGCTGCTTAAGCCTAGTTAATTAAAGACCCTTGTTGAAGTATAGTTGTTTAAGGGTCTGAAACCGTTTAGTAATTCACCCAACTGAATTAAAAGAAATTAGGATGTTAGAATAATTTATGTTAGTTTTTTTAATAAACGTTAATTTGTAACCTTTACCTTAATTTGACAAAGGCTCTGGTAGTTTTTTTCTGTGGGGAAAAGCACTGTGACATTTTCAGGGCCTGTTCCTTCAAGTGAGCACTCATGACATCATAGTGGGGGCTTACACTACTTTTTGTGCATACCTGACCTTGATTTGTATCTGCCATTTTCAGGGCACAGACCTTAGAAGTCTGCCCAGCACTAGCCCCGCCTCCCAACCACTAACCCCACCTCCCACCACCGGTGGCCTGCACTGGTGTAGATGTGTATATTGAACACGTGCAGGTCCATTTTTCAGCATACCTGCAAAAAGGCCTCTTTTTTTTAGCCGAAAATGGATGTGCGGCAAAATAAAAATTAGCGCGCATCCATTTTGGGCCTGAGACCTTACCGCCACCTAGCAGTAAAGTCTCACCCATTAACCAGGCGGTAATGGTCTACATGCGTACAATTCTGGTGTGCTTAGTCGATGTGTATAAAAAATGAAATTACCGGCCGGGCCATGCAGTATTGCAATAAAGATTTAGGTCTTTTTACTACCATCCCAATATTCATACATATCCCAGGAAAGGATTGGAATGATAAAAGACCAAGGCCACGTATGAGAAAAGCAATTCATTAACTTACCAATAGAGTATACAGAATTAAACATTTCTCATAGGAGTACAGTTTGTTTATACAAAAGTATTGGCTAAAAACTGTCTCAAACATTTACTAATCATGCTGCTACTTATATACTGTTTCTATACAAAACCCTTTCATAAGACATTACTTCATTCTTTTCACTCATCATCTTTTTCTCTTGTGTTGTACAGCCAGAAACTCCCTTCTACTTGGTCTATTACCTCATGTTCTGTTTCCTGAACTCCTGTGCACATACCATTCTAACTACAGTCTGGTCTGTTAGTTTGGTCAGCCTTCACCTTTAACAACATCCCTTGATCCATAACCTTGCTGCTATTTCTTCGATATTTCAAAATTGACGCACATAGGACGTGTAGGCGCCTATACAGCTTAATAAAAGGGTCCCTTAATTGCTTGTCTGTGACCACAAATATTCAGCAGCGCTTAACTGGTTAGCACTGTGAATATTCTCGGTTAGCACCTGAACCAAAACCGGCTAACTTGTGTACATTCCGGGGCGGAGTTGGCATATTTATTCAGCCTCTAACCACATAAGATAACCGCTTAAATTGAGCTGCTGCACAATTAGCAGTCCTACCTTTAAGTGGTTCAGCTTATGCGGTTAAGGGCTGAATATTGCATTTACTGCATAAGTTTTAGTAGCCAACCTACAATTGGATATTCAATGCCTGTATCCGGACATTGCCTGACATTGAATTTCCAGGAAAACCACCCGTAGAGGACATAAAAACGATGACTGCCACTAGCTGAATATCAGCCGGACTGTGACATGCACTTATGCCAGTATAAAAATAAGTTTCTTGAAACCCTGTGCCAATTGTAATAATAAACAAGCTGATAAATGAAGTAACTAAAAATGGCAGTCCAAATAATTAACATAATAAAACAGACTGGTGGTGAACTCGAAAGAAATAGAGGTCAGTCAAGTGCTTAAGAAAGCTCAATTGCTGAACAAAGGAAGAGATGTTGTCATTAAAATGGACAGGTACTCCTTACCTAAATCGAGAGCAACGTAATTTAAAATGCCAAGTAAAATCAACAAACCAAATGCTAAGCTGAGACTGGTAGCAAATTAACATAAAGGAAACAGAAGGAAAAAACAAACCAAATTTCAGTTTCCACATGAAACAAAACAGGGCATTTTGCAAAAAATTTCCTGTTTCATTTCAAGTGAAAGCACATCCCTAAAATAGTGGGGGGGGGGGGGGGGGGGGGGAACCTCTGAAGGGTTTTAAAAAGGTCAAATTATACGTTATCCAAAACAACAAAGCAAGTCTGATGAAACCCATCTGTAAGAATACTGGATAATCTTTAACTTAAGTGATTCATCTATGGCAGTGGTTCTCAACCTGTCCTTGCAAATTTTCAGGATACCTTCACAAGAGAGAGATCTGCATACAATGGAGGTAGTGCATGAAATTTTGTCTTATGCATATTCATTGTGGATATCCTGAAAATCCTAAATCCTGGGTTGATAATCCCTGATGTAAGGTCATACTTCAGATACTTACTATATAATGTATTTAAACCAGGCTTCGACAAATTTTCATTAAATATAAGAGCCAGCCCCAAAACATAGCAGCTTGCAGAGCAGACGTCTCTCGCTTCTCCTTCCCTGCCCCTCTAAGATTGTCCCTTCTCAGGTCAACAGTAGCTATTTTAGAAACTGACTTACAAAGGTTTGTTTTCTATTTTATGACTGTGGGCAAAGAACTTCAGTAAATCAGTTGTATAATGTACCTTCTGCAAATCACCGGCAGAAGCCAGCACACTGTCAACTGTGTGACAGCACCCCCTCGATAGGTGAAGCAAAGAGGCAATTGCCTCTTTGCTTCAAATTATCACTATCACTATAACCTAGGCCCAGGGGCAGACTGACCGTTCGGGCAACTGGACCATGGGTGGATGGAGGGGAGGGGAGGGGAGAGGAGGGTTGCTGGACATGGGTGGATGAAGGGGAGGGCAGTGAAGAGAGGAGGGTTGCTGGACATGGATGGAGGGGAGGGCAGGGAGAGGAGAGAATTGTTGGATATGGCTGGAGGGGAGGGAAGGGAAGACAGGAAGGAGATGCACATGAATGGAGGGGAGAGAGAAGAAATTCTGGACATGGAGGGGAGGGAAGACAGAGGAAGGAGATGCACATGAATGGAGGGGAGAGAGAAGAAATTCTGGACATGGAGGGGAGGGAAGACAGAGGAAGGAGATGCACATGGATGGAGGGGAAGGGAGAGAGAACAAATGCTGGGCATGGATGGAGGGGAGGGAAGAGAGAGGAAGGAGATGAGATGAGGAAAAAGGAAGAGAGGAGAAAAACTGCACATGGATGGAGAAAATAGGCAGAAGCTGGATCCACTAGACAGTCAAGTCTGCGGAGGACCCAGCTTTTACTTATGGATGTAGGGCACGAAATGAAGAAGAAAGGAGGAGAGTAAAGAAATAAATGGAAAGGAAGCCCTGGGAACTGAGTTAAGAGGACAGATAGCAGCAGAATCAGATACTGGGCCAGCATGATCAGAAAAACAAAGTCACCAGACAACACAAGTAGAAAAAAATCATTTTATTTTCATTATAGTGTTTGGAATATGCCCACTTTGAGAATCAGGTGCTCAACATTAAAAGTTTATATTTATTTACTTATTTATGGCATTTTATCCCACATTAAACATGGATTAGATTGGAACCTGGGATCATTTATTTTTTTTTTTGCTTGGAGAGAGTAATGCATTGCCCCCCCCCCCCCAGGCTCTCTTCCCGGCTATAGCCAGCTCTGCAGTTTTGGGGGGGGGGGGGGTGCAGAGGTGGACGAGGGGCACAGAGATGGATGGGGGGGGTGCAGAGGTGGACCGGGGAGAGAGCCTGTTGTTAAACATTTACCAGCACACCACTGCACACTACCTTCCTGCCGCGGCCACCACTGCTGCTGCTGCTGCTGTTACAGCAATGGCGGCAAAAACAGAAATAAAGATCACGACGCAGAGCTGCACTGTTCCTCCTGTTCGCGGCTGCCGGTCCCACCTTCCTCTAACAATTTCCTGTTCCGGGGCAGAGCCGGTCAGCTGTGAGCGGGAAGGGAACAATGGTGCAGCCCTGCGATCTTTTTTTTTTCTATTTTTGCCACCACTGCTGAAACAGCAGCAGGGCAGCAGCAGTGGTGGCCGCGGCAGGGGGGTATTGGGTGGGAGTGGGGATAGCCTGGTCCTGGTGTGCCAGTGGTAGTGGGGGTGTCTGGTGGGGGGGGGGAGAGAAGGTTTGGGTGTTGGGTGGGGCTGAAAAAAAGACTGTAACACTGGATGGAAGGGGGAGGGTGTAATTCAGTGGCGTAGCTACGTGGGGCCAGGGGCCTGGGCCCCCATAGATTTGGACCTGGACCCCCCTGCCAATGACCTGCCTGACCCCTCTCCCGCCGTCACCCCGCCGTCGCCTGCTTTTGCTGGTGGGGGACCCCAACCCCCACCAGCCGAGGTCCTCTTCTTGCAAAAGGCTTCCTTCTGTTTCTGACGTCCTACACGTACAACGTGCAGGACGTCAGAAACAGAAGGAAGCCTTTTGCGAGAAGAAGAGGACCTCGGCTGGCAGGGGTTGGGGTCCCCCGCCAGCAAAGGTAGGTGACGGCGGGTTGGCGGTGGGAGGGGGGTCGAGAGGGTCATCGTGGGGGGGGGGGCAAAGTTGGTGGCGGTGGCAATGGCGGGGGTGGGTGGTGGCAGCACCGAGGGGGCTAAAATGTGCCCCCTTACCTCGGGCTCTGGACCCCCTCCCACCAAAATCTGGCTACGCCCCTACTGTGATTGTGAGGGTAGGGTGGAGGAGTGGCCTAGTGGTTAGGGTGGTGGACTTTGGTCCTGGGAACTGAGGAACTGAGTTTGATTCCCACTTCAGGCACAGGCAGCTCCTTGTGACTCTGGGCAAGTCACTTAACCCTCCATTGCCTGCCGCATTGAGCCTGCCATGAGTGGGAAAGCGCGGGGTAGAAATGTAACAAAAAAAAAAGAGTGGGGATATGGGGATTAGGTGGGGTGATAGTGGGGACATATAAATTGAGCAGGAATAAAGAGGACCCCAGGTAAAGGGTGACTGGGTGATGGGGAAGGACAGATGGAGAAGGACAGACGATGGGTGATGGGGAAGGACAGACGATGATGGAGAATGGAGGGGAGGGGGAACAGATGTCAGATGGAAGGGAGAAGAGATGGAACAGATGCTGGATGGAGGGAAAAGGGAGGACAGATGCTGGATGAGAAAGAGAGAGGGGACAGATGTCAGATGGAAAGAGGGAGGGGAGGGACAGACACTGGATGAGGGAGAGAGAAGGGACATATGCCAGATGGAAATGAGGAGAGGAGGGACAGACACTGGATGAAGGGGAGAGAGGGGATAGAAGCTGGATGGAAGGGGGAGAGAGGAAGCAGATGTTGGATGGAACTGGGGAGAGAGAGGGGCCTGAGTGGATGGAAGTGGAGAGAAGGGCCAGATGCTGGATGGAGGAGGGAGCAAAAGAGGAGAGACTCTGGATGGAAGTGAGGAGAGAGAGGGGGCAGACGCTGGACAGAAAGGAGAAAGAGAGAGAGGGGGCAGATGCTGGATGGAAAGGGGGGAGGAGAGGGGGCAGATGCTGGACAGAAAGGGAGGGGAAGGGAAATGGGACTTGACATACTGCCTTGCTGAGATTTTTGCAACTACATTCTAAGCAGTTTACATATATTCAGGTACTTATTTTGTACCAGGGGCAATGGAGGGTTAAGTGACTTGTTCAGAGTCACAAGGCGCTGCAGTGGGAATTGAACTCAGTTCCCCAGGATCAAAGTCCACTGCACTAACCACTAGGCTACTCCTCCTCCTGCTGGATGGAAAGGGGGGAGAGAGGGGGAAGACGCTGGATGGCAAGGGGGGAGAGAGGAGGCAGACGCTGGATGGAAAGGGGGGAGGAGAGGGGGCAGATGCTGGGCGGAAAGGGGAAAGAGAGAGAGGGGGCAGACGCTGGATGGAAAGGGGGGAGAGAGGGGGCAGACGCTGGATGGAAAGGGGGGAGAAGAGGGAGCAGATGCTGGATTGAAAGGGGGGGGAGAGAGAGGGATAGACGCTGGCGAGAGTTAAGAAGAGATCAAGGAAAAAAGAAACAAGAAACAAGAGACTGGGACCAACACAATTAGAAAAAAGTAAGCACAGACAACAAAGGTAGGAAAAATGAATTTTATTTTTAGTTTAGTATGAAGTAGTGTAGTAGCTGTGTTAATAAAGAAAATGGAAATAAGATGATATCTTTATTGGACTAATTTTAATACATTTTTGCTAATGTATGGAGACCCAACCCTCCTTTCTCATGTCAGAACAGAATACCTTAATACCTGAGGAAAGAGGTTTTGGTCTCTGAAAGCTAACTGGAAAATATATTTGATCCAATAAATTGGTATCATCATATTTTCCTTTTTTTTGTTTTATGTGTATTTGTTAACCTATAGTATAGTGATTGAAATATGTCAGTTTTTGAAATTTGCATCTGCGAGCAGGGGAGTATCAGCAGCACAGCAGATAGGAAAAAACTGGGATGGTGGGGGCGTCAGCTGCGGTGGTACGGGGGCGTCGGGCAGTGGCCAGGCTGGGGGCCCAGACCACTCTCAGTCTGCCCCTGCCTAGGCCGACATCAATCTCTCTCTCTGTCTCATACCCCCCACCTCACCCCACCCCAGGCCTTACCCAGTCAGTCTCTCTCTCTCTCTCTCTCTCTCTCTCTCTCTCTCTCTCTCTCTCTCTGTCTCTCATATCCCCCTTCCCCAGGATTCATCCAGCCTCCCTTTCTCTCATACCGTCTGTCCAGGATTCACCCAGTCTCTCTCTCTCAAATCCCCAGCCTTCACCCAGTCTCTCCCTCTCCCTTTCCCTCATACCACTCCCCCTAAGCTTTCACCGAGATCTCTCTCTCTCTTTTCCTCCAGCCCAGCCTTCACCCAGTCTCTCTCTCCCTCTCTCTCCCTCTCTCTCTCTCTCTCTGACACTGCCACCCACCTGTTTCCCTCACATTTTACAGAAGAAACAGCATGCTTCCTATTCTCCCACTGAGATTCTGCTCTCTCTATGTAAGTTTGAGTCATGCAGTATAGGAAGTTCAAACTGATCTTGCAGTTTCAAGCCCCACAAGATTTGAAACGATGAGATTTCCCAAACTTCCTGCACTACGCAGCTCAAGCTTACAGAGAGAACTGAATTGCATTGCAGTGCAAAACTGGGAAACACACCATTTGAGGCAGTTGTACAAAAACAAAATTTGGGGGCATGAAATCCCAGGCACCAGCATCCAATTTCTAGGTACCCTAGCATCCTGGTGCCCAGGGTTTGTCAATTCATGATCTAAGCAAGTACTGCAGAATCAGATGCCCAAGGATTATCTAGGAGACCAACCCAAGCTTCCAAAGCTATGTTTTGCTGTAAATACACTGACAGCTTAAAACAATGATGCTACAATGATGCTAGTACATATAATCTGGAAGTCTCAAAATATGCATGGGTTCATATTCAGCTGGTGGCAGTCAGTGTTTCTTTAAATGTTGACTGCTGCCGGCTAAATTAGACCAGAATATGCAAAGCTGCGCTATGCCTAGGAACCAGCATTGAATTTCTGGGTCATTGGTGGACCTAGAAGTTATTCAAACACTGGCTGATATTCAGTGCTAGAACCCACATAGCTAGCTGGGCAAAGTTAAGACTGTTTTTATACGATCCTATCTGCCTTGCTAAGTGCCAGGAAACAAGCGGACAGACAATTCACAAGATCCAGCAAGGAAATAAAAACAGCAAATTGCAGAGAACAAAGATCAAAGGTATCCATAATGGTGTTCCTTGGTCGGCTGCCACCCAGGGTGGATCGCCACTTTGCACCCCTCCCCCCACCGGGTGCAGCATGACACTCCTCCGGGTGAAGTGTCGCCCCCCCCCCAGCACATCACCTCCAAGCCCCCACCCCCCTGAGTGCATTCTTCTTACCTGCTGGGGTACTAGGAGCAGCTGCGTGGCTGTCGGCTCTGCCGGTTCCCTGCTCCCTCTGCCCCGGAACAGGAAGTAAGAGCAGAGGGAGCAGGGAACTGGCGGAGCCGACAGCTGCACGGCCACTCCCTTCACCCCTCCTGCAGCGTGCACCCAGGGCGGACTGCCCCCACCGCCCTGCCCTTGGTACACCACTGGGTATCCAATTTATTCACCACATAGAACAATAAATAAATAGTTAAAAGCCCAATATGGCCATGTAAAATTACGAAACAGCCTTCCTCAAAACACTGCCGATATCAAAAATTTCATCAATGGCTTAGACCCAACCTTAAGAGAATTCCCAGCGGATCGTATCTGGTCAAAATTCGCTCCTCTCACTACCGAAACAATGGCTCAGGCGATTTAACAGGGTCGCCGGCACTCACTGCAAACTGGACACCTGCCCCAGTCACCTTTTAAAATCTGCCCCTGCTCGCTTCATAACAGATATCACATCCCACATAAACTTCATGCTCCAACAAGGCCTGTTCCCAAAGGAGAACGGCAACATTCTACTCACCCCCTTACCAAAAGATACTAAAAATAAAACAAACGACATCACCAATTACCGCCCAGTAGCATCTATCCCACTAGCAGTCAAGTTGATGGAAAGTATGGTAACCAAACAACTGACCGACTACATACACAAATTCTCAATACTACATGAATCACAATCAGGATTCTGACCCCGTCACAGCACCGAAACAGTGCTAACCACCCTCCTGGCCAAATTCAAACAGGAAATAGCAAAAGTATACTTCTCCTCCAATTCGACATGTCCAGTGCATTCAACATGGTGAACCATAGTATACTGCTCAGACTCCTAGACTACTTCGGGATGGACGGAACCATACTTAGTTGGATTAAGGGTTTCCTAGCCACCAGAACCTACCAAATGATTCTCTTTGTTAATTTAGGATCATTTGCCTCAGGAATTATTAGGGGGGGGGGGGGTAAACATTTTTCATATTTAATGTTTTTATTTTTTATTTACTTCATTGTGGGCCTCTTTTTAGTTAATCACTAGTGCTGTTTAGTAAGAGAGGCCCTGTATGTATTATTTTAATGACTTGCATATGTTAACTTTTGGGTTTATTTTACTGAATTATTGTATATTATTGTTTATTATATATCATTTTGAACAAACTGGTCTTGCCTAGGAAAACAGTATGTAACTGGTTGAAAAAATAAATTATATGTATATATACACTGTATATCCTATATAATAATTTGCACCTCTAACGTTCTACGTCTGGATGCCTGGGTTCGTAACACAATTCCCATTGGTCTGCCCTCATGATGATGTCAGAGGGCAGACCAATGAGAGGGAAGGGAACCCAGCACCAACCAGCCACAGAACGTTGGAGGTGAGTATACATTCGCAGTAGAATCGCCCCCTCTCTCCCCCCTGTCCTCTGAGTTCCAGCCCCCCCTCTCCTCCGAGTTCCAGGCACGCCCCCCTCCCTCCCTCTCCTCCCCTCCCCTTCGAGTTCCATGCCCCCTCTCCTCCGAGTTCCAGGCATGCCCCCTCCCTCCCTCCTTCCATCTCCTCCCCTCCCCTCCCCTTCGAGTTCCATGCCCCCCTCTCCTACGAGTTCCAGACCCCCGCACCTCCCTCCCTCTCTCTCTCTCCCTTCTGAGTGGCAGCCCGACCTCTTCTCCCAGTCCTCTGCCTGCCCCTCGCCTTCCTGTGTGCCAGCCTGAATTTAAAAGTTCTTACCTCGGGGTCCACCAGCAGCAATAAAAGGCGAGCAGGCACGGCGCATCAGCCTGCCTTCCCTTCTGTCTCAGCTCTGCCTCTGGTCCCACCCTCATTTCCTGTTTCCGGAAGGGTGGGACCAGAGGCAGAGCTGAGACAGAAGGGAAGGCAGGCTGAAGCGCTTTGACTGCTCGCCTTTTACTGCTGCTGGCGGACCAAGAGGTAAGAACTTTTAAATTCAGGTCAGCAAGCAGGAAGGCGAGGGGCAGGCGAAGGACTGGGAGAAGAGGGCGGGCAACGCAGGTCGTGCTTCCACTAGGAGGGTAAAGAGAGAGGGAGGGAGGGAGGCACGGGGGTCTGGAACTCGGAGGAGGGGGCAGGCCTGGAACTCGGAGGAGAGGGAGGGAGGGCGGGGGACTGGAACTCAGAGGAGAGGGAGGGAAGGGGGCCTGGAACTTGGAGGAGACAGAGGGGAGCCTGGAACTCGGAGAAGAGAGAGAGGGAGGGAGGCCTGGAACTTGGAGGAGAGGGGAGCCTGGAACTCAGAGGAGAGGGAGGGGAAGCCTGGAACTCAGATGAGAGGGGGAGGGAACTCGGAGGATAACCTTGCTAGCGCCCATTTCATTTCTGTGAGAAACGGGCATGTTTTACTAGTATATATATATATATATATCTATGTATAGATTATAGATATAATAATGTAGGTGATCACTGTGGCTATATGGTTTTTTTCCTTGACTCTTGGTTTAGCTCACCTGTTCCAGGCACCTGGAATCATCTACTAATCTAATAATAGACAAACATATAGGAATGAAAGTCAGGCGGACCTTGAACAGTTTTCAGAGGAGCTAGCTAAACTACAGGTAGAAAAATCAATGGAGCCAGAAGTGATACATCCAAGGATACAGAAGGAAGTTTAAAAAAAAAAATTGTATTTATGCAAATATAGAATTCTAAACATACCAAGCAATGCCAATTGTACAGCAAAGCATAACGAAAAGTATAGCTACTATATGATCTGTGCAGTCACTCTGCTGACATAGCCAATATCTGAGTTGGAGCTTGTTAAGAGGTAATAAAATTAGAAAGATGAGTAGGATCCAGTGGTTCAGCTTTCTTCTTTAGCACAAAATGTTGAAACAACAGAATACAAGTGCTTCTGCTATAAAGGATAGCCCCTACTTACATTACAAATTGGAGACTATGGAAAATTCTTAAAGGAGTAGGAATTTGAGATTCCTTAATATCAGCAGAAATTCTTATTAGAAAGTAATTTAAAGAAAACTTTTCTTTGTCTAACTCTGACCAGATCTCCTTAGTTAAACATTACTGTATTCTAATAAGAAGGTCAGGGAGAATAACTGACAAGATGAACTGGTAGAAGTGGGACATTCTGCAGATGCTAATTTAACGGCATTCTTGAAGGATTCCATTGATATTATTCCTGCAAGATCCACCCTGCTGGTTTCATCCTGAATGAATCTGATAAATCAGCAATATTAAGATCTTATCTTGTTTTGTGGAAATACTATACACGCCTTTCTGGTTGTCTCACAGAACACTCAAGTTCAAAGGATAGCTTTTCTGACTTTAAAAAGCAGAGTAGTAACTCTGGAAGCCACTTTGTTTTCTTTGTTTCCCCTCTATACAGTTGGAAAGGTTGTTGAAAGAACATGAGACCTGATTCTGCTGGAGAAGTGAATTCTTAGCTTTGGAGCTCATTTAAATATTGAGTCCATAATGTTAAGAAGTTATTATCTTTTTTGTTTTCTTTAAGGGGTTCTTTTACAATGGCGTGCTGAAAAATGGCCTGTAGTAGTGTAGACACGTGTTTTGGGCATGCACAAAATCATTTTTCAGCGCACCTGTAAAAAATGCCTTTTTAAAAATGTTTGCTGAAAATGGATGTGCGGCAAAATGAAAATTGCCACGCATCCATTTTGGGTCTGAGACTTTACCACCAGCCATCGACCTAGAGGTAAAGTCTCACACAATAACTGGGAGGTAATGACCTATGCGTGAATCGGATGCATGCCAAAGATGAAATTGCCATAAGAGCCACACAGTCAGGCAGTAACTCCATTTTGGCGCACATTGGGTCCATGTTGACGCTTACACGGCTTAGTAAAAGGGCCCCTAAATTTTTCTTAAGATTTTTTTAGCTTATTAATAAGTTTATCTCCTCTTGTGATTTGGACTAATTGGGTCAATATTATTATACATGAAATAATGTCTTTCTTTTTCCTATTGCCCTTTGGATAATGTTTTTTACTTTTGCTCGTATTCCCTCTGTTGTTATTGGGAAATGTATAATTTCTAAAAGCAAAAAAAAGATGAGTAGGGTCAGAGAAGATGTACTTAATCATAGAAACTTCAATAAAAAAGATGATCCCCACTGCAATACTCCAGCATGCAATGGTAAGGACTGTTTGCATCTCTTCTGTGTTTCCTTTCACACATCCAGAAGGATTCTAATTTTGCTGTTATAAAAACCTTTATCCCTTTTTTTGAAAATAGATTATCCCTTATTAGATGATAATGTCTATGTAACTACCATAGTAAATGGAACTACAGATTCCACTTCAGCATTCTCCAGTATGGCTGATATATCCAGCACATCAATTTCCAGGTTTTCTTTACCCTGTGATGATGAATCTTTTTCTTTGTTAGCAAGTAATACACTGCTGCAACTGGTGTCTCCAAAATTTCAACCATATATTTCCTCAACATTTCTTAAGGCGAGTTTAAAGATGATTGAAGAAAATTTAAAAGTCTTAAATTACAATATCAACTGTAGTTTTCACAATTCTCAGCTTCAATGAGGAGTGGCCTAGTGGTTAGGGTGGTGGACTTTGGTCCTGAGGAACTGAGTTCAATTCCCACTTCAGGCACAGGCAGCTCCTTGTGACTTTGGGCAAGTCACTTAACCCTCCATTGCCCCATGTAAGCCACATTGAGCCTGCCATGAGTGGGAAAGCGTGGGGTACAAATGTAACAAAAAAAATTAGAAACATCTTTAATCAACACTTCCTGCACTGTTTGAACAGCTTCCATTTTCTCTTCTAGCACATTAACTTGATGTAAAGTCTCAGGGACCCTTTTACTAAGGCGCGCCTAAAAGTGGCCTGCGCTGGTGTAGGCGCAAGTTTTGGATGCGTGCAGGTCAATTTTTCAGCGCGCCTGGAAAAAAGATTTCTTTTTTTTTGTGGCCCAAAATGGACGTGTGGCAAAATTAAAACCAGCGCGTGCCCATTTTCGGCCTGAGACCTTATCACCGCTCATTGACTTAGTGGTAAGGTCTCACATGCTAGCCAAGCGGTAAGCGGCCAGTGCATGTAAACTGCCGATTACTGCCAGGTAAGCACCACGCAGTAGAAAATAGAAAATATTTTCTACCGTGTGTTTTGGGTGCGTGTCAAAAATGGAATTACCACGCAGGGCATGCAGTAGCCAAGCGGTAGTTTCAATTTGGCACACATTGGATGCACCTATCCACCTTAGTAAATGGGCCTCAGTGTCTTCTACTTTTTCCTCCAACTGAGTAACTTTAGAAGAAATAATTTGAATATGAGGCACTAAGGCTTTCCCCAGGTCAACAATCACTTGATATTGTCCAGGGTCACAGAATCTGGATGGGAAATCAAAGAAATAGGCAACCTAATCTCATCAGATTGAACAGGTCAGTTGTCTGCTTTTGAGCCAGCCTGAAGAAAAGACTGCTCTTCCTCAGAAACTCCTCCAACTGCACCTCCAGCTAAGCTAGCATCATCCAATCATTCTCCGCTAGCTTGCATCTCACCAGTCTTGGGATCTAAAACTCTCCTCACCTTCAGGACCTGCAACATTACAGTTAAGGCCTTCGTGGGACCAAGAGTCAGCTGGCTGCTGCAGGACTATGGCTGTGGAAGTAGTGCACAGGGATGTGGGCTCTTAGAATGATGTCATGTTCAGATGAACAGGGTGAGGTTCCCATCTCTCACAACTGCTGCAGTGGGCCCATGGATCCCAGACCAGAAGCTCCTGCGCAAGCCACAAAGAAGTTAATGGGACCTTGTCCCGAGGGAGTCTTAGGCTGAGAAAGTCAAGCTGAAGTTTTCCCTTGGCATTTACCCATATCGAAAGGGAAATAAAGAGCAAGATAAAAGAACTCAGTGCAAGGTCACCATTTTAACACCATCTTGAATCAGGGTACAGAAGGAAGTTCTGGTGGCTCTTCTGTCTGACCTTGTCAATGTTTCTTTAGAGTATGTAGTGGTCTCAGAAGACTGGAGAGGGTGGATCTGGTTCCTTTCCACAAAAGTGGAGGTATGAAAAGGTTGGGAACTACAGGCCGGTTCGTCTGACCTCCTGTGGTGAGTAAATTAATAGAAACACTTTTAAAACAGAGGAGAGTGTGGTTTCTGGAATCAATGGATTGCAAGACCTGAGGCAGCATGGTTTTACTAGAGGTAGGTCTTGTCAGACTAAGCTGATTAATTTATTTGACTGGGTGACTAGACAGTTGGAATATACTTAGATTTCAGCAAAGTCTTTCACACAGTTCTGCATAAGTGACATAAATAAACTGAGTACCCTCGGTATGGACTCTAGAGTGAATGACTGGGTTAGAAACTGATTGAGTGGAATATATCAAACTGTAGTAGCAAATAGAGGGGTATTTTTACTCTGAGAAAAGTGACATTACAGTAGTCTGCCATAGGGAATCATTTTTGGTCTGGTTATTTTTTTTTTTTTTTAGATTTGTTTAAATTTCTGCGATTACTTAAGCAAATTCACAAGTATCCACTTGATTAGGAAATAATCAGGCTAACACAAGGAAAAGATTATATAAAGAATAAGAAAACTGTATTCATTTAATCCTTCCTTAGACCACAACATTAGAGGAAAAGTTAGTCAACTAAAAGGCTTAGCCCAATTCTCGTAATATAGGCTTTCTATAACCACTGACGACTAACCTCCTCCAGATAGCTTCTTCAAGTCAATGAAGGACTTCAGATGTTCCGGTTCAAAGAACACGTACTTCACACCTAACTACATAATAATACATTTACAGGGATATGCTAGAAGAAATGAAGCACCCAATGCTTTAGTGTCAGCCCTCTTGTCCAGAAAATGTCTCCTCCTGTCCTGAGTATTTTTTGCCGTCAGGATATAACCAAACTCTTTGACCACAAAAAGGCTGCTGCAAATTCTTAAAGAACAGTCTCATAATTCCATTTAAATCTTGTTCAAACACAAAGGAAATAATGGGAGTCTTTTACTAAGCCACAATAGTGTTTTTAGCTCAAGGTAGAGATCAGCTAGGTATCTCAGCTTTCAGCGACAGCTGGTTTCTACCATGAGCTAAAAACGCTACCACTGCTTAGTAAAAGACCCCCTAAGTAAAGCAGCTCTAACAGAAACTTCTAAAATTGAATCCTCCAATATGGCGGATGTCTTTCAATTACTCTTGCTCCTGACTAGGATCTTCCAGTGTCCCCTCGATTACCTTTTTAGCAGGTAAATAATAAATCTTGTTAACAGGGGAAACAGCGTTTGAAGAAAACTTCAAATTTTCAATAAGAAATTTTTTAAAACAATTCAATTGGGAGGACACCAATTGGTTTAGGAAATTTCAATGTTCTAAGATTCAAACGCCTATTGAAGTTTTCCATCTGTTCAAATTTCCTGTGAATAATTGTATTATCCTTTACCAAGTTTGTAGCATTTTCTCTAAGCACTGCAAGTTCAGCATGAATATGTTGTCACTCTCCACAGCGTCTTTTTAATTTTATCAATAGATTGAAACAAACTTCAACCTTAACAGACAAGTTAGCAGTCTCCTGAGCAGATTTCAACAAAGAAAGTCAGTCAATGGCTTGCCACAAGGTCTCCAGAGTAACCACCTTGGGGGGAGGGGGAAGAGACACCACACACTCCCCAGATGTAACTGCAGATGCCATACCTTTGGAAGTGGTTCCCATGCTGCTGATCTCAACACTAACGCCTTCCGTAAGTGCGGGACTTGCAATCACATCCCTGGTATGGCTGGGCATGGTGGGGCTTCATTATCAGAGGAGAGAGAGAAACACCCTGCCCCAGGAAGTCTCTGGCTCTTCCAGAAGCAAATCCAACAGGGCCTCCTCTCTGCACAACTTGTGGGCATCGGATTGAGCAGCGATCCAAAGTTTGCTGCAGCAGTGAGGAAGTTCCAGCCATCGGGGATATGGCTTTCACACTCCCGTTTAGTATGAGGCATGCTATTTCAGCCAGTAAGCGGTAACAATATAAAAGCAGCAAAAGAGCGGAGCACACAGTAGCTGACCTCAGGATGCCATCTTGGCCACTCCCCACTTTCTTCTTGGTCTGGTTCTTTTTTAACATTTTTGTAAGTGATATTTGTCAGCAATCATTGTCTAGGGTTGGTCCCGGGTCCAGTTCACAGAGGCAGTGGGTTCCCAAAGAATACGCAATCCACACGGGTTTGGATATATAAAGTATATTAGATTTGCAGATATGTATAGGCTCACCGCACTTAGTACAGGTAAATGGTACAGGCTGTCTCTGGGTGTGTGTTTAGAGAAAGAGAAGGAACAGTTAAGCCATTAAAGCCATGTGCAGAAAGAAGGAAAGAGAGAAAAACTGCCAGCCACCAGAGCCCTGTGTTCTGGTAGCTAAAGATGGAGGTGTGCAGAGAAAGAAAAAGAAGAAACAAAGGCCTGTGCTCTGCTGCAGAGAGACAGAGCAAGAAGTGCCCCCAGGCAGAGAGAGGTCCCTGAGCATGTGCCCTGCCTTTATACCTCAAGAACAGAAAGAGATCAAAAACTTATCTTCCTTCCCAGCCAAACTCCAGTTTGCTTTCTTTGAAGTCAGGAGAGGTGAGCAATTTCACAGGTTCTCGTTTGAAGTCCCTAGTGATGGAGCCTCTATGTCTGGCTTCCTTTGTTCTTAGCTAGCCCTGCTCCCAGATATGACAAAAGATATGTTAATCAGGAGCAATTGAGAAACAAAAGGGTTATTAGGCCTCTGAGCACCATTTGGTCTATTTTGCCATCCTCTGATTCCTGAGGGAGGGGGTGGTTCTCAGAGGTCAGAAGCTGGTTTAATATTACTCTAAGTATGTCAAGCTGGTTTCATATTAATATAAGAGAGGTGTGGTAGCCTTGTTAGTCCACTCTTAAAGGTTATCAATAGAAATCAAACAAAATAAAACATGGAAAAGAAAATAAGATGATACCTTTTTTATTGGACATAACTTAAATCATTTCTTGATTAGCTTTCGAAGGTTGCCCTTCTTCGTCAGATCGGAAATAAGCAAATGTGGTAGCCGATAGTATATATAAGAGAAACATCAAAGCATTACTTTGGCAGTCTGACAGAGTGGGAGGGTGGGGGGTATGCATGGGGACATCAAAGCATTTCATTGATATTCTAACAGAATGGGTGTTGGTAGGTGAGAGGAGGGTAATAGAGAAATAAACAGAGAAATACAGCTTTATGTTTTATAATGGGGTTTGAAATTCTTCTTCAGGAACTCTGTTATATATTAATACTTCTTTTCTCCTTCCAAAAATATGGAAGAGTGCCTCTCCTCTGTGATTCTCTTCCATATCAAGGGAATCGCAGACTAGGAGGCATGAACTCTTGGCTTTTAAGCCAGGAATCATTGCCCTAGGTGGGACCTTCCTAGCACGACTCCCTGCTAAGTGTTTTATTTTTTTATTACTTATTTGTTGAACCTAAGAAATTACAAGAGTTTGTGGAGTTGAAAGAACAGATGAAGGACCCTCTACAGCAACTTCCTTTAGTTACCACTGTACCGGCTGCAATTACCGATTAACCTTCCTCCCTCAGAAAATGTGAATTGTAAGATTAACCATTTTGAGTTTTTCTTATTTTCTTTGAGATTGTTTTCCTGATCTTGGATCTCCCAATTGTGGACAATTATATAATATATATTGATTCGAGAAAAGGTTTTCTTTTTCCTTTATATTAATTTCTGTTTTTCCTTACATTTATGTGATAAATGTGAATGTAATTAAGTAAAATGATAAATAAATAAAAAAGATACTGTTAAATAGGCCTGGAGGCCTATGATGGTAACTCTAAATGGAGGCTGTATCTTGCAAAGGATGTAAGAAGACGTGAAGCAGTCCAGAGGAAGGCAAAAAAAATGATATGGGACTTGCGCCAAAAGACTTATGAGAAGAGACTGGAAGACCTGAATATGTATAACCTAGAGGAGAAGAGGGATAGGGGAGATATGATACAGACATTTACATAGTAACATAGTAGATGACGGCAGAAAAAGACCTGCACGGTCCATCCAGTCTGCCCAACAAGATAACTCATATTTGCTGCTTTTTGTGTATACCCTACTTTGATTTGTACCTATGCTCTTCAGGGCACAGACCGTATAAGTCTGCCCCGCACTATCCCCGCCTCCCAACCACCAGCCCCACCTCCCAACCACTGGCTCTGGCACAGGCACAGACCGTATAAGTCTGCCCAGCACTATCCTCACCTCCCCAGCCCTGCCTCCCAACCCCGGCTCTGGCACAGACCGTATAAGTCTGCCCAGCCCTATCCCCGCCTCCTATCCACCAGCCCCGCCTCCCGATCTTGACTAAGCTCCTGAGGATCCATTCCTTCGGCACAGGATTCCTTTATGCTTATCCCGCGCATGTTTGAATTCCGTTACCGTTTTCATTTCCACCACCTCCCGTGGGAGGGCATTCCAAGCATCCACTACTCTCCCCGTGAAAAAATACTTCCTGACATTTTTCTTGAGTCTGCCCCCCTTCAATCTCATTTCATGTCCTCTCGTTCTACCACCTTCCCATCTCCGGAAAAGATTCGTTTGCGGATTAATACCTTTCAAATATTTGAATGTCTGTATCATATCACCCCTGTTTCTCCTTTCCTCCAGAGTATACATGTTTAGTTCAGCAAGTCTCTCCTCATACGTCTTGTAATGCAAATCCCATACCATTCTCGTAGCTTTTCTTTGCACCGCTTCAATTCTTTTTACATCCTTAACAAGATACGGCCTCCAAAACTGAACACAATACTCCAGGTGGGGCCTCACCAACAACTTATATAGGGCATCAACACCCCCTTTCTTCTGCTGGTCACACCTCTCTTTATACAGCCTAACAACCTTCTAGCTACTGCCACCGCCTTGTCACACTGTTTCGTCGCCTTCAAAACTTAAAAACTTAAAAAGTAATAATATAGAAACAAATATTTTCCAGAGAAGGGAAAATAGTAATATTAGAGGATATGAATTGAGGTTGCGGGGTGGTAGACTTAGGAGTAATGTCAGAAAATTCTTTTTCACGGAGAGTGGTTAATGCCTGGAATGCCCTCCTGGGGCAGGTGGTAGAGAAAAAAACAGCGGCGGAATTCAAAAAGGCATAGCATGAGCACTGAGGATCTCTAATTAGAAAATGAATGGTATTAAAAAAAAACACCTAAAGGGTTGCATATGTGTTTTGCAGGTCAAGTGGTGCTTAGATGGCAACTCTGGCTGTATCAGCTAGGGCCGGTGTTGGGCTAGCTTGTACAGTCTGAGTGTCCCATATAGCAATCCAGCTTAGGATGGGCTGTAGAGAGCTTTGACAGAAACTCTAGTAATTTGGAACATGAGGACACTACCAGGCAGACTTTTACAGTCTGTGTCCTGCAAATAACAAGACGGATTTGGATAGGCTGGAGGGGGCTTTGACAGCAGTCCATTAGTTGGAACATAAGGACAGAGCTAGGTAGATTTCTAGGGTCTATGTCCTTGAAACAACAAAGGAAGACTATGATCAAGTATATAACATCACGATAATTTTTTATTTTAATCTTGAATTGAGAATGAATGAGACTGTTGGGCAGACTGGATGGACCATTGAGGTCTTTATCTGCCCTCATTTACTATGGGGTCCTTTTACTAAGGTGTGCTGAAAAATGGCTTGCGGTGTTGTAGGTGCGGGGTTTGGGTGCACGCCGATCCATTTTTCAGCATGCCTGTAAAAAAAGGCCTTTTTTAAAATTTTTGCCGAAAGTGGACGTGTGGCAAAATCAAAATTGCCATGCGTCCATTTTAGGTCTGCAACCTTACCGCTAGCCATTGACCTAGCGGTAAAGTCTCACGTGGTAACCGGGCGGTAATGACTTACGTGCATCAAATGCCACTTGGCGCGTCCGATACGTGCATCCAAAAATAAAAATTATTTTCCGGTCATGTGCATTGGACGAGTAACAAAAATGAAATTGCCAGGAGAGCCAAGCGGTAGTTAGGCGGTAACTCCATTTTGGCGCACTTTGGGTGCACATAGATGCTTACACAGCTTAGTAAAAGGGCCTCTAAGTTACTATCGAGCTTATTTTTGAAAGTGATTGCCGGCCATCTTCCGACATAAATCGGGAGATGGCCGGCGATCTCTCAAAAGCGGCGAAATCGGTATAATCGAAAGCTGCTTTTTTGACACCATTGCCGCTTTCCCATCATCAAACTGGCGAAAGTGCAAGGGGTGTGTCGGTGGCATAGCGAAGGCGGGACATGGGCGGGCATGGGCATGGCTACCAGATGGCCGGCTTTCGCAGTTAATGGGAAAACAAAGCGGCGTTAAGCCTCAAAAAGGTGCCCCAACTCACCAGATGACCACCAGAGGGAATAGGGGATGACCTCCCCATACTCCCCCAGTGGTCACCAACCCCCTCCCACTAAAAAAATAAAAATAAAAACCTTTTTTGCCAGCCTGTATGTCATACCCAGCTCCCTGACAGCAGTATGCAGGTCCCTGGAACAGTTTTTGTTGGTTGCAGTGGACTTCAGGCAGACAGACCCAGGCCCATTCCCCCCCTACCTGTTACACTTATGGTTGTAAGTGTTGAGCCCTCCAACCCCCCCCCCCCCAAACCCATTCTACCCACATGTAGGTGCCCCCCTTCGCCCATAAGGGCTATGGTAGTGGTGTAGAGTTGTGGGGAGTGGGTTTTAGGGGGGATTTGGAGGGACTCACCACCAAAGGTAAGGGAGCTATGCACCTGGGAGGTATTTGTATATATATATATTTTTTTTTAGAAGTGCCCCCTAGGGTGCCTGGTTGGTGTCCTGGCATGTCAGGGGGACCAGTGCACTACAAATGCTGGCTCCTCCCACGAGCAAATGCCTTGGATTTAGCCGGGGTTGAGATGGCCGCTTTTTGTTTCCGTTATCGCTGAAAAACAAAACCGGCCATCTCAAACCCGGCGAACTCTGGCATTTGGCCAGGCCAAACCGTATTATAAAAAAAAAAGATGGCCGGCCATCTTTTTCGATAATACGGTTCGGCCAGCTGTTTGCGGCGCCGCCAAAAAAGAGCACCGGCAATCTATTTCACCAGCACCGTTCGATTATTCCCATCCACGTTATATATTTTGATAAGCTCATTCCACCTTCAGCTCTGGGGAAGTACAGTGTAAGCATATAAACTACCTTGTGAGGAAGGAGGAGTTTTGTTGTTGTTGTTTTATTCCTCCAATTTTTCAAGATATTTAAAAGGCCAGTCCACAATTCCATAGCTATATGAGAATACAGGAATCACAAGCTGGTAGATGGCTTGTATCAGAGCATTTTTTAGTATCAGTATTAATCTTCTGTAATACTCTTTGCTGGTCCTTCTCTCACCACTTTATGCTGGATTGTTCTCTCCTCTACCACTAGATATTTATATCCCCCTTCCTGTTCAAGTTCCTTAATGGCACAATCATCAGTGAGAGAAATGTTTTTGATTTTACTCAATTTTCCTCCTAGGAAGGTTGCCTTAGCACATTTCCCCAGACCAAAAGTCAACCTGATATCATCTGAAAGCTTTTTAGTACATGGAGTTGTTCCACTAAATTTTGATAACTGGAACTATAGAACTTCAAGTCATCTACAAATGGCAGATGGGATGCTACCTCTGAGTCCTTGCCAGTTCTAGGGTGCTAAACCCATAACACAAAGAGTACTTGAGGATTAAGAGCTAATAAACAAGGGTGAAGAAAAGGAGTCTCCCTGAAATAGTCACTGATATTACGAATGACTTATTGTCCATCTTCATACTGTAGATTAAGTGTGGTTTGCCACATTTTTATAGTGACGTTAATGTAATCATTGAAATTTTACTTTGTACATTTCAAGGCCTTTTATTATCCGGGAGTATGGGCTTTTTGTAATCCATGCTACACTGAGATTTCTGCTTTTCTTAGCACACCATGATGGCTTTATGTAGCAAGAGCTGATCTTTTATTCCATTGCATATGCCCTTCTGCTCTATTGACATGAGGTTATTAGAGGCAACATAATTGAATTATATCATGCTCTGGAAAACTGCCATGGTTGTTTCTCTAAGTTTAGGTGTGCCTGCTTTCACTGGGAAGCTTTGAGTACTGCACATGGCATACAATTGTACATATGGCATACAAGTGTAGCCTTGTTTCCCTTTGTCATAATGAAACTTGGGAATTTCCCTTGAACTAACTGGAAAGGCAATGTATTTTATCACAAGAAAACAAATATATGGTTTATCTTCTGGCAGAATTTGCTATATATGAAAAATGCTAGATTCACAGCCTTGTAAACATCAGGGTAATTTTACAAACCTTTTTTGTGCTTGAAAGAGCTTTGTATATGCAGCAGTAAGCAATTATCAAATTTCCCTGAAAATATACACACACAGAAGTATGAACTACCAACACTTGGTATGTACTTTTACGTGCTATGCATGCAGGCATTCAGGGATGGAGGTTGCAGCAGGTGGTGCTACTCTGCTGAGGCAGAGGCTAATCCTGAGTCACAGGGGTTGGTCTCAGGTCAGGAGGGCGTTAAAAGCCCTGAGGCTGAACTGCTGAATAGATTAGGGAGAGCCCAATACAGTTGTTCAAGGAGAAAAAGCAAGCAGGAGGCCCAATACAGAGGTTTCTGAGAGAGAGCGAGTAAGCGGAAACCTGGGTGCAGAGGATTCCCAGAATCATGCAATTATCAGCAGGTCAAAAAGGTAGGAGAAGTGTCCTTGAACTTCAGAGTTAAGAAGTGACTGTATATGTGACTATATATTAAAGTGTGGAACCTGTCAGGGACAAGGTTCCAGGACTGTGCTTGACAGACTTTATTAAAAGTGCGAAGCCTGGGAGGAAACTGGCATGTTTATCTTTCCTGTGGTATAAAATAAGGCTTTTCGTTTTGACTTTTGCACTGCCCCTCCATGTTGTTTATGAGAATTCCATGCCCAGCCGGGGCACACATATGAATGTAAATATTGTTATTCTAAATATTGGTATAGAATTCCCTGGTAGGGTGGAAATATTGAGCCAGCAGGGGTCAGAGTTTTTTTTTTAATGCTGGATACCATGGTCTTTTCTGTACCTGGATATTCAGCACTACCCCTTACCCAGATACCAGGGCTGAATATCCAGGTATTTGCAGTACGGTGATATTCAGACTGCTACCAGGATAATAACTAGATACAATTAGGACAACCTGATTTCTGTCCTAACTTTATCCAGTAGTTACCCAATTAGTGTACTGAAAGTCACCACTAACCCCCTGATTCTATATATCCCGACTAAAGCTGTGCGCGCAAATTTGGTAGTGCAGCCAAACTGCATGCACAACTTAATTGTGTGACAAACCAATCAGCACCGGTAATTGGCCAATACCAAACAATTATCGGCACTAATTGCCTCAAATTAGAATTTATGCGTGCAACTTAAGTTAGTGCACAGAAATTCTAATATGCTGATCTCAAAAGAGGGCAGGGCCATGGGCTGATCATAGGCATTCCTAGAAACTACGCGCACTATTATAGAATATGCCTGATCCATACCTAAGTTAGGCGAGGGGATTTACACCAGATATTAAGTTGGTATAAATGGTCATGCCTAAATTTAGTGGTGGGTCTGGCCCTGGGCACTGTGGGTATTCTGTAAACCAGTGTTTTCCAAGTCCGGTCCTGGAATACCCCGTGCCAGTTGGGTTTTCAGGATATCCACAATGAATATGTAAGAAACTTTTCGATTCTGTAGCAGCTTAGAAATCAAGTAATCCTGTTTATACCCCTACAATAATCATGCTCAAGTTGAGTGGTGCCTGATGAAGCCCTGAAGTGGGTGAAACGATCTGGGCCCCGTTGAATAAGATTGAAAGTCACCAGTTGGAGTGTGGGGTATCAAGCCAGTCATGAGAAAGCTAAGTTCATTTACTTAAGCCATGCTGTAGCTTGGAAAGTTTTTTGTACTCAGTAATGTTTTGAGTGATCAGTCCCATTTGAAAACCTGTGGGAAAGTATACCCTATGAAAGAGACAAGATCACAGGCACAAAAATCTTATATAGATATCAGTGTCCTGTTGGTCAGACCTTGGCAGAGACCTTGGTCTCTGAGGGTATTTCCCATTTGTTTGTCATTGCTGACATTTATCCTTTGCACGACCCTTTGAGATTGTGCTGGCTGTTTTTCAGTCTTTATAGTATTAGATTACCTAAGTAGGATTTACAGCCCATACTGTTCATTGAATTATTGTCTAAACACTGCTCTAAACCATGCCTGATGTTATAGAATAGAATAGTGTTGTGTTTGTTTTTTTTCTGTGCCAATTTTTTCAGCGCAATATATAAAATCTAGTCCTAACTGGGTAACTCTCAGCACTAACAGGGCAATTCTATAAACTCGGCTCTAACACTTACAAACATGCTACATGCATAAATGTTTATAATTCTTTATGGTTAAGCCCCAGGGTACATGGATACCCTTATCCAGTGGCGTAGCTATGGGCCCACCCAATTTCAGCTCTGGCCCTCCCACTCCCATTGCTCCCATTGCCGGCCACTGCTGCTTTTCCTGTTGAGCAGCAGGGCTGGCTCTACAAAAAGAAGAAGCGCTCAGCTGACTGAGCTGAGTGCCGCCGCCAACGTTAACAACAAGAAAAAATGTAAAAAAAAAAAAGCGCGGCACCGTAGGCAGCCTCGAAGCATTGGCTGCTGGCTCTGCAGGCTCCTCCCGTCTCTTACGTCACTGCCCCTGGAGCGAAGCAGGGGCAGTGACGTAAGAGACGGGAGGAGCCTGCAGAGCCAGCAGCCAATGCTTCGAGGCTCCCTGCGGTGCCTCACTTTTTTTTAAAACATTTTTTCTCGTCTTTAGCGTTGGTGGCGGCGCTCAGCTCAATCAGCTGAGCGCTTCTTCTTTTTGTAGCTGGGGCTGGCAGGCCTGAATCGGGTGGGCCTGAATCAGGAGAGGGAAAACGGATGGCAGGATGGGGACTGGGGAGAAAGAGGGAAAACAGAAGGATGGGGAGAGAAAGAGGGAAAACGGATGGCAGGATGGGGACTGGGGAGAAAGAGGGAAAACAGAAGGATGGGGAGAGAAAGAGGGAAAACAGATAGGAGGATGGCAGAGAAAGAGGGAAAACGGAAGGATGGGGAGAGAAAGAGGGGAAACAGATAGGAGGATGGCAGAGAAAGAGGGAAAACGGAAGGATAGGGAGAGAAAGAGGGAAAACAGACAGAAGGATGTTAGAGAAAGAGGGGAAACAGACGGAAGGATGGCAGAGAAAGAGGGAAAACGGAAGGATGGGGAGAGAAAGAGGGAAAACAGACGGAAGGATGGCAGAGAAAGAGGGAAAACGGATGGAAGGGGAGAGAAAGAGGGGATACAGATGGAAGGATGGCAGAGAAAGAGGGAAAACGGATGGAAGGGGAGAGAAAGAGGGGATACAGATGGACGGATGGCAGAGAAAGAGGGAAAACGGAAGGATGGGGAGAGAAAGAGGGAAAACAGACAGAAGGATGTTAGAGAAAGAGGGAAAACAGACGGAAGGATGGCAGAGAAAGAGGGAAAACAGAAGGATGGGGAGAGAAAGAGGGAAAACAGAGGGAAGGATGGCAGAGAAAGAGGGAAAACGGATGGATAGGGAGAGAGACACTGGATGGAAGGATGGGGAGAGAAAGAGGGGAGATGGATGGACGGATGGCAGAGAAAGAGGGAAAACGGAAGGATGGGGAGAGAAAGAGGGAAAACAGACAGAAGGATGTTAGAGAAAGAGGGAAAACAGACGGAAGGATGGCAGAGAAAGAGGGAAAACAGAAGGATGGGGAGAGAAAGAGGGAAAACAGAGGGAAGGATGGCAGAGAAAGAGGGAAAACGGATGGATAGGGAGAGAGACACTGGATGGAAGGATGGGGAGAGAAAGAGGGGAGATGGATGAAAGGATGCAGAGAGAAAGAGGAGAGACTGGAAGGATGTGGAGAGAGAAGGGACACTGAACAGAAAACGGTAGAGAGATAGACACTGGTTAGAAGGAGGGAGAGAGAGACATTAGATGGAAGGATTAGGAGAGAGGGTAGATGGGTGGAAGGATGGAGAGAGAAAGAGGGAAGACGCTGGATGGAAGGGTAGGGAGAAAGAGGTGACACTGGATGGAAGGATGCAGAAAGAAAGAGGGGAGACTACTGGAAGGATGGGGAGAGAGAGGGGAGACACTGGAAGGATGGGGAGAGAAAGAAGAGAGCTGCTGGATGGAAAAGGAGAGTAGTGAAAGACTGGAGAATAAGAGGAAGGGGCATGGGGAGAACAAGGGTGAGAAAAAGATGAAAAGCTATAAGTAGATGAAGGAAATTAAAGAATGGATAGTAAGAATGAATTAAATCTGGACAGAGAGAGAGAGAGAGGCAGGAAAATATTGAAGAAAGCAAAGAAAAAGGAGAGAAAAATGACAAATGGCCAGGAAACCCTGGCAGAAGAGTTAAGCGAAAACGAAGGAAAGCAGAATCTAGAGACTGGGAGCAACACAATGAGAAAAAGTAAATGGCCATACAACAAAGGTAAAGAAAATAATTGTATTTTTAATTTAGGATAAAGTAATATGGTGTTAATAAAGTTTCAGAGACCAATACTTCCTTCCTTAGGTCAGGAGAGGATACCGTAACAGCATTATACTGACCTGAGGCAGGAGGTTTTGGCCTCTGAAAGCTCACTGAAAAGGATGTTAGGCTATTAAATAAATTGTCTGAAATCTGATGCACTGAAAAGCAGCACTTTACCCTGTGTGACAAATGTATCTGAGTGTGACTACATTTTGCTAGGGGAGGGGGGTAGAGAGAAAATTTTGTGCCCACCCACTTTGGGTTCAGGCCCACCCAAAATTGGCAGTCTGGCTACGCCACTGCCCTTATCGATCTGCCATCTAGGAATTCTTGCAGATCATCCCGTTCATATTTAAACCTCCATCATCCTACCTGTAATGGTCTCAAGTATAAATCCACTTACGCTTCCACCTTTTCCTTTATTAGCACTCAACTATGGAATGCATTACCTAAATCTGTGAAAACTTCATGATCATCTGAACTTCAGAAAATCTCTTAAGACCATCTTATTTGGAAAGGCTTACCCTAATGGACCCATCTTAAATCCATAATTCCTGGAATACAACTAATCTATGAACCTAATGGACTCTATTACCCTTCCCCTCTTTTCCCTCGTCCTTTGTGATTACTATCCTTCCTATTCACCTTACTATAATTCATTTGTTTGTTTACCGGATTTGCAATTGCCTCTACGGACTGATGTTAGCTACATTGAGCCTGCCAACATAGGGTAGAAATGTTATAAATAAATGTATATATGCACTGTCAAGGGTGTGGCTTGAATCAGGCACAAACTCAGTCAGACACAAAGGGTTTGCAAGAAAAAGGGAAAATATTTTATTATTTGACACTTCATGTGCCCCTGTTACTTCACAGGCTTTCATCCAGCCCAAGTCCAATCTCTAATTAGGGCTAGCTCCCAGCCTAGCCCAACGCATTGTTTATTCACGTCAAATCAAGTACTTTCTGAATGTAACTCAAGGTGTCCCTTACCTTGCCAGTCTTCCGACACAACTCTGATACCAATGAAGCCTGAGCCACACCGCTTCCCCGGTTGTCTCCTCAGGTACCACAGCTTAGCTTGCAGTAGATTCCTCTCCTCTCTGGATCTCCCCTGGAAACCTCTGTATTGGGGCCTCCCTGATCTATTCAGCCTCAGGGCTTTTAGCTCCAACTTGATCTGAGCTCCACCCCTCTGACTCAGCATCATTTTTGGCAGACTAGCGCCACTTGCTGCATGGTGGCTGAACTGTATCATCAGTGAGGGTGTGCTCTTCCTTATACCATCCACTCCCTCACGTACTCACTTAACTTTTATAATGTGCATTTACATGGGAGGTGTACACAGGGGTGAAACATGAGTGGGACGTAAGTAAGGCTCAAACTTACATGTGTAACTTACAGAATAGTGTAAGTTATATGGTTATCTGCCCTGTGGCTGGTGTAAGTAGTCACAGCTAAATATTGTGCTTATAGGTGAGAATAGGCTTCTATTGTACACCTTTTAGATATTTCATTCTAGGCGCTGTGTTTTTTTTTTTTTAATTAATTAATTAATTAGGAATTATTTACTGCCTTGTTGAAGAAATCCATCCAAGGCAATGTACAGCAAGAATAAGTCAAACACAGCAACAATAAAAATATTCAAACAACAGTACACATTATGGTTTAGTATGTTACTTACAGTGTGCAATAATACATCCTAATAGACAGCATAGGGTGTAAGTGGAGGTGGAACACATAAGCAGATAAGATAGAGCTCTTATGACATGGAACTGCCCCCTAACCAGATGGTGCAATTGTGGTCCACCCAGATTCTCAGTAACACTATCTTGTCCAAAATCTGGGATCACTTGGTTGGTCAGTAGGAGGTAACGGAGTAGGAGTCCTGTATGGTCATCTCCTACCGAATATCGGCCTCTAAATTATTTTATTTATTTATTTATAACATTTGTATCCCACATTTTCTCACCTATTTGCAGGCTTAATGTGGTTTACATAGTTCCGTAAGTGGTGATTACCAGTTCCGGATAGGAGAAATACATAGTTGAGGTAGAGGGACAGATTAAGTTAGGTTACAGGAGGAAAGTTCGTCCTATGATAAGAACTAAAGGTAATAGGTTAAACTTCATTCATGACAAAAATAGCTTGAACAATTAGGATCATTAGACTGGAAATCAAGATAATTAGCAAAAACAATTGAGATATAGAAAATACATGTTGTATAGTTGCGTTTTGTTAATCTACATTTAGGATAAGTTGTTATTGTATGCTTTCTTAAATAAATAAGTTTTCAAAAGTTTACGGAAGGTCACTGTGTCGTGTGTTATTTTTATGGATTTTGGTAATGTATTCCAAATTTGCGTGCATATGTAGGAGAAACTGGATGCATATGTTAATTTATATTTCAGTCCCTTACAGCTTGGGTAGTGGAGATTCAGGAAAGTTCATGATGAGCTGGTAGAATTCCTGGTTGGCAGGTCGATGAGGTCTGATATATATCCTGGAGCCTCACCGTGTATGATCTTATGAACCAGGGTGTAAACCTTAAAAGCAATACGTTCTTTTAAAGGGAGCCAGTGAAGTTTTTCTCGTAAGGGACTGGCACTTTCATATTTCATTTTGCCAAATATGAGTCTGGCTGACGTGTTCTGTGCAGTTTGAAGTTTTTTGATAATTTGTTCTTTGCACCCAGCATAGATGGCATTGCAGTAGTCTAGCTGGCATAATACTAATGATTGCACTAGTCTGCAGAATGCTTCTCTTGTGAAGAAAGGCTTAATTCTTTTGAGTTTCCACATGGAATGAAACATTTTCTTTGTTGTGATTTTCGCATGGTTCTCTAATGTAAGGTTGCGATCAACTGTAACTCTTAAAAGTTTTAAAGTTTCTGAGACGGGGAGAGTACAGCTAGGGATGTTTAACTTAATGGGTTTGTACTTATTGTGTTGTGATGATAGAATGAGACATTGTGTTTTCTCAGCATTGAGTTTTAATTTAAAAGCATCTGCTTGCATTAATTTTGTCTTTTGCACAGAATTATGAATTATATCTGATTGCTACATAGCTTACATAATAGGAAATGATGTAATGGGAGTTGCATCATGTGAAACAATTTCTGACTCTACTAGGATTTGGTATTAGTCAAACATCCTGTTCTGTAGGTCATACATTTTGAGCCAGTACAATGATGATTTAATTTCCTGATGCAATCCTTTTTAATAATGAAAACAAAATGTCTCTGGTAGACATCCAAGCCAGTAGATTAATTTGCAGATTCAGATGCACTGAAGTCTAAGGCCCAGATGCACAAAACTTACCAGGCCAGCAACAATTATTTTCAACCAGTTCCCGCCAGTTTGGCCGATCACATTTTTGAGCGATGAATGCGCAAAAGCCCAGGGCTGCCGAGAGCCGGGCCCGGGACAAGGCCGCTCCCCCCACCCCACCCAACCCAAGGTCATTGTCGTCATCGCCGCCTGGCCCCCCCCACCACCAGAGGTCGCCGGGCCCTCCTCCACCCGCTACCGGGCCCTGAACTAACCTTAAACGCCTCCTTCCTTTCCTTTCACCACCTTCGCAGAAAGCAGCAGCAGGGCAGACCTCTCCTTCCTTCCATGCTCCGCCCTCGCGGACGTTACATCAGGCGAGGGCAGGACACAGAAGGAAGGAGTGGCCTGCCCTGCTGCTGCTTGCCGCGAAGGTGGTGAAAGGAAAGGAAGGAGGCGTTTAAGGTTAGTTAGTTCAGGAGCGATGGCGGGCGGGCCTGACTGCGGTGGCGCCGGGCCCCCTCCGGAGGCCAGGGCCCGGGGACTTTTGTCCCCCCTGTCCCCCCCTCTCGGCGGCCCTGCAAAAGCCTACAGTGGCCTGTTTACTGCACTCGAAAGCACACAACGAAAACACAATGTAAATGTATGCCAGTTAGCTGGTTCTCATTCAAATGATGGCAACACACGATGCACAGTCATTTACGGGAGATGCACACAAAGGACCAATGCACACCTTTAGCGTGATAAATTTTGTGGGTGCTCAGAAGCAGCCTGTAACTTCAGGAGCTGTCATCTGCCATCAGCATAAGCACGTCCATAAAGTACATGCATAAGCGCTGTCATCGACGTGTTGTTTGTTCACTCCTGTACCAGCTGCTCCATAAAGCAGTCCTTGATTTCGTCAAGGAATGTTATCTCCTTAGCATGCCCCGATGTTATACTTACCCAGTTTGGAGGAGCCGGGAGAGGTGGCGTTGTGTTGTAGTGACTGCCGGCTGTGGCGAGTTTGCCCGACAGCCTTGAGATGGATGCAATGGAGATGTTGGGCTTTTGGGCTATTTCTACCAATATTTCTAATGACCAGGAAAGAGATCTAGGCGTCATCATTGATGATACGTTGAACCTTCTGCTCAGTGTGCGGTGGCAGCTAAGAAAGCAAATAGAATGTTAGGTATTATCAGGAAAGGAATGAAAATAAAAATGAGGATGTTATAATGCCTTTGTATCGCTCCATGGTGCGACCACACCTCAAATATTGTGTGCAATTCTGGTCACTGCATCTCAAAAAAAGATATAGTGGAATTAGAAAAGGTACAGAGAAGGGTGATGAAAATTATAAAGTGGATAGGACAACTTCCTTATGAGGAAAGGCTAAAGCGGCTAGGGCTCTTCAGCTTGGAGAAAAGGCGGCTGAGGGGAGATATGATAGAGGTCTATAAAATACTGAGTAGAGTGGAACAGGTAGACGTGAATTGCTTGTTTACTCTTTCCAAACATCCTAGGACTAGGGGGCACACAATGAAGCTACAAAGTAGTAAATATAAAATGACTTGGAGAAAATATTTCTTCACTCAATGTGCAATTAAATTCTGGAATTCTTTGCCAGAGAATGTGGTAAAAGCAGTTAGTTTAGTAGGGGTTAAAAAAAGGTTTGAATAGTTTCCTAAAAGAAAAGTCCATAGGCCATTATTAAAATGGACTTGGGGAAAATCCACTGCTTGTTTCTAGGATAAGTACTACTACTACTATTAAACATTTCTATAGCGCTACTAGACTTACGCAGCGCTGTACAAATTAACATGAAAAACATCCCTGCTCAACAGAGCTTACAATCTAAATTGGACAGACGAACAGACAGCTAGGGGTGGGGAAATTGCAGTGGTAGGGGTGATAAGTGAGGGTGTTGAGTAAGGACAAGCAGCATAAAATGTATTGTACTGCTTTTGGATCTTGCCATGCACTTGTAATTGGATTGGCCATTGATGGAAACGGGATGCTGGACTTGATGGACCTTCAGACTGTCCCAGTATGGCAAATACTTATGTTCTTAATTTTAAATTCAGCAGTGTTTACACAGTTCTTCTAACAGTACTACTTAATTACACATATGGCCTAGGGAAGCACTACATCCTAAAATTCTCAATTCACACCTTATCCTGATAAGGAACCTGGAATCTCTATGGCCCATTTCCCACACTGTATTGCTCCATGGTGCGACTTCACCTTGAGTATTGTGTTCAGTTCTGGTTGCCATATCTCAAAAAAGATATAGCAGAATTAGAAAAGGTTCTTGTGCAGAGGAACCACATCTGCACTTCTGCAGTCCTCCATGACCAGTCCAGATTCTAAGGAAGCATTGGAAAGGACAGACAACGGAGCCACCAGAACTTCTCCGAGGTCCTTGAGTACCCTCGGATATGTCCCATCACTTATAGGATGATGACCAGGCAAAGCAGGAAAAACCGCCCAACCCACGGCTGCGGTGGTGAAAAACCACCCAATTACCCGCACCCCACAACCTTCAAAAAATCCCTTAGTGGGTTGTGGGAAACCGCCCAATTCCACAGTTTTACCATGGAACTGGCAACTTTGAATAACAGTGAATGGTTGGTGGCTTTATGAGTTTTGTTTTAGCCATTTGTAGACCTAGGGTGCTCATTTTCAAAGCACTTAGACTTAGAAAAAAAGTGGCCTACAGAAGTGCGAGCACATCTTTTGGGTGCGCACTGGGCCAGTTTTTATTGTGAAGAGGAGGGACAGACCGTATTTTCGAAAAAAATGGACGTCTTTTTTTTGTTTCGAAAATACGGTTTGTACGGACCAAATGCCATGGATTTGTTCGTTTCTGAGCTGGGCGTTTTTTGTTTTTTTTAGCGATAATGGAAACTAAAACCGGCCAGCTCAAAAACGTCCTAATCCGAGCCATTTGGTTGTGGGAGGGGCCAGGATTCGTAGTACACTGGCCCCCCTGACATGCCAGGACACCAACTGGGCACCCTAGAGGTCAGTGCGGTGGACTTCAGAAGCAGCTCCCACATGCATAGCTCCCTTACTAGGGGTGCTGAGCCCCCAACCCCCTCCCCCAAAACCCACTACCCACAAATGTACAACACTACCATAGCTCTTAGGGGTGAAGGGGGCACCTACATGTGGGTACAGTGGGTTTTGGAGGCCTCCCATTTACCAGCACAAGTGTTACAGGTAGGGGGAATGGGCCTGGGTCCGCCTGCCTGAAGTGCACTGCGGTACCCACTAAAAGTGCTCCAGGGACCTGCATACACGCAGGCCTCTAGGACTTGTTGCTGCTGTAGAACCTTGGCATACCAGTTGACACCTGAGGACTAATGTCTCCGAAAACGTCTTTTATTGGAATAAGCACGTTTACTCACAGTTAACTGCAGATCAGAGGTTGTGCCCCACTGGCAAAGAGTCTCCCTGGTACTGAGATTAGCAGTAGGTCAGTGCTGGCAGAATGCTGTACAATGCCCTCTTTCAGTAACGTGGGTAACACATGAAAGGGAGCTAAATCTGGCTTACAAAAATGGCCACTACCTCATGGACTACCGGAAACAAAACAGGGCACACTCTGACCCAGTAAGCAGAGGGAAAAGCACCATGGGAGTAGAGCCTACCAACTACCAACATCGTGAGCATTTAACACAAGCTAGTGGAATCACGGAGCCCAATACCCTACACCCACCACAATGCATTGCTGATGTGACTCTGCAGTGCGCATAACAGAAAAGGTGTCACATTCACCTGAGAGCCACATCAGAACCAGGGAAAGGCTGTCAGAGGATAGAACACATTCTGCTGTCATGCAGGTGGGTACGGCATTTGAGGCCGGCATACAGGCTGGGAAAAAAGTTTGTAAAGTGGTTTTTTTTGGGTGGGAGGTGGTTAGTGACCACTGGGGGTGTCAGGGGAGGTCATCCCCGATTCCCTCCGGTAGTTATCTGGTCAGTTGGGGCACTGTTTTGGGCCTTGGACCTGAAAAAAAAAGGGTCCAAATAAAGCGGACCAAATTCTCGTCAAAAACGCCCTTCTTGTTTCGATTATCAGCTAAAGACGCCCATCTCTCCTCGGCCGATAACCACGCCCCAGTCCCGCCTTCACCACGCCTCCGACATGCCCCATCCACTTTGTTCGTTCCTGCGACGGAGTGCAGTTGAAGACAACCAAAATCGGCTTTCGATTATACCGATTTGTTCGCCCACGGGAGAAAGACGCCCATCTCCCGATTTGGGTCGAAATATGGGCGTCTTTCTCTTTCGAAAATAAGCTGGATAGTCTCCCGAGGTCCTATTACAATTTCTCACAGCCTGCATGCAATTTAACAAGTTTGAATGATTTTGAACAGCACAAGCCTCTCTAGAGAGGTCCAAGTCAGGAACGTCTGTACATAGGCAACTATTTTGCCGACATAGATCCTCTTCTAAAATACATGCATCCATGGACATGCTAATGGTGGGATATCCAGCAGGAGCATCCATTTTGTAAAAGATGCCAATGATAAAAATACTGCTTCTCCCACCAGACAGATGTATCAGATTTGGCACTGCCACCTCCATGTGGTGATTTTACACCCCAGATATTTTTGTTACATTTGTACCCTGTGCTTTCCCACTCATGGTAGGCTGAATGCGGCTTACATGGGCCAATGGAGGGTTAAGTGACTTGCCCAGAGTCACAAGGAGCTGCCTGTGCCTGAAGTGGGAATTGAACTCAGTTCCTCAGGACCAAAGTCCACCACCCTAACCACTAGGCCACTCCTCCACTTTGCCCCAGATATGGCAGTGCCAAATATTGTCCAAACAAAAAAAAACAGCACCACGGGCCTTTAAAAATGGAACACAGTTCTTTAATGAATGAGCCTTGACAAAAAGACCCGACACGGGCTGTGTTTTTCGGTGACTAGCACCTGCGTCAGGGGTCACAGTGATGACGTGGAAAACTTGGGGAATAACTCGAATATATTACTCTACAATATATTATTCCTTACCCCACGTCTCATGTAGTAAAAGCTACAAAGCACCAAGGCACTTTCACTTTCTGTATCCATTTGAATTAATAAGCACAAACGAATGTGTATGAAATATGATTAAAATGAATAAATGAACAAATGTGTGTTTATTTAAGTAAGGTTTTTGACTAGTGTATTCAGGCCCCAGTAAAGGTATGCAGTTGAGACTGCACCTGGATGTTTAAGGTCTTTTCCTCTCATTTTTAATTTAAATACACAATTCACTTTGGGGTCCTTTTACTAAGACACGGTAGGGCTAATGTGTGGGTAGCATGTGCCAAATTGACACTACCGCTGGGCTAGCGCAGGCACCCGGCGGTAATTATGAAGTTGGCATGCGCTATTTCCCATGGTAAAAATATTTTTCTAATTTCTACCACGGGGCGTACTCTCAGTAATCGGCAGCGCGGCCACATTAGCGCGTGTTAACTGATTACCTCATGAGTAGCGTGTGTGCCCTTACCGATAGGTCAATGGGTGGCGGTAAGGGCTCAGGCATTAAATAGCAGCGCGTTACTTTTAATTTTAGTGCACGGCCATTTACCACCCCACTAAAAAAGCCCTTTTTCCCAACGGCGGTAAAGAATGGCCCAGTGCCCGCCAATTTCACACGTCCAGACTACCGCAACTTAGTAAAAGGGCCCCTTTATTGACAGTGGGTTCTATTGCGGGTAACATTTTTAGAATAGTACTCCAAATTTGGGCACCATTTACTGAATCTAGTCTATTATGTGTTCACGTAAAAGTGAATGCCTAGTTTACAGAATTTCCCTTCAGATGGCCAAAGTTAGGTATTCTAAATTGGGAGTCCATTTGTGGATGGGGATAAAGGTTATACAGCAAACAGAACAATCCAGCCACTCTTTAGCTAATGTGTTTGAGTCCGAATAAATCAACACTAGGAATTACTGGAAACTGATGTCAGCATTTTCAGCTTTCATCCATGAACGCATAGCTCTGCTGGAAATGTGCATAACTTTATATTGGCAGTTTATCTTCTTAATTTATGCATTCACCACTTGGCTGAATATTGACCTTAGTATGTACATATAAGTGGAACTTTCTATACTTGACTTTAAGTTACCTCAGATAGCTTTCCATTTGAATTTCATGGTCATCAGAACATTTTAACTGTGGTTTCAAATAATGTACACCATGCCACCAGCAACGTATTTTTTTCCATAGTACTTCTAAAAGTTTGTGACTAATTCAGCTTCCTGTTTCAGCCAACTTTCTTCCTCAAACATTTAGTGTAATTCTTAGAATCAGCCTGATAAACAAGAGTGTATTGACTGAAGAAACTAAACAGGAAGGGAAATAATGCATACAGGGCCGGTCTTAGCAAGTGCGGGGCCCTATGCAGACCAATTTGATGGGGCCCCACCCTAGCCCTGCCCCCACCCTAACTCCGCCCCACCCTAGCTCCAGGGCCCGCCACCCCTCCCTCCGAGCTCCAAGGCCCCCAGCTCCAGGGCTTGTCGATCCTGCAGTCAGTGCCAACTGAAAGCCATGTCTTTTTCACAAACACAGATACACCCCTAATCCACTATAGAATAAGTAATCATAAACTTTCTATTTAGACAAAAAATAAAATGAAACCCCAAGATGCCAGACTCTGCATACAATGCAACACCACAGAAACAGAAAATGTCCCCTAGTACTGTGCAAAATATAAAGACAGCAGATGTAAATTTGAAAAAAAACTAACAAATACCAATCACCACTTTACAAATTAACAAATAGAAATAAAACAAATATAGAAAATAAAATATCATTTTATTGAACTAATATATTTAACTTTCAGAGGCCAAAACATCCTTCCTCAGGTCAATACAGTATAGTACTGTTACAGTATCCTATCCTGACCTGAGGAAGGGGGTTTTGTTCTCCGAAAGTTAGCCAAAATGTATTAAAATTAGTCCAATAAAAAGATTACCTTGTTTGCATGTTCTATTATAAACATTTATTAACATATCTATAATACTACTTTATCCTAAAGCAAAAAAATTTAAATATATATTTTATTTACAGTTTGTTGCCTCTGGTTTCTGCTTTCCTCATCTTCTTTTCACTGTCTTCCTTCCATCCAGCATTTGTCTTCGGTCTCTCTCTGCCATCCAGTGTCTGCCCTCTCTGCTGTCCCCTCCATCCAATGTCTGCCCTCTCTTCCTGCTCCTTTCATCCACATCTGCCCTCTATCTCTGCCCCTTCCATCCACCATGTGCCCCTGTCTGCCCTCTCTCTCTCTCCCCCATCCATTCACTGTCTGCCCTTTCTATCCTTTCCATCCACTGTCTGCCCTTTCTCTCTGCTCCTTCAATCCACCATTTGCCCTCCCTCCCCATCCATCCAGGGTTTGCCCTCCCTCTTGCTCCCCCATTCAGGATCTGCCCCTCTCTCCGCCCCTTTTTTTCAGCCCCCAGTTCCAGCCCCACTATCCCACCAGTCCCCCATTTCAGCCCCAGCCCTTTTCTCCCACCAGTCCCGAGCTTCAGCCCCCCAGCCACTTCTCCCTGTCCCCTTTTCAGCCCCCAGTCCCCAGTTTCAGCCCCTGCCCCTTTTCAGTCTCCAGCCTCTTATCCCACCTAACCTCCTTTTCAGGCCCCAGTTCCAGCCCCCTTCATCCACATGCCTTGTATTAGGGCCCCCCTTTTCAGAACCATTCTCCCACCTGACCTACGCATACCCCATTTTCCCACCAGCCCCAGGCATGGCCCCCATTTTTCCATATTGCCCCTTCTCAGACCCAGTCCCCTTCTCCCATCCAAGAACCCCAGTCTCCTCCCCACCCGTCCCCTTCAACCATCCAAGAACCCCCTCTCCACCTCAGTCCCCTTCTCCCATCCAAGAACCCCAGTCTCCTCCCCACCCGTCCCCTTCAAGCATCCAAGAACCCCCTCCCCTTCTCCCATCTGAGAACCCCCTCCCCTGTCTCTCCCATCCAAAAACCCCAGTCCCCTCCCCACCCGTCCCCTTCAAGCATCCAAGAACCCCCTCCCCTTCTCCCATCCTCGAACCCCAGTCCTCTCCCCACCCGTCCCCTTCTCCCATTCGAGAACCCCCTCCCCAGTCTCTCCCATCCAAGAACCCCAGTCCCCTCCCCACCATCCCCTTCAAGCATCCAAGAACCCCTCCCCACCCCCTTCTGCTTCTCCCATCCATGAACCCCCTCCCCACCTCAGTCTCCTTCCCATTTGAGAACCCCCTCCCCCCCACCTGAGAGCCCCACACCCTTCTCCCATCTGAGTCCCTCCCCACCTACCAGCTCCATTCTCCTGCCGCCCAGGCCCACCACCCTCACTGCCTTAAAAAAAAAACAATTTGAAGCGCTGGAGTAACAGGCTGCAGCGCCTCGCGTCTGCCCTGCTACTAAAAATCTCTTCGACGACGTCATTGGGCCTTCCCACATTGAGTCCCGCCCGCCCTCGCGGTAATTGGAAGTTACCTCAGAGGAGGGCGGGACTCAATGTGGGAAGGCCCAATGACGTCGTCGAAGAGATTTTTAGTAGAAGGGCAGACGCCAGGCGCTGCTGCCTGTTACTCCAGCGCTTCAAATTGGGTTTTTAAAGACAGGACGAGCAGCGCCAGGAGCGGACTCGGAGCACCCCCCCCCCCCCCTCCCCGCTGACATCTGGGGTGGACCGCCCCCACCACGTCGCCGTCGTTCAACTTCAAAGTTCGGAGGGAGGGAGAGCGGTGGTCGGGGCAGGGCGACCTGAGGCGCGCTGCGCGGGGCCCCCCTGAGCGCGAGGCCCTATGCGGCCACCTCGGTCGCCTCGCCTTAAGACCGGCCCTGAATGCATATTTAATCCATCTTTTAACTTCTTACTTTGGGGCTTTTAAAGTGGCATAAAGCAGCATTGGATGCTTTGCTTTGCTTGCCAAAATGTTCAAATCGCTATTTCCAAAACCTATTTTGCAGATATTTATCTATGCAGTGCATCCAAATCGCAAGGGGGCATGTTGGGGGTAGGATTAGAGCGTTCCTAACACTTGGATGTTTTTCTACCATATTGGAACAAAACCAAAACGTCCAGGGCTACAATTTAAACATTTTGGTCTAGACCTGTTTTTATCATGACTAAGTCAGAAAAGGGTGCCCTAAATGACCAGATTACCACTGGAGGAATAAAGGAATGACACCCCCTTACTCCCCCAGTAGTCACTGGCCCCCTTTCATCCCCAAAAGATGTGAAAGAAACAATACAAACCAGCCTCTATGATAGCCTGATATAGCCAGTCCTATAGGAGCAGTAAGCAGATCCCTGGAGTAGCCTAGTGGTCAGTGCAGTGCACTGCAGAGAAGGGGACCCAGGCCCATATCCCATTCTAACTGCTACCTGTGTGGTAGAAAGTGTGAGCCCTCCAAAACTCACCAAAAGCCTACTGTACCCACATATAGGTGACACCTGCAGCCATAAGGGCTATTGTAGTGATGTATAATTGGGTATAGTAGTCTTTTTGGAGAGATCCTATATGATATAAGGGGTAATGGTGAGATGTGTACCTGGGATCCTTTATGGGAAGACCACTGTAGTTCCACCTAGGGTGCCCCACAGCTGTACTGGGATGTCTGTGTGGCCAGTCTACTTAGAATGCTGCGCCACCGCCACCCCCCCCCCCCCCCCCCCCCCATACATCCCAATTGCTTAATTTTGTGTATTTTTCACTTGGACTTTTTTTCCCCTCTGAAAATGGTCCAAAAAGATAAATGCACAGAGCACAAGAAGATCTAGTAAGTGGCCATTTTATGCTTTGCTGTTTCAAAAATCGCTATATTCAGCAACAACAGTTAATTATAGTTTTTATTTGTTTTAGTTTTAGAAATCTACAGAGGAAAGCAGAGGTGGCTAAAACATGAGTCACCTCTGCTTTCCTCTGTAGATTTCTAAAGCTACTTTTGGGTGTATCTGTTTTCTGGTGTACCTGGGATCTGTCCTGTCACTCAGTGGCGTACTGTTTTCTTTTCTTTTCCTTTTATATATTTGTGAAATTTTGTAAAACTCTTAGATATGGATTTGGCAAATCATCAAATCATTAATAAACATAAACATACTCGCCACATGGATTCTGGACATTTTGAGCAAAATGTCCAAAGTCGGATTTAGACGTCATATCAACAATGCCCCTCCACGTTGTTTACAGTTTCAGAATTTTTCTGTATCTGATTTAGGAAGTTGTCATGCAAAATGCTACCAGTGCAAAACCACTGTTCCACACTGCATGTATATTGTAATGTGTGTCTTATCTATTTATTTTATAACACTTGATATACCACAAGCGATCAATAATGGCATCTATGAGGTTTATATCATAACAAAAAGGAGGAAAGGAGAGGAGAAAGAGGAGGGACAACTCGGAGCACAGAGTGGGAAAGGAGATAAGAAATAGAAAGGCCGAAAGTCTCGGAGGTGAGTTTTGAGCATTGCCTTGAACATACGCACAGAGGGTTGTTTCCTGAGGTAAGAAGGGAGGGAGTTCCATAGTTTAGGGCCCAAGAAACTAAAAGCTAAACATGAAATATTTAGGTGCAGAGCTGAAGGAGAGGGGAGAATGAGGAGATTATTATCAGCACAATGGAGAATACGGATAGGGGCCAAGTAAGTTATTGATGTAGGCTGAGGCAGTTGGTAAGTGGCCTCTGTAGACAAGAAGAATTTAAAATTTGACGTGAACAGAGATGGGTAGCCAGTGTTCAGAGTGGAGCAGAGGTGTCACATGATCAAAACAGTAAGCAGGATGAAGTAATTTAGCAGCAATAAACTGTATGAGTTGTAGATGCTTGAGGGGCTAGAGGGGGAACCTGCATAGAGAGAGTTGCAATAGTCAAAATGAGATGACTAGAGCAAGAAGAAGAGTACGAATCAGAAATGGAGAGATTAAAGGGTGCACAGAACGAATGTGATGCATGGCAAAGAAGGAAGTTCGAACAACAGCATCAATTTGCTTAAATATGAGTTTGGTGTCGAAGGTGACCCCCAGGATTTTAATGGAGTCTCTGAAAGGAAGTGAGTGACCATCAACAGAAGGACAAATCTGTTTTTGACCTAGTCAGCAGGAATTATCCTGATAGGAGCCTCTCCTTCCTGGGTAAGTTCTGCTGACTATTGACCTCTTAATCTCCAGGCCTCTCAGATACTTGTTTGAACCCATCCAGGTTTTCAGGAATTTTTCCATAGGTGTTCCTTATAGGTTTTGGCTTCTGCCTGCTTCTTCTGGAACATGGAAAGAAAAAACTCCAATCCACAGTCTCACTTTCACAGTCACTCACAAAAGTGATCTCCTCTCTTATTATCTTGGACTGATACTTGGGGCACTAATGAGTTTCCACTAGCCTAACTCCTTCCTCATCTTCACATCCTCTTTCTGTACTACCATCCACACTGTACATATAAATATCACACAAGAATACTACTCACATTCCATACCTCCATTCAGGCTCCTCACTTCCTGGATCCCACCATAGACATCCAATCTCTGGTGCTTTCAGATTTTTTGGCTTACAAACTCTCTTGTCTCAACCTGGTTCCCCACAGGCAACATCACTCACTCCTAGGTTGTCACGTCTGTGGTCGTGACCCCTCTCAGGCTTGCCTTATTTCTGGCGGTCAGCTTCTAAGCTAGCTTTTGTCTGTTCTTCCTGAGTTAGCTTTGTCTCTGTCTCTGTGTGCTGGCTGCTTCCAGCATGGCTCTGATTGCTCCACTGTGCTGCACCTGTGTATGTTGAGCCTCTCTATGCTTCAGTATGCTTTCTGCCTGCTTCTTGGTTTGTGCTCCCCTCGCCCTCTGGTGACCAGAACTGGTGGCTGCCATAGACTGTCTTGCTGTCCCTATCCGTTCCAGGCTTCAGCCCAGTCTGGTCCGGATCTTCCAGGTTGCCAGACTTGTGTTTCTTGTTTGTGTCTGAACAGCACCCGTAGTTGCCTTGAGATTGCGGCAGCTGAGCCTCAGGTGCTGATGGGCTTTATTAATCACCTAGAAACTTCTGTGTTTGCCTTTGCATCGTCTAAGGTCCCTGGTATGTAGGTGTGCTTTGTGCACTTCTGCCTAGTCCAGTTCTAGTCTGAGTTCCTTGTCGGGTTCTAGTTTGTTTGTGTGTTGTTAGCTTAGGTTTATTGCTTAGTTCCTAGCCTTGTTTCTGGTCTGCTTTTCCTTGTCTTGTGTCTGTGTTTCTTTCTTAGTGACTGCGTGGCAGCTTTCAGTCCTGTCTCTTTTCTGTCAGTGTTTGTACCCTGTTTCAGTGGCTGCTTGTCAGCTTTCAGTTCCTGACCCTTAAGCCTGTCCATTTCCTGCTTTGTGTAGTATTGTCTGTCTGTGAGTCCTAGCCCAGTTTCCTGCCTTGCTGCACATGTATATTCCTTTCTCCTCTGACCCTCAGTCCCTGTTCAACCTAGTTGGTATTCAGTGCCTGCCCTGTCCGGTAAGCCCTGCCTGGGGAAGGGCGGTCAAGTGCAGGTGAAGTCTAGCTGTCCCTGTCTGAGTTCTGGTGTGGGGTGGTTTTGCCTGCCGCTGCCACTCCTCGGCAATGGCCCAAGGGCTCACAAACCTAGTTTCAGCCTTGAAAACGTGACATGGGTGGCCTTTTCCTCTGATTGTTTTAAATCTAAGGTTGATATCTCTTTTCTTCTTATAGGGGTACCACTCCTTTGTCCTTTTGCATATTCTATGGACATCCCTCTTTTTTTGCCCTAAGACCATGATAGTACTTCAGGGATTAACCTTCACAAGGCTGGAGACTGCTTCTCTTGCTTCTAAGTGGCAGAAATTAGCCTAAAGACCCATGTCCCTTCAAAAATCTGACTTATATGACCTCTGGGACCTCCTGACTCCTCCCTTGGTTTCAACATTTCTGGAGATCAGCTTGAAAATCTAGGTATCATATACATCCATGCTACTACCTGGGCATTTATTTCCCCAGTATGGGGGGGGGGGGGGGGAAACATATCTAGGGCAATTAGTGAATCTGGGTTACACCCGTGAGACTGATTATATAAAAGAGCTATGAATGGGGATGAAAGGACCAGAGGAGCACATATGGATAGTGTTTTCAGGTGCTTGGGCAGTAGATAGGAACGGTCAATGCCACTTCTCAATAAATGTGTGTTACAGAAACTGTCCTTTTAAAAGTGTCCAAAAATGGCTCCACACAGAACCTTTTTGCAATTTTTTCTTGAGATTTCTTCTGAATCCTTTCCAAGGAGGAGTATAATGCCACTGTATCGCTCCATGGTGCAACCTCACCTTGAGTATAACATTCAGTTCTGGTCGCAATATCTCAAAAAAGATATAGAAGACTTAGAAAAGGTTCAAAGAAGAGCAACCAAAATGATAAAGGTGATGGAACCCCTCTCATATGAGGAAAGGCTAAGGAGGTTAGGGCTCTTCAGCTTGGAAAAAAGACAGCTAAGGGGAGATATGATTGAGTTCTATAAAATCCTGAGTGGTGTAGAACAAGTAGAAGTGAATTGATTTTTTACTCTTGCAAAAAGTAGAAAGGCTAGGGGACACTTGAGGAAGTTACATGGAAATACTTTTAAAACAAAATAGAAGGAAATATTTTTTCACTCAATGAGTAGTTAAGCTCTGGAACTCGTTGTCGGAGGAAGTGGTACAGCAGTTAGCGTATCTAGATTTAAAAAGGTTTGGACAAGTTCCTGGAGGAAAAGTCCATACTCTGCTATTGAGATAGACATGGGGAAGCCACTGCTTGCCCTGGGATTGGTAACATGGAATGTCGCTACTATTTGGGTTTCTGCCAGGTACTTATGACCTGGATTAGCCACTGTTGGAAGCAGGATACTGGTCTAAATGGACCATTGGTCTGACCCAGTATGGCTATTCTTATGTTCTGATGAAATAGTTTGGCATGGCCTGGATCATGTGATTTCCCATAAACTATTTTTTTTTTTAATCTAAAAACAGGAAGTTCCATGCGTAAAAAGAAGATCAATGTAGGTCTGCTGGAGGTTGGAACAGACACGAAGGGGAGTCTGATTATGGAAAGTATAGACGAGCTCCATACCCTGCATGCTCCAAATATTTCATTTAGACCTTTGCAAAATTGCCTCATCTCTAAAATTTGAACCCCAGTTTGCTGCTGTCCTTAGACCATCATTTCTTGCTCTCAGACAAACCTGTTCAGTAAAACCATTCTCCAGTCTAGAAGATTTGAAAACTCTGGTTTTCACTCATATTGAATTGTATGGATTACTGTAATTCTTTAAGCAATGGACTGAATCACTCATCCTCCTAAAGAACACAGCAGCAAGACTCCTCACAGGAACTAGCAGATTTGACCACATTACCCCAGCATTAAAGAGCTTCTATTGGCTACCTAAAACTTTTAGATTCCAATCTAAGGTTTAGGCCCTAATAACACCAGTGTATCTTACCAATCTACTGACCCTATCTATAGTAAGCCTTCATGCATTGTGCACTCCAAACATATAAATCTAGCTCTTCCCTTCCCCTCCAGCCAATGAAAAGAACTATAACACACATATACACACACAAACATAACTTTTTACCCAAGTGTTTTGAGATCCATGAGGAGGCTTCAGCCTTGAGAAGATTGAAGACAGGATCAATATCACTCTTTCTTTGATGTATTAGAACCTCCCTTCTATTCTGGTGATATTGTAGGGACTGATATTCAGCCCGCGGCAGAAGCGGAGCCAGGTTGACGGCGCGGGGGAACGAGAGCGGACTTCCGCTGGCACCGGCACACATTTTCAGTGCAACACGACGTAAAAAAATAGGTGTCGGCAGAACTCCGTGCTCCCCTGGCACCCCACCTAGCTACGCCACTGGCCCGCAGCGATCAGCAGTTTTTAAACTGCTTACAGCCACCAGCTAAATGAAACACAGATTTTCAATGCCGCACCAGCATTGAATATCCAGGTCAGGGCAGAAACCCAGAAATTATCCAGTCTTTGGCCAATATTCAGACAAGTGCCTGGGTAGCTTGTCAAGAAAATTAGCACAGCCTTTTTTGACAATATAATATGATCAGATTTAATTTAATAGCCAGGTTAAGTACACACATGAAGTCCAATACATTAGGATTTAATTTCAAAAATGAGATGATTAAAACATAGAGGAACAGTTGCAAAGGTCTAGAATTTTCATCAGGCATGGATGTTGTTCAAAAACAGTGGCGTACCAAGGGGGGCAGTGGGGGCGGTCCGCCCCAGGTGCATGCCGCTGGGGGGGTGCCGCGCGCCGGTCAGCGTCATTAGTTTCCATGCTCCCTCTGCCCCGGAAGTAACCTGTTCTGGGGCAGAGGGAGCATGGAAACGAACGACGCTGACCGGTGCGCGGCACCCCCCCAGCGGCGTGCAACCGGGGTGGAGGGGGTTCTTTCACCGGGGGGGGGGTGTCCTTTCACCGGGGGGGGGGGTTTGCGCTGCACCCGGGGGGGGGGCGCATCAGCGATCCGCCCCGGGTGTCAGCGCCCCTAGGAACGCCACTGTTCAAAAATACCCTCCTGAAAGCCCTGACCAGATATATTCCACATATTTAAAAAAGGCGGAAGAAAGGCCAAAGGAAAAGCCTATATGGTGAAAAAGTGAGGTGAAGGAGGCTTCAGTTGTGATAAAAACAAAGCTAAAGACACAAATGGAAAAATTGATCATTTATCTTTAGAACTTCAATGATACAATGCAACTCTTGAGCTGCTTTCATCTTTTCTTTATATCATGGAAAGACTGAGAGCTCCCTTTCAAATCAAATTTTATCATTTTGTAGTGGTACCTGTCTTGCTTTACTTTCTTCATGCAGTCTCCTTTTTTATAATGAACTAGTAAAAAAGGCCCGTTTCTGCCTGAAATGAAACGGGCGCTAGCAAGGGCTCCCCCCTCCCTCCGTTGCTGTCTCCCTCTCTCCCGAGTCCCACGCACTCCTTTCCTGTCCTCCAGGCTGTCCTCCCTCTCCTCTTCCACTCCCCTGTAACTCACCACTTTGTCCGGCGTTCCGGTGGCAGACGGAGAGAGGTGAGTGGAGGGTGGGAGCGGCGTTGATGGCAGCGACGACGACGGCGATTGTGGCGGCGCCATTTGTGGAGGGGTGGTTGGAGGGTAGCTGGGCCTTTGTGGTCACTGTAGGGTTCGTCGATTGAAGCCATCTCTCTCTGGCCATGTCTCCACCCTCGACGTCATAACGTTAGATGTGAGGGCGGGGCTAGGAGACATGGGCAGAGAGAGATAGCTTCATTTGGGCACATCTTCGGGCGGTTTTCTTTGTTTGGCAGTCTGCAGCGATTCGTTCAAAGGGTAGGAGTAGGGAAACACGCTCTGCGTGTTTCCCTACTCCTCCCCATTCGTTCTTTTTCGTTTTTTTGTAATTGTTCCGCCCTCGACGTCATCACGTGTGACGCGAGGGCGGGGCACGGAGACATGGTCAGTGTTGTGGCTTCACCACCATGAACTTACGAACCGGTGTGTGAGTGCCTGCAGTGACGTCAGTGTCTTCAGAACGTTGAGGGTGAGTTTTATTATAGTAGATGTTAAGAAAGAAAGGGATTATGAAATGAGTGTGGTTGCAATAGTATTTCCTTCCTTTCGTCTGCAATTTACTGCTATTTATTATTATTAGCATTTGTAAAGCGCTGCCAGACGCACACAGCGCTGAACTCCTAACACAGACAGAGACAGTCCCTGCTCAAAAGAGCTTACAATCTAAACAATACAGACAGACAAGACAATTAAGGGCGGGGGAAGTACTGGGTGAGAAGGAACAAGGGGAGGGCAATTGAGAAGTGGCTAGGAGCCAAAAGCAGTGGTGAAAAGGTAGGTTTTCAGCATAGATTTGAAGACAGGTAGAGATGGAACTAGACGTACAGGCTCAGGAAGTCTATTCCAGGCATAAGGTGCCGCGAGGCATAAGGCATATGGTTGGCATATTTGGTTGGCTGTGATGTTTCAGTTTCCAGCTCTGAAATCATTAACACCCCAACAAGTCACTGAGTTAATGGAATCTTGGCTAGTGCTTGTGCAAAAGGAGTGCAGTGGTGGGCTGACAAGGAAAAGGAAGCTATGGTTCGGAAACCTGCGACTCCTCATGTCATACTGTTGAGCTGTAGTGTCGATTTTAAGGTCAGACAGGATTGCCTCTGTGGCTTGTTTTGCATCTAATCAGTTGTGCTTACTCATATCTTCTCAATTTCATTAACTTCCTTTTGTGGTTGAGTTTGTGTTGTTGAAGAAATGGAGCTCGATCCTTCCATGATATCATACTAAAAAATAAAATGAAAAGCAGCTCAACAGTTGCATTGTTTCATTGAGGTTCTTAAGTTAAATGATCACTTTTTCCATTTGTGTCTTTAGTTTTGTTTTTATCACAACTGCAATGGGTTTTAAAAAAAGCCACTATCCCAATTCCTGTTTCCAAATCATTGGCATCCTGGAGCAGTACCAGTTGCCCTCTTTAAAAGTGCTAAGGCATGGAAAATAGTTTCCTAAAAGAAATGTGTAAAGGCAATATATGTTCCTTTAAGAGACAGCTGTATCTGCCATGTAATGAGCGTTACTTCAAAAGTTTACTTAGTGTGTGTATGTTATTAACCCCAATTTTATTTATTACTTTTAATGGATAATTCTCCCCAGAGATGGGAATAGCTAGTAAGGCAATTAAATTTGCTGATGACACAAAAAGGAATATTTTAAAAGGGGAAAGGGAATGGGACTTATATACTGCCTTTCTATGGTTTTTCCAACTATATTCAAAGTGGTTTACATATTATATGTAGGTACTTATTTGTACCTGGGACAAGGGAGGGTTAAGTGACTTGCCCAGAGTCCCAAGGAGCTGTAGTGGGAATCAAACCCAGTTCCTCAGGATCAGAGTCTGCTGCACTAACCACTAGGCTACTTGCTTAGACTTACAAAGTTACGTGGTGCTTTGAAAATGAGCCCCATATTTATTCAATGTTGTTAAATTGCAAGAGGATTGTGAAAATTTGCAAGAGGACCTTACTAGACTAAGAGACTTGGCATCCAAATGACAGATTACGTTTAATGTGAGCAAGTGCAAAGTGATGCATATATGAAAGAGGAACCCAAACTATATATACGTGATGCAAGGTTCCACATTATGAATTACCATCCAGGAAACAAATCTAGATGTTATTGTTAATATGTTGAAACCCTCTGTCCAGTGAGCAGCAGCCAGTAAGAAAGCAAATAGAATGTTAGGAATTATTAGGAAAAGAATGGAAAACAAAAATGAGAATGTTATAATGCCTTTGTATTGCTCCATGATGAGACTGCAACTCGAATACTGTGTGCAGTTCTGGTCACCACATCTCAAAAAAGATATAAAGGAATTAGGAAAGGTACAGAGAAGGGCAACAAAAATGATAAAGGGATGGAACAACTTGCCTATGAGGAAAGGCTAAAGTGGCCAGGGCTCTTCAACTTGGAGAAGAGATGGATGAGGGGAGATATGATAGAGGTCTATAAAATACTGAGTGGAGTAGAATGGACAGAGGTGAACCTCTTGTTTACTCTTTCCAAAAATACAAGGATTAGGGGACACGCAATGAAGGTACTAAGTGGTAAATTTAAAACAAACTGGAGAAAATATTTCTTCACTGAACACGTAATTGAACTCTGGAATTTGGTACTAGAGAATGTGGTAAAAGTAGTTAGCTTAGCAGGGTTTAAAAAGGTTTGGCTACATTCCTAAAAGAAAAGTCTATAAGCCAATATTAAGATGGACTTGGGAAAATCCACTGTTTATTTCTAGGATAAGCAGCACAAAATCTGTTTTACTGTTCTGGGATCTTGCCGGGTATTTGTGACCTGGATTGGCCGCTGTTGTAAATAGGATACTGAGCTTGATGGACCTTTGGTCTGTCCCAGCATGGCAACGTTTATGTTCTTAAGTGTGTAAATGTTGATAATTTGTCTGCCTTGTCTTATAGTGAGAAATCTACATATCCACTCATACCCCCCCTTAGCTCAATAATGTAATGATTTCTGAATGGATACATTTCACTCACAGGGGCAGCTTCCAGAGCAGAATATGCCAGTTAAAATGTTTTCTTTCTCCTAAGCCAGAGAGAATAAATCTGCCTCTAAAAATCACTTTGAGCAGGAAATTTTCCTCTCCTCTGTTTCAAAAACCGTTTCATGAAAAAAATTGCATTGTCCCATTCTACTGACTTTATAATACACAAAGCTTTCAAAAATGAAAGTTGCCCCTCCAAAGTTTTATAGCCTTTATCTCTGTTGTTTGTAACCCAACGTTTGGTACTTTTTCGCTCAGTGGATAACATTTGTTTATCTATTCATTCACATATTTATATTCTGCATTATCTCAGTATTCTAAGCAGATTACATACAACATACACAGACATAAAAACCTTCCATAATTGAAAAATGTGACCAGTTCAGATCATGTTACTCAGTTCATTCAGTTATAATCCTAATTTGTGCCATATGACTGCTGAAAGGTCCTCAAATCTTTTGGGGGAGGCTATGGACCAGGGTGCACGGCAGCCGGGAATAACAGGGCGCCATGCCCCCCCCCCCCCCCCCGCCCTGCTCCCATAGCATACACAGCTCCCAGGCATTGTGGGAGCTGTGAGGAAGAAAAGAAAAGAGTCCTACGAAGACATTGGCACATGACAAGCACAAAGAGGATGACGGGAGCAATCAGTCGCTGTTAAAGGCTGCAACCATGAGGTGCAACCACCTCTCACAAAGGCGATGGCGGTGCCCCAGCCTACCCATCCCATACCAGCGTGACTAGGTGTCTGCAGTTGTCACAGCAGTGGGGGTACCTGAGCCTGAAAGGAAATGAATGGACTAGAGACTGAGATTGGTTGAGAAAGGGGTGCCCTGTTCGCAGTGCTGGTGTTCCCCGAGGACAATGGACTGCTCACGCTTGAGCGGGTACAGAATGGGGCTGCCTTGCTTCATGGTAGGCGCTAACCCTCCTCCCCCCACCACACTCACTGTGCAAAAGTAAGGAGGGTCTTTCTGGAGCATATGTCAGGCCTACAAGTAGTTTAAATAAAAGTACCAGTTGACTCGGGTACTAAGTTGTTTTAAATGTATGTTGATGTATCAATAAAAGCTGTGGCCTAATGTTTTTCCATTAATAGTGTAGCTATTCATTTCTCTTGGATGAAGCTATCCGTCACCTGTTGAGGCAGATGAGAAAGGCAAGAAGCAGAACTAGCAGGGCTGGGGGAAGGTCACGGTTGCCCATGTTATTAAATCATCCTATTGTTTAAAGCTCCCATATTTGCAATGGTAAAGCATTCCACATCCTAGGTCACATTATTAAAAAAAAACATGGCAGTTCTATATTCCTCCAGTCTTGTAGAAATAGTAGTAGGTACATCTAACAATTTATTATTTGCTGATCTCAATGATCTGTGAGTTTAATATAATTTCAGATTTGATGATACCATCACCAAGACACAATTGTTCAACACCTTAAAAACCAGCAATAAAATCTTAAAACAAACTCACTGTTCAAATAGCTTTGCTTGTTTAGTATTTGTAAACCATTTGGAATGTCTTGATTCTGATAAGGCGGTATATAAAATTTTATTTATAAATAAGTGCAAAACCTATTTTAGTACATAAATGATGTATCCATACAACAGAAAAATTCTTGCTAGCAACGATGTACTCTCCTTACATTGAGAAGGAAAATCTTATCCCTGTTGTGCATGCCATGGTAACATCAAGACTGGATTACTGTAATGCACTCTTCACTGGTCTGACTACAAAGGATTTGCACCAGCTCCAATTGATTCAGCATGCTGCAGCAAGACTAATGGTTGCAAGTGATGTGACTACATCACTCCATTTTTGCAAAAGCTTCACTGGCTACCAGTACAATACAGGGATAAATTTAAAACTGTGTGTCTGATCTTCAAGGCTCTTAAAGGAAATGGCCCCAAGTACTTGAAGAACAGAATCTTCCTCTATACACCTCCAAGGTCACTAAGGACCAAGGAGTATCCCTAACCACACCCTATCCAAAAGACATTACTACCCGCAAGCAAGCCTTCTCTGGAGAAGCCCCCACACTCTAAAATGCACTCCCTGAAAGGCTCCACTTACCCCAAGACTATCTGTACTTCAGGAAGCAGGTGAAAGCTTGGCAGAAGAAGTAACTAACTTGTTAGTCTCACACACTTTTCAAAATTATTGGGGGTGCTAAGCCCAGTGGAAATAACCCCTCCCTGGACACATACAAGGAATTTTCTCAATATTGGGGGTGCTCAAGCACCCACAGCACCCACAGAGTTGGCTCCTATGCAAGGAGTGACACAGGCTACACATACTGTAGCAGGACATGTTTATCTACTCCTACCCTAGCTGAGATAATATTTAATCATGTGCAACTTTCTTTAAATCAGTCACCTTACTTTCTAACTCCTTTTACTCTCTTACCTATCTATATGTTCCATCTTTGCTTATACCCTACACTGTCAATTAAAATGTTCTATTAGGTATTGTGTTGACATTATGTAGGAACTGATTGCAGCTAAAGCCCCAGTTTGTCTACTAACTCCTGCAATACCGATGACTTTCCTATCACTTTCCTACCCTTAACAGTCAATCTTCTGTGCCTGTCCCATGCCATTTTGCATTCCAATATCTTGTTTTTTTTAATCCAGCAGTTTTATCCTGCTTCATTGAACTTCCAGCTCCACTGGAACCAGGATATGACACCGTGAGCCTGCATCATTTATTTATCCAAACTTGCTATACCTCCTTAACTAACTAGCAGACCAAGGCAGTTTGCAATTCTAAAAATTACAGTAAGTAAGAAGGAGAAAGGAACTACAATAAAAATAGGGAAGAGTAGCCATTCATTCACACAATTGTACCAGAGAGTAAACTGGGGAAAAGGAAAGTATAAGAAATAAGAAAGACTAAGGGATCCTTTTACTAAGCCGCATAAGCGTCTACGTGCGCCCAACGCATGCCAAAATGGCGTTCGGCACCTAACCCTTACCGTTCAGTGAATCCAGACTGCCCCAATTTGACTGCCCCTATCGGACCGACCGTTCACTTGTCTATTAGATTGTAAGCTCTTTGAGCAGGGACTGTCTCTCTTTGTTAAATTGTACAGCACTGCGTAACCCTAGTAGCGCTCTAGAAATGTTAAGTAGTAGTAGTAGTAGTTACTGCCCAACTACCGTGTGGCTCTTGCGGTAATTTCATTTTTGGCGTGCATCCGATACGCATGTCTGAAAAATATTTTTATTTTCAGGCACGCGTAACCGCCTGGTTACCACGTGAGTCTTTACTGCTAGGTCAATGGCTAGCAGTAAGGTCTCAGACCCAAAATGGACATGCGTCAATTTTCATTTTGCCGCATGTCCATTTTCGGCAAAAAAATTTAAAAGGCCGTTTTTTTACAGGAGTGCTAAAAAATGGATCAGCACACCCAAAACCCACACCTACACTACCGCAAGCCATTTTTCAGTGCACCTTTGTAAAAGGACCTCTCCGTGCAGGGAAATAGGGAGGGGAAAAGCAAGGCTGGCAAAATGTCTAGAGACTAACCCCAGGATTCTATATATCATGCTTTAATTTCCAGGACACTTCAATGGTTAGTTAATGCGGTTTTTCTCAATGTTTTGGACATTGACTTGTGTGTTTTATGTGCATCACATTGGATATATCATTTATCCTAGTCTACACTATAGCTCCAGACCAATTTGTATCCTCAGTTTCCTATGATACGTTTTCATGTTTTGGAAATTGTTATATGAAAGATCATTTGCAGAGACTCCTGAAGCAGGCCAGTGGCCAAAACACAGTACTGTGTCGTCTCCTGTCAATAAACGTTGTTTAAGAATCCGAAGTCTCCTCAATCATCTCTGGATTATTAGGTCTATTTCCCACTCCTGTTTGTATTTCGTGGGATCTCAGCATTCCTCTGCCTAGGCAGATTTTCACGGTGAACGGTGCTTGCCACCTGAGTGGCCAGGCCAGCATATGTTTCCAGTATATTTTTCTACCAACAAAGGGGTCCTTTTATAAAGGCACGGTAGGGCACACCAAATCAGCCCTACCGCTGGGATAGCGCAGGATCCTGTTAGTAGTTCTGAAGTTGACGCGTGCAGTTTCCCACAGTAGAAAATAATTTTCTATCGCAGGGATGTTTCCGGCAGTAATCAGCAGCACGGCCACATTGTCACATGCTGCCCAATTACTGCGAGGTTAGTGAATGAGCCCTTACCACCTTCTAAATAGGTGGCGGTAAGGGCTCAGGCAGTAGAAAATGGCCGCAAGCTAATTTTAATGCTAGCGCAGAGCCATTTGCTGCCCCAGTGCGTGCCAACTTCACTCACTAAAACAAGCGCGGGCCACTTTCAACCACAGTTTAATAAAAGGCCCCTAAATGAAACGCCTCCTTTTGCAGTTATCAGCCTCTGGTAATGTATGCGCACTAGGATATATGTGAATGAGCAGCCTTTGGTAACTGTAGGGATTTGGTATATTCCTTTTCATAACTAGACATGAAGCACGTCACAATCTAATGATAGCTATTATCATATCTCTTAGTATATGCCAGAATTCACAAGAGAAATAATTTACGGCTGGTATATATTCCTTCCCCTTTACTTCAAATGAAATATGAGTGTGAAATCATGCATTTTATGAATCCCAAACCTCAAGCCTCATTTCACTGTCAATAAACCTCAGTTTATTAAATTCTCTCTCGTTCTCTGTTCCTCCTACTAGATTTCATCTATTTGCTGCTCTCATGGTTTGAATTTACTCATACAAGACAACTTTGTTTTATTTTAACAGTTACATTTGAAAGCTTATAAAGTGCTGATTTTGGTACATGAAAACAGTTACAGTTTTAGCTAAAATGCCTAGAAGGTTTTTCTCTGACAAAATGATGACATGTTCAATTACTACATGCATTCTTTTTAATTTAAAATACCTTAAAAAGTATTGCACAGCACATGTTAACTTATATACAAATATTATTCCAACAAATAAATAGAAAATGAAGAACATTAGTCCTGGTTGCAGGTTCATTTATATCTTTCCTTGGCCTTTTAATTCTTTCTTCTTTAGAATGGATCCAGTTCAGAGCACAAACTGATTTTCCTGACTCAGTACATAAAATAGGTGTTTCATGAGACAATTATTTTATAAAAACCACAGTACAGTCTACTCCTTCTGTCAGAAAGTGAACACTAGCACACCAAAAAGAAACAGAAAAAACAGACTCAAAATGACCATGTCATTTTTGTGATCTCCTATAAATACATTACTTAACTTGAAGTTCACTTCTGTTTGTTGATTGTATCCTGCTTCACATATAAATTTCCATTCACTTCCTTTATAAGCACCCATCAACCTGAAGAGGGACCTATTGAAATAAGGCTCAGCGACAAACTGGAGATTATGTTGCTATGAGTATCATTAATTCTGACTTCCATATAAACAACATCTTTCTGTCTCAGATTTTCCACCATAATTGCTTTTAGGATGTCTCTCCCTTCCAGATCCAAGATCAGTTTGGGGACGTCTTGTTCACGCTGATAATAAACTTTACCAGTAACCGAAGAGCTATTACGATTAAGTTTGCCCTTGACAACAATCATGTAGACCCCATCCTTGGAGATAATGATGGTTTGACTGTTATTTCCCAATTTCATGTTGCCAAAACGATGGATAAGAGAAAGACGCTCTTCAACGTAACTTTTTGCTGGGAAAAAAATGAAAAGACAGGAGTGAACCTGGGAGAATTATGAAATTTTTCAGTTTATGACTATCAGTAGGGTTAGGGCTTTGCTTCCCTAGCAGCTGTGGATCACTGCATTATGAGGGTAATTCTGTAACAGGGCACTTAATTGAAGCCTATACTGTAAAGAAAAGAAAGTGCATCCTTTTCTTCACAGAACACAAGTGCAGTAGCAAAGAACACATGTGCATCTACTGTAGGTGTGACCAGCCTTATAGCTGGTATATGTGCCCCCGCCTAAATGTATGCATGAACACATGTGAATTATATTATTCTATATGGCCACTGAGAGGGGGAGGCAAAATTCTCCAGGCCCAGGCCTCCAAGGGGGACCCAGTACCGCGGTCTCTCTCTTTCTTGCTTCTGACGGGACCCAAGTGATCGCATCCCAACAGGTGCAGGAGAGAGAAAACTCTGACGCCGGGCCCCCCTTGAAGGCTGGTGAGGACCCGAAGCTCCCTCCAGCACTGCTCTTCTGACCATTGCTGAGCGGCTGCTTTTCCTCTCAGGTGCGCATGCTCGGTTTTGAAACCCAGCGTGCCCTGGGAGGAAAAGCAGCCGCAGGGGCAGGCAGTCAGCACTGGAGGGAGACATCTTCTGCTGGCGGAGCCTCGGGATCCCTCCAGCCAAGGTATTTCAATCTTCAATCTTGTTGCGGCAGCAGCAACGATAGGGGTGGCCGCACTGATCGAGGGGATGGCAGCGGCAGCGATCAGGGGGCAGCAGCAATCGGAGGGGGGCAGCAGAGGCCCTGCCCCAGGCCCGGTTCAGTCTCTCAGCGGCCCTGTTATTCTATCATTTATATGCATACATGTACACATCACCATACTCTGCCCATGCACACACTAAGCAGCATGTCATGCACCATCAAATCATGTTGTGTACTTTTCTGCTGGTCAGTATTCTATAAGAAGTTATTTATGCACATATATTTATTTATTTATTTTAGTGCATTTCTATCCCACATTTTCCCACAAGCGCAGGCACAATGTGGCGTACAGTAGTTCAAGAAAGATTACAATAAAAGAAAGGAAGAAACATAGGATGACAGTGTTGGGATGAATTCACAGAAAAGACATAGGAAGGAAAAAATGTCCAACGAGTGCAACTGGGTTAGAGTCCCACTTCAAACTACAACGGGAGAGTCATAAGGAGGAGTTTGATATAGAGTGGGCTTGCGTAAATAGGAATGTCTTTAAGAACTTCTTAAATAATTGATGGTCTGATATCCCTTTCAATTGCTTCGGCAGTGCATTCCAAGTCTTAGCACTGGTATATGGGAAAGACCAAGCAAACACGTGTTTATATCTGACTTTGCTGCTGCTGGGAAAGTGTAGACAGAGAAAGTTGTGCGATGACGACGAAGCATTTCTTGGGGGCAGATCAATTAAGTCGAGCATGTATTCAGGAGCCTCTCCAAATACGATCTTGTGCGTTAAAGAGAAGACTTTGAAGATAATGCGATCTTGACTAGAATACTGCCATTTACTCGCCTTCTTGCCACCTACGTGGTTCCTCATAGAATTACCCTCTATGGGCCAGATTCAATATAAGGTGCCTACAAAATCCACATGCTAAACATTTCCGGCTAAGCATATTCTATAAGCAGCACCTAGATTTAGGCGTGGTATATAGAATATGCTTAGTTGATGTCCCAGTGCCTAAAACTATGCACCTTCATTTATACCAACGAAAATGTGGCATAAATCCCTGTGCGTAGATTTACACACACTGGGCCATATTCTACAACTACATGCGTAAATTTTAGACCGCCCATTTCCCTGCCTGTAAGTACATTCCTTTTGAACTGTGTGCATTAGAATTTTAGGTGAAGTTCAATATAGAATACCCTTAGCAAGTTGTACGGGTAAATTCTAATTATTGCCAATTAGTGCTCATTATTGCTTGTTAGGTGCTCTTATCAAAGCTGATTAGCTTGTTAAGCCAATTAAGTTACTAGCGTTATTATGGAATATGCTTAGATTTAAGCACGGAACGCTAGGCATGCTCTATAGAATGCGGCAATATGTGCAATACAATTGATTGTAGGTTCTGACCATAGAGCAGAGGAGCAGCCCAATGGTTAGAGCAGTGGACTGGAAACCAGAATACCCAGGTTTAAATATCCTATGGCAGCTCTTTGTGGCCCTGGCAAGCCACTTAACCCTCTATTGCTGTGGGATGGCAGTAGTAGTAGTACTAACAATCCTCCCCCCCCCCCCCCCCCCCACACACACAATTTAGGGCCTATCATTGAAACTGTCAGACTTGTGGCAGCCCCATGAGTTATTCACAGCTTGCTACTTGTGGGCAGAAGGGACAAGAGAGGTTCTGACCATAATGGTAGCAGACTATTACATAATCATACACCAATATATGATTACACTTTTAGTTGGTAGGTTTATGAAAGTGTCGGGGTATGTGACAGGGGGGAGAGGAAAACGTGGCAGGGGACAGAGCGAGGGTGTGACAGGGGGCGGAGCGAGGGTGTGACAGGGGTGGGGGTGGGGCGGGGCATGTGTCCTCCTTTTGGGGGGGCAAAAAATGGTAACCCTACCTGCAACTTAGTGTATGGCTCTGCATGCTCTTCATTTTGATACTTGTCTTTAACTCCTCCAAGACTCATATGCTTGGCTTTTGGCAAAAGGAGGGTATATAGACTTTGTAGAAGCAGAAAACTTGAGTCACAAGTTATTCCATCAGAGGTCAAAAGGAATTGCCATGCAGTCCAGTGCTGCATCATGATGCGTGCTTCATGCCCTAGTCTCTTGTGTTTAAAAAAAACTGACACTGCTGCCATACCAACCATTCCTTTATGGAAGTCCACTGAGAAGGCTTCTGTTTTATACGCACTGTTCCCTCTAAGCTGAGCGGGAGTCCTCCAAATGCATTGCTGCCAGTAGGGGGTGGTGCATCAATATTGTGTTTTTCATTGCTAAGAACAGGTAGATTTCCTGGAGAGCTGCCAGAGATTGCCTATCCCACACTATTGAAAATGTGATAGTGAAATAGCACCTCCCACTGGCAGGACTGTAGTTGGAGGACTCTTGCTCAGCTTAGAGGGAACACAAGAATATAAGCACCGCTATACTGGGAAAAGACCAAGGGTCCATCAAGCCTAGCATCCTGTCTCCGACAGTGGCCGATCCAGGCCTCAAGAACCCGGCAAAAAACCCAAAAACAAAACAAAAATTTAAATTAATAATGTTCAATGGACTTCAGGAATCTGTCCAAACCCCCAAACAATGTTTATAGGGATGTGAATTCATTTGAAATGATATGAGAAATGTTAGTGGTGTTTCTCATGTTGTTCCATGCTATTTGTAACCCCAAACAGGGAGGAAAAAACCCAAATTTTGTTTTTTAATGTGTCATCAGTAATTTACACTATTTATCAATAGGCTCACTACTGCACAATAGTGTGCACTATTGATGATATTACCCCAAAACAAAACATTTTTAAACCAAAACAAAACACAAATCCAATGAATAATATAGGGAAGTAAACAGAATAAAACTTTTTGGCCTATGGATTCCTAATATTTTTAGTCTTTGAAAAATACTTACAAGGATTTCTATTCATTTCTGTATAAATGATAGGAATTATCTCCTGCAAAATAAAAAAAAAAAAGAGACACATTTTAAACATCCTGAATTTTACTAGTCTTTTATATTTGCTTTTTATAAAACTTTATGGAAACAAATATAAAATGTATTGCCTGTGGATTTTAGATTTAAGGGTATAGGGGTCAATATTCAAAGGGGGTTTAACCAGGCAGGAGAACCTCCTGCCTGGTTAAACCCTGCGGAACTGGAAGCGGTTGATAATCAGTGGTATTTAAACAGGTAGTGCCACTGAATATTGGCTCTGAGTAAGTTAGGGGCGGTCTGGGGGGTGGCGTTTGGGCATAGCTGCTACTTAACTGGTTAGCAGCAATATTCAGTCTGCTAACAGGCTAAGTAAGTGAATAAAGGTTGATCTAACTTTATCTACTGAGTTAACTGGGCACTGGTTTGAATATCAGCTGGTACCCTGTTAACTTCTGGGTTGCCTCACTAACCCAGATATTGAAAGCCAGAGGTTGAACATTGGGGTCCGAAGTTTATTTATTTACAAGATTTATATTTATATTCCGCATTTTCTATGTAATATCAATATCAATGTGGGCTACCATTAAGATGTGTTATTTTACTACTAACTTGTGCCATTGTAGCTTAGGTCCCATTTTATGAAATGAGTCCTAGTTAATAATAACTGGGGTTGAGTAAAATAACACATCTTAACGATCGCCCACATTGATAACTCAAGCTTAATACGGATGAAACTCAGATTATGATTCTCTCAGATCAGTCAGATATGATTTTTCCACAGCAATTTGGGTTGGGCGAGGTTACAGTTTCAATAAAATGAGAGATGAAATACTTAGGGGTATTTTTAGACTCATCACTATCCTTTACAAAACATGTGAGGACTCTGATAAAATGGATTTTCTTTAAGATGAAGTTGCTAAGTAGATTAAAGGACTTATTATCAGAGGATAATTTTAGAATGGTGCTTCATGCCCATATTATGCCATTATTTGATTACTGTAGGAGCTCCTGACTCTATGATTAGATCACTCCAAGTAGCACAAAATGCATTGTCAAGATGTATTTATTTATTTATTTGTGACTATTATATCCCACATTATCCCAACAGGTCTTGAGTTTAATGTGGTTTACAGTATAGATTGAATAAATATAGAATGAAAAATTACATTGGTCATAATGCATTAGATTGAGTAACAAGGAATAACAGATTAATAGAAGGGTTATAACAATGTACAATTTGATAAAGACATAATACAAGCAGAAGATAAGATTGTTGGCCAGTCAATTAGATCAAAAAACTTAGACTAATGTGAAGAAATTTGAAATGAACTTGTAAAGAGATGAGTTTTTAACTTCTTTTAAAACTGCGTATAATTAGAATGGAATCTAACTGATTTAGGGAGACAATTCCAACATTTAGTTCTGATATAGAAATCTGAGGAAAGCACTGATTTGTAGCAGACATTTTTAAAATTTGTTGGGCAGAGTCTGAGGAAATCTATGGCTCCAAGGAAGGCATTACGTTAAGGTAGTTCAATTAGATGGTGCATATAATCTGGAGCTAGTCTGTATATTATTTGAAAAGTTAAAGGTACATATCTTAAACAAAACCCTAGCTTTAATAGGGAGCCAATGGAATCTAATTAGCAGAAGAGAGACTCAAAATGTGGAACTTTATAAATAAATCTGGCTGCTGTATTTTGAGCACTTTGAAGTCTTTTTAGGATCTGCTCCTTGCAACCTGAACAAACAGCTTTATAGTAATCCAACTGGGAGAGAACTAAGGATTGAGCAAGGAGTCTGAGGATACCAGATGGGAAGTAAGGCATGATGCATTTAAGCTTCCAGAGGGTCAAGAATGATTTGGCAATGACCTTGTTTGCATGTTGCTCAAATGTAAGCTGCTGATCAATAGTTACACCTAGAATCTTTAGCGTGGATTTGATGGGATAGGATATTTGATTTATAGTAAATGAACTGAAATGAGTAGAATCAAATGGATTGATAATGACCAGGAACTTGGTTTTATCTCTGTTAAGTTTAAGTTTGAACTCAGATACCCAAGATTCTATAAGGTCCAGTCCAGATTTGATTTGGTTCAAAATTTTAGAGATGCATTTGCATGGTAAATACATATTGACGTCATCTGCATATATGAATGTATTAAATCTTGCAGATTCTAACCTGCTACCCAAAGATGGCATCATTATATTCAATAGAATGGGGAGAAGGGGGGAGTCCTGGGGCACCCTGCATTCAGAGGACGATGGAGGAGAGATAGAATCAGCCATCTGTACTTGTTTACTAAGATTATTGACAGAAACACACAGATTTCAACATATTACCCCAGTCTTGATAAAGCATCATTGGTTGCCTGTAAAATGAAGTTCACAATTTAAGATCTTGACACTTATTCAGAAATGTGTGAATAATGATGCAGCTCTCACATTGTCAACTTTATTGAGAATATATTGCTCTCCAACAGTCTCTCTGTCAAGCAATAAATTACTTTTAATAGGCTTGGATGAGAATAGATCAAGAATATTTTACATGGAGGGTGCCAGGTGGTGGAATATGCTCCTGGAGAAGATGTCTACTTTGAAGGACTATGTACAATTTCAGAAACAGCTAAACTATCTCATAACTTGTAAACTGTTCAGGAACAATTGGACTGAATATACAATTAGGAGTCACTTTATGTTTTGATATGTTTGTTTAATTATTATGTCTAAAATTAGGACACCCTTTACAATGGCTCTCATCATTGGCCCCACCACCAGCCAAACAAACCACAGAGAAAAACTCTCATATCTAATTGAATGAAAAGTCTTTAGTGAGAGGTCGGCAGGGTTTAACTAATATCAAATATTTTTAAATTTAGTGCAAAAACAAAGTCTAACAAAAGATTTTTAAAACTCTCCAACTGGATAGGAGTGATAAGAAGTCAAAACGTCCAACATTGCAAACACCCCGGGAATGGAAAAATACTTAGCTTGACTCAATCTCTTCTTTTTTTTTTTTAATGTTTTTATTAATAAGAGTAACAGACTTCCATCTTACAACCATTTTTCATGTCAAGTGTCCTTCAATTCAATTCCTCCTGTAATGCCGCTATTGCAATCTGTTAAAGTTGGACAAAGTTATTCCTTCCAACTTCATAAACTCAATATTCCTCATTCCTCGACAGAAATAGAGCTCATGCTGTTTCGCAACTTCATCAGGAGAAAGAGCAAAACTAACAAAAAATACACTCCAGTGTGAAAAGCCATTTTATAGCTATTTTCCCCTAGCTTTTTCTTCATGCAACTATTAGAGATCTGCCCCAATGACTGGTTTGTCTCCTATTTCACTAACAGACAATACACTATACACTCCAGAGACTCACATTCCAAATCTTTCAGCCTATCCACCAGAGTTCCTCTGGGCTCAATACTCTCACCCTTACTTTTCAACATCTTTTTGGCTCCGCTACTTACTTTGGCACAATCAATAGAACTGACTATGTTCATTTATGAAGACAACATTCAAAGCCCTATTGATTCCTTTAACTCCCAGGAAATTTCTACTCTCAACTCTCGACTAAATTCTATTACATCCTGGCTAACAAATAATCTTAATGCAGATAAGTCTAAGGCACTTGCCAACTGGGCAATCTTCTCTAGCTGCCCCAATTTAAATAAACAACATCTTTGTAAATGTAGTTCATTCTATCCGCATCCTGAGCTTTATCTTTGACTCCTCCCTATCCTTCCATGAACAGATCTCCAAAGTAGTACAAAGAGCTTTTTACAAATTGCATCTTATCTGCTCCATTCAACCATTACTAAACTTCCCTGCAATTAATATTCTTATTCACTCCTTGATTATCACACAGTTAGATTACTGCAATTCCTTATATCTGGGTTTCAGAATCAAGGATCGCCAATGTCTACAGTTGATCCAAAAACACTGCTATCAGGATCCTCTTTCATTTAAAAAAAAATATGATCACATCACACCCATTGTAAGTCCTCTCACTAGCTTCCTGTTTCTCACCATATCACCTATAAGATCCTTCTTCTAGTTTTCAAAACACTTTCAGACTTGGAACCCTGAGTCCTATCTAATGTGATATCTCACCCCTTACATGCAATCTCGCCCTCTCAGATCATCGCAACTAAATTTTTTGACTGTCCCAACTCATCATATAATTTTCCATGAATACAGTAGACATACAATGTTTTCCTATCAAGGTCCAAAACTATGGAATGCTCTACCCTTACACCTCAGACAAATCAATACCCTCTCTCACGTCAAAGTAGAATTAAATAATTTTCTTTTCCAAGGTACATATACTTGATCCCCTAGCAGCTGCAAAATACCTGTCGAAACAGTCATCCTCCCCTGTTCTGACCTTTTTCCCCCCCTCTTTCCTATCTGAATTGGAGTTCCCCTTCCCCTTTCCTATTGTTTCTATGTATGTCTCTCCTATTCTTTTATTTCCTTTATCTTATTAGAATGTACATCGCCCAGATGGCTTGTTCTATTGGGCGGAATAGAAAGTCTTCAATGAAACTTGAAACTTAGTCAGAGTAGTTTCTTAAAACCCTTACAGTGGTCTGGGATTGGTAGTGTAAATCTAATCATATTAATCAATATGTTACAGGGTGGTTCCCCTTCAGGGGAAACACTAATTTTCTAGTAGGTACCACATGTCAGATGCATAGTAGATGAAGAAAGGGTGATCCAACCTCTTGGTCAATTACAGGATATTCATCATATAAGATCAATTGACTATTATGCTTATTTACAGGCAAAACATTATGTTCAATCCCTAGATTATCAGTATTTGACAGAAGATACGGTTGAAGAAGTGGAAGAGGCTTATTTACTTGCTAAGGAGGAAAGGACTAATATTTTCTTTACTATAAAATGTTGTGGGCTAAACAGATACCTCCTTCTGTACATCACTGGGCCCAGAAATAGACTCTAAATTTGGGGGTGGAGGTCGGCTATGCTCAGGGGCCTTATCCTTTCCCCGTTGGCTAAGGTGGTGTATGCTAACTTAAAAAAAAACAAATATATGTTTGTTTTCCAAGCTTCTAGTGGTTAGGGTGGTGGACTCTGGTCCTGGGGAACTGAGTTCGATTCCCACTTCAGGCACGGGCAGCTCCTTGTGACTCTGGGCAAGTCACTTAACTCTCCATTGCCCCAGGTACAAATAAGTACCTGTATACAATATGTAAGCCGCATTGAGCCTGCCATGAGTGGGAAAGCGCGGGGTACAAATGTAACAAAAATAACAAAATATAGTGCCTGATAGAGCCCATAAGATGGGTATTAAGTCTGACAACTCTTGTATAAAATGTGGAGAGAGTGGAACTGAATTGGGCCATTTATTTTGGTCTTGTGACTGCATTCAAAGATTCTGAGAGTAGGTACATCTATATGATATTAGAGTGTTATGCAAACAGATTCAATTTAGCCCTCAATTGTTTCTAGTCCATAATTGCTCATCCATCAGATGCTCCACTGCAGCACCAGAAAAACAACTGCTTTATTATTTGTTTCTTTTGGCTAGGAAATGTATCATATTACAATAGCCAAGTGATCCTTTGCCGACTATGATGCAGTGGTTCAACTTGGTCTATTGACTAAAGTTCACACAAGCTAGAGAAATTTGAGACAAGAAAATCTATATCAAAAAAGATCTTTTATCCAAAAAGTAAGTTAACTCTGTAACGGGAAAACACTTGTATAATATATACAAAAATGTGGAGAAAAAATATGTCAGTGATATGACTGAAGCCACCTGAAGTTCAAGTCGTTGAGAACAGTACACCATCATAGCTCAGGAAAAAAATCCACTTTCCATAGTGTCCACCAGTTTATTTCATTCCCAAAACAAAGTAAAAAAAACCACTTGTATATCCACAGGTACAGAAAAACAAAACACAGTCACTGTAACTCCAAACGGGTGAAGATTTCAATCTACTTATCTCACGCCATCTTCAAACTGTATATCTTTATATCAGCTGTCAGTAGGACCCCAACACCCAACAGGGAATCCCCGTTTCGCAAAAGCTGCATCAGGGGTAAAATATCCTGTGTATGGCCACTATATAATAAGGTCCAGCTTCTCAGCTCTATTCTAAAAATGATGTGTGCAACTTGCTTAGCGCGTAAATGCAATGGGGCATTCACAGAGGAGGAACATGGGCAGGATCAACATTTCTGCATGTAACTTACAGAACACTGTAAGCTACGGACTAGAATGCTACCTCCCAAATAAGAAATATACTAGATTCCGCAAAATCCTCAAGTCATTCCTGTTCAAGCAAACCCTCACGAGGAGTGGCCTAGTGGCTAGAGCACTGGTCTTGTAATCCAGAGGTGGCCAGTTCAAATCCCATTGCTGCTCCTTGTGACCCTCCATTGCCCCAGGTACAAACTTAGATTGTGAGCCCTCCTGAGACAGAGAAATATCCAGTGTATTTGAATGTAACTCACCCTGAGCTACTACTGAAAAAGGTGTGAGCAAAATGGAAATTAAATAAATATCTCAGGCAGTTGGTTATTACCTGAATTGGTTGTTGCTCTGTTTACCATTGGCTTTCTCTTTGCTTCATGTACAATTTCTTATTGTACAGAAGCTTAGCGGAGATTGAGTGACAGCACCGGTGGTTGGGAGGTGGGGCTAGTAGTTGGGAGGCAGGGCTAGTACTGGGCAGACTTCTACAGTCTGTGCCCTGAAAACGGTAGATACAAATCAAGGTCAGGTATACATATAAAGTAGCGCATATCAGTTTATCTTGTTGGGCAGACTGGATGGACCGTACAGGTCTTTTTCTGCTGTCACCAACTATGTTACTATATGTTACATTTAGGCACATGCATTGGCACCTGCTATTGGCATGGTGTAAGTGGGAACACATAACTATAGGTTCATAGATACCAAATTATGCTAGCATTCTAAAACAGAATCTTGGTGCCCAGATGTTGTTATAGATTTTCCGGCGTATATTCACCCCACAGGAGGTAGGCTGGCTAAGTGCCGCAATCAGCACTGAGCCTGGACATTCAATGTTGGGCCATTTCCTGTGACCGGCATTGAATAGCCGAGGGTTTTTTGGCCAGCTTAAACTTAACCATCCAAGTCAATATTCAGCGCTAGTCAGTTAAGTTTATGCTCTCCAAGCACTAAACATTCGCAGCTAACTGGTTATATCGCGTGATATAGCCAGTTAGCCGCTATGTACTAACACTAACATTCAGCAGAGATAACTGGCTATCTCATGCCATTTGCCCTTAGTCAGCTTAGCACTATTTAACCAGCCAGGAACTGTTCCTGGCCGCTTAAATCGATTTGGATATTGGCTGGCTTGTGCTCATTGTGTTGCATCTAAGTGCCTAACTTGTGACACTCAGTTATAAAATTGCCCCCATATCGGAGGTAGGCATGCAAATCTATCTCATTCATATTTATATTGGATATCCTGAAAACTCAGTTGGCTTCTGTCCTCCAGGACAAGTTTATAAACCAGTACTGTAGATCACACTGGAAGAGACAGACTTTCTATTTACCTTTTCCAAGATAATCCACAGCATCTTCTCTTTTCCCCCCATGCCCCCTACATTTCAGTATAAAAGAAAGGATTGTGCACTGCAAGCTTTCATTGAAGCAGTCAGCTTAGTTATAACATATGGAATAAATTAATTTTTCTGGCAGTATTGAACCAATTGTTTACAATTAAGCCAAGTTCTTTCATTTATAATTCCATCTACTTAGACAAGAATCTACTTTTTATCACATATTTTCCCTATAGAACTCTGCGTTTTTCAACTACTTTTTGCATGTTTTTGTGTTTTCTTTTCTTTTTTTGCTTTTTTTGCCAGTTTTCTATAGATCATGTAGGTCTAGAAAGGGACATCCAAGTCAAGACATTCAAAATTTGCATGGTGTGAGTATTTTACAAAAGGCTCACTGAACATGAAACCTTTTGTAAAATACTAATAAGGTATGTATTTGATAGCATTTAGAGTAAGAACAGCCATTTTACACAAAAACAAACATTTACAAAAAAAAAAAAAAAAAAGCACCAGCATTCAAGGCTTTATACCAGCCATTCCCATCCCAGTCCTCAGGGCAGTCCCATTGGGTTTTCAGGATATCCACAATGAATATGCATGAGAGAGATTTGCATGCACTACCTCAATCACATGCGAATCTAACTCATGAATATTCATTGTGGATATCCTGAAAACCCGATAAGACTAGGAGTGCCCTGGGGACTGTGTTGGGAATGGCTGCTTTATACACATATGTGACACTCACATATGCAATTGCCCATCTTTTGCTACCCACCTGTGCAAGTACCAGAAACTATGAGGGTAATTTTATAAGAGGAATGATGCCACATATGCGCATAAATGACCTTTTACAGACCAGATGAAGACTATGTACTTTGAACTGATGGTGCATGCTTTGCCAGTGGCTTTATACAGGAGTGGACTTTGGGTGGATTATGGATCTTACAAGTATGTTTGTACATTATAAAATACCATAGTTTATGTGTATACTTAACCAATACTGGCACAAATATTTACATCAACTTTAGGGCTGGTATAAATTTTATTTTGTTTATTTATTAGGATTTATTTACTGCCGTTTTGAAGGAATTCACTCAGGGGGTATTTTACAAAGGAGTGGTAGCATTTTTAGTGCATGCTAATGATTAGCATGCGTTAAACGCTAGAGATGCCCACAGGATACAGAAGGGCCCTTTTACTAAGCCGCGTAAGCGTCTACACACGTCCAACACGCACCAAAATGGAGTTACCACACGGCTACTGCATGGCCCTTGCGGTAATTTCATTTTTAGCTAACGTCCAGTACGCATGCCCGAAATTTTTTTTTCTGGCTTGGCACGTGTAGGTCATTACTGCCAGGTTACTGTGTAAGACTTTACTGCTAAGTCATTGGCTGGTGGTAAGGTCTCAGACCCAAAATGGATGCGTGGCAATTTTCATTTTTCCGCACGTCCATTTTCGGCAAAAATTTTAAAAAGGGCTTTTTTACAGTCGTGCTGAAAAATGGATTGGCGCACGCCCAAAACCCATGCCTACACTACTGCAAGCCATTTTCAGCGCACCTTAGTAAAAGGACCCCATAGAGTGTAGGGGCTACTCCAGAGAAAGCTCACTGGCCAGTGTCACATCAAGTAATGTCCTTTGGAGAGGGTGTGGTTACAGATATGCCTTGAAAGGACCTTAGCAACCCTGGAGGTTTGTAAAAGGAGCTCCTGTTCTAGCCCATTTCCGTTAAGGGCCTTGAAGGTCAGTTACAGAGTATTAAATTTAGCACTGTATTGCTCTGGTAGTTCGTTTTTGCAGAAATGATGTGATGTATTTACATGTGTAAATATGACTTATTTCTTCTAAATCATCTCCTGTATCTGCTTATTACTTATATTTATTATTTCATTTACTTATTATTTCATTATTGTTTATTTTTTATTTTATATTTCTTATATTTGGAGTTTTCCGTCACTTTTCAATTTTCTTTATAATTAGGTAACTTTCGTTGCCTTTCTGGCAGGTCCCATCTTCCTTCTTGGTGAATATAGTACTTTTAATAGGTTTCAATTTTTGGAGCTCCTTTGTGGGAAGTCTCATCCATGGTTGTTTCATATTAAGCTTTTGGTCTTTTTATTCTCTGTTCCCTGTTATTTGTTACACATAGGTGGTCATTTTAGAAGCCCTGTTCATGATTTGGGCATGCAAAAGCCAGCATTTAGTACTACTACTACTACTACTATTTAGCATTTCTATAGTGCTACAAGGCGTACGCAGCGCTGCACAAACATAGAAGAAAGACAGTCCCTGCTCAAAGAGCTTACAATCTAATAGACAAAAAATAAGTAAGCAAATCAAATCAATTAATGTGAACGGGAAGAGCGGAGGGTAGGTGGAGGCGAGTGGTTACAAGTGGTTACGAGTGAAAAGCAATGTTAAAGAGGTGGGCTTTCAGTCTAGATTTAAAGGTGGCCAAGGATGGGGCAAGATGTAGGGGCTCAGGAAGTTTATTCCAGGCGTAGGGTGCAGCGAGACAGAAGGCGCAAAGTCTGGAGTTGGCAGTAGTGAAGAAGGGAACAGATAAGAAGGATTTATCCATGGAGCAGAGTGCACGGGAAGTGGTGTAGGGAAGGACAAGTGTGGAGAGATACTGGGGAGCAGCAGAGTGAGTACATTTATAGGTTAGTAGAAGAAGTTTGAACAGGATGCGAAAACGGATAGGGAGCCAGTGAAGCGACTTGAGGAGAGGGGTAGTATGAGTAAATTTAGACATGTATATCACATACACATTTAAATCCGAATTATAGAAAGCCAGGATACACATGTCCAAAACATTAAGTTTTACTGCCCTGTTTTTTAAATAATTTATTCAGTTATTTATTTATAACATTTGAGCCCACCTAAAACTAAGCAGGAATACATGCAAAACACACATAATCATAAAATAGCAAAATACACATGGCACTAATAAGCACAAGACCAAACAATATACTAATTACTTACAAACCTGAAACTATGAAATCACTAAAAAGCAGATACAGTCATCTAAACATCAATGCCATACGCTTGCATAAATAACAAAGATTTAAGCTGTCTTAAAGCCAACCCTATCAGACATAAATAGAACATATTTGAGCAAGTGGTTCCACCTCTCAGCAAACAAGAAAGCACACTTCCTCACTCTGCAAGATGGAAATTCCAGAGAGAGGGAAAGGGAAATTGGACTTGATATACTGCCTTTCTGAGGTTTTTGCAACTACATTCAAAGTGGTTTACATATATTCAGGTACTTATTTTGTACCAGGGGCAATGGAGGGTTAAGTGACTTGCCAGAGTTACAAGGAGCTACAGTGCGAATTGAACTCTGTTCCCCAGGATCAAAGTCCACTGCACTAACCACTAGGCTACTCCTCCACTCCAGCAGTTGTGTAGCTTTAGATCTGAAAACTTGTCCTGGTCTATAAACATGCAACACATTTTCAGATGATATGGTGCTTGTCCCTTTAAAGCTTGGTGAACAAATAACAGGACCTTAAACCAAATCCACTCAACAATAGGCAACCAATGCAGGATCTAGTTTAGTATTAAGGGGGAATAAAAAAAAGAGAGAGGGAAAAGCAAGCAGGGCCTAGGACCTATCTGAGCAATCCATGACCACCTACTATTCAGAAAAGCACTAAAAACCCATCTATTCAAACAAGCCTACCCAAAAGACCCAGATTAATCTCATGAACCCATCTACCTTACATATACTGAAGAGAAAACGACATTGACCCAGAATCTATCTCCCACCTTACCCTCCTCTCTCTATCACCTGTCTCTACCTACCTACCTACCCATCCATTTACTACCCATCCATCCTTCTATTATGTTATACTTAATTTCCTACTTTACATAACAAAATTCTGTGTTACCTATTACTATGGAAGCCGCATTGAGCCTGCTTTTAGTGGGAAAGTGTGGGATGCAAATATAATAAATAAATAATAAATAAATAGTATTAAGGGGGGAATAAAAAGAGAGAAAAGCAAGCATTATTAACTAGTTGCTGTGGAGGGGCAAAATGAATGGGGCGCCCAAGTTTTCCTGGGGCCGTCCTCACAGGATGGCTCCATGAAGGGTCGGAGAAACCCGTATTATCAAAAAAAGATGGGCGTCCATCTTTCGTTTCGATAATACGGTCGGGGATGCCCAAATCTCAACATTTAGGTCGTCCTTAGAGATGGTCGTACCCGGTTTTCGACGATAATGGAAACTGAGGACGTCCATCTCAGAAACGACCAAATCCAAGCCATTTGGTCATGGGAGGAGCCAGCATTCATACTGCACTGGTCCCCCTCACATGCCAGGATACCAACTGGGCACCCTAGAGGGCACTTCAGTGGACTTCAGAAATTGATCCCAGGTGCATAGCTCCCTTACCTTGTGTGCTGAGCCCCCCCAAAACCCACTCCCACAAATGTACACCACTACCATAGCCCTAAGGGGTGAAGGGGGCACCTACACAGGTGGGTACAGTGGGTTTCGGGTAGGTTTTGAAGGGCTCACATTTACCCCCACAAGTGTAACAGGTGGGGTGGGGGGTGGGCCTGGGTCTGCCTGCCTGAAGTGCACTGCACTCACTAAAACTGCTCCAGGGACCTGCATACTGCTGTCATGGAGCTGGGTATGACATTTGAGACTGGCATAGAGGCTGGCAAAAACTTTTAAAGTTTTTGTTTTAGGGTGGGAGGGGTTTGGTGACCACTGGGGGAGTAAAGGGAGATCATCCCTGATTCCCTCTGGTGGTCATCTGGTCAGTTCAGGCACCTTTTTGAGGCTTGGTCGTAAGAAAAAATGGACCAAGTAAAGTCGCCCAAGTGCTCGTCAGGGTCCCCTTCTTTTTTCCATTATTGGCTGAGGACACCCATCTCTTAAGCACACCTCAGTCCACCTCCGCTACGCTGCCAACATGCCCCCGTGAACTTTGGTTGTCCCCGCAAAGGAAAACAGTTGAGGGCGCCCAAAATCGGCTTTCGATTATGCCGATTTGGGTGACCCTGAGAGAAGGACGCTCATCTCCCGATTTGTGTCGGAAGATGGGCGCCCTTCTCTTTCGAAAATAAGCCTGATTGTGTACAAACCCTTTTCCCATAGTTTTAAACTGAAATTTTCTCTAGAAATAGGCATTTTTCCCATAGTTTAAACTGAAACCTTTTCTAGAGGTAGAAACTAAACAGCCAAAAACTCTTGTTCTAAAAGGCATTTTCTGTTCCTTGGCTGCTGGAGAGGTAGCACATCCAGCGACCTCAATTAAGTGTTAATTAAGGTGTGGGGAAGTAGAATATTTGCATAGGTTGCTGAATCAGCTTCAAAGAGCCTGTTTAAAAAAGGCCCCTTAGATTCAAAACTATATAAAGAGGAAAAGTCCCACTGAACTTTCTTTCTGAGAAGTTCCAAGAGAAGAGGACGTTTCTCTGGTAAATGAACGCTATTTTGCTTTGTGCTTTGGGAAATTAAAGATTGGGGTTTAAAGGAGGAATTGTAGGTTAGTGATAGGCAAAATAAAAATATAAAAAGCAAATTTTATCAACTAATCTCCATAGTCTTTTCCACTTAGTTTTAAAAACTTGGTACCACAGCATTAACAGATGGAATCTAGCAGGCACTGGGCGTCTAAATGGCAGATGATGTTTAATGTGAGCAAGTGTAAAGTGATGCATGTGAGAAAGAGGAACCCAAATTATAGCTACGTCATGCAAGGTTCCACGTTAGGAGTCACGGGCCAAGAAAGGGATCTAGGCGTCATCATTGATGATACGTTGAAACCTTCTGCTCAGTGTGCTGCTGCGGCTAAGAGAGCAAACAGAATGTTAGGTATTAGTAGGAAAGGAATGGAAAACAAAAATGAGGATGTTATAATGCCTTTGTATCGCTCCATGGTGCGACCACACCTCGAATATTGTGTTCAATTCTGGTCGCCGCATCTGAAAAAAGATATAGTGGAATTAGAAAAGGTGCAGAGAAGGGCGACGAAAATGATAAAGGGGATGGGACGACTTCCCTATGAGGAAAGGCTAAAGCGGCTAGGGCTCTTCAGCTTGGAGAAAAGGCGGCTGAGGAGAGATATGATACAGGTCTATAAAATAATGAGTGGAGTTGAACGGGTAGATGTAAAGTGTCTGTTTACTCTTTCCAAAAATAGTAGGACTAGAGGATATGCAATGAAGCTACAATGTAGTAAATTTAAAACGAATTGGAGAAACTTTTTCTTCACTCAATGTGTAATTAAACTCTGGAATTCGTTGCCAGAGAATGCGGTAAAGGCGGTTAGCTTAGCGGAGTTTTAAAAAGGTTTGGACGGCTTCCTAAAGGAAAAGTCCATAGACCATTATTAAATGGACTAGGGGAAAATTTACTATTTCTGGGATAAGCAGTATAAAATGTTTTGTACTTTTTTGGGATCTTGCCAGGTATTTGTGACCTGGATTGGCCACTGTTGGAAACAGGATGCTGGGCTTGATGGACCTTTGGTCTTTCCCAGTATGACAATACTTATGTACTTATGTACCAAAACAGGAGTACTGTGACGGATTCGTAGAGCCCTTATTGCCACCCCAATGGGTGGCAGCAAGGGCTCATGGCCACAAGGTGAGAGTTATCTCACCGCATCGCTATTTTTTTTCAGGTTTTACTAGCTGCGGGAGAAGGGGCCCATGCCACCAGAACAGGGCCCTTTCTCCCACAGCTTAGTAAAAGGACCCCCCTCCATCTCTTGTTCTTTTTTACCTTTATTTAAGCTAGTAACCACCATTCTAAAGTCCTGTACTGATCTAAGAACCCTTCCTGGTGTGTAGGATATTACTATTCTACTTAAATATGGTGATTGCATTTCATAAAATGCCTTATGGGCCAACACCAGAATCTTAACATGAATTCTGTATATAATTGGCAACAAATGGAAGTGTATAAATAATGGGGTGACATGATCTAATTTGTGTTTGTTACCTAAGAGTCTAACTGCTGCATTTTGTAAAGTTTGTAATATCTTCAGGTTACTCCTTGGTAAACATGTGTGCATAACATTACTATAATCTATTTGCGAGATAAACAATGCATGCAATAAAGTAGGTAATGCTGGTTCATTAAATAAATGCTTTAACGAGCATAATTTCCATAATACCATAAAACCTTCTTTCATATCCTTGCTAACCTGGTTCTCAAATGTCAATTTAGAAACAATAAGGAACTGCAAATGTCAAAAACATGTCAATGATTTAATTGGCAAACCAAATAAAGTAGGCACCACATTTGGATACTCAAGATTCCCTGTAATCCAACAAACCTTGGTTTTCTCCACATTTAGAACTAAGCGGTGAGCCACTAACTACTCTGATGTAGTTTTTAATTCATCTTGCAACCTAGACAAGTCCAAAACATGGGGAGAAACTCTTACAATAATCAAAATATCATTTAATAACAATAAGCACTCAACCCAAAACCCTGTGTCAAAGTAAGTAATGGACTAAGCTATAAGTTAAACAACATTGGCAAAAGGGCAGAGTCCTAGGGCACCCTACATTCTAGATGAAATTTCTCAGAGCTATGAGCATTAAAAGACCTGAAACTATTATTCAAAAAAAGAAGAAAACCATTGTAAACCTATGCTGAGATGCCTATCTCTTTTAAACACTGTAAGAGTAGATTAGGATCAATTAGATCAAATGCTGTGGCCAAATCCAGGGACACTGGAAGCATAATGTGTCCATTATCTAACCACTCATAAACTTCATTCAGCTATCAAAGTTTCTCTGTACTATGTCCCGTTCCAAAGCCTGTCTGATGAGGGTGTAAGATATTAGCAGACTCTATAAAACTCACCGATTGCTCTAACACCAGTTGTTCAACTATTTTAGCTGAGAAACGCAGATTAGATATAGGTCTGTAATTCTGCACTTTTCAATGATCTTCCTTCACGTTCATCATCGCTGGTCAAATCAAAGAATGTTTCCAGTATTCTGGAACAACACCCAACCTCAAGCTTTTATTTATAATTTCCAACAACAATGGAGAAAGGCATTGCCTTGAAATTTTTAACCATGTAATAGGTATATTTTTTAACTGTAAACATGAATGTTTTACTTTAGCAAATAACAGTCAATTTCATCAGGGAATAGACCTGAAAGAATGTCCACTGAGCATTATACACCTTATTTCCCCCTTCATAAGAATTGTTCTCGAATCCAACATTAGCTACCTTAACAAGAGAATGATATAACTTATTCACTTTCTCATAAAAAAGGTCCCCAACCTATCTACTGAGAGTACTGATGGCAAATCATTTTTATCATCTTTTCCTGACAGTCCTTTATGATACAAACCATTTCTAGAATGTCTATAATTTGAGGTCCACTTCTTCACAGGTATTTTTTTCAATAATTTCTTTTAGGACCTGATTCCAGGTGTTAGCCATATGCTCTAAAGGCTGTTCTAAAAACCATCTGGAAATGAATTAAAAATAGGAGCTAAACTGGGTCATATTTTCTAAAAAAAAAAAATAATAATAATAATAAAATAAAATCTATCACAACCTTCTTCCCCCTAACAGTGCTCATTAAGATCATTATGATCTGTCCAATATTATAATGAACAACAGATTTTCTCATTCACTGAATGGGAAGTCTTTGGAATTATAACCAAATCCTCCCCTATGTGTGGGGTGATAAGCATTCTGCGTTAAATCCAAATCCCTCAAGAGAGTATTAAAAAAAAACTTTATTCAAGCCAGTGGAGTAGCTACTATGGGGCCACGGGGGCCTGGGCCCCCCTAGATTTGGCCCTGGACCCCCCTGCCGACGACCCTCTCAACCCCTCTCCCGCCGCCAACCCGCCATCGCTGTCTGCTACCTTTACTGACGGGGGACCCCAACCCCCACCAGCCAAAGTCTTCTTCCTTCGTTTTGCTTCTGAGTCTGACGTTCTGCACGTACAACGTGCAGGACGTCAGACTCAGAAGCAAAACAAAGGAAGAAGACTTCGGCTGGCGGGGGTTGGGGTCCCCGCCAGCAAAGTTAGCAGACGGCGACGGTGGGTTGACAGCGGGAGGGGGGTTGAGAGGGCTGTCGGCGGGGGGGGGGTCAAAGTTGGTGGTGGTGGTGCTGGCGGCAGCGGGAGGTGTCAGCAATTGCAGCGGGGGGGGGGCTAAAATGTGCCTCCTCACCTCGATCTCTGGACCCCCCCTCCCGCTGAAGTCTGGCTATGCCCCTGGTTCAAGCCAAAACACTGTCATCACAATGAATATTAAAATCATCTTTTATTGTTATATTTGAAAAATTATTCATAATTTAACCGGCCAGGTTAACCACATAAAAGTCAGTCCTATCTTAATGTGGTATCCTATAGACGGTTATGCGCTGAATATCGCATTTAACTGGCTAAGCATTAGATGGCTCCAGTGGCGTAGCTAGGGTAGTTGACACCCGGGGCCGGTCATTTTTTAACACCCCCCCCCCCCCCCCCAATCCAGTACAAGGCATACCGAGAATACAAAACACTCAGGACCTATATATAGAGCAATTATACCATACCATAAGCAGTAATTTGTACGAGTCACACAAGGAAAAGGAAAGCATCTTAAACACTACAGTGAGAACTAGAACATCAATTCACCTATTGTAAAACGAAAACAGACAAATTAGTACAGATGGTCCATCCTGCACAGTCAATGCCAACCGAAAGCCATGTCTTTTTCACAAACACAGATACACCCTAATCCACTATAGAATAAGTAATAATAAACTTTCTATTTAGACAAAAATTAAACTGAACCCCCAAGATGCCAGACTCTGCATACAATGCAACACCAAAGAAACAGAAAATGTCCCCTAGTACTGTGCAAAATATAAAGACAGCAGATGTAAATTTGAAAAAACTAACAAATACCAATCACCACTTTACAAATTAACAAATAGAAATAAAACAAATACAGAAAATAAAATACCATTTTATTGGACTAATACATTTAGCTTCCAGGGGCCAAAATCTCCTTCCTCAGGTCAATACAGTATAGTGCTGTTACAGTATCCTATCCTGAACTGAGGAAGGGGATTGTGTTCTCTGAAAGTTGTCAAAATATATTAAAATTAGTCCAATAAAAAGATTACCTTATTTACATGTTAAAGCAAAAAAATAAAAATATGTATTTTATTTACAGTTTGTTGTCTCTGGTTTTTGCTTTCCTCATCTTCTTTTCAGTCTTCCTTCCATCCAGCATCTGTCTTCACTCTCTCTCTCTGCCATCCAGTGTCTGCCCTCTCTAATGTCCCTTCCATCCACTGTCTGCCCTCTCTGCTCCTTCCATCCACATCTGTCCTCTATTTCTGCCCCTTCCATCCACCATCTGCCCCAGTCTGCCATCTCTCTCTCTCCCTTCCATCCACATCTGCCCTCCATTTCTGCCCCTTCCATCCACCATTTGCCCCAGTCTGCCCTCTTTCTCTCTCCCCCTTCCACCCACCATCTGCCCTTTCTCTCTGCCCCTTCAATCCGTCTGCCCTCCCTCTCCCATCCATCCAGGGTCTGCCCTCCCTCACACTCCCCCCTTCCATCCAGGGTATGTCCCCTCTCTCTCTGCCCCCTCTTTTCAGCCCCCAGTTCCAGCCCCCTTATTCCACCTGCCCCTGGTTCCAGCCCCAGCCCACATCTCCCACATGCCCCCCTTTTCAGCCCCACTATCCCACCAGTCCCCAGCCCTTTTCTTCCATTAGTCCCGAGCTTCAGCCCCCAGCCACTTCTCCCTGGCCCTTTTTCAGCCCCCAGTTTCAGCCTCCTTCATCCACCACATGCCTTGCATCCCCCCTTTTCAGTCCCAGACCCATTCTCCCACCTGCCCCAGGCATGGACCCATTTTCCCTCCTGCCCCTTGTCAGACCCCAGTTCCAGCTTCAGACCCCTTCTCCCATCTGAGCACTCCCCTCTGAGCACCCCCACCCCTCCCCAATCCCCCTTCTTCCCATCTGAGCACTCCCCTCTGAGCACCCCCACCCCTCCCCAATCCCCTTCTCCCCTCCGAGCGCCCATCTGGGCTTCCCCACCCTCCCCAAGCCCCTTCTCCCCTCCGAGCACCCATCTGAGAACCCCTCTGGGCTCACCCACCCACCCACCCTCCCTCCCTCCCTCCCTCCCCAATCCCCTTCTCCCCTCTGGGCTCCCCCACCTTCCCCTTCTACCCTCTGAGCTCCCCCACCCTCCCCAATCAACTTCTCCCCTCTGAACACCCCTCTAGGCTCCCCCACCCCTTCCCAATCCCCTTGTCCCCTCTGAACACCCCCACCCCTTCTCCCCTCTGAGCTCCCCCTCTCCCATCTGACCCCCCCCCGACCTGGTCCCGTCCCCCCTCGTGGAGAGCTGACAGAGCCCTGTCTCCTGCCATCACCCTTCATTTTTTTTTTTTAATCCATTGCAGCGACACAGGCAGCGCTTCGCGTCTGCCCTGCGTGTGCTGTGAAGATAGAAAATCACCTTGTTAGCGTCGGCCAGGGTTGCCAGGTGGAAAATTTTTTTCCAGCCTAAAGGAGCCCAAAATCCAGCCCAAAACCCGCCCAAACTCAAACCCCGCCCCTGACACCCCCGCCCCCGCGTCATCACCCCCGCCCCCGCCATCATCAACCCCGCCCCCGCCGTCATCGGCCCCGCCTCCCCCGTCATCGGCCCCGCCTCCCCCGTCATCGGCCCCGCCTCCCCCGTCATCGGCCCCGCCTCCTACGTCACTAACCCCGCCTCCCAACGTCACTAACCCCGCCTCCCACGTCACTAACCCCGCCCACCGCGGCCGAAAAGCCGGCCAAAAAACCGCCCAAAAAAACCGCAACCCGCCGCGGGCAAAAATTTCCCGCGGCGGGTCGCGGAAAACCGCCCAATTGGGCGGTAAAACCGCCCACCTGGCAACCCTGGCGTCGGCCCTTCCCCTGTTGTGTCCCGCCCTCTTCTGAGGTAACTTCCTATTTCCTCGAGGGCGGGACACAACGGGGGAAGGGCCGACGCTAACGAGGTGATTTATTTTCTATCTTCACAGCACACGCAGGGCAGACGCGAAGCGCTGCCTGCGTCGCTGCAATGGACTAAAAAAAAAAACGAAGGGGGCAGGAGACGAGGGCTGTCCAGAGCACCCCCCCACCCGCTGACACCCGGGGCGGACCGCCCCCACCGCCCCGCCCTTCCTACGCCACTGGATGGCTCCACAAATCTGGAAATTCAATGCCAAAGACTGGAACTGAATTTCTAGTTTAATACCGGTGGTGGTCAGCAAAACACTAATAGCAAAATTCAGCCACCGAACATATAATTTATGAGCCCCATTTTACATAGAGAGTAGACATTGAAATGAGACATCCAGGCTGGGCCATGCTGATTTCCAGTGGTATTATAGAAAAGTGTCCCAAAGTAAGATTTACAAGGGGATTTCTGAGGCGATGCAGTATAAAAAAAGTTCTGGTGTTCCATGAGAGGAGTCAACTCCATGGGCCACAAAAAACTCTAGCAGTTTTTCAGAGCAACTTGAAGAAAAAGCACGGGCAACATAGACTGGCAACGTGCAATTTTTTTTTTTACAAATAATAGTTAGATGGATTCTGCTTTAACGGTTGAGAGAGAGAGCAAAATGCAATTTTTCTTACAAATAATACTTAAATGGATTCTGCTTTAAAGGTTTTGAGAGAGAGAGAGAGAGAATAGAATACTAGCATAATAGGTCAAAAATGCACCTATATTTTAAGCATGAGCACTTACACCAGGCATAGAGCTGGCATAAATGCTAGTGACTAGATTGTTGTGCCTAGAGTACAAAATTTTAGAATTAACATGTATACGTATGTGCCCCTCCCATGTCCACTCAAAATTCACACATGTGAAAGTCCACCTGCAAAGTATGTACCATCACATCTAGACGCATACTTACAAAATAGCAATTAGCTGGAAAATAGTCATTTATATATGTATGTGTTCACTTATACATGTAAATGATTAGCATGCCAACATTTATGCGCATTCTTGCCATCAACTTCTAGGCAGTAGCTTAGAGAACTGCCATCTTTATGTGCCTTTATCAAATTTTACACGTTAATTTCAGAAACAAATTGAAAAAAGTGTCCAAATTGGCAAACAATCCTCAAAATGATCCAGAAATGAACTGATTTGTTTCCATGCATAGCCATGTGATTACACTGTTCATTTAAAACAATATGCATTTTTAGTCCAATTCTGTCCTCCAGTTACTGTTGAATTAACCTCTCCTACCTAGTAAATCAGGCTATTGCTGCGCTAAACTTTATCGGTATTAAAGAAAAGACAAAGTGATGAGTTACATATAGAACTAGAGCTTTGCTAAAAGAAACAAAGCATTTTAGTGCTTAAGATTCACTTGGTTTCATTTCCTCCAGACGCTGATGCTGGAAAAAACAGCAGCATAGAAAAACTTTCCCAGCTACTCCCTTCCAAGATCAGTGACTAGTTTAGAGTCTAGTGTCTGCTCCCGGCAATAGGAAGATCAGATAATTTGCATTTGGCTGTAAAAATAGGGTGAAGAATAATTAAGGAACATCAAATGATGGATATTTCTCTGTTTATAGAAGATATGGGGGCGGAGAATGATAGGAATGGCAGTTGGAGAAGACATGAGGTGAGACTCATAGCAAAGATGAGGTGATGTGGCAGGGGTTTTCACAGTTCTATTTAATGAGCAGAATATTTTCCATTCATTTGCTATATAACTTCCTTGGAAGAAACAATGAGCTCAATAGAATAATTTATGTGGTCAACCTCAAAGTTAACTTCGCAAATTAATGGCTTCTGAAGTTCCAGGCCACCTACCACATAACCTCTGGCTGGTCATCCTGATGTCAGCTAAAAGTTATCCAAATAAAAGAGGGTGGGCTGGGAGATACTTCAGAGGCAGGTCTAAAAATTAGTCAGGCAGACCTCTATCTGATTAACTTTATCCTTTTAAGCAAGACTATTTAAACAGTTGTCCTCATTTGAATGGATAACTCATCCATTTAAATAATCCAGTTACTATTAAGCAGATTTCTCATCGCTAAATAATAACCCCTACAGTTTTAAAAGATTGTGTCAAAAGCTAAATGTTTTGTTTAACCAAAAATGTTTCACAGAATGTATAACTTTTCCTGTAGGCTTTGATTTTTCACATCCTAATCAAAATCTACGCAGACTTCACAAAATAACATGTAGAAGGCACAGATATCATGCAGACAAATACCAAATTGGGGGGGGGGGGGTCTTTTACTAAAGCTTAGCTCAAGTTATCTGCAGCAGGGCCCATTATATTCCTATGGGCTCTGCTGCAGATAACTCGAGCTAAGCTTTAGTAAAAGACCCCCTTGGGGAAGGAGATTTTTCTAATAGGGGTCACACTCACAGTAATATATGTTTATGTTTTATTCCAGCAAAGCATACAAAAAATAAAATATATATTTAAGGTAGGAATCTTTAAAACAAGAACTAGAAAGGAAGTAGCAGAGCCAAGAAACCGGTAGGTGCATATTTTGAGGAATCTATCTAGTACTGCTTCTCTGAAAAAGCAAACACTAGCATTATAAAGAGAGTGTTTTCTGAGCTCACATTTTCCGCAGTGATCTTTTTTTCATATTCTGATAACATTTGATCAAGATCTTGGAACTATCATTTTTTAATCTTGCTGGACACCTAACCAGTCAGATTTTCAGGATACTTACAATGAATATGCATGACATATTTATATACAATGGAGGTAGTGCATGCAAATTTATATCATGCATATTCATTATGAGTATTCCTTGTGGGATTGTCCATAAACAGCAACTTCATTTAGGGATCCTTTCACTAAGCTGCAGCAAAAGGGGGCCTATGCTGGCATCAGCACGTGTTTTTGATGCAGGCTGAGGCCCCTTTTTACCGCAGTGGTATGTCCTCGGTGGACATACCATAAACTCCCACCTGGGCCCTCTGGTCACTTGACACTAATCATCTTTTATCCCCTCCTAAATATGCCCATTATGAAACAAGCCTTCTTTTTTTTAGACCCTAAACTCTGGAATGATTCCCCCCCCCCCCCCCCCCCCACACACACACACACAAAGTTCATTCTGAGATACCCTTTGTCAAGTTCAAGACTTTGTTAACCTTTAAATGACAGCAGATAAAGACCTGAACGGTCCATCCAGTCTGCCCAACAAGATAAACTCATTTTACATGGTATGTGATACTTTATATGTATACCCGAGTTTGATTTGTCCTTGCCTTTCTAAGGGCACAGACTGTAAAAGTCTGCCCAGCACTGTTCTTGTACTAAAAGTTCTGAAGCTGACATCGAAGCCCCTTAAATTTACACTCCAGCCCATCCATATCTAGTCAGTTACGATCAGGGCGTAGACTGTAGAAGTCTGCCCAGCACCAGTTTTGCTTCCCAATTACTGGTGTCGCCACCCAATCTCCACTAAGATTCTGTAGATCCGTTCCTTCTAAACAGAATTCCTTTGTGTTTATCCCACGCACGTTTGAATTCCATTACCATTTTCATCTCCACCATCTCCCGCAGGAGGGCATTCCATGAATCTATCACCGTTTTCATGAAAAAATACTTCCTGACATTACTCCTGAGTCTGCCCCCCTTCGACCTCAATTCATGTCCTCTAGTTCTACTGCCTTCCCTTCTTCAAATATTTGAATGTCTTTATCATGTCACCCCTGTTTCTCCTTTCCTCCAAGGTATACATGTTCAGGTCGGCAAGTCTCTCCTTGTTCGATTTGCAACGCAAATCCCATACCATTTTTGTATCTTTTCTTTGCACCACTTCCAGTCTTTTAACGTCTTTAGCAAGATACGGCCTCCAAAACTGAACCATCTCCTTGTCACATTGTTTCTCACCTTCATATCCTCTGACACTAACACCCAAGGTCATTCACTTGAGTAGATCTTACTAATCTCTCCCCTCCTATCCGGTATCTCTCTTTTGGGTTTCTGCATCCCAAGTGCATCACTCTGCACTTCTTGGCATTAAATTTTAACTGAATTAGTCTAGGAACCTCTGGGTAATTTTTAAATACAAAAAAATGAAATAAACAAAATAATAAAGTAAAGAATAATCATAAAGAATATATAAATGTGAAGAATGCTCACTTTTTGCGGTGCATTACACAGACTAGAGTCATCAATAAATGTAAAAACACCATAGTATATCAAAGCCCTTGTATTCATGTATTTCAGGAACAGATTGATCCAAAAGCATAAAAAATCCAAAGAGTCAATTCCAATGGTGGTATATTTTATCCTCAATAATATACCATCATTGGAATTGACTCTATATGGATTTTTAATCCAAGGACTTTTAAAGTTTGGCATTTAGATTCATTTGGCAGCACTGCAGAAGAAAAAGCATTGCACACACTGTATTAATGATCGAGGATTACACCACCCAGTTGTGAGTCATCATAGCGACCTAAGATAAGTAACATTTTTTTGTGTTTTTGGATCATTCTGTTCCTGAAATACGTGAATACAAGGGCTTTGATATACTAAGATGGAAGGATTGGAATCTGGTGCTATGATGTGGGAATGGTGTTTTTATATTTATTGATTACGCCAGTCTGTGTAATGCACCATAAAAACTGAGCACTCTTCACATTTATATATTCTTTATAAGTATTCTTTGCTTTATTATTTTGTTTATTTCATTTTTTGTATTTAAAAATTACCCAGAGGTTCCTGGACTAATTCAGTTTTGTATAGTAGGGAACCGGCCAATAGGTTAATCCAGAGTTTGGTCACAAGATTAAATTTTAACTGCCAGACCCTCGACCATTCTTCTAACTTTTGGAGATCTTTTATCATCATTTCTACTCCCGCCAGGGTATCCACACTATTGGCTATCTTCGTGCCATCCGCAAAAAGGCAAACCTTTCCTTCCAACCCTTCAGCAATATCTGTCACAAATATATTAAAAAGAATAGGACCCCTGAGGAACTCCACTGCTCACCTTCTTTTCCTCTGAGCAGATTCCATTTACCACCACCCTCTGCCACCTATCGGTCAACCAGTTTCCTATCCAGTTCACCACTTTCAGTGCTAAGTTCAGCCCTTTCTGCCTATTCATGAGTCTTCTGTGGGGGACCAAATCAAAGGCTTTGCTGAAATCCAAGTTGATTACAACTAGTGCACGTCCTTCATCCAGTTCTTTGGTCACCCAGTCAAAGAAATCAATAAGATTCGTTTGGCAGGATTTTCCTTTGGTAAAGCCATGTTGCCTCGGGTCCTGTAACCCATTGGCTTCTAGAAAGTTAAATATCCTTTCTTTCAGCAGCGACTCCATTATTTTTCCTACTACCAACGTGAGACTTACAGGTCTGTAGTTTCCCACTTCTTCCCTGTCTCCACTTTTGTGAAGAGGGATGTAAGGAAATTATTGAGTTAATCATTTTAACATATACTAAACAAGTGTAGATTATAAGAAAAGAAACGGCTTCTGACCTTGTGTGTTACAAGAAGAACTGAATACTCTTAGATATGCTTTTTGGCTAGCTTGTAAAAACCTCCTAATGGTCTAAAACTGTAACATGGAGGGGCATAATCGAACGGGGCCGACCATCTCTAAGGGCGGCCCCATAAAGTGGCGTTCCCAACCGTATTATCGAAAAAGATGGCCGGCCATCTTTTGTTTCGATAATACGATCGGGGCCGGCCAAATCTCAACATTTGGGCCAGCCTTAGAGATCGCCGGCATTAGAGATGGTCACCATTGGTTTTCCCCGATAATGGAAACTCATGGCAGCCATCTCAAACCTGGCCAAATCCAAGGCACTTGGTCGTGAGAGGAGCCAGCATTTGTAGAGCACTGGTCCTCCTCACATGCCAGGACACCAACCGGGCACCCTAGGGGGCACTGCAGTGGACTTCAGAAATTGCTCCCAGGTGCATAGCTCCCTTACCTTGGGTGCTGAGCCCCCCCAAACCCCACCCAAAACCCACTGCCCACAACTGTACACCACTACCATAGCCCTTAGGGATGAAGGGGGGCACCTACACATGGGTACAGTGGGTTTTGGGGGGGGGGTTTGGAGGGCTCCCATTTACCACCACAAGTGTAACAGGTAGGGGGGGATGGGCCTGGGTCCGCCTGCCTGAAGTGCACTGCGCCCACTAAAAACTGCTGCAGGGACCTGCTTACTGCTGTGATGGAGCTGGGTATGACATTTGAGGCTAGCATAGAGGCTGGCAAAAAAATGTGTTTTAATTTTTTGTTTAGGGTGGGAGGGGGTTGGTGACGATTGGGGGAGTAAGGGGAGGTCATCCCCGATTCCCTCCAGTGGTCATGTGGTCATATGTTCAGTTGGGGCACCTTTTTTGAGGCTTGGTTGTGAACTAAAAGGGACCAAGTGAAGTCGGCTTTCTTTTTTCCATTATTGGCCGAAGCCGGCCATCTATTAACCATGCCCCCGTCCCGCCTTCGGTACACTGCCGACACACCCCCTAGAACTTTGGCCGGCCCTACGATGGAAAGCAGTTGAAGCCGTCCAAAATCAGCTTTCGATTATACCTATTTGGCCGGGTTTAGGAGATGGCCGGCCATCTCCCGATTTGTGTCGGAAGATGGCCGGCCTTCTCCTTCGAAAATAAGCAGGATGTTCATCCATGCTTAAAAGATATGCTTCATGTACAGCTGCACTTAGATGAGAGTCTATAAAGGTATATAAGAAATAGGAAGGTATGGGGAGGGCAGACATCTTCATGAGGGTATGCTGGATTTGTCTCCTTGCAAGAAATAAAACTGCTTTAAGCCTGACTTGGTCTCGTGGTGTTCATGAGTATCATTGGTAAAATTCTTTTAACAAGGGACCACATTCGCTCATCTCCAATCTCACAGAACCTCTCCCGTCTCTAAAGATCTATTAAATAAATCTTTAAGAGGTTCCGCCAGGATCTCTCTGAGCTCCTTCAGTATCCTGGGATGTATCCCATCTGGCCCCATAGCTTTGTCCATGTTCAGATTCTCCAGCTGTTTATAAACTCTTTCTTCCATAAAGGTGCAGTATCCACTCAATTCCCAGATATTCCCTCAGCAGCCAACCTCGGTCCTTCAACAGGATTTTCCTCTGTGAATACCGAAGAGAAGTAATTGTTTAGCACATTTGCTTTATCCTCCTCACTCTCCAAATAGCCATTCTCATTATCTTTCAGTCTCGCAATTCCATTCCTATCTTTTCTCCATTCTCTAATATATCTGAAAAGGTCTTGTCACCTCTCTTTACATCTTTAGCCATTTTTTCTACCACTCACACTTTCGCTAGCCGTATTTCCCTCTTCACTTCTTTGAGTTTAATCCGATAATCTTTTCCGTAATCCTCTCGTTGCATTCTTTTATATTTCTTGGACAAAGCCTGTTTTGCTCTTATTTTTTCAGCTACTTGTGTGGAGAACCATATAGGTTTCCTGTTTCTCTTGTTTTTGTTTACTTTCCTCGCGTAATGATCAGTCGCCATATTAATAGCAGCCTTTAGCTTTGACCACTGATTTTCCACTTCTCCCATGCCTTCCCACACCAACAGCTCCTTCTTCAGGTATTCCCCCATTTTATCAAAATCAGTACGTCTGAAATCCAGTCCACACTCCGCCTTTGCCCTTATACCAAACCATATCATGTGATGATCACAAAATTGCCGCATATCCATTTTAGGCCTGAGACCTTAGCACCAGCCATTGACCTAGTGGTAAAGTCTCACGTGGTAACCGAGTGGTAATGACCTACACGCACCAAATGCCACTTGGCACGCATCAGATATTCGTGGCAGAAAATAAAAATTATTTTTCGGTCACACATATTGGACACGCACCAAAAATGAAATTACCACAAGTGCCATGCGGTAACTCCATTTTGGTGCACGTTGGACATGCGTAGACGCTTACGTGGCTTAGTAAAAGGGCCCCTTAGAGTATTCATAAGCAGCTCATCTATGTAGTTTCTTGATAATACATTTATTCAGAGCTTAACACTGGGATGTTTTATAGTTTAAACTTTCATTTTCCTGATCAAAATACAAAATATTCTTATATTCCACAACAAACCGTCAAGTTCTGTGTGGATACCAATATGCAAGAATTCTAGACAATCCCCAGAGAATTACATTAGCAATAAAACCAATGTTGTATATATTAAAAAAAAAAAAAAACAGGAAAATAGCTAACATAGCAAAATTTTCCTAAATATAAAAGCTTTCATAAATTTGCTTTATAAACAATAATTAGTAGTAGCTCTAACCTGCAGTGGAAAGGCATTCCAGATATGTGCTGCTAAGGATAGAAAATTACGTGAAAACATCCTTTTGAAACAAATACCCTTTGGACTCAGATATTGTAATAACAAAGAATTTCTTGATACCTCTACTCTTCACAAGTTGGGAAAATCAATTAAATCTAGCATGTAAAAAGGTGCATTCCAATACAAGGTATTAAAAATCATTACACATAACTTAAATTCAAAACTATTCACAGTATCTAAGAGAGAGGAAGCTGCTGGCACCCACCACAGAGTGGCCTGATAAAGCATTTGGTACTATTTATACTTATTACATCCTATGAACTCCATCCAGAAGGAAGCTCTCTTTGGCAGAAAGCAAGTGCTAAGACAAACACTAGCAGTAAATTTGAGAAATAGATAAAGACATACTCCACATACCATGAAGTTCATTACTGTCATGGTATGCACAAAATTCATCTGTTTGTAGACACTTCCCCTGAGAGTAAACTGCCTGAGATGCCTTTGATCTGTCCTTTGAACAGTAACCAATCTCGCCAGCCACAGCAGATATTGCCTGTTATGAATAGGGCTAGGAGTCTGGCAAAATATGTCCCATTCTCTTGACTGGCTTGTAGATGAGATGTGCAAGAACAAGTAGAGAAAGCATGTAGAGGATGGCTCATATAATTCTTTCCATTCCCTTGACTTTATGTATCTTTGGCTGGAAGAGGAGACAGCTGGGAAGTTGCAGGTAGTTTTGGAAGGATGGGTTTGTTGGCAGGGTAGTTTGGGGGAGTCGGGATAGTTGGGGTGGGGGATAGGTGTGGAGAGTACTTTTGGGGGGGTGCAAGTTAGTTGTGCAGGATTAGCTTTAGGGGGTGTGGCTGGTTGTAGAGGTAGTTAATCATTTCCAAACAACTGATAATGGAACAATAAATTCCTATAGTGGTATTATTGCATAGATTTACCTGTAAAGGGTCTATTCTATAAGGAACCACCTAATTTTAGGCACTAAAAATGCACATAAATGCTGGTATTCAGGACATTTGCATATGAAAGTAGACCAGGGGTTCTCAGCCCATCCTTGAGACATACCAAGCCAGTCTGCTTTTCAAGATACCCACAATGAATATACAAGCGATAAATTTGCATTCACTGCTCCAATATATGCGAATCAATTCATGCATATTCATGTAGCTATCTTGAAAATCAGACTGACTGATGTGTCCCAAGGAATGAGTTGAGAACCCCTGATCCCTGATGCATGTATTGTGCAGGTGGGCATTCACGTGGGCAAAGTTTGTTCAGAGTGTAGGCAGGGTGTACACACATATCCGTAGATTATAAAATGTTATAACTATACAAATTCTTTTGCAAGCTATGTGCAGTGGTGTGCTGGTAAAGTTTGAACAGGCTCTTTCCCCGGTCCACCTCTGCGCCCCCCCGCCCCCCCCCCCCCCAAATTGCAGAGCTAGCTATACCCAGGGAGAGAGCCGGGGGGAGGGGCAATGCATTACTCTCTCCAGGAAAAATTTTTTTTAATGCTCCCAGGTTCCAATCTAATTCATGTTTAATGTGGGATAAAATGCCATAAATAAGTTAATAAATAGATAGAAACTCTGAATGTTGAGCACCTAATTCTCATAACATAATGTCTGTTTTAGAAGCCCTTTACCGGGAGAAAAAAAAATCTCTGCACCAATATAACAGGGTTAGGGTGTCCCTATAACCAGCCCCTCCAAATGACACACCAATTACGATTTATAACAAATTACTACTCTACCTATGAAAAGTTATTCCCTTAATACTTCCTCTGTGTATATCCATATGCACAAGCCAGCACGTTTGAAAATTAATTAATTTTGCAGCCACATTGAGCCTGCAAATCGGTGGGAAAATGTGGGATACAAATGTAACAAATTAATTAATTAATTAAACTTTTTTTAACAGCATCCTCCCCACGGTCCTCACCTCACCCACCTATTCCAGACCTCCTCCGACATCCCCAGTCCCCCAAGCTATATTGTCCCACTCCCAGCACATACTTGAAGCCAGCCACCATGGATTCCTTGGGACAGGAAAGATCCCCAGTCTTTCCTGCCCACTGCCGGTGCTGACCCTCCTCCTGCCGCATCTTCTTTAAAATGGCTGCCAAGACTTACAAGGGTGGCCTCACAAGACCTTAGCGGAAGTCTCACGAGGCCACCTCTGGAAGTCTTGGCAGCCATTTTTAAAGAGCGATGCGGCTGCAGGATGGTCAGCACTGGCAGCAGGAAGGAAAGACTGGGAATCTTTCCTGCCCCAAAGAATCCACTAGACCACCAGGGAGGCTGCCTTCAGGTATGTGCTGGGAGTCTGTGACCCTGCAGCTCAGGGGGGAGGAGAGGCAAGCCGGCTCGCCCGACTAGAACAACCGGTTCACAAGATGCTAAAAAATTTAACAACCGGCTCTTGCGAGCCAGTGCAAGCCGGCACCAGCACACCACTGGCTATGTGTGAGTATTTACACCAGCTCTACGTCTAGTATAAATGTATGCACCTGCAAAGTAGGTATGGTTAAGGTGGCTTATGATGTCTACTGTTTTTTTATAAAGTAAGCTTCAAATAGGTGCTTTCCTAAGACCTAAGTCTAGGCGTCCCCTTATAGCAGGTCCTCGAGGTCCACAGGCATGCCAGGTTTTCATGATATCCACAATGAATATGCATGAGAGAGATTTGCATGCCAAGGAGGCAGTGCATACAAATCTTTCTCAGTGGCGGCTGTGGCGGCCCTGCCCAGGCCCGGATGTCTCTCTTGGCGGCCCTGCTTTTCATGTATGAAAAGGATTTAGTAGTTATTTGCTTAGCAGGGTTTTAAAAAGGTTTGGATCATTTCCTAAAAGAAAAGTCCATAAGACATTATTAAGATTGACTCGGGAAAATCCACTGCTTATTTCCAGGATGAGCAGCATAAAATCTGTTTTACTGTTCTGGGATCTTGCCAGGTACTTGGACCTGGATTGGCCACTGTTGGAAACAGGATACTGGAGTTGATGGACCTTCGATCTGGCCCAGTATGGCTATGCTAAATGCTGTTATGATTTCGGCCAATCAGCTGTATTACTTTTTGCATCTGTACTGCTTAACAGCTGGGATAAACTATTGTTTAGGGATGAGTATTCATTAGCATGCATACTGTTCATTAACATGCCTTAAACATTGTAGTGCACACAAAACACATTTAATGCATGTTAACCTACAAATTAACCCATGAACAACTGATTTGCTTGTGTTAAAAAGTTTTGATGCACATTAAAGAAAAATGGTTCAGGGCTGTGGATTTACTGGTAAGTTTTTTCATCAGTGTATTTCTTAGCAACCTTTAAACATTTTTTACAGTGTGAGAGACTGCCTAATAAAACTTTTTTTGGTCGTGTTAAAAATTATAAGTCCAAATAAATTAAAAAATAGAAAGGAAAAGAAAAATAGGAGAGGCTCTTTGAGCCACAGATGGATTAGTAGACACCCTAACAGAAATTAAAAAGCAGAGGTGTCTATTGAGCTGAGATTTTTTTTCTACCCAAGTAGCAATTTAACGGTTTGATATAAGCAGAAAGAGAATTTTATTTGTTTCAGTCATATTGTTGGATTATGCAGTGGATTTTTATGCATTGAGGATTCTACACAAGTGATTGAAGCAGATTGACATTAAGGGTCAGGGTCGTCATCATATTTTCCAGAAAATACTCTTTCATGTCATGGGAGGACCTAGATTCAGTTCCTTCCCCAATTTCTTTTAACACAATATAGGTCATAACATTTTTCAAGGTTCATTGAGATTTCTTTCAGTTCCTCCGCATCATCACCCTTGAAAACCATCTCTGGTACAGATAGATCTCATACATCTTCTTCAGTAAAAACCAAGGCAAAGAATTCATTCAGCCTCTTTTCTATGGCCCTGTCCTTCCTGAGTGCCCCTTTTACTCCTTGATGATCTAACGGTCTGAGCCCCCCCCCCCCCCCCCCGGAATATAGTCCTTGCCCTGCCGCAGAATGTGACCGTGGGTGCATGACCAAAGGGGCAGGTCCCGCTCCTTTGGAGCCCCTTCAGAGTTGGTGAGGAGCCGAGACCCTTAGGATTCTATCAGTTTGTTGAATTATGGTTAAACAGAAGAACAAGATTGCCAACATATCATCTGCTTGAACTATCTCTTTGGTACTTGCTCATACAATGTACTACCACATAAACGTTAATGAGAGCAAGTTCTTACTCTATTATAACAACTGCAATGTTTATAGAGGAAAAGACTTCAGACTTTCGGTCACAGCTGTTAGCACTTAGAACTAAACTAGCTGACCGCTCAGCTCTGCGTGTCTGATAATCAGTTCACGCTGGCAAGAATCCTCATTAGTCATAAAAACCTCTTGCACACCGGCCTATCAATTTCATATGTTTGCTCATTGTGTGACTGAAACAACTCTAATAATACTTAGCTGTGGTTTGTGCTGGGGCAAATCCAACTAGTCCGTACCCGACGGCGAGCTCCCGCTTCGCTCTTTGCTTCTTAAGGAGCCGGACCAACTAGCCCTTCTCAGCACCTACAACAGTATAGCAAATTATAATTAAATCAGTTATCTTCTAATAGAGAAGAATAATTGAAAAACTCACATACTCGGGGAACGAAGGAGCACCTTCCAAGACCACCAGCTTTCATCTTTGTGATTACTCCTGCTAAGCAGGAAGTATTTATACTACTTCCCGTGCATACTGAACCTCTCATATTGCAGGGCTAAATTTAAAGGGCAATACTCTGACTTTGATCTCGTAAGTCTTAAAGGAACGCTTTCCACTCTACTTTACTATTTAAACCTTCTGGCATTAAGGATCTTAATCTATAGATCCAACGCTGTTCTCTTTGTATTAGCTGACGATTGCGATCCCCCCCCCCCCTGATGTTTGCTGGAATATGATCCAATATTATACATTTGAGATCTTCAAATTTATGAGAATACTCAACACAGTGTTGAACCAGGGGGGCGTCCATACGTGAATATTTCAAATTATGCTTATGATCACTCAATCTGTTTTTCAAGGGTCGTGTCGTTTTACCTACATATATCTTACAACATGGGCATATCACTATGTACACCACATGATTAGACTCACAGTCTGTAGCATATTGTAGATAATACTCTCGTCCATCCACTGGATTTTGAAACACTTGTGTCCTCATCATCTGGGGACAAAATATACATTTAGTACATGGTCGATGGCCTGGATTTCCTTCACTCGAGCCCCTAGGTCTATCTTGCAAGATTTCTTTCAAGTTCGATCCTCTAGAATATGCCACTCTGAGTTCTTGTTTATTAAACACTGGATGTAATTGCAAAATCTTCCAATGTTTCTTCATAATTCGAACTGTATTTACTGTACCATGCATATATCTCAATACACAAGTTTGTAGATGACTAGTATCTTCTTTTTCACATTTATTAAATAAATGCTCTCTATGATTGTATTTGGCCCAAGAGTAAGCCCGTTTGATTAGATGGTGAGGATAATCTCTAGCTTTAAATTTCTGTTTCATTTTTTTGGCATGGATTTTAAATTCAGACAAATCGGAACAAATTCTACGTGCTCTTAGAAACTGCGCAAATGGGAGACTTTCCTTAGTGCTCTTTGGATGATGGCTGGTGAAATGTAGCAACGTATTGCGGTCTGTAGGTTTCACGTACATAGAGGTACTTAATATGCCCTGCTGTTGTGTCTAAAAAATTAATTTGAGTGGACGATTGTTGTTTCGTGAAACTAATATTTTGATCTCTAGTATTCAACCAATTATGAAATTGATTTAACTCATCCTGATTCCCATTCCATAAAACAAAAATATCATCAATATATCTATGCCAACTTAGGACATGACTTGCCCAAGGATTATGATGTAACCATTGATCTTCGAAGTCTATCATATATAAACATGCTGTAGAAGGAGCACAGGCGGCTCCCATCGCAACTCCTTTCTTTTGTAGATAAAATTGATCTTTAAACAAGAAAAAAAATTTTGTTAAAGCAATCTTCGCTAAACTCATCAGGAATGAAGTAGGGACTTGATGAGGACGCTGTCTACTCTCTAGACGTTCTTCTAAAATCCTTAAACATTTTGGCAACGGTAATGAAGTATAAAGAGATACAATGTCAATTTATCTAAGTGTCAAAGGCTAGCGCTTCAAGCGTTACAATCTGATGAAAACATTATTATTAGAAGAGCAGACAAAGGTGGGGCGGTGGTAGTGTTAGATAGGACTTATTATGAAGCCGAAATTTTAACTCAACTAGAAGATTCATCCACTTATGAGTTGTTATCTCAAGATCCAACGATAGCCTTACAAGAGTTAATTTTCAACACCAGTAAAATCGGTGTAGAGAGAGGATTTCTGACTCAGTATGAGTTTGCATTTCTGAATAAGAAATATCCATTAGTTCCTTATTTCTATACTGTCCCGAAGATTCACAAAAATCCAACGGCCCCACCAGGTAGACCCATCGTGGCGTCTGTTGATTCTATACTAGAACCATTGTCACGATTTGTTGACTGGTATTTACAGCCTTTAGTGCAGCAAGGGGAGACATATATTAGAGATAGTTCACATTTTTTGAAGATCTTAGATACTATCGACTTGAAGAATCAAGCAATAACATTAGTAACATTTGACATTGTATCTCTTTATACTTCATTACCATTGCCAAAATGTTTAAGGATTTTAGAAGAACGTCTAGAGAGTAGACAGCGTCCTCATCAAGTCCCTACTTCATTCCTGATGAGTTTAGCGAAGATTGCTTTAACAAAAAAAATTTTCTTGTTTAAAGATCAATTTTATCTACAAAAGAAAGGAGTTGCGATGGGAGCCGCCTGTGCTCCTTCTACAGCATGTTTATATATGATAGACTTCGAAGATCAATGGTTACATCATAATCCTTGGGCAAGTCATGTCCTAAGTTGGCATAGATATATTGATGATATTTTTGTTTTATGGAATGGGAATCAGGATGAGTTAAATCAATTTCATAATTGGTTGAATACTAGAGATCAAAATATTAGTTTCACGAAACAACAATCGTCCACTCAAATTAATTTTTTAGACGTTTTGGTCACACAACAGCAGGGCATATTAAGTACCTCTATGTACGTGAAACCTACAGACCGCAATACGTTGCTACATTTCACCAGCCATCATCCAAAGAGCACTAGGGAAAGTCTCCCATTTGCGCAGTTTCTAAGAGCACGTAGAATTTGTTCCGATTTGTCTGAATTTAAAATCCATGCCAAAAAAATGAAACAGAAATTTAAAGCTAGAGATTATCCTCACCATCTAATCAAACGGGCTTACTCTTGGGCCAAATACAATCATAGAGAGCATTTATTTAATAAATGTGAAAAAGAAGATACTAGTCATCTACAAACTTGTGTATTGAGATATATGCAGGATACAGTAAATACAGTTCGAATTATGAAGAAACATTGGAAGATTTTGCAATTACATCCAGTGTTTAATAAACAAGAACTCAGAGTGGCATATTCTAGAGGATCGAACTTGAAAGAAATCTTGCAAGATAGACCTAGGGGCCCGAGTGAAGGAAATCCAGGCCATCGACCATGTACTAAATGTATATTTTGTCCCCAGATGATGAGGACACAAGTGTTTCAAAATCCAGTGGATGGACGAGAGTATTATCTACAATATGCTACAGACTGTGAGTCTAATCATGTGGTGTACATAGTGATATGCCCATGTTGTAAGATATATGTAGGTAAAACGACACGACCCTTGAAAAACAGATTGAGCGATCATAAGCATAATTTGAAATATTCCACGTATGGGCGCCCCCCTGGTTCAACACTGTGTTGAGTATTCTCATAAATTTGAAGATCTCAAATGTATAATATTGGATCATATTCCAGCAAACATCAGAGGGGGGGATCGCAATCGTCAGCTAATACAAAGAGAACAGCGTTGGATCTATAGATTAAGATCCTTAATGCCAGAAGGTTTAAATAGTAAAGTAGAGTGGAAAGCGTTCCTTTAAGACTTACGAGATCAAAGTCAGAGTATTGCCCTTTAAATTTAGCCCTGCAATATGGGAGGTTCAGTATGCACGGAAGTAGTATAAATACTTCCTGCTTAGCAGGAGTAATCACAAAGATGAAAGCTGGTGGTCTTGGAAGGTGCTCCTTCATTCCCCGAGTATGTGAGTTTTTCAATTATTCTTCTCTATTAGAAGATAACTGATTTAATTATAATTTGCTATACTGTTGTAGGTGCTAAGAAGGGCTAGTTGGTCCGGCTCCTTAAGAAGCAAAGAGCGAAGCGGGAGCTCGCCGACGGGTACGGACTAGTTGGATTTGCCCCAGCACAAACCACAGCTAAGTATTATTAGAGTTGTTTCAGTCACACAACGAGCAAACATATGAAATTGATAGGCCGGTGTGCAAGAGGTTTTTATGACTAATGAGGATTCTTCTAAATGAAGACTCCTATATAATATATCTCGCGTCAAATGTATGTTTAAATTTATAGGGGAAAAGCCTCAATCCCGGCGTGCGCTCCTTGTGTTGTTAAACAACGTAAGGGAGCACCGCCCGATCATCACTGGCTAATGAGGATTCTTGCCAGCGTGAACTGATTATCAGACACGCAGAGCTAAGCGGTCAGCTAGTTTAGTTCTAAGTGCTAACAGCTGTGACCGAGAGTCTGAAGTCTTTTCCTCTATAAACATTGCAGTTGTTATAATAGAGTAAGAACTTGCTCTCATCAACATATCATCTGGCAAAGTAGTCCTGACTAGTGGTTCGGGTCCTATGGACCAACATGTAACTCTTTTGCATCAATTTGTTTCTTCTATTTTGAAACCCCTGTCTTCTTTGAAAGCCTTATTATCTTTGGATGATCAAATCCTACCCTCTCAACCTGTGATGAAATTAGAAGGGGCCAAATCCTTACTATCCAAGGAGTTTTTTGTTGTCAGTTATGGTAAGGACCTTAAGAGATCCCTTCAATCTCTGAATGCTGGTGGAACACTTCCAGTTCCGGCTCCAGTTGAATTGAAGATTCCAAGTACATCTTCAAGTCCTTAATCACTGTCTTTGGATTCAGAAGTGACCCTTAAAGACCTTTGGAATGTTGTGACTCAAATAGAAAACTCCTTGCAGCCAGGCTAATCTTGTTCAGTTTTCAAATTTTTCAGTTGAAGTATTTGCTAAATTGGCTAAACAAGATATTAAATTGGCATCAGTAACTGAGCAATTAAATAAAGTGGAATGTCAAAGTTTCTTGATGCAATTTATCCATTCATTTGCAACTTGAGAAGCTTGAAAATATGTCAACGGCCTCTAATTTGAGGCTATTGAATTTTCCTGTTACTCACTATGGGCCTTTTTTATAATGCTTGCTAGCGTTTTTAGCACACACTAATATTTTGGGGAGGTTTGCTCTAACTTGTGCACATTCGTCTCTCACTACCAGCGCTTAGAAGCTTGCACGGGCTTCCTTCTGCTTCCAAATGATATAAAAACCAGCAGATTTTGAAAGAGAGAATCCTGAGAAATCCACACTTCAAAAACACCTTTTCCAAACTGCCATTATTTTTTCAGCGGTAAGGCAGTTTTGTTTTGTACGCTGTTCTTTGAGCATTGGGAGGGAATAGGAAACTACCTCATTAACATCAGTTTGACTACATTTGAATGCTATTTGTGCTCATCTTTGGCACGCATGGAGGGGCATAATCGAACAGAAACGCCTATCTCCATGGGCGTTAATCTCCGAGAACGGGTCCGTGAAGGGGCGGAGTGAACCGTATTTTCATTAAAAAATAGACGCCCATGTTTTATTCGCCAAGGTGTGAGCTGGGCGTTTTTGCTTTTCAGCGATAATGGAAAATGAAATCGCCCAGCTCAAAAACGAATAAATCCAAGGCATTTGTTCGTGGGAGGGGCCAGGATTCATAGTGCACTGGTCCCCCTCACATGCCAGGACACCAACCGGGCACCCTAGGGGGCACTTTTACAAAAACAAAAAAAAAGGTAAAAGAGCTCCCAGGTGCATAGCACCCTTCCCTTGGGTGTTGAGCCCCCCAAATCCCCCTCAAAACCCACTGCCCACAAGTCTACACCATTACTATAGACCTAAGAGGTGAAGGGGGGCACCTACATGTGGGTACAGTGGGTTTGGGGGGGTTGGACGACTATGCATTAAGCAGCACAATTGTAACAGGTAGGGGGGGATGGGCCTGGGTCCACCTGCCTGAAGTCCACTGCACCCCCTAACAACTGCTCCAGGGACCTGCATACTGCTGCCAGGGAGGTCGGTATGACATTTGAGGGTGAAAGTAAAAAGTTGTGAAACATCATTTTTTTGTGGTGGGAGGGGGTTTGTGACCACTGGGGGAGTCAGGGGAGGTCATCCCCGACTCCCTCTGGGGGTCATCTGGTCATTTAGGGCACTTTTTGGGGCCTTATTCGTGAAAAAACAGGGTCCAGGAAAAGTGCCCTAAATTCTAGCTACAAACGCATCCATTATCGGCGAAAGGCGCCCATCTCTGTTCGGGTGATAACCACGCCCCAGTTCCGCCTTCACCACGCCTCCGACACGCCCCCGTCCACTTTGTCCGCATCCGCGACGGAGTGCAGTTGAAAGCGTCCAAGGTTCGGCTTTCGATTATACCGCTTTATTTGTTTTTGTGAGAAAAACGCCCATCTCCCGATTTAGGTCGGAACTTGGGCGTTTTTCTCGTTCGATTATAAGCTGGATATTGTCTCTCGCACAACAGCCCCTGAGCATTCTGTGCTCACTACTACGTGCATGCTAGTCTGGCACTTATCGCCTCTACCACCTGCGTTTGTTTCTGAGCATTGGCCCATAAGTGTGGTTACATGCAACAGCTGCATTTAGGCATCAGCATTTACGCCTGTCATAGACCTACCCTATTATTTGTTGTCAGTGCCAATTCACACCTAATTAGGCTATTAACCTACATTTATTTATTTATTATTTAGATTTTGCTCACACCTTTTTCAGTAGTAGCTGAAGGTGAGTTACATTCAGGTACACTGGATATTTCTCTGTCCCAGGAGGGCTCACAATCTAAGTTTGTACCTGAGGCAATAGAGGGTTAAATGGCGTGCCCAAGATCACAAGGAGCAGCAGTGGGGTTTGAACCGGCCACCTCTGGATTGCAAGGCTGGTGCTCTAACCACTAGGCCACTCCTCCACTACATGCGTAATTGCCTCTGTTCTATTAGTTACGTGCACAAATGCATGCCTAAGGTGAGTACATTTGCATACAAGATTATAGAGGGGTCCTTTTACAAAGGCTCACTTGAAATTTTAGGGTGTGCTAATCATTAGCGCTTGCTAAAGTGCTAGTGACGCCCATAGAAATATATGGGTGACTCTAACATTTAGCACCTGCTTATTTTCAGTGTGCGCTACAGACGCTGGCATGCCTTTGTAAAAGGACCCCAAAGTGAGGGGGATAAGGCATGTGCAGAGGTCGCTCTGACTTCTTATCCACTTCTTCCTCCTTTGCCAGTTTTCCTCTGCAGTTAGAACTAAGTGGGACCCATTTGTGGGAGTTTCAAAATGTATTAATGTTACACTGGAAGGCCAACACTCTTGCTTACCTAGGGCCCACCAAAGATTCAGAAATCCTGAGAGATGTATTCAAGACCTCCTTCAATCACTGCCTGTGGGTGACCTTGGATAGGTTACCTATCTCCCCGTGTCTTCCACTCCTAATTGAAAAAAAAAAGGTAGCTAATATTCAGCAGCATCTTATCTAGTTAAAAATAACCAGATAAGTTTAATTGGATAGTCAAAGAGATATCCAATTAAGGGGCCCTTTTACTACAGTGTACTAAAATCTGGACTTAACGCATTGTAATACAAACGCAAAAAATATTCGTATTATCCTCAACTACCATAAAGTTCTATGCGAATTCCAACACAATGAAGAACAAGACCGTCTGTGATCACAAATTAATTAACCAACACATCAACATACCTCTAAATATTACTCAAAAAAATATGCTTTCATAATTTTATGAAATACCAACTCATTTATACAGACTCTAACACGAATAGGTAGAACATTCCGAATCTTCACTGCTTGATACTGGAAACCAGAAGTGAATGCCGTTTTAGAACGCACTGGTTTAGGATTGGGAAAATGAAGTACACTTTGATCTCTAAGGATTTTACAGCGTACTAAGCTCAGATTTAACATGGCACCTTTCAGGGATATTTCCTCTATTTTTTATTGCAAGTCATGTATCAATATAACCACATTAATACACGGTACCTGTAGGACATTAATGCAAGACCATTTACTGCCTTATATTTAGAAGGTATTAAGGGCCAGATTCTACATATGGCGCCTGAAAAATCCAGATGCCTAAATTAAGCACAGAGCGTGTGTATTCTATAATAATGCACATAGATTTTAGAAACACCCACGCCCCACCCCTAGCCATGCTCCCTTTTCAACTTAGAATTTAGGCGCACCATGTTATAGAATACACTTACAGGTTTATTTTCGAAAGAGAAGGGCACCCATCTTTCGACACAAATCAGGAGATGGGCATCCTTCTCTCAGGGTCACCCAAATCGGCATAATCGAAAGCCGATTTTGGGTGTCCCCAACTGCTTCCCGTCGCGGGGATGACCAAAGTTCCAGGGGGCGTGTCAGAGGTGTAGCGAAGGCGGGACTGGGGCTGCCTAACAGATGGGCATCCTCAAGCGATAATGGAAAAAAGAAGGGCGTCCCTGATGAGCACTTGGGCGACTTTAATTGGTCCCTGAACTGACCAGATGATCACCGGAGGGAATCAGGGATGACCTCCCCTTACTCCTCTAGTGGTCACTAACCCCCTCCCACCCTGAAAAAAATAACTTCTAAAACTTTTTTGCCAGCCTGAAATGTCATGATTCAAAATAAACAAAGGGAATGTCAGAGACATAGCAAAGGCATGGATATCCTTCTCACAGAAGCATCCACACTTTGGACGTCCTCAACTGCTGTCGCAGGGACAGAGGCATAGCGAAGGATGTCCTTCACCCTTACTCTAAAAAAAAAGATGTCCCTGACAAGCACTTGGACATTTTCACCTGAACTTGTTTTCTAAAGTTGTAGACAGCAATTTATTTAAGGTTGTAGACTTATACACGCAGCTTGTCTGCATGTATGAAGCCATCTTTGGCATGTGCACAGCAGCCACACATAATGCTTGGCTGCTCTGCACTTGCTTCACCTCCTTAGGAAGGAAATCATGTGCAAATCAGCAAACAGCTCATTTGCACACGATTTCCTTCATGCATGCCCGTCCCTTTTCCATTCAGTTAGTGCACCTGGGAGCATAGGCGTAGTTTGACTGTTTCATTTGGGGGGGCAAAAAATGGGCGGAGCATATTAGCATATCATTTGCATATATACATATGCAAATGAATATGCTAATATGGAGGAAGGAAATTAAATTTACAGGCAAAATATCACAGATGCACATTTCAAAAAGCTGACACATTTCAATTAATAAATTATGAATAAATAAACTTTTATTTACCTTTGTTGTCTGATCATGTAGTTTTTCTATTCGCTTTGATCCCAGTGTCTTCTGTTTTATGCAGTGTCTTCTTTCCAGTAGGCTTCCCTCTGCTCCCCACCCTCCCAGTCCCATCCATCTCTTGCTCCTTCCCTCTGCTCCCCACCCCTCCCAGTCCCATCCCTCTTCTGTTCCTTCCCTCTGCTCACCATCCCTCCGTCCCATCCATCTTCTGCTCCTTCCCTCTGCTGTGCCTGACCTCTCCCAATCCCATCCATCTCCTGGTCCATCCCTCTGCTCCCCACCCCTCGCAGTCCCATCCATCTCTTGCTCCTTCCCTCTGCTCCCCACCCCTCCCAGTCCCAACCATCTCTTGCTCCTTCCCGCTGCTCCCCACCCCTCCCAGTCCCATCCATCTCCTGCTCCTTCCCTCTGCTCACCTCCTTTCCCAGTCCAATCCAATTCCTGGTCCTTCCCTCTGCTCCCCACCCACCCCTCCCAGTCCCATCCATCTCTTGCTCCTTCCCTCTGCTCCCCACCCCTCCCAGTCCCATCCATCTTCTGTTCCTTCCCTCTGCTCACCATCCCTCCGTCCCATCCATCTCTTGCTCCTTCCCTCTGCTGTGCATGACCTCTCCAAATCCCATCCATCTCCTGGTCCATCCCTCTGCTCCCCACCCCTCGCAGTCCCATCCATCTTCTGTTCCTTCCCTCTGCTCACCTCCTTTCCCAGTCCAATCCAATTCCTGGTCCTTCCCTCTGCTCCCCACCCACCCCTCCCAGTCCCATCCATCTCTTGCTCCTTCCCTCTCCTTCCCACCCCTCCCAGTCCCATCCATCTCTTGCTCCTTCCCTCTGCTGTGCCTGACCTCTCCCAATCCCATCCATCTCCTGGTCCATCCCTCTGCTCCCCACCCCTCGCAGTCCCATCCATCTCTTGCTCCTTCCCTCTGCTCCCCACCCCTCCCAGTCCCAACCATCTCTTGCTCCTTCCCGCTGCTCCCCACCCCTCCCAGTCCCATCCATCTCCTGCTCCTTCCCTCTGCTCACCTCCTTTCCCAGTCCCATCCATCTCCTGCTCCTTCACTCTGCTTCCCACCCTCCCAGTCCCATCCATCTCTTGCTCCTTCCCTCTGCTTCCCACCCTTCCAGTCCCATCCATCTCCTGCTCCTTCACTCTGCTTCCCACCCTCCCAGTCCCATCCATCTCTTGCTCCTTCCCTCTGCTTCCCACCCTCCCAGTCCCATCCATCTCTTGCTCCTTCCCTCTGCTTCCCACCCTCCCAGTCCCATCCATCTCTTACTCCTTCCCTCTGCTCTCCACCCTCCCAGTCCCATTCATCTTCCCTCTGCTCCCCCCCCCCCCCCCCCCCGCGAGGTCCAGGATCGTGACTCCGTTTACCCCCTCTCTTCCTCCCTCCCTCCGGTGCAGGCAGCAGTCTTCTTCAGCCTTTCTGTGTTCCTGGCAGCGGTAGCGACGTACACGCTGCCTTCGGTCTGCCCCGGAAGCCTTCTCTTCAAGTTCCTGTTCCCACCTATGCGGGAACAGGAACTTGAAGAGAAGGCTTCGGGGCAGAGCTGAAGGCAGCGTGTACGTCGCTACCGCTGCCAGGAACAAGAAAGGCTTAGAGTAGATTGCTGCTGCCTGCGCCGGAGGGAGGTAGGAAGGGAGGGGGTAGATAGACACGCTCGTCTCCGACCGTCTGCTTCGCTGCTTCCCTGCCCTCTCTGTCTGCGTCCCACCTTCCTCTGATGTCATTTCCTTTCGGGCGGGACGCAGACAGAGAAGGCAGGGAAGCAGCGAAGCGGACGGAGACGAGCGCGTGCCTGCTTGTTTTTGTTTTTTTTTCCATTCTAGCGCCAGTCCACGTCCTCGTCGTTTGGGGGGGCATTGCCCCCCCTCGCCCCCCCCCAGTCTACGCCTATGCCTGGGAGCAATTTGTGAAGTCCACTGCAGTGCCCCCTAGGGTGCCCCGTTAGTGTCCTGGCATGTCCAGGGGACCAGTGCACTACGAATGCTGGCCCCTCCCATGATCAAATGGCTTGGATTTGGTCGTTTCTGAGATGGGCATCCTCGCTTTCCATTGTCGCAGAAAATCAGAAATGACCAAGTCCTGGGGACGAACAAAAAAAACAGCACCACGGGCCTTTAAAAATGAAACACAGTTCTTTAATGAATGAGCCTTGGCAAAAAGACCCGACACGGGCCGTGTTTCGGTGACTAGCACCTTCTTCAGGGGTCACAGTGATGACGTGGAAAACTTGGGGAATAACTCGATTATATTCCTCTACAATATATTATTCCTTACCCCACGTCTCATATAGTAAAAGCTACAAAGCACCAAGGCACTTTCACTTTCTGTATCCAAATGGAGGATGTCCCCAGGAAAACTTGGGCATCCCTTTCAATTATGCCCTTCCATGTGAGTTGTGTGCGTTAATGCCAATTAGTGCTGATAATTGCTTGTTAATATCCTGTTAGCAGCACTGATTAGCTAGTGAAGCAGTTAAGTTATGTGCACTGTTATAGTGTATAATACAGTAAGTCTGCATTAGAACATAAGAACACCTGCGCATTAAGCCCTAGATTCAGTGAATGGCATTCAAAATTTGGCACTGAACACTATTCTATAAAGGGTGTTCCAGGATCAGTGCAATTTATAAAATAGCACAACGCTGCACCTGAGGCCCATTCGGGACCTTCGGTGGAGGATTACCTAGCAGATTCGGGGTTACCATAGTTGGCTCCGGAAGTTTTAGTCAAGTTGAACGCCCCGATGCAGGCCAAGGAGCTCCAAACGGTGGTGAAATTACTTAAGCGGGGTTCTGCGCCGGGTCCAGATGGATTTGGGGCAGAATATTACCAACTCTTATTTCCCAGGGTCTGTGGCCCGCTGTTAGCTTTCCTTGAGGACTCAATTTCACAGGGGAAGTTTCCCAGGCATTCCAATGAAGCGCTGATTACCTTGATTCCCAAGGTGGGCAGGCCTCTAGAGCAACCGGGTTCTTATCGGCCGATCTCACTAATAAATGTTGATTTGAAGATTTTGGCCAAGGTATGTATTTTCTGAATTTTCTGTCAATAAACAGATTTAAACATAAAATAGCACAACGCTCCAGAATCTATACTCAGCTTTGGGTGCGAGGAATTACACCAGCTGTAAATTCAGGCTTGCAAGTTGGACATTGATCTGCACTAATCTATAATACTATGTGCATTTTAAGGGTACACCCCTGACCTGCCAGTGCCCCTCTAATGGCCGTTCCCACTTTGCAGGTCCGTGTGGAAACATTTAGGCACTATTCTATATATGAACACATCTGTTTTCACGCAGATCTGCCGTTTCTGCCAGGTTTAGGCACCCTAAATCCATTAGAACGCTTTTGGGCACTAAAACTTTGCCACAGACGTAGCACCTAAATCAGCACCATAGAATATCACAAGTTAAATTTAATCAGATATACTGTCTAGTTAACTTGGATCTGTTATTTACATGATTTAACTTAACCAGTTAAATTTAATCGAGCAGTGCTGAATATCAGTGCTATCCTTCTAATTTTAACATGCCCCCGCCAAACCTCCAAATCTAACTGGTTAACTATTGGCTGGTTAAGTCAATGTCAGATCAAATGTTAACCAGTTAACAGTCTGAAAATGTGAAGATTTAGCTGTTTAACTCCTGAAATTAACTGGATAGATACAATACAATACAATACAGTTACTTAGTGTCCACATCTTACCGAAAGGTTTAGAGCAGATTACAGAGAAGACAAGGAGAGAAGCTATCCCCAATATACAATGAAAAATTAATTTAATACTCATAAAATAAAAATCTTATTTAATAAAAACAAGCTTTCAGTATTTTCCTAAATCTGAGATAAGAAGATTCCAATCTAATTACTGACAATAAAGAGCTCAGGTGTTTAGCAGCCTGATATAAGATCTTTTGACTATAGACCCAAAAATGTTTGTCATACAGTCAGTTGCATGTGAAAGGTGGGCATCGGTCAAGTCTACCACACCCCATCAAAGTATATGAATGGAAAATTCCTGCAAGAAGTGTAATTAAACTCTGGAATTCGTTGCCAGAGACTGTGATAAAAGCAGTTAGCTTAGCACATTTTAAAAAAAAGTTTGGATAATTTCCTAAAAGAAAAGTCCATAAGCCATTATTAAGATAGACTTGGGAAAATCCTCTGCTTATTTCTAGGATAAGCAGCATAAAATCTATTTTATTGTTCTGGGATCTTGCCTGGTACTTATGACCTGGACTGGCTACTGTAGGAAACAGGATACTAAGCTTGATGGACCTTCAGTCTGTCCCAGTATGGCAACGCATATATTCTTATGAAGGGTGCAATCAATTAGTTCACCCTTTGGTAATACGGACTGTTCCTCTTGCCCATCCAAAATAGAGAACCATCTCCTACTTCAGGCTGTGATATGATGCCATCTGCTGCCCACTCTTAGCATCACATCCACCACTCCATGGCATATATGCTCTTTCCAGATGAGGGATTGCATCACCTGTTGTGATTTGCCATAACTTCACTCTGTGTTTTGCAATAATACTTCAGTCAGTTTTTATCTGAATGTTTTCCAAGTGGAAAGGTAATTTCCTATGGATACATATCTATCATGGGTATTCTTCCAGTACCAACAGCTTTTGAACAGCTCTAACCTAATTATTTACAATAAACTGATGGTATTACAAACATTGCTAAGTATACACCCATACACATTGGAGCCGACTCTGTGGGTGCTTGAGCACCCCCAATATTAAGTTCCTTGCATGTGTCCAGGGAGGGATTATTTTCATTGGGTTTAGCACCCCCAATAATTTTGAAACGTTGCCTCCTATGCCCGTACATGCTGTCATATATATAAGCAAAAGGTGAGAGCATGTACGGGTTTACACTTAGCAATGTTTGTAATGCCAGAGGCTCCTGAAGAAGCTATAAGGTGAAACGTGCCGAGCACAAAACAGCCTCGAAAGCTAAGTCGCCAAGATTTAATCAATATTTTATTATATAAGAAAAAAAAGTCATGAAAACTGCTGCAAAAAATTGTGTTTAAATTAAATAGTTTGAAGTGCAGAGAGAGTAGTATCAATTAAAGAAGGCGGAGGTTTTTGACTCATGATGGGAATGGACAGTTGCTTCTACGTACAAGTAAGGGCTGTCCCCGCTGAAGTCTTTTCCTCCATCCAAATTTGCACTAATATTTTCAGACTGGTTTGGGATGTGTGATAAATGGAGCCTAAAAAAATCGGCACTGAAAAATACCCATGTAAACGGTTTTCTACAAGCTGTGCCTAAAGTTCGGGGTGGTTATAGAACACACACTTAGTGGAGAGTCACACGTAAATTTAGGCATAGCACTGGCCCCCTTATCTGAATATTCAGTGTAGACCACTATCTATATAGTGACACTGAATATCCAGATATTTTTGGCCACTGCGACTGATGTTTTGTTTTAAAACACTGACCGCAGCAGCTGAATATTGACCGTCAAGTTTCTCCGTTACCCCTTTCCCAACCTCTCCCCACTCCATACCATGTTATATTGTTCTAGAATCTTAAGTTATCCCGTAAAGCCATTCAGTCTACAAATTCTCAGCAAGTTAATAAGCTAACACAGGCTAATTGTTTCCAGATGCTGTGGTACATTACAGGGCTGACCAAAAGAAGATCAGAATATTGATCCTTGATTACAGGGTTTCATGCTACTGCTCTCACTAGACAAGATCTCCACTGCAAATCCCACACCCATTTTTTCCAGCTTTTGCATTTGCAGTCTCCCCTGTTGTCTTTCTTTGATCATCACCATAAATTTTCCTCTTTGTCACAATGTGATCCATTTCTGACCGTTTCTCATTGTGCTACCCCCCAAAAATGTTTGCATGCCTGATACAGTATATCAGGGGCAACGGTGGCATTCCACAATGGAAGAACAAATGTTCATTAAGGTCACAGCTAACTTCCTCAAGCAAACAATTTTTCTAAAAATTTACCAAAACTTTCTCAAAAATAAATGATTGTCTGCAGAAATGCAAGCCTCCCCTCAGTATGACAGAGGCTCTCTAGGCAGACTGCCTCCCAAATATGAGAGCCTAGAGTCAGGCATATATATATACATTGAGTCATAGTGCAGAGATTTGAGGAACTTCATGGCATAAAGTTTAGCTACTGATATTTGTTATTGTACATTACTGCCTTTTTTCTTCTATAGTATCCTGGGACAGTGCACTCACCTGCATGCTTAAAGTGAAATCAAAGATCAAATGAGAAAAGAAAGAGGAAAGCAGGCTGTTTTAACAGTCTCGATCCTTACAGATATAGAACAGAGAAAGTTTCAATAACGCAGGATTATTATTATTAATCATTATTCTCAGAAAGGGAGAAGGAGACAGTGCACATTATTAAAAGAAGTGAGAATGAGACTGACAGGTTGCAGAAGAATCATAAGACAAAAATTTGGAACGAATGATGAGCAAAATCTTTGCTTCCAAAATATTTAGATAACAGCCACACAGGAAACAGCAATGGTGACTCAAATGATATACAGGCAATGCTCCAAAGATTTTAAAAATATACTTGGAGCACTGTCTTTGTATAATTTGAGAATTTCCTCTGTGTTTTCACATCTGCAAAGGCTTCTGTTCTTCTTTGTGTATGTTAGATAATAGCCACACCATACGGGAGACTTTGCACCTCACTTCATGGAAATGCCAAAGCCAGTATTAGAGCATGAAAAATTGTACAATAAAGAATGCGATAGCAAGTTGTTAAACTTAAAATGTCCTACAGACCTCAGCTCAGATTATTTCTTAAAATTTTTATTCACTTTGGGGTCCTTTTACTAAACCATGGTAAAAAGTGGGGTTTTTTTTTTAATGAGATGCAAAAAAGGCCTGTGGTAAAAATGAAACCAGCTCGTGCCCAAAACCAGCCTGAGCCCTTAACACCACCCATCGATCTAGCTGTACAGGCTCACACGCTACACATGCGGCAACCAGTTGGCATACTCCAAATGTTAATTACCGCCAGAACTGGCATGCGTAGGAAGAAATAAATAGTTTATTCACACATTATGGGCACGCGCCAAATCTGAAATTACTGCCAGGAGGGCGCGCTGGCCTGGCAGTAGTCTCATTTTGGCGTGTGCTGTACACACGTAGAGCCTGCCGCGGCTTAGTAAAAGGGCCCCTTTGTACGCAAGGAACTGTGACTTCAGCAGAGCAAAAGCCATAGAACAGATGGATGGAAGATGAGTTTCTGAGTGAGAGCAGGTTGTGCCGGCTTTGCGAACATCTCTTCAAAGATTTACAGCCTTCAGTCTGCACCTCCTGTCCTGTGCTGGTAGCATCCTGTGTTCTTCTTCTTCTTCTTTTTTTTACGTGGTCTGAGTGATTAAAAGCTTGTGGTTGACTTGGAGTGTGGTGGCAGCCACTATAAACAGGTGTCTGGCAGGAATGCACTGCACAGACTAACAGATACATCCTCAAACTAGCGAGAGCAAAGTGAGAGCAGAAGGGCAATCAGCTGGGAGAGAGAAATTGAGCTAGGACAGTGCGCTCGCCTGCTTGCTTAAAGTGAAATCAAAATCAAATGAGAAAAGAAAGAGGAAAGCAGAAAAAGTGACAAGGCTGGTTTAACAATCTCGATCCTTAAAGATATAGAACAGCGAAAGTTTCAATAATGCAAAAAGCAGAAGTTAGGACCAGAAAACCACAAATGGTTTAGCATCACTTGCTACCATCCCCGCTATGGACAAGTCCAACATGGAAAGTTTTAATCGAGAAGGAAATAGAGCCTGGTCTGACCTTGTCAGTTGGGTTCTCCTGGAAACGAAGGACTGTATAGAACAGGATGGCCAGCAGCGCCAGCCACTGAGCCACAGCGGAGAACAGAATCAGCCGGTGCCTCCTCCCATGTTCCCTGCGCCAACCCATGAGCTCATTTTGCCTTTCCTCCATTGGCCGTCAAAGGTAGAGTCCCAACAAAAAACTATATATAAATTCTGCACTCAATCAAACTATGGCAGAATCAGGGGATCAGGAACAGATTAAAAACAACAGAGTCTGAACTGAAGCATCCACTTTATTATATACTCAGTAGCAAGCAGGCGGGGAAGTTCTCTGTGACTAATCTGAACTTCCCCTTTTCTTTTCTTCATGTTTCTCTCCAGTGTGGAGGCTGGCTGTGGTTATTCACTTCTCTTAATAAACCTTTTCTCTTTTCTAAATGACACTTGTTGGCTGTCTTCATACATAGGTGTCAGTAGGAATTTAAAAGATTTAGAGTCCCATGCCCATAAGCACCCCCTCCCCATAATTAACAGGAGGCCTTGGGTTACAGATGAAGGGAGAAACTTTCTGCCCCCACCCCCCACCACACTCAAGTCCAGTCATGGTGCAGTATGGCAGCATGGCCCCCTTTGGCTTCCTGTGGTGGTCTGTCCTGTGTTCTATTCTATTTGTAGGGAAAAGGACTTGATATACCGCCTTTCTGTGGTTTTTGCAACTGGCAGTGTACCAGGTTCCACCCATCCCAGAGATGGCATCTTCTGGTGCCTGAACTTGCTAAAAATGATTGCTAGAAGTGAAGGAGGCATTAAGGATCAGATTCTATATATGGTGCCAAAAAATCAGTGGTGCTATTCTATAAGCTACGCTTAAAGTTAAGTGTGGTTTATAGAATAGCTCTTACACCCGGGAATCGGGCCTAACTTTAGGTTTGGCTATTTGCACCAAATGAAACGTGGTGCAAATGAACGCGCCTACATTGGGCACATATCCCCATTATTCTATAACAATGCATGTTAATTTTAGGAACGCCCCCCCCCCCCCCATTCCGCCCATGACCCTCCTATTTCAGCTCCTGCAGATCCCGCATCTAAATTTGCATGTGTAAAGTTCAATTAAATTTAATTAGCACCAATAATTGCTTGTTAAAAAAACTAATTAATTTGTTAATTAAATTGCATGCGCAAATTGGGCATGCGCCCAAATTTGTGTGTGCAATTTTGGGTGACTTTTACAGCATTAAGGGGTAAGTGGGAACTGGGCAGAGCTACTGAGCACCTGGGTCTCAGGTCTATAGAACTTGGGGGGGGGAGGGCTTTTGCAGCAATGGTCTTTGCTGTGGCCTCTCAAGTGCTCGAGGGGGGATTGCTGCTGGGTTACATGGGTATATACAGTTATTTGCAGGATGCAGATTGGGAATGAAGGTGGTGGTGGGGGTTACGCTAGATCCCATGGGCATAGGGCTGCTTGCCATAATGCAAGGCGATGGGGGAGGGGAAATCATAAGAGCAAGAGAGTTTGCAACCACAGTACGCTGTGTGAAAACCATGGTATAGCCTGGCAAGAGAACGGGGAGGAGTCACAGCTAACAGCAGGTAGGGGCTTTGGGAGCTTTTCTGTTGCTTGGGCAGAAAGAACACTAGCTTGGCACTTTGTTATTTCCCTTATTCTTGGTACTTTCGGGACACAGGGTAGGGGGACTTTTGAGTGATCCTATTTGAATGGGAAGTAGATCCTGAATCTGAGGTGTCAGATGCCAGATATTGTGGGATATTTTTTTTGCATTTTCTTGTTCCTGCCTGTTTTCTGATTTCTTTTGTATAATAATGTTTTGGACAAAATTGCATGGGAAGAGAGTCATTGGAAGGGAGAGGTTTTTGCACTGCCATCAGTATGATAGTCATACCAAGACTTTCCCCTGACCTATCTATCTGATCATGTAGCTTTTTTTTCCTCATGGTTGGTGAGCTGTGGCTGTGGTACTTATTGTCAGCATCTGAGAAAATCATATACAGTGGAGAAGGGAGTCTTGGAAGGGAAGTGATGAACTAATAAGACAGCACCACCCAAAGGGAGAAAAATATAACAGAGAGAACCTATGCTTTTTATATTGTATTTATGTTTTGTTACATGGTTTGCTCCAGGTACAGAAATGTAAAGATGAATCATAAGTTTGACAAATGCATAAATAAATAAATAATAAGAGGAAAATTGAAACAAAGAAATTCAAAATTTATTTTCTATTTTATCCACCTTTCTTTCTACTAGGAGACACCAACCTTGGGCAAATTTCTGCTGACTGCTTTTGAAACATTTTCAAAGTAAAAAAACAAAACAAAAAAAGAAAGAAAGAAGATGATGACTGTTACATTTAGACACATGGAGATTGATATGTGTCAAGAGAGGAGGGTAGGTGGAGGCGAGTGGTTACAAGTGGTTACGAGTCAAAAGCAATGTTAAAGAGGTGGGCTTTCAGTCTAGATTTAAAGGTGGCCAAGGATGGGGCAAGACGTAGGGGCTCAGGAAGTTTATTCCAGGTGTAGGGTGCACGAGACAAAAGGCGCGAAGTCTGGAGTTGGCAGTAGTGGAGAAGGGAACAGATAAGAAGGATTTATCCATGGAGCGGAGTGCACGGGAAGGGGTGTAGGGAAGGACGAGTGTGGAGAGATACTGGGGAGCAGCAGAGTGAGTACATTTATAGGTTAGTAGAAGAAGTTTGAACAGGATGCGAAAACGGATAGGGAGCCAGTGAAGGGTCTTGAGGAGAGGGGTAGTATGAGTAAAGCGACCCTGGCGGAAGATGAGACGGGCAGCAGAGTTTTGAACTGACTGGAGAGGGGAGAGGGGAGAGGTGACTAAGTGGGAGGCCAGCAAGAAACAGATTGCAGTAGTCTAAACGAGAGGTGACAAGGGTGTGGATGAGGGTTTTGGTAGAGTGCTCGGAAAGAAAGGGGCGGATTTTACGGATGTTATAAAGAAAGAAACGACAGGTCTTGGCAATCTGCTGGATATGAGCAGAGAAGGAGCGAGAAGAGTCAAAGATGACCCCAAGGTTTCGAGCTGAGGAGACAGGGAGAATGAGAGAGCCATCAACAGAAATAGAAGACGGGGGGAGCGGGGAGGTGGGTTTGGGGGGAGAAATGAGAAGCTCATCAGTATTTTTGTCCAGAAGTTAGCCTCAGGGATTGCCCAGGAGCAGTAATGAAGAAGGGTTTGGAACTCTTAAACATGAACAGGCTGCAGTGGCGTACCAAGGGGGGGTGGGGTGGTGGGGGCGGTCCGCCCTGGGTGCACGCCGCTGGGGGGGGGGTGCTGCGTGCCGGTCAGCGTCGTTCATTTCCATGCTCCCTCTGCCCCGGAACAGGTTACTTTCTGTTCCGGGCCAGAGGGAGCATGGAAACGAATGACGCTGACCGGCGCGCGGCACCCCCCCCCCCAGCGGCATGCACCCAGGGGAGGGGGTTTTTCGCCGGGGGGGGGCGCTGCACCCAGGGGGCGGGGCGCATCGGCGATCCACCCCGGGTGTCAGCACCCCTAGGAACGCCCCTGACAGGCTGCTACATACGTTTTTGATCTCACCTGGCTGGCCTTTCAAGGAAAGCTGTTTGTGAGGGGAAATTTGAAATGCAGAAGCTGGAGGAAAGAAATTGTCCCAGAGCGGAGTGTGGGCAGAAGACAGAAACAATGGATCACTTTTTGAGGGAATGCCCCTTCAACCGGAAGGTGGGGAAAAAGTGTCTTGGGTTTTGGGAATTCCTAGTTTTCAGTCTTTTTCCTATGCAGAATGGGTGTATGGTTGTTATGGACCAGGACTGTACCAGCATACTGGGACATTATTTGTGATCACTGCTATTTTGAAATACTTCTTGTGGATGGCCAGATGCCAATTGACATTACAGAAAAGTTTACTGTAAGTGGACACTATGGTGGGGGATGTGCTGCGGGAGTTTTTTTTTCTGGCACCTTTGGAGCAGGAGAGGTTTGGGAGGGGGAGGGGGAAGGGTATTGGAAGCAAGTACGGTTGAAACTTGATTAGATAGGTATGTTTTTGATATTTTAGTGGATTTAGTTTTCTTTTTGAACTTTTGTATAAAAGTAGATTTGTTGTAATTGGTTGCACGTTTCTCCAATAAAAACATTCCCTAGTGTTAGGTAACTATGATTTGGATTGTTTTTCCCAATGTGTATCACTTTGCATTTGTCCACATTACATTTCATCTGCCTTTGAGATGCCCAGTCATCCAATTTCCTAAGGTCTTCCTGTAACTTATCACAGTCCACATGTGTTTTAACAACCTTGAATACTTTTGTGTCATCTGCAAATTTAATCAAATTGGTGAGACAAGTCTTCCCTTGGCTGAAACCATGCTGACTCTGTTCTGTTAAACCATGTTTATCTATGTGTTCCATAACTTTATTCCACTATTTTACCCGGCACTGACGACAGGCTTACCAGTCTGTAATGTCCCAGATCACCCCTGGAACTTTTTTTAAAAAGTCGGTGTTACATTGGTCACCCTCCAATCTGCAGGTACTGTGGACAATTTTAATGACAGGTTATAGATTACTAACAGCAGATCCTTGGATGCATGCCATCTAGTCCAGGTGATTTACTACTCTTTAAGTTGTCGATTTGGCTCAGTATGTCTTCCAGGTTCACCGAGATTTCTTTCAGTTCCTCCGCATCTTCATCTTTGAAAGCCATTTGTGGTACAGGCAGACCTCTTACATCTTCTTCCATAAGGACCGAAGCAAAGAATTCATTCAGTCTCTCCAGTATGGCCTTTCCTCCTTAAGTGCCCCCTTTGCTCCTTCAAGATCTAACGGTTGGAAGTTTGGATACAGAAAATGCTTCAGATAAGTGGACAATCTCTTATTGCTATTGACTATGTTTCTAACATTGTTGTGATATGATGGAAAACAGGTTGCTTTTAGTCTTTAAGCACATTGAGCATGTTTAATTCTGAGCACTATCAAAAACGTTTTTAAACGTTTTTAAAGGGCCTGAATGTTGGCCCTTTAGGGGCAGTTCGGTAAGCGGGTGCGGTGCCTCCTTTTAGGAACCCCGTTCACATTAATTGATTTGATTTGCTTACTTTATTTATTTTTTGTCTATTAGATTGTAAGCTCTCTGAGCAGGGACTGTCTTTTTTCTATGTTTGTGCAGCACTGCGTATGCCTTGTAGCGCTATAGAAATGCGAAATAGTAGTAGTAGTAGTCTTTCCCCCATAGCCTTCCTATCCCCCTCTGCCACCTCTACTGCTGTGATCCCCCACCTATTCACTACCTTAACCAATCCCTTTTGATCATCCGCTATCCTCCTTTTCCCTGCACTCGCCCCCTTCACTGACCCTCCCCCTTTCCCACCCCTTTTCCATATTTTCCACCCACCTTGGAGGGTTCTGCCTTAACATTGCCCCCAAATTAAATTGGACAAATAATAAAGTCAGGAAGAGCACAGGATTGACCATCCCCAGGCCGCCTTTTACCCTGGGAAGGTATGTCACGTCCCTTTTCACCATGTTCAAATGATTTCCCCACAGCATTTGGAAGAAGATACTAAGTACTGCTGTGTACAGTTTCTCTGGCAACAACCAAATGTAGCTAACGTGCAGGAAAATGGGCAGGAGGAAGGTCTTCATGAGGCAAATCTTCTCTTGAAAACTCATTCTCCAGACCTTCTATCTTTCCACCCTCTCCCGGGCCTCTTTTAGCTTCAATTCCCAATTGTGCACATCATCTCCTGCCTTCTGAAATTCGATCCCTAATACCCTCACCCTTTCTTCTGTGTCAGGAACCACACCCCCCCCCCCCCCCCCCCCCCCCCCCCCAGCTGGAACTTGTGCTCCTCAGAGCCAAGCCACAGGGAGTGGCACTTTCCTCTGTTCACTTTAGATCCTGATGCATTCAAGTATTCTGTCATTTTGGAGCTCACACTCCCCACCTCTTCCTTCTTTGCCACCCATATAGTGATATCATCTGCATATACCACTGTCCTCAAGACCTGATCCTTGCCTAGTGTGATTCCTGTCAAGGACCCGCCCTCTCCTCCCGTTTCCAATCTCCTCATGATTGGGTCGATCAGAGGAGGGGGCTAAGTGGGCATCCCTGTTGTACTCCCGCTGATATTGGAAATCCCTTCCCCAGTCAACCATTGATCAGCATAGAGCATGGAGCCCCCTGGTACAAAGTCCTCACCCAATGAATAAACCGTGATGGTATTCCGTATTGCTTCAACACTTCCCATAAGTATTCATGCTGTACCCTATCAAATGCCTTTTCCTGGTCAAGAGTTAACAGGACATGCCCCTCTTCTTCTAGCTTGCTCCTCTCCACCCCTTCCCTCTCTGTCGCAGCCGCTTCCAAGACTCCCCTCCCTGGCACCCCGCACATTTACGAGGGAGACAACAGAAAAGGGGACACTCCCCTCAATCTCTCTGCCAAAACTTTGGCCATAATTTTCCTGTCTAGATTTAGCAATGCTATTGGTCTCCAATTGGCCAGCTGCACTTGATCCTTCCCTTTGGAGAGAAGGATCAATGCAGCCCCCTTCAAAGACTGGGGGAGTTCCCCTTTCCCTGCTGCCTCCTCAAATACTTTGACTAACAAATGTGCTAGCTATCTTTTAAAAGTCTGATAGTATTTAGCAGGCAATTCGTCTGGGCCTGGGGTCTTTTTCTTAGCTAGGCCCTCGATTGCTTTCTCTATTTCCCTTACCTCCCAGGGAGCAACTATGTCCAATTCCACCTGCATCCTTTCCTCTCTCGGTGTTTCTGCCACATATTGTTTCCAAACCTGTTCTGGAATTTCCTGTCTTGAAAAAAAACCCTCTTAAAATTGCTTGGCTGCTTGCAGGATCCCCTCCTGAGACTCCCGGAGAACACCCTCCTTGTCCCTCAAGCCCCAAACCCTGCTCGCCCTGGATTTCTGCTTACAGCTCTGATAAGGATCTGGAGAAACACACTTCCCGTAGTCCCTTTCCATTTTTAAAGATTCCCACCAATCATACTGCAGGCCTTTTAACTGCTCTTGTATTTCTTTTATCTGCTCTGGATCCTCAAGGTCAGAAATCATCCTATCCAGTTTTCTCCGTAGTACTGCACTTGATCTGATTCTCCTCCCTTGATATTCTTCCCCTAATTTTTTGAAAAACTTTTGTGTTCGTTTCTTACACATTTCCCACCGGTCACCTATAAACTCAAAGCCTTCCATAATAGACATTGGGTCCTCCAGAAATTCCTTATACCTTTGTACAACCTCCTCCTTTGTTAACCAACTTGCATTTAGCTTCCACAAGCCCTTCCCTTTCTGATGAGCTGCTGTCCCTCCCAGACAGGCTTCCACCATCAAGTGGTCTATACCATCTGCCACTCGCGTGTTTGGTATCCTCACACAAGCTCCTTCTTTCATAAAGATCCTGTCTATTCTACTCCTGTGTTCACCCCTAAAATATGTAAATCCCCTCTGTTCTGGGCAGTGTTGAATAAAAACGTCTACCAAACCCACTCCCTTTGCCACCTCCCTTAGTGTTACCCCATCATACTCCACCCCATTCATCCTCCCAGCTTGGTCCAGTGCTCTTGTCACTGTGTTAAAATCCCCTCCCCATACCACCTGTCTGGATGTGTATAAGAAGGGTCGTACCCTAAGAAACAGTTGTTTCCTTTCCCACTTCTTCTGAGGACCGTACATATTAATGATCCTTATACTCCAGCCCTTCATACCCACATCCAGAATCAGGCACCTACCTACTCTTAACTCTATCACCTTCTGAATATCCACCCCACCACCCCCTGAATAAAATCGCCACCCCACCACCTGGCTCCCCAGCTATTGACCAGACCGAAGGTCCTACCCTCCACTCTTTTTTAGCCTGATTCAAGGTGACCAGTGAATCCACCCTGGTTTCCTGGATTTAAACCAGATGTCCACATCTTCCTGCTCCTTCAGGTACTCAAAGGCCACGAACCTTGCTCTCTCTGACTTTACACTTGCCACATTCAGGGTGGCAAACTTAATGCATTCCCGTATGCATTCTGACCTCCCTCACCTTCCTTTAATCCCTCTCTCTTTGCTGATACCCCTGCTGGGACTATTTCATCCGGTCCAACTTCAAATTCTTCCTCAACCAATTCTCCCCACTCCAAACCCTCCTCTACCCCTAGCTCCTCTTCTCCCCCCTTTCTTTCTTCCCTTTTTCTTTTTAGATTCTTCCACCCTCAATCCTTCTCCCCCAGACCCCCCCTTTCCTGTCTCTCCCTTCCCCTCCCCTCCCTTTAGATCCCCCAACCTTCCCATCTGCTTCTCGATCCTACTTCCCAACCTTTCCAACTCTACCACAGGAACATCCCTTAATTTCCCTCCCTTTTTCTTCCTAACCAATCCTACTGCTTTGATTGCCTCTCCCCCTTCTCCTTGACCTTCTCCCTCCTCTCCCACTTTCTCCTCTCCCACCAACTCCAAAACTTGAAACCTATTACCCTCTCTTACCTCCCCTTCCTCTTTCTCCCAAACCCTCCTACTCTGTCCCCTCTTTCCCCTTTTCACCTGAACCCACCCTTCCCTTTCCTCCGGACTCCCTCCTCCCTTCCTTCCTCTTCTCCCTCCTTATCCTGTACTCCTCTCTTTCCTCCCTCCCTCTCCTCTACCTGCCTGTCCTCCCCTGTCTCCTGCTCTTCCCCTCTCCCCTCCCTCTCTTCCCTTTTCTGGAACTCCTCGGACTCTCTCCTCCTCCCTCCTTCCCTTCCTATCTCCTCCTTTCTCCCTCCTGCCCTTCCTGACCCCTCAAGCCCTCCCTGCTCCTGCCCTCCCTGATCTATATTGTCCTTCTCCTGCCCTTCCTGATCCATCCCTTCTTGCCCCCTCCGCCTGTTGTGGAAAACCTCTGTACACTTACTGAAAGGGTGTCCTAACCTCCCACACAAGTTACATCTTATAGAAATGCAGTCTTCTGTTCCATGCTGCAGGCTACCACATTTTGTGCATTTCTGCACAGGGCATGACATGCTGTAATGCCTGAAAGATCCACATTTAAAACACTGCCTAGGCTGGCCTTTATAAAAGCACTGTATACGCTCTCTACCAATAAAAGCAGCTGCTGGAATGTGCTGAACAATATTTCCAACTTGCTTTAACTTTACCAATGCCCTCCAACCACCCCCCCCCCCCCCACCCACACCCTGCTAGGGTCTGGAATTTTCTTCAATGGGACCCTAACGTCTGCATACCTGCCTAACCAATACATCAGGTCTGCACCTGGGATTGACTCATTCCCTACTAGAAGTGTGACCTCCACTAGTTCTGGTGTGCTTATTGGTACTACCCTAAAACCCTTCCAGTCCCCCTTGTTCCTTACCCCCTTGTATTTCTCCCAAAAGACCTCCATGCCTCGCTGCGTCAAAAAACTGATATCATATTCCAGCACATTGACCGGGTGTATGCATGCAAAGAGGTCTTCCGGGAGAAAGCCAAGGCTCAAAACCCTCTCCTTCCCTGGCATTGCACCCTCCCCCACCCACCTTAACTGTACCACATTCCGACATCTAAGTGAAGGGCCTCCCCAATTCTCCTGTGTACCTCGTCCCCCAACCCCCCTTATTTCCCTCTCCCACCACCTCTGCAAAAGACAATCCCTCCCTCCTTCCCCAACCTGACCCACTCCCTTGCTTCCCCTCTTCCTTTCTGCCTTCTCCCTCTCCTCTTCCCCTCCCTTCTTCTCCTTTACACAAAAATGCTGATACATTTTGATCTTTTTCACCCAAAATCGCTGCCACATTTTGTCCTTCACATAATATTTGCATCACCCCACCGCCCCCCATGCTGTTGCTGCCACCCTCTCTCCCCTCCTCCCCCACCCGATGCCCCTCAGTCACAGTTCTGTATACCTCCATTCCTGTAGAACCCCTGGTTTCTGTCCCCTTCTGATCTGATGTTTCACCATCTGTTGTCCTCCATTCCACCGCACTTACTTGGGATTTCACTGTTCTCTGCTCCGAAGTACCTGCAACCCAGTGTTCCACAACACTGACGACTGTCTCCTCCCTTTTTCCTGGTATCTCCTACAGTCCTCCTGATTTCTGTCCTCTTCTGATCTGATGTTTCACCAGGTATTGCCCTCCATTCCACCGAACTTACTTGAGATTTTTCAGTTCTCTTTTCCAAAACACAGCATTCCACAGCACTGACGACTGTCTCCTACCTTTTTCCTAGTATCTCCTGCGTGGCCCAATCCATTCCTGTATCCAGGTGAAGTATACACTCCTCCACCATGTTGTTCTGCTCCTGGACTCCTGGCACACTCCTCATTCTTTCACAATCAGGATCAGATGTACCTTTCACTGCACTGCTCTACTTCGGATTCCTTTCCTCTGTATTTGTTTTCTCTTGATCAGCAGCAAGCAAGACTGCTGCTACCTCTGTTCTCTGCGATGGGTCTCCTCTCACTTCTCCCCCTGCTGCCGTCTGACCTGCACCTGTCCTGAAAAGACTGTCAGTCTCTACCTCCTCTGCATACTGCAAGGATAAGGGTTCTCTTCCAATTCCCTTACAGCAGCACTGTAAACTTTCACAGCTTGGGGATTCCTTTGTCTGATGCCACTGCAGCTGACAATATGTCTCTCTGGTTCAAACTGCTCTGCTTTGTTCTCCTCCAGCCCAGCAAGCAGAGAAACCCCACTGCTCAACAAAACTTCATCTTGCTGGGAAATACCGCTCTCCTCCACCATTTTTTCTCTAGCTACATTCAAAACACTTGACAGACATTGTGCTTGCTTCATCTTTCCCTCTTTCAAATCAGTCGATTCAGTACCTTTTCCTTGCCTGGATTCCTCCTTCCAAGCCTCCTCCAGACCTTTTAGACCATTCAACAAAGATTCTCCACTGCTCAACCATTCCACAGTTTCTACTGCCTGCTTGTGGGGCACCTCCAGTTCCATTGCCCTCTGATTCTCCTCTTTTTCTTGCAAAACAATTTCTGTTTTTTTCTGGGTACAAGTCTCCCTTCTTTTGTCTTTTGTTTTACAGCCAGTCAGCTGGGAATCTGACTGGTCTGTCTCTCCACAGACTGCCGCTGTGACTTCCATGGTAGATACAAACTGACTGCTCCCTTCTTCTGTTCCTTTTGAAAACTGTTGTTCTTTAATGCATTGCTGTTCTACAGCTTTCCCACAGATGCTGCACTTTTCATCCTGCCTTTGCATTTCTGTTCCTTTCCCCTCTCTCCTTCCCCCTGGAACTTCTGGCTTGCCTTCTCAGTTCTAAAAACCACTGTTCTTTTTTGCATGGCTGCAGTTCTGGCTCTATTAATGTACACTTCCCTCAATGGGTTGCCTGGAGCCTGAGCCATTTCTTTAAACTTTTTCTATGTTTCCAGCAGCTTTTTCTGCACAGCTCTTTCCTCTTCTTTATACTGTCTCTGGAACTCTTTTGGAACCAGTTTTGTCATTGACTCTGCTTTCTTAAGTCTCTTTTTCAAACTGTCCATTGCTTTCTCTAAATTCATTAGTCTTCTGACTCCTTCTACAACAGCTTTGGACATACTCTCTCTTTCTTTGGACCACATATGGCCTACCTCCTCTCCTTCCTCCTCCAGGTCTTCAGATTCAGTATCAGAATCCCCACTGGTCTCCTCCATTATTCTTAGTTCTCTAATGGGATCCTCTTCTTCCCCACCTCCTCCAAACAGGATCCTTCTGCCTTTCTCCACAAAGCTCCCCCTTTCTTCCCGCTGCCGACAGCACTTGTGTCATGGTTTGCTGTTACAGATTTACTTGCAAGTCCCGCTGTTCCAACTCCAGGGCCTTCTGGAACTGTGCTTGCGTCCTCTGAGGTTTTTCTTGGACCTGTTCCTGAATTTTCTGGGACTTATTTTGGGCTTTTGGATCCTGTTCTTCCTTCCCCAGGCCTCTCTCTTTCAAGCCAGAGGTGCCTGGGCCCTCCAGACTCCCTTCCTGGGGTTCTTTTCTTGCCCTACCAGGCCTAGCAGCCTGGGACTTGCCAGTCCTTTTTCCCCCAGAACCCATCCTGTCCCCCAGCTGGGAGACAGGCTGAGCTTCCCTCTCCTCCACCTCCACTCTCAGAGCCTAGAAACAAAACTCTTCCCTCCTCAACTGCTTGGCTCAGACTGACTGCAAGAGCCTCAGCATGAGGCGCCCCCTAGGGTCCAGCAAAGGTAGGCGACGGTGGGTTGGCGGCGGGAGGGGGGGTCGAGAGGGTCGTTGGCAGGGGTGTCCAGGGCCAAATCTATGGGGGCACAGGCCCCCGTGGCCCCACATAGCTACGCCCAGTGGTGTGCTGGAGCCGGCTCACTCCGGCTCGCAAGAGCCGCTTGTTAACTTTTGACAGCTCTTGCGAGCCGGTTGTTGTTTGGGGCAAGCCGGATCCATTGCAGGAGGTAAGCATGGCAGGATGGTGCCATGCTTGCCTCCCCTCCCGCTCCCAAACATGCCCAGTGATTGCCATTCGCCCCCACCGTCCCCTCCTGCTCCCATCCATCTTTTTTAAATACCTCCTCGCCGTTGAAGCACCGCATTAAAGCCCTGCTGCTGCTGCCCAAGCTTTTCCTCCATTTGCTGTAGTTCGCGTGAACTTCGTGCCCTTAGTCCCGCCTTCTGATGTCATACGTCAGAAGGCGGGACTAAGGGCACGAAGTTCACGCAAACTGCAGCAAACAGGGAGGGAAAGCTAGAGACGGGCAGCAGGACTTTAACGTGGCGCTTCAACGGCGAGGAGGTATTTAAAAAAGATGGATGGGAGCAGGAGGGGACGGTGGGGGCGAAGGGCTATCGCTGGGCATGTTTGGGAGCGGGAGGGGAGGGCAGGGGAGGGAGGAGAATCGCTGGACATGAGATCGGAGCGGGAGGGGAAGGCAGGGGAGGGAGGAAAATCATTGGACATGGATGGAAGCGGGAGGGGAGGGCAGGGGAGGGAGGAAAATCATTGGACATAGATGTGAGCAGGAGGGGAGGGAGGAAAATCGCTGGACATGAGATGGGAGCGGGAGGGGAGGGCAGGGGAGGGAGGAGAATCGCTGGACATGGATGGGAGCAGGAGGGAAGGGCAGGGGAGTGAGGAGAATCGCTGGACATGGATGGGAGCAGGAGGGAAGGGCAGGGGAGGGAGGAGAATTGCTGGACATGGATGGGAGCGGGAGGGGAGGGCAGGGGAGGGGAGGGAGGAGAATCGCTGGGCATGGATGGGTAGAGGGGGGCAGGGGAGAGAAAACAATTGCTGGGCATGGATGGATAGAGGGGGGCAGAGGAGAGAAGACAATTGCTGGGCATGGATGGGTAGGGGGGCAGGGGAGAGAAGAGAATTGCTGGGTATGGATGGATAGAAGAGGACAGAGGAGAGAGGAGAGTTTCAGGACATGGATGGAGGGGAGGGAAGGGAGAGAGAAGAAATGCTGGACATGGAGGGAAGATAGAGGAAGGAGATTAGATGAGGGAAAAGGAAGTGAGGAGAGAAACTGCACATGGATGGAGAAAATAGGCAGAAGCTGGATCCACTGTACAGTCAAGTCTGCAGAGGACCAGAAATGAAGAAGAAAGGAGGAAAGAAAAGAAATAAATGGAAAGGAAGCCCTGGAAACGGAGTCAAGGGAACAGATAGAGAGCAGCAGAATCAGATACTGGGCCAGCATGATCAGAGAAACAAAGTCACCAGACAACAAAGGTAGAAAAAAATAATTTTATTTTCATTATAGTGTTTGGAATAAGTCCACTTTGAGAATCAGGTGCTGAACATTAAAAGTTTATATTTATTTACTTATTTATGGCATTTTATCCCATATTAAACATGAATTAGATTGGAACCTGGGATCATTTAAATTTTTTTTTCCTGGAGAGAGTAATGCATTGCCCCCCCCCCTCCCCCGGCTATAGCTAGCTCTGCAATTTTGGGGGGGGGCGCAGAGGTGGATGGGGGGGCGCAGAGGTGGATTGGGGGGGTGCAGTGGTGGACGGGGGCCGCCGAGGTGGACCGGGGAGAGAGCCTGTTGTTAAAATTTTACCAGCACACCACTGGCTACGCCCCTGACCCGTACATTCCATGCTGTGTAAGATCAGTGTGTATTTACAGAACAGCACTTAGGTAGATGTTTGGCACTTACGTGCATACAGTATGTGAACACATATGTGTGTATATGACAGTATTCTATACATTTATGCATATACAGAATTACCCCTTCAGTGTTTTCATACATAGGATTAGATTTACTACAGTGGACTAGCATATTAGTGTGTGCTAACATATATTAATAGACACGCTATTTACCATGGAGTCCATTTTATGCAATGTTACCTATTTACTAGTAAGACACCGTAGGCGGTGGTGGCTCAGCTATTTGTGGAGGCTAAAGTGAGTGGTGATGGGGCAGGGCCTGTCAATTGTCAGACAACGTGCAGAAAGAAAGATGTCAAAATAGTTGTAGATAATACATATCTTAATATCTAAATTTAATAAAAGGTATCAAATGCTGAAGAATAAAGTGACAAAGAAAATTAAACAGTGCAAACCAGTAAATATATATAGGTCTCTTAGGCAACTGAATTAAAATGGATTAAAAAAAGTATCAGTAGATGATGCCTACACCTCTATAGAGGTCTGCAGCCAGTCGGCCTCCTTCTCACCTTTCCCACTTGCCTGCAGCCCATCTGCTCCCTCCTCTCTTTCTCTCACATCCCACCTGCCCCCTCTCTCTCACATGCAGGACGTCAGACTCAGAAACAGAACGAAGGAAGAAGAGGACCTCGGCTGGCGGGGGTTGGGGTCCCCTGCCAGCAAAGGTAGGCGACGGCGGGGGAGGGTTGGCAGTGCAAGGGGGGATCGAGAGGGTCGTCAGCAGGGGGGTCAAGGTGGTGGCAGCGGCGGCGGCGGGGGGTGTCGGCAAGGGCGGGGGGGTCGGCGGTGCCGGGGGGCTAAAATGTGCCCCCTCACCTCGGGCTCTGGACCCCCCTCTCGCCGAAGTCTGGCTATGCCCCTGGTACGGGTAGGTTAAACATATATAGTCAGAGTCTGGGCGGAGCATGGGTGGGACTCACACTTATGAACATAACTTAGAAAATACTGTAAGTTAGGTGCAAGCATGTATAACAGCTGGCAAAAGCACTTGCCCCTACCCGCATAGGTGCGTATATACTGTTACACTAGTATTCTATAAGGAAAGGTTGGCACCTACTATCCTTTATAGAAAGGGTGCTTATGTATGGCACACTGTTACAGAACTGCCCTGTACCTAGCTTGTATAGGGAGCGTCATCATTTCCTCCATCTCCCCAGCATCATTCCTGTGATTAAACACAAACTGGGAAAGTATATCCAAGGTGAACTGATTTTTAAGCATGTTTCGCTCTAGCAGGTAGTACTTGTGGTTGAGGTTCTCTCCATCTGTCGTCTATCAATGGGTCTGTCCTTCCAGACCTTGAATTTTTTGTTTCCAAAGCATATGCACTTCTGAAAGAAGATCAGCTGCTGAAAAGGAATGCTAGTGCAGCAATCCCAGTGGGATTCCTAATCATTAAAAAAAAAACCAGGAACAATGAAGTTACTCGGAATAAAACTCTTCCAAGTCGATTCTGCTGCTATCTGTCTTCTTAACTCCATTTCCAGGGCTTCTTTTCCATTTATTTCTTTCCTTTCCTCCTTTCTTATTCATTTCTGGTCCTCCGCAGACTTGACTGTCCAGTGGATCCAGCTTCTGCCTATTTTCTTCATCCATGTGCAGTTGTTCTCCTCTCTTTCTTTTCCCTCATCTCATCTCCTTCCTCACTCTTCCCTCCCCTCCATCCATGTCCAGCATTTCTTCTCTCTCCCTTCCCCTCCCCTCCATCCACCCATACCCAGCGACCCTCCTCTCCCCTGCCCTCCATCCACCCATGTCCAGTGACCCTTCTCTCCCCCTGCCCTCCCCTCCATCCACCCATGTCCAGCGACCCTCCTCTCTCCCCTGCCCCCCTCCATCCACCCATGTCCAGCGACCCTCCTCTCTCCCCTGCCCCCCTCCATCCACCCATGTCCAGCGACCCTTCTCTCTCCCCTGCCCCCCTCCATCCACCCATGTCCAGCGACCCTCCTCTCCCCTGCCCTCCATCCACCCATGTCCAGTGACCCTTCTCTCCCCCTGCCCTCCCCTCCATCCACCCATGTCCAGCGACCCTCCTCTCTCCCCTGCCCCCCTCCATCCACCCATGTCCAGCGACCCTCCTCTCTCCCCTGCCCCCCTCCATCCACCCATGTCCAGCGACCCTTCTCTCCCCCTGCCTTGCCCTCCCCTCCATCCACCCATGTCCAGCAACCCTCCTTTCCCCCCGCCTTCCCCTCAAGCCACCCAAGTCCAGCGACTCCCTTCTCTCCCCTGCCCCCCCCCTCCAGCCACCCATGTCCAGCGACTCCCTTCTCTCCCCTGCCCCCCCTCCAGTCACCAAGGTTGTCCAGCGGATGCTTCGGGGCAGGCAGGAAAGATCCCCAGTCTTTCCTGCCTGCTGCCGGCGCTGACTATCCCCCGCTGCCGGATCGCTCTTCAAAATGGCCGCCGAGACTTACAAGGGCGGCCTTCAAGACTTCAGCAGAAGTCTCACGAGGCCACCACTGGAAGTCTCGACGGCCATTTTTAAAGTGCGATCCGGCAGCGGGGGAGGGTCAGTGCCGGCAGCGGGCAGGCAAGACTGCCTGTCCCGAAGAATTTGCTGGACAAGGGAAGGGAGGGGAGGGATCGGACCCTGTAGCTGGGAGGGAGGGAGGAAGGAGAGCCAGCTCACCCTGAAGAACAACCAGCTCGCAAGTCGGTAAAAAATTTTAACAACCAGCTCTTGCGAGCTGGTGCGAGCCGGCTCTAGCACACCACTGCATGCAGCCCTCCTCCAAACCTAGTCACTCGTTCACTTATAGACCTCTTCCCCCTAAATCTACTAACTCATTCACACACACCCCCTCCCCCAAATCTTCACATTCTTTCACACACACACCCTCCCCCAAATCTCCTCATTCTTTCACACACAACCCCCAGTCCACTCATGCATATGCACCATGTGGGCAATTCTATAACTGGACACCCCCCAGTATGTGCCCCAGTGCTGCATGAGGAGCGCCAGGGCTGCTGAGAGACTGGGCTGGGCCTGGGGCAAGGCCGCCCCCGGGGCCCCGCCCCTGCCACCCTGACCACCTCGCCCCCCCCCCGAGGTTGCCACCGCCGCCGCTCCCCCTCCACCCCCTGAGGTCGCCACTGCTCCTCCCCGAAGATCACCGCCGCCACTGCTCCCCCCTCCACCCCCCCCCCCCGAGATTACTGCCGCCCCCCCCCTGTCCACCACCGGGCCAGGCCCCCTGCATTGAAATCGCAGCCTCACCTCCGTGAAAGCAGAGCTGCAGGCAGCAGAACGCCTCCCTTCGGCCCTCCTTCCCTCCTTGTGTCCCACCCTCGCAGAAGTTACGTCAGACGAGGGCGGGACACAGGGAGGGAAGGAGGGCCGAAGGGAGACATTCTGCTGCCTGCAGCACTACTTTCACAGAGGTGAGACTGCGATTTCAATGCAGGGGGCAGACGGTCGACGACGGAGGGCGGGTGGGACTGCAGCACCGGGCCTCCCCCCACCTTGGAGGCCCAGGCCCGGGGAATTTTGTCCCCCCTGCCCCCCCCCCCTCTCTTGGCGGCTATGAGGAGCACCTAATCTATACCAGTACCTGGGCATCCAGATTTCATTATAGAATACAAGCTCAATGGCAAGCATAAGTGGGCATGCCTAAATGCAATATTCAATGCATGTCTGTATTTCTGTATATTACACATGTACAATTATAGAACTATCATTCACATGCACATACAGACCTAAACTACACACAGCCACCAAGAGACAGAGCCGGGCTCGGGGCAGGGCCACCGCAGTTGCCTCCCCACACACACACACACTTGCCCCCTTGCCCTCCCCTCTCGGCGGCTCTGCAACTACATACTTAAGAGACACTTGCCCAGCCATTTTCACTCACCCATATACACATTTTCACATTCTGACCTGCACTGTATATTCTGCTCCTTATCACTACCCTTTTTTCAGCTACTGACCCAGTGAGATTGGGAGAGATAATTATTACTCCAATTCTAAAAGATCATAAAGAATTGTGTAAATTATGATCAGATTATAGACCAGCTGCTTCTATCTCATGATTTTCAAGGTTATTGGAGGGACTGGTTTGTGTACAATTAAATGATTATTTAGTGAAACATGTTTTACATTTTTCTCAATTAAAGAAGTGGAGTCAATCAGTGAAAGTAGGAACCAGATGATTCTTTAATATGCTCAGTGACTTAAAACAAGGGAAACCCTTACATAGCTATGTTTCAGCCCAACATGTGCCTGCCAAAAAATCCCTTGTGTAGAAATACCAGATGTTAAGAAATTTGCTCCATCCGTGGAGGTTTTTTCCTTTTCGCTTTTTTTGCTGTTACATTTTTCTCAATCAGGATTCAGATCCTGGCACAGAATCGGTATTGACGTCTATTCTTGAGAAAGCTAGGTCTCTGTAAGCTCTTACTCTGTAATTTGATCTTTCTTCTGCATTCAGTCTGGTGAACCACAATATTTTTCTCTCCAAACTAGGAAATATTGGTATTACAGATAAAGTTCTGGAATGGTTCAGGGGGTTTTGTCCACCAAATCCTACAGAGTAAAACAGAGTGGAATTTTATCAGAGGGACAGGGGTCTCTTCTGTCACCCACACTCTTTAATGTATTTTTACACACTTTAGGTCAGGAACTAGCAGATAAGGGATTCTTTATTCATAGCAATGTGGACTGGTGTCCCTCCCAAATCCTCTTCGGTGAAGACCGAAGTAAAGAATTCATTTAATTTCTCCGCTACGGCTTGGTCTTCCCTGATCGCCCCTTTAACACCATTTTCATCCAGTGGCCCAACCGATTCTTTAGCCGGCTTCCTGCTTTTAATATATCTAAAAAAAAATTTATTATGTATTTTCGCTTCTAACCCTAACTTTTTTTCAAAGTCCTTTTTTGCCCTCCTTATCTCTGCTTTGCATTTGGCTTGGCATTCATTGTGCAGCAGCAAAGAGGGAGCAAGCTGGGAAGAGAGCCACGGGTGCCAGTTCAGCTGTGCATGCATGATCAGTGAGCCTATGCAGGAGAGGGGTCAGAGGGAAAAGCCCATATCAGTGTGAAAATCATGCCAATCTGAAAAGGAGTGGAGCAACCCCAGACGTTGGGGCAGGCCAGCTGGGAGGTCCAGGCAAGAGCAGGAGTGAAGGGAAAGGGGATGGGACTTGATAAACCACCTTTTTGTGGTTACAATCAAAGTTGTTTACATATTATATACAGGTAGTAAGGTACTTATTTTGTACCTGGGGCAATGGAGGATTAAGTGACTTGCCCAGAGTCACAAGGAGCTACAGTGGGAATTGAACTCAGTTCACCTGGATCAGCACCTGCTGCACTAACCACTAGGCTACTCCTCCACTTCAAGTGAGAAGTAAGCAAGCCCGGGCTAAGGAGGGGAGCAGCTGGCAGCAAGGGAGCAGGCAGGCCCAGACAGAAGAGATTTCAGGCTGAGAGCAGAAAGGCAAGCCCAGGCAAGCACCCCAGAGAACTGCAGGAGAAAGAGAGTTGGGCTGCAGAGAAGGTAGAGGCAGAGAGAAACCCAGCAGCAGCAGAGACAAGCCTGGGCAAGCCCAGAAAGGAAAAGAGAGAGAGAGAGAGCCCTTGTGAGCCAACTTAAGCCAAGGTGAGCCCTGGGGAAGTAGGGCAGGGAATATCTGGGCAGAGCTGTTGAACCCTGGATAGTGCTGGAGGAGGGCTGGTTTGAGCCAAAAGGAGGAGAAAACAGAAGACAGGAACAGCTGCAGGCAAGCTTGGACAAGGGAGAGAAAGAAAGGGGAAAGGGACTTGATATACCACCTTTTTGTGGTTTTTGCAACTGCATTCAAAGTGGTTTACATATTATATACAGGTTCTTACTTTGTACCTGGGGCAATAGAGGATTAAATAACTTGCCCAGAGTCACAAGGAGCAGCAGTGGGAATCAAACCCAGTTCCCCAGGATCAAAGTCCACTGCACTAACCACTAGGCTACTCCTCCAATCTGGGAGTGAGAGAGGTCCTGGCAAAGGCTACAGTGGCCAGAAGACGTATGAGGAGAACAGCTGGTAACATCAGACTCACAAGGCCATGCTGGAGAGCTCTGAGAAGGACTGGGCAGAGAGTAGGACTGGGCTGAGAAGCTGTGCTATGCTGGGACTAAGGCAGTGGAGAACTGTTCTGGGAGCAGCATTGGCTGTGAAGAGCAGAGCAGTCTTGGACAGTGCTGAAGAGAGCTGGGTCAGAGCCATAACATAGGCAACCGAGACCCCTCGGGCCTAAAGGTTATCTGATGTTTACAATAATAACACGACACATGGTATTTTCTTAACATGGCATAACTCGGCCGCAGCTTTATTTATATACAAAACATCTTAACCCTAGGTAAACCCAAGCCGATCCAGCCTCAGGCTCATTTTCCAACCCAGTCCGCCGTCATAGCAAGACTGACCAATCGTAACCAGCGCTCCCCGCCGTACAGCAAGGGGGCTCGACCGTAAGCGCAGCTATCCCAGCTGCCTAGCTTATACCATCAGGCTTGGGTACCCCGCTAACGCTGCAACAAGATATATACAGGTACAATTCACAATAAACTGGGGAGGGGGGGCTGGGTGCCTGCTGGTGCCCAGACGACTGAAGAGGTCGTCCGGGCTCCTCCCAAGGGTTTTTAAACCCCGCTTAGCCCTTCCCCCTTTACCAGCGGGGTGCCCTTGGTCGGCGGGAACATGCCTGCCACGCCTCGCCCGCACCCCGCTGGCACTTATGCACAGGCCCGTCGGGGCACGGCGCCATGTTACTGGCGGCTCCATGCACCCGTTGGGGCACTGCGCCTTGCTTGAAGCTGAAAGGGAGCTGCGTGGCTGAAGCCCCAAATCTGTGAGAAGCCCATTCCACGTATGCATCAGCAAGAGTGCCTGTCCTGAGCAGGAGCATAGCCAGACCTCGTGGTGGGAGAGGGCCAGAACCTGAGGTGGGGGGCATATTTTGGTCTGCCACTCCCACCCACTGCTGCAGCAAATACCTTGGCTGGCAGGGGTCCCCAACCCCCGCCAGCTGAAGCCTTCTCCAGCACCAGTCTCCGATGCCGCTGCATTGCCTGCCCTGCTCTCTCTTCCCCCTCACGTCCTGCATGCTCCTTTTAGTGAAACTGAACATGTTCAATTTCACTAAAATGAGCGTGAAGGACGTGAAGGGGAAGAAAGAGCAGGGCAGGCAACGCAGCAGCGCCAGAGACTAGCGCGGGACAAGGCTTCAGCTGGCGGAAGTTGGAGACCCCCGCCAGCAAAACCATGGACCCAGAGGAAATTTTGGGGGGGCCCAGGCCCCGATGGCACCACGTAGCTATGCCACTGGTGCTGAGAAGAAGCCTGCCATGCAAGTTCCTGCACCTGAAGGGTAACAGATCCTGTATCTGAGTGCCTGCCTGTGGAAGAATCCAGTGCAACAGCCTACCAAGTCAAGTGTCCCACCTTGAAGAAAGAGAGCCTGCCCTGAGAAGAAGCAGTCTAGTCTATACTTTTGTACCTGTGAGTGTCTATCTACACCAGAAGAAGCCTACCAATGTAAGTGCCTGACCTGAAGAGAAAAGCCTGCAACCGTGAATGTCTTGCTTCTGAGAAGGAAACTTGAATTGAGTGCTCTTATCAGAAAGCCTGCCATTGTGAGTGTCTCCTCCCTAAAGGGCAGATGATCAAAAGCCCCGCACTGTTCCAAACAGCCCAGACCTGTCAAACACTAGGGCTGGAGGTCCATGGGACCACCAGAGTCCAACTACCCCTGCCCTGAGCAAGGCAAAATGGAAAAATAGCGCTGGAACAGCGCAGAGCTTTACTACACCTTTGATCAGAGATAATTGCATGCAAATTTAAGTAACCTAAGGTAGGAGGTGGGGGGATTGACCACGGCCCACTGGGCCACCAGGTACTCCTTACCAATGCTGGGGGGTTAGGGGGAACTGGAGACCCACCAGGTCTCCAGCCCCCCCCCCCCCCCCGAACCTGTCGCTGGGAGGGGGGTTGTCGTTCAGGTCGTCAGTTCCTGCAGGGGGTTGTTGCATTGGGGAAAATGGGGGCCTGCTAGCATGCAAATGCATGCTGGATAGGGCTCACCATTCCTCCCCAATGGCCTGCAAACCCTAACGCCAGCAAGCCAATCGTTGATCATTGGGGATGAACAGGTTTAGCATGCATTTGCATGCTACTTGTGCTAAGAACCCTGTTTTGCATGCATTTGCATGCTAATTGCATTCAGAGCCCACGAGCGCATTGTTTCACATGCTCAGGGATTCTGGTCATGGGGCGGTAGCAAATGCAGGTGCTAGTATGGCGCTAACAGCCTCTAGCGCCTGTGTTTGCTTCTGATCATCAGCCATCAGTGCCTACCTCCATGAAATATTAGTCTGCCAGTCTGGATTGTGGGGTTTCAGGGACACAGATATCAAGAAAACAAAACAAAGAAAAGGGGGCATGTGCTGGAAAGGTTAAGAGCCAGATGCACAAAGGTCCCATTAAGAATCCATCTGCATTTCCAAATCAGTAAAAATTTATCAGTTTAGAAACACAGAGGGATTCACAAAGAGAATCGCATGCAAATGAGCTGCTTGTTAGTTTTGCAACCCAGCTCATTTGCATGCGATATGAGGGAAGCCAGTCGGTGAGCTGAGCATACGCAGAACAGTCAATCGCTACGTGTGGCTGCTCTGTGCATGCTACAGACGGCTCTCATACACGCAGACAAGCTGCATGTATGAAAGCAGTAGATGTAGCCCTTTTTTGCAAGCACAAAAGTGCGTTTTGGTTTGTTTTTTTTGGATGGACAGACCTATGTTGGGGCTCCCTGCTGCTAGGAAAAAGTGGAAAAAGCCTAGAATATGCTCGCTGCTGCTCTCGGCTCTGGGATCTGAGGAATCAGCATCCGGGCTCCCCTGTTTTAAAAGATATAGAAAGGGTACAACGACTAGGTCTTTCCATCACTACTACATTAACAGTTTCAAATGCAAAGTGTGTCATTAGAGTTATATTATTGTGACATTAAGCACTGAGATATCCTATATAATAAAACGCACCTCCAACATTCTGAAGCTGACCGCATGGCTGAAGCATTCCTGTTCTCTGTATCCATCTCCTGAATTGACATCACGTACTTCCGGGTTCGTCACAAGCAGAAGTGACCAACCACAAGAGGTTTCTCGGCTTCAGTATGTTGGAGGTGCATTCTATTAAATAGGATTGGTCAGTTCCTTGAAGCACAGATGGCAGAAAAAGACCTGCACGGTCCATCCAGTCTGCCCAACAAGATAAATTCATATGTGCTACTTTTTATTTGTACCTGTCCTCTTCAGGGCACAAACCGTATAAGTCTGGCCAGCACTATCCCCGCCTCCCAACCACCAGCCCCACCTCCCACCACCAGCTCTGGCACAGACCGTATAAGTCTGCCCAGCACTATCCCCGCCTCCCAACTACCAGTCCCGCCTCCCACCACCAGCTCTGGCACAGACCGTATAAGTCTGCCCAGCACTATCCCCGCCTCCCAATCACTAGCCCCGCCTCCCACCACTGGCTCTGCCACCTAAACTTGACTAAGCTCCCAAGGATACATTCCTTCTGAACAGGATTCCTTTATGTTTATCCCACGCATGTTTGAATTCTGTTACCGTTTTCATCTCCACCACCTTCCGCGGGAAATATCTACTATATAGTTATATAACTCACCCTGAGGTTGGATTGGAATGGTAAATAATCAAATTTTAAGAACTACTGTGACAGTGTGTGAAACTGTCCACAAGATGGCAATACAGATCAACAAACAAAAGTACAGTGACATTCTGTGCCTTGCATGATCTTTACAAGGTACATTGTTTGTTTGTTTGTTCTTTTTAATTATTGCAAATTATTATTAAACAGCAATGGAGGCTTTGATTTTATTAACACCACCTGTTTTAAAAATCTATCTTTTTAATGATTTTTAACAGAACACCTAACACACAAAAGGGTTAAATTAACACAAGTTTAAAACCTGTTCATTGTTTTGGGTATTTTTTTTTTTTTTACTGTACTGCCTTCCCTCCACAACATTCACAAAGGGCCTAATTACTGTTCATTCCTGAGTGACCTCAAGGTACCGGTGTTGGGTATGATTTCAAATCAAGTAAATGGAAATGATGATTTAAAATCATTTTGTATGATTTTTCACTTTTATTTGCAATCACTTTTACCCTGATTTTGATTTTAGATTTAAAGGTAATCAATAGAAATAAAACAAAATAAAACATGGAAAAGAAAATAAGATGATACCTTTTTTATTGGACATAAACTTAATAAATTTCTTGATTAGCTTTCAAAGGTTGCCCTTCTTCGTCAGATCGGAAATAAGCAAATGTTGGTAGATGATAGCATATATAAGTGAAACATCAAAGCATTTCAGTGGCAGTCTAACAGGATGGGGTGGGTAGGTAGGTGAGAGACAGGGAGATATACATGGAGACAGGAGGGTGACAATCAAAGCAGTACATTGTTATGGTTTATAATGGGCTAGAAAACCCAGATCTTTGTTAAGTCCTGTCTGGTGGGTGTCAAAATATTTAATCATTCTAACTTTCTGGATTCTTACTATGAAATCACTGGTACAGTGTTCTGGTTTTGTAAAATGCCGCCCCACAGGCGTGACATCCTGGCTGGCACTGGCATTTTTCAAATGATGTAAATCTTGTCTTTAGCATCTGGCTTGTTTCTCCAATATAGCACCCTTCGTCACATTTTTTACACTGAATGATGTATACCACATTGGAAGATGAGCATGTAAAGAATTCCTTTATGTTGAATATTTTTCTTTTGTGAATGACTGTGGGGTTCTGTGAAATGTTTTGGCATAGTTTGCAGCTGGATATATTGCAAGGATGTGTGCCATTCTCTTCTTTTTGAGTCTGTGTTGGGAGCTTACTTCTAATTAGCTTGTGTTTTAAGTTGGGTGGCTGTTGGAAGGCCAGCACTGGTGGGGATGGGAATATCTCTTTCAGTAATTCATCCTCCTGGAGTAGAGGCTGTAGATCTTTTATGATTTTTCTTAATTTTTCCAGCTCTGGGTTGTATGTCACTATAAGGGGGATTCTGTTTGTGAATTTTTTTTCTTTGTACTGTAGCAGATTTTCCCTGGGTGTTTTGAGGGAGGAGGCAATATTCTTGGAGATTATTTTGGGGTTGTAGCCTTTCTGTTTGAAGGACACACCTGACAAACAATGCTCACATACGTGACACACTACATACATGGCCTCCATGGATCTTTGGTCTAATACAGTTTCTTATGAATTACTACTACTACTACTACTACTACTACTATAGCATTTCTATAGCGCTACAAGGCGTACGCAGCGCTGCACAAACATAGAAGAAAGACAGTCCCTGCTCAAAGAGCTTACAATCTAATAGACAAAAAATAAAGTAAGCAAATCAAATCAATTAATGTGTACAGGAAGGAGGAGAGGAGGGTAGGTGGAGGCGAGTGGTTACAAGTGGTTACGAGTCAAAAGCTATGTTAAAGAGGTGGGCTTTCAGTCTAGATTTAAAGGTGGCCAAGGATGGGGCAAGACGTAGGGGCTCAGGAAGTTTATTCCAGGCGTAGGGTGCAGCGAGATAGAAGGCGCAAAGTCTGGAGTTGGCAGTAGTGGAGAAGGGAACAGATAAGAAGGATTTATCCATGGAGCGGAGTGCACGGGAAGGAGTGAAGGGAAGGACGAGTGTGGAGAGATACTGGGGAGCAGCAGAGTGAGTACATTTATAGGTTAGTAGAAGAAGTTTGAACAGGATGCGAAAACGGATAGGGAGCCAGTGAAACGACTTGAGGAGAGAGGTAGTATGAGTAAAGCGACCCTGGCAGAAGACGAGACGGGCAGCAGAGTTTTGAATCGATTAGAGAGGGAAGAGGTGACTAAGTGGGAGGCCAGCAAGAAGCAGATTGCAGTAGTCTAAACGAGAGGTGACAAGGGTGTGGATGAGGGTTTTGGTAGAGTGCTCAGAAAGAAAGGGGCGGATTTTACGGATATTGTAAAGAAAGAAACGACAGGTCTTGGCGATCTGCTGGATATGATCAGAGAAGGAGAGAGAAGAGTCAAAGATGACCCCAAGGTTTCGAGCTGAGGAGACAGGGAGAATGAGAGAGCCATCAACAGAAATAGAAAATGGGGGGGGAGTGTGCAGATCAGAATTAGTACATTTTCTCCATGGAAGTTACCATACTGTACACCACTTATAGGCAGTATAAAAATGTAGAAAATAAATACATTTGGAAATAAATATAAAACAAATTTCTGAATCTCATGGCATTTGAGTAATAGCCACTATTTAATGTGGTCAAGTACATTATATATATATATATATATATATATATATATATATATATATATATATATATATATATAAAGAAAAATGTATCCTTCAATCATTGTTATGCAAGATTATAGAATTTAATAGATAGTTAAAAAGGGAAATGGGACTTGATATGCTGCCTTTCTGAGGTTTATTGCAACTACATTCAAAGCAGTTTACATATATTCAGGGGCAATGGAGGGTTAGGTGACTTGCCCAGAGTCACAAGGAGCTGTAGTGGGAATTGAATTCAGTTCCCCAGGATCAAAGTCCACTGCACTAACCACTAGGCTACTCCTCCACTCCAATGAGGCTTTTTAGTGTTGGTACAGAAAGTATTTTTCCAAGCTGCCCATCTTCAATAGTCCACAAAAATAAGTTTAGTAGTTGAGAGAAATTTGTTAACTGAATGATTTGAGTAATAGCAACATAAATCTCTCCACTACCAGGAACATTGAGAAATACAAAAGCTGAAAAAAATCCTAACTCAAAAATACATGTCGCAGACCTTCCATATGACTGTATCAAGATGCGCTAGCAGTTCCTGCGCGGTAATGTCGACGAAGCTCATGCAAAGTGAATGGCCTTTGTCAACATTAGCACACCAGAGACCACCAGCTCAGTTTGATAAGAGGCCCTAATGCACTTAATACTGCTAAATCAGAACAAGTGAAACTGCTACCGAGTTCAACACAGAAACTACATGCAAACCGTATACCACATCTAAGTCATATGCAAAACACAGACAACCCCTCACCAAATACGGAACAAAGGATCACAAATTAAAAATAGAAATGTAAAGAAAAAATTAAGATGGGAGCCCTGAGACGTTATACCAGGCATGTACCACAAATAGGAGAAATAAAAACAGAAATACATTTCTTCTTGTACTGATCAAAAATACAAAGACAGCTGTGATGCACATTTCCATCTAATAAATTCAAACCAAACAGAAAGGGTAAACAGCATAACTAGAAAGTATACGAACAAAAAAACCAACACTGGGCCTTCAAGACTGAGACAAAAGAAGCATTTTATTAACAACTGACCCAACACGGGACGTGTTTCGGCGTTAAACAACGCTTGCCTCAGGGGTCAGGGTTTGGTTGTAAAGTTTACAAGATTTGTATATGTCCAATGCCTCTGAAATTGAGTGGAAAAAAATCTTTGAAACCAAATGTTCCTGTCGAGAAAGACAGCCATGATGTAGAAAGAAAGCTCCTGTGTAAGCCTTACACAAGAGCTTTCTTTCTACATCGTGGCTGTCTTTCTCGACAGGAACACTTGGTTTCAAAGATTTTTTCCACTCAATTTCAGAAGCAATGGACATATACAAATCTTGTAAACTTTACAACCAAACCCTGACCCCTGAGGCAGGCGTTGTTTAACGCCAAAACACGGCCCATGTCGGGTCACTTGTTAATAAAATACTCCTCTTGTCTCAGTCTTGAAGGCCCAGTGTTGCATCTAATAAATTCAAAATTAAACTCACTTTTTTTTATACCTTTGTTGTCTGGACATTTTATTTTTTCAAGCATGCTGGTACCAGTTTCTCTTTTCTGCTTTCTTGTGTGTCGTAGGCTCTCTTTCCAGTTGGTGTTGTCCATTTGTCCTTTACTTTCCTCCTTTTTTCTTCCATTCCTTCATTTCTATCGATATACTACCAAATTAAAAATCTTGTATAATGAAACTGCAATGCAAAATCCCCTACTTTGGTGGGAAAATAAAAAGCCACCAAACTAACGTGTGATGCTCAGAAAACAAAGCTGTGCAAGATCAACAGTCAAGAGTCACCTTCTCTAAACCGTAAAATGACTAATTTGATAGTATATCAACAGACACATGGTCTTTCCATAGACATTCTTGAAAGACTGCAAAGACTCCTGAGGCAATCCAGTTGGCCGAAACACGGCTATGTTGAGTCTTTCAAGCTAAACAATAAATTTGGACTTTTTAAGCATCGTCCAGAAACCATATCTTTGTGTCATCTTCGCTGTGTCCTGTGTAATTTTGAGTGTGCGAAGACTTGTGTTCTTCCGTGTTTACATTGACAAAACTCCCTTACATCCCTATGTATCCCTGGCCAAAAGAACCGAGCCAGTAACTGGTCCACAGCTCTGGCCTTCACAAGGTGCCCGGCAAGGGGATGGGGATGTGCAAATATCAATAGGGGCCTCCCAAAGATCCCAGGTACCATAACCTGTCTCTGATACCTTCAAGGCAGGCCCTCAGTTATTCTGTACAAAAGGTTATTGTGCTTCTGGTATAGGGGATAGGGTCCCCACTCCCCTGGCTCTAGACTTTCAGCTTTTTCCCAATAGGTCTGTAAATGAGGGCCTTTCCTTTGTTCACTGGGGAATCAATGAAACCTCTTCATCATCACCTCCTCCCCCACCACTTCCACCTGACCTGAGGGACTTAGTGCCTTCCATTTTTCTGCCCTTCTCTGAGAATGGGGCTTTCAAGTTTTTCCCAGTTCTTCAATTACCCCTGTCTCTAAAAAGGGGAAAATATCCCCCTTCTCTCCTGCCAACTCCCCTCCATAGATCCTGCATCTTTCTTCTCCCCCTCCCCCTTCAGGTCCAGCACTTCTCCCTCTTCCTCTCAGCCCCTCTCATGAGTCCAGTACCTTCCATCTTCTTCCCTCAGCCCACACAGACCTCTCTGTCTTCTTCCCTCTTCCCCAGACTCCTACCCTGCTCCCCTCAGTCACCCCCAGTGAGTCCACATTTCTTCTTTTCCCCCAGCCCCCCAGACCTCTTGCTCTTCTCCCCTTCAGCCAACCCCCTCCCCATAAGTCTGGCATTTCTTTCTTTTCTCTCCCCAGGCTCCCAGGCCTCTTGCTCTTCTCCCTTCAGCCACCCCTCCCATGAGTCCAGTATTTCTTCCTCTTCTCCCCTCAGCCATCCAGTCCTCTTGCTTGTCTCCCCTTAAGTATCCACCCTCCCCCATGAGTTCCCCTCTCTCAGACCCCCAAATTCTTGCTTTTCTCCCCTCAGCTCTCTTCCCCTTCCGTGTGTGCAGCTTTTCTCCCTCATCCTCTCCCCATCCCGGTCCAACAAACCTAATTTCTTTGTCAGCATCGGCAGCCAACACATGCTGCCTGAGTCAACCTGGTGCTTTTCCTCTGCTGCACCCCACCCTCAAATAAACAGGATGTTGCATGAGAGACATGGGGTGCCTCAGAAGAAAAGCTCCAGGTCAACTCAGGTAGCGTATGTTCAGTGCTGCTGCCATCAAAGAAATGAGGGTTGTTGGACCAGGGTGGAGAGAGGATGAGGGAGAAGTGCTGCACACATGGGTGGGAGACTGAGGAAAGAAAAGCAAGAGTTCTGGGGGTATTAGGGAGGGCTGAGGCGAGAAGTCGGACTGGGCGGAAGGGAAGGGAATGGAAGAGAGAGACCATGCTACAACCTTTCAGAATAAAAAAAATGTTGTGTGTGTGATGGTCCCATGACACACCTCCCGGGTCCTCCAGTTGAGAACCGCTGCTCTAATGGCATCTTGGTACATAGCATGCAGCATTGGGATGCCTAAATTGTGATGCCCAGTTATAGAATTGCCCCCAAATATAAATTATTCATTCACAAAGAACATTCCGAAATCAACCAATAAAACTCCCAGCAACAGGTACAGAGCAGAAGTAAATCATTCTGTTCAAACTCTGGTGTCACATCATAGACAGCAACACAATCTCCCTCCACTACCAGTCACTGAGAAGTAACACAACTTTGCAAATACACTCAAAGTGCCCTAACCCTAACTATGAACTAGACAACCAGTACACCTCCAGTTGGAAAAAGAGAACAAGCCTACACAGAATGTACATGTTAAAAGAATCCTCTCTGGTTACAAAAGGAAAACACAGACTGTCACCAAGTTAAAAACAAAAAAGAGAGAAAGAGAGAGACTACAGATTAGAAACAAATGTGTAGACAAAAAATGACATTAAAAACCCAAGACAGTCATTTTGGTTTTGCAAAACAAGAAGTAGTAAGTCTCTGACTTGAGGTTGCACCCCATGCCAGGCAGGCAGTTAGACCCAAAAGAAGATAGATAGCGTGGTGGCAGTGAAAAGAGACACTCCCATCACTCTGGAAATGATTTTTAAATGCAGGGCTGGTAGAAGAAGGGGCAGCCAGGGAGGACAGTTTTGGTAGGGCCAGGACTCTTGTGGCCTTTCTGCACCAGATGATTGGCAGCTGCTTTTGGCACCCTCTGAAAGTCGGCGCCGTCCTGCCATGCTTACGATGTTGCACTGGCTCTACTTAATGTACCTGAATGTAACTCAGCTACAACTGAAAAAGGTGTAACCAAATCGACATAAAATAAAAAAAAGGACAGATCACGTGGTGCCATGGGAGTGAGCAGTCGCTGAAAAGCGAAGCTCCCAAACCTCCAGAGAATCTAACTCACTAATCGAACAATAGTGGCTTGATCCGACCCAAAGATACAGCTGGAACAGCGAGGAAAGGTACAGAAGGGGCAACCAGCACTTACCGGGCAAAAATCGACATAATGACCTCCAGAATACCGAGGAAAGACAAAGACAAGCACAAGAGTGTGGAGACCAAGATGGCGGACGAACCTTGCTCCTCGGTGTGCTCGGCATGGACGGCGGAGATAACAGCGGAGGTAACCGCTGCAGTAGAAGCTGCGCTAGATAAAAAGCTGCAAGCTCTATATGATAGAGCGGAAGAAGCCCACGAACGGCTGGACGGCTTTCACTTAGATCTAGATCACCTACAGCAGAGACTTAGCGATGTGGAAGACAAAGTAACAGAAACGGCGGGGCCTAAGGAGGAGTTGGAGAGAAAAGTGGCCGAACTAGAACAAAAGCTGGACGATTTGGAAAATTGGTCCAGACGTAATAACTTACGCCTCATCGGCTTACCGGAGCACCTGAGAGATTCTGAACTGGTGGAGATACTGGAACGCTGGCTCCCGAAGGCCTTACAGCTAAACGTTGCGTCGGGGCCTTTACGAGTGGAGAGGGCCCACAGGGTAGGGCCAAAAAGAAATACAAATAGCAGACCGAGAGTGGTGATCCTAAAGATCTTAAATTATGGACACAAACAAGCGATATTGAGAGCATTGCGATTGGGCCAAAAACTTCAATATGAGGGGAACACTGTGCTTTGCTTTCAAGATTACTCGACAAAGGTGGCGGCGGCGAGGAGGGCATATGCGCCTATATGTGCTAAATTACATGCCTGAAAGATCAGATTTGCACTGGTGTACCCTGCCAAACTACATGTGACCCATGATGGATCTGAGAAAGCTTTTGAAGAACTAGCAAAGGTGCAAGAATTTATCAACAGCTTATCGCCAAAGACAAAGGAGTGAGAAGATTGATGGCTGAGTGTGTCATGGAATTGGCGGGAGAAGAGCCAAAGCTAGGCAAGATTATTGAGCAGCCTGGTATTGGGAGTCAGATTTAAAACGACGCTTTGCAGCAGAGAGCTTGGAACTAGTTACAGAGACTTATGGACCACGGCATGGGCCATTAAGAGTTATAGTTTGAACCTAGTGCAGCCAAGATATAAACAGCTATCCTGAGCGGCAGAGAGATTTTGCAGCGTGAACAATCTTCATTCAAAGGGCAACATGGATAAATACTGATGAGTAAGGTTGCAGCGCTGTGCCTAGCGATACAATTCTCTGCTGACTGTTTTATTTTGTTTGCTGGTTGTGCACTGTGTAGTTGTGTTAGATTAGGAATATGTTCCCAGTTAAACAGATAGAAAGTAATTAAAATGAAAGGAGGAAGGGTGCCTATACGTGAGGAGTTCAACTTGAACTCAAAGGGGCAGAGGGGGGAAGAGGCAGGGAGGGGAGGGGGAGGGAGGAGGGGGCAAGGAGAAGAGGGGGAAGACAAGGGAGGGAAGGGGGGAGAAGGAGGGATAGGGGATCTTACAAGGCTAGGATTAGGGGGAATCTACAGATAAAAAGAGGGAATAGTCTGTTACAAGAGATTAATGAGAGGAGGGGTAAGCTGGGATACCTCTCTTCTGCAGGAATGTATAATCAATATGATGCATCACTAGCTGAGAGGCTAAAGGAAACGTAATGGTAAAGGTAATTTCATGGAATGTGGGGGGGATACACTCCCCACTTAAACGATCTAAGATTCTGCAAACATTGAACAGATATAAAGCGCAAATAGCCTTGTTGCAGGAAACACATCTAAACACATTGGAACATAGCAAGTTGTGTAAATGGTGGGTTAACGAAATGATAGATAATCCAGCCCTAAACAAAAAAGCAGGAGTAGCCATACTGATCCGCAAAGGATTACAATATGTGTTAAACCGTAAAATTGTAGATCTCCAAGGGCGCTATATAATTCAACATATCACATTACAGAGAAAACCTCTTTTGTTGGTTAATGTATATGCACCAAATCAATATGACAAAGCATTTTACCAGACCCTTGTTAGGCAAGTGCAAAGTTTTGGTCAACTCCCAATAATCATGGGGTGGGGGGGGGGGATTTTAACATGGTTTTTGATCCATTGATGGATAGCACGGGCCCCACACAGGTTAGACCAGTGAATTATAGTAAAGGAGTGCCCTGGATCTGCTCGAGCCTGGACTTGGTGGACTCCTGGAGATTGCTACATCCAGGAGAGCGAGATTATACGCATCTCTCCAGGGCCCATGGGACGCAGTCCCGGATCAATTACCTACTTACATCACAGAATTGTGCTACACACATGGCAGAAGCAGTGATAGGTCCCACACAAGTGTCAGATCATGCTTTGATTTGGGTTACAATAGAGTGGGGGGACACTCCAGAGAGACCGTTTAGGTGGAGATTCCCGAGAAAGCTCTACTATGATGTACCATTCCATTCCTTTATGAAGGATAAATGGAAAGATTATGCAGAGCTAAATAGGGACAGCTTTCAATCGGACCCCATACTTTTTTGGGAAGCGGCCAAGGCGGTATTGAGGGGTCATATCATCTCATACTCTGCCCATAAAAAGAAAGCAAGGGAGGCTGAAATGTTTAGGCTAGAAACAAGGGTACGGAAGCTGAGGCAAATTTATGGGCAAACCCATTCCACTGTTCATAAAAAAGCATATCTGATGGCGCAAATAGAATTAAATCATCTAGTGCACACCCGTACACAGCAATCTCAGACATACTACAGATACCAGTTGTACAAACACGCCAACAAGCAGGGGAAGTTATTGGCGAGACTGGCGCATCAAGTGGGAGGCAGACGATGGATATCACATATACAGGATATACAGGGAGTGAGTCATCATAAGAATACTGAGATTGGAAAAGTATTTGAAACCTTTTATGCTCAGTTGTACGCACCACCTACAGAGGAGGGGCTAGAGGCAAAGACATATTTAGAGGGACAAAAATTGCCAAAGCTTTCGAGGTGTCAACAAGAAGTCCTGGAGGAGGAAATCACGGAGGATGAAGTTAGTTGGAATATAAGAGCTAGCGCCCTATATAAATCGCCAGGAGTAGATGGGTTCATGGCAGAGTGGTATAAAATTTTAGTGGAAGATATTACTCCCTTTGTGGCTAAGGTGCTTAATTTGCATGTCCTTAGAGGAGAGTTGCCAATCTCGCTGAGATTGGCGCAAATAATTGTGCTATTGAAACCAGGGAAAGACCCTAGCCGGGCGGAATCTTACAGGCCCATTTCTCTGATATCGTTTGAAGCTAAGCTGTTGGCCAAGATATTGGCCAACAGATTGGCCAGATTCCTTCCACACTTGATCTTAGACCCACAGGTGGGATTTGTCAGGAAACAATCAGTGGCAAAAAATTTAAGAAAAATACTACTGGCGTTGGAGCAGGTCAAATATATGAAAACATCTTCACTCCTTATTAGCTTTGATGCACATAAAGCATTTGACAGAGTGAGATGGGACTTCCTGTTTGGGGGTCTTAGAGGCGTATGGTATTGGAGGATTTTTTAGGGAAGCCATACAGACTTTATACAAGAACCCGATAGCAGAGATATCCGTAAATGGAGTGACCTCTTGTCAATTTCCAATTTGCAGAGGTACTAGACAAGGATGCCCTCTTTTGCCACTCCTGTTTGTACTGGCGTTAGACCCTTTAATTCGGGATATTATGAATTTAGAAGAGGTACAAGGAGTAAATATAGGGACCAAACAATTCAAAATTTCAGCATTTGCGGACGATCTTTTAGTCATTCTTCGGACCCCAAAAGACTAATTGGCAGCACTTTTGGAAATCTTTAAGGAATACGGGGATTATTCAGGATTTTGCTTGAACTTAGATAAATCTGAGGTCCAGCCCTTATGGATGTCTGAGGAGGAATGGGCGAACTTAAGTTGCCCCTTTAAGAGAACGAATTGTTCGTTTAAATTCCTTGGCATACAGCTGTCGGGAGATCCGGCCAAATTATATTCATTAAACATAGCGCAATTGTTAGAACACACGAAACAGATGTTAGGGAGGTGGACAAATTTACCATTGTCATTATCAGGGAGGATCTCGTTGTATAATATGATCCTGTTCCCAAGGTGGTTGTATTGTTTTCAGATCCTACCACTTTATCTGACTAAAAGAGACTGGAAAAAACTGATGGGCCTTCTTTCTAAATTCTTTTGGAATAAGCGACGCCCACAGATCAAATGGCAAAACCTATTGGACCCGTGGAGTCGAGGAGGATTTGGGGTGTTAGATTTAACACGCTATAATAAAGTGTGTTTGTTGAGGCATATAGGGGACTGGTTGTTGGGAACCTCACATTATACTCCAAGGACGATGGAAGAGCAGTGGGTGCACCCCCTGAAACTACATTATGTGCTACAAGCAAAGCTAACGATATTGCCAGCACATTTACGGAGGAATGTAGTGATTCGACCCCTTAGATTGGTATGGCGAGATTTGGGCCGGATTTGGAAGTTTGATGAACACTATAGTAGACTACTACCTATAATAGGGAATGGTGAATTTTTACCGGGTATAGACGGTCCGAGATTTAGACGATGGCAGCAAAAAGGGCTTGTCCTCCTCCAGGACATTGTGGAGTCAGATGGTTGTGTCAAAAAACTGGAATCTTTAGATTTGGGGGAGCTTCAGTGGATGGACAAATTTGCATATCGGTAGATATCTCACTATATTGAAAGCCTCCCACGCCAATCTCTCGCTATTGATGTACTTACCATGATAGAAAAATTGTTTGAAGTACCTTCAGAGGAACCTATAACCATTTCCTTAATACAGAGACGACTTATGCATAGTACATCATATAGAATGCAAACACACTTACAGGAGAAGTGGACAGAAGACTTAAAAAAAGGAATCACTGCACAAAGATTACTGAGTAGTATGCGCCATATCCCGCAGAGAATAAATAATGCAGATTTAAGAGAGTGCCAAGGCAGAGTATTGTTCCAGGCTTATACCTCCACATTTAGACTGTATCATATAGGAAGAATAGACTCCCCACAATGTGGTAAGTGTGGAGGACCACAATGCACATACTTTCATGCCATGTGGGACTGCCCCCGGATACAACAATTCTGGGTGGGGATATATAGGTTTATGATACAAATATTGAACCGACCTATCACATTGAGCCCAGAAAATGTGTTACTAGGAATGGAGACAGTGGGGGGTGCCAGTGCTGTCCATCATGATCTTTTACTGTATAGAGCATTTTTAATAGGGAAAAAATGCATTTTAACAAATTGGGTCTGTCAAGAGGCGCCTTCGTATTGGCAATGATGTAATAGACTACATGCGTTGTTATTAATGGAGCTGCGAGAAGTTCAATGGAACTTTAAGAGACAAAAAAAGTTCTATTTAATATGGAAAGCTTACATACAAGTTTTGGCCCCAAGGGCACGCAGCTCTGTTCTCAATCAATTAGGAGGTCTATGATGGGAAGCAGAATGCCATCAGCAATAAGCAAGTAACAGTCACTCTCAGCATATGAACACCTGGCCTTGTGGGGAAGGGGGGAGGGGGGAAAAGAGGGGAGATAGGAGGGGAGAGGGGAGTGGGGGGGGGGGTAATAGGAGAAGGGAGAAAAATGTAATTGTCAATTAACATTAGTATTTGATGAGGAAGACATTTGCGACTCTGCGCATTATAGGCTATGTTTAAATGAAGAGTTTGGAATATTCCATTTAAGCGGTTGCTAAATTATTATTACGATAAAAGGTGTTAGTTTGGACTGTCATTCTTGTATAGAAATAAAGGTTAACGAATAAAAATAATATATAACACTCCATTTCTTTCTCTTAACCAGATGTTCAAATGTAAATCCTGTCCTGGTTAGTGGTTGATCAAGTGTTGTAGAGGGACCGGATCTCTCTGTGGTTGGGATATTCTCTCTGAGAGCAGACTGCTGACAAATAATTGGAAAGTAAAGTCCCACTGGTGAACACTTGACTAAGAAATAAGTCCAAGCCACTACATCAGCTGTGGTTCTAAAAACTGTGCAACAATTAGCATATACAAGTTCATTCCACAGGAGTCTGTCATAGTAAATGCATTACATCTCCAGACTACCCACAACCTAGCCAGTTTCGGCATGGGCGTTTAGAGGGGAAATTCAGTGACACTGAATATCTGCAAATAAACCTACACAAACGATTAATGGCCAGGAGCCTCTCCTAGCCATTTAAATTGCTTTGAATATTTACTCCCATAACATGGCTTTAAGATTCGCACTGCAATTTATGGTATGGGCATAAAATCATGGCAAAATAACCCCAGCCAAAAGCAGGGGTTATTTTACTATGCCAGCCCAGGAGCATTGGGCCTCAAAAATGTGGCTGTATGCTCCCAGGCTGGATACTGCAAGTCCTGTGCCATTTCCCCATACCCCACCCCACCCTCTGCTGGTCAAGCCTCTCACCCCAACCTCTAAAGGGCTCCTGAAAGGGCCTACCATTAGTTTCCCTAGTGGTCTTCAGGCAGGAGCAATGCCCAGTAGTTGTTGCTCAGGCCAAAGCATTCTCCAAAATGGCGCCCCTAGTTTCACAGCACTACCAATAGGGGACATAGTTAGGGGTTATGTGCCGTCTTTTTAAGCATCTATATTTAGGGTTACCATATCTGTGGAGGTAAAAAAAGAGGACACAAAAAAATAAAATGCTGCCCCCAGCCCACTGCACAGTCACTTTGACCCCCCCCCCCCCCCCCCAAAGAAAGCCAGATTCTAGAAGCAGTGAAAATACTGGTAAAAGTAACAGAAATGCATTTTCTCCTGTACTCTCCTAAATACAAATTTAGAAAAGATGTACATTTCCAAATAAGCAAACTTCCATGAGCAGCATGTCCCCCTTTCCTTTCCCTCCCATCCATGAGCAGCATATCCCCCTCTCCTCTCCTCCCCATCCCTTTCTATCTATGTGCTGCATTTACCCCTTTTATTTCCCCCCCTCTTCAATGTACATGTCCCCTTCACCAATCTATTTTCTCACCCACAGCCATGATCCACCATTTTTACAGCCTCCTCCCTCCCTCCACCTTCTACCAGCATAATTCCATCCATCTGCCCTCCCCTCCAGCCCTGAGTCAGGGTGCCCTCCCTGAACCTACCTTAACATGCTCTGGTGGTCTAGTGGCTGCTGATCCTGACTTTTTTCCAGCATATATATGTCCACGTGTGTTCAACCCTCCTCCATTCCCATTCCCTCACCCCCCCCCCCCCCCCCCAGGTCCAATCCCAGCCTCCAAAAGTCTCCCAATTCCTTACCTTGACTGCACTGGATCACAGTCTCTCCAACTTGTGCTGGCTGTGTAGTGCCAACTGTTTGTGTGTGGGTAGGGGGGAATAGTAGCAGAGTTCTGCAGAACTGGTCCTCTTGGTGAACTGGTCCTCCAAGAAGGGTTGGTTCCTGGCAGGCTGTACAGTGTCAGGGTTCAGGCTTGCTTCCCTTCTTCCCCCTCGTGGTGTGTGTCACTGGGGCGGGGGGGAGGGTCCTCAGAGTCACAACAGTGCAGGAATAGTCCTGGACTGGTCAGACTCAAACTCGGCTGGTCCTCTCTGACTGACTCCGCCAGGGCTAACTACAGTGTCAGGCTCAGGCTTGTGGTTGCGACTTGCTTCCTTACCCTTCTTCTCATCCAGGCCCTGCCCCAGTCGTGGTGTGTGTCACTGGGGGAGGGGAGAGGGGGCCACCAAAGCAGTGACACACACTTCAATCAAGCTTGTTTACTGTCTGCAGAAGAAGAGCCAGCGCAACAGGGCCGGCAGCTTCCCATGCTCAGTCTTGGGCTTGGTTGAGCCTGCTGCCTGCCTGCAGCCTTTAGGCAATGGCGGTGAGCCGCTGCAGCTGAGCACTTGTCTTCACAAGTCACTCCCAACCTCTCTCTCTGTGTTGGACCTGTCACCTGCGTCCGACCTGTGTTGGACGAATCCTGCAGCAGACAAATCCGGTCCCGGCCTCTGCCTCCTCTCTCTCACTCACATGATTGCGACACACCTCCTCTCTCATGTCAGTAGATCAGGTGACCTCTTCTGGCTTGTACGTGTGTGTTTGCTACAGTGCTGCTGGAAACCTAGAAAAATAATCAAAACTGTAAAACCTGCCCAGACACCAGATGGTGCCCGCAACTGGGACACAAACGTGACCTCAAACATTAGCTCTCTGATTGCCTCTGTCCATGATTCCCCTTTTATACACTTTTCTCTCATAGGCTAGTATTGGAAGTACAAAGTCAGCATATTCTAGTAAATTCTAACATTCAGGCATATTCTAGTAAATTCTATCTTACAGAAGCAAAGTTTTTCATAACATATTTGCTTATCATAAATAAGGTCAGTAAGGTTATCCTACTTTGCAGAAACCATCTTCCCAGCAACCAAAGTTGTGTCCCTTCATTACCTGCTTTCACGGTCAGCAGCAAATTTCCCTTACATTACTTCATTCTCCTCTGCCAGAGGTTCTCCTCTGATTTAAATGTTGCCATTACTAAAGATAAGTGCTGCTTTCAAGGTTTTATAAGCAGTTTAAGTCAAGATAAGACAGACTTTAAAAAAAAAATTACATGAAAAAATTAAAAATGTTAAAAAATCAAAACCTTTAGAAACTAACTGGGTTGATCAATCGGGATTTGCGCCTCAACCATTAAGTTGGATGAACATTGAGAATTATGTTCGTATGGTGAAGCAGCATGGATATCTGAAGATCCCCATTATATAAAGATAGTGCATCAAAGTGATTTTGTACAATGTGAAGACTACAATAAAATATGGAATTACTGGTGTTGGGAGAGATTAGTATTGAGTAAAGAACTGTTAAAGAGATTGAAATAGATCTAATAGAAATATAAACAGTTGTTTGGGACAAAATATATGTGATATTAATTATAATGTCCCCACACGAAATCTTTTGGTCTATTAAATTGAAGTATTTGTAGGATAAGCAGCATAAAATCTGTTTTACTCTTTTAGGATCTTACCAGGTAGTTGGACCTTATTTGGCCACTGTTGGAAACAGGATAATGGGCTTGATGGACCTTTGGTCTGTCCTAGTAGGAGAACACTTATGTTCTTAGGTTAATAGATCCAGTGTGAGCAGAAGAACATCCCAACCTTTATCCAGATTAATCCTTACATAGGGCCCCTTTTACTAAACCACACTAATGATTCCCGGGTTAGCACTGCCGCATGGGAATCGCTAGCGTGGTTTGATAAAACAGGCCCACAGTCCATCAGGTCAAGTAAAGAATATTCTGTGTAATATTGTGAATGGAAACCAATCTGTCAGGGGTGGAAAGCATTTGTCTTTTCAAACTAAGATGTGAGCTGGGTGGCAACCAATTTTTCCACAATTTTGGAAATGTATGGGAGAGTGGAAATGGGCCTATAATAATTAGAGGCAATGGCAGGATCAGATTTAGAATCTTTTAAATGGGGGTGAATAATAGTAAGTTTACACTCAGGTAAGAAGATGCCTGATTTAAGGCTGGATACAGCTGTTCAGTGTAAGAATGGAAGGAGAGGGTCTAAGAATTTCTTTAGGAAACAAATGGGCAGTGGGTCAACAGGAGAGATAGAGGTTTTGGCTCAGGAAATGAGCTTCTTAAGATCTGAAATGGATGGTGGAGTAAAATCTCTAACATAGTAGTCAAACAAGTTAGTCTCGGTGTCCATGGAGGAAAAGCTAAGGGGGAGGGGGTAGGGGGAGAAGGAAGCACAGCCAGTCAGTGTGAGCCATAGAAGATGAGGAAAGGTACTGAGAACGGGAAGAGGCATGCAGATTCTCGCTTAAGAGAAGGCATGGGTTAGACTATGCTGTGTGAGCCATATGAGAATGTCCATTTGCTCAACAGATTCTTTGAACTGCAGAAAGGAATTGACTAGATCAAATTGCAGGATATTTGAAATCTTGACAATTAAATCTGAGATTCTCTATTAAGTAAACAACATATACCCCTGAAGCAGGTGCATGCCAAAACGTGCTGTGCAGGGCAGGTGACTTTTGTACCAGCAAATGAACTAACATATTAAAGACTTGTTACCATACTGCTTTGTTTTCTTGATTTTTTTTCCAACTCTTGTCTTTTGACTGTGGACTCTCTGTTTGCAGCAAAGTATCAGAAATGATGTTTAAGCTGTTCAGTTGCATTGTGGTGCTTTACCAAGAAGTATTGTATGCAAAAAATGGTCACACTGGTATGTACTAAAGATGATTAATTACATTTGGTTCAAGAGCACTGAGCCACAAGCAGTTTTAAGAATTTACTAACTGAAGTAAATACAAACTATGGCAACATGACTCATTTGGGGTACAGTTTTGAAATACTTTATTTCTCTTGAATCAGAATTGTACAGTTCTTAGAAGAAAAGGGAGAGTCTTTCAAAGATCACTGTGACTCATAATGGATGACCTGAGCATTTTAGTCTCCAATGAAAAAATATCATCATTTCAGAAATGAACTCAAATAGGCAATTGAAGCTTATCTTTTTGAGAAGCACACAAAGGAGAACAAATTCATAGGGGAGAGACCTCTCACTTACTTATATACATGTCTTACCTTAAGGACATTTTCTACTCCTGCTCTGAATAATTTTACAGATTTGAGATATCAGTAATGTAATTTACACATATTTACCTGTTGCAGTATTTTGCTTTCTGAGAAGAGAGTCTGGAAAACAAATTAACATAAAGAGATTTAAGGACAGGATCTTGGTCTATTGGAAACTGTGAAATTCAGAATAATAACCATAGTGACATATTCATCTGATACAAAGGCTTATTGCTGGAAATTCTGCTTAAAATTGAAACGTTATATTCACAGTAATGAACTGGGTGTGCCTATTAATATAATTCATCCTTGGTGGTGACTGATTACTTGATATTAGGTCCTTTCCACCCCATTACTGCTGCGTTTCGCTTTTGTGGAGAGTGTGAACCCATTTGGGGGTTTTTTTGTTACATTTGTACCCGCGCTTTCCCACTCATGGCAGGCTCAATGCGGCTTACATGGGGCAATGGAGGGTTAAGTGACTTGTTACCTGTTACCTTGATATACTTAGGGCCTAATATTCAAAGGATTTGTGCTTCTAATTTTGAGTGTTATGGGCAGTGGCATAGTTACGGGCAGTGCTTTTTTTGTAGGAAAAAAGGTACCGGGACTCATTATGGGTGGGGGTCACCATATATGGCTCCACCCCTATGGTAGCACACACCGAAGTAGCCACACCCTTATACCAGCCATGGCGCATATAAGCAGTATCATTGAAAATACTATACCAGTATAGGAGAAAAAAATAACTTGTGATTTTTTTTTCATTATAAATAATTTCTACAAGCTGTTACAGCTCTAGTATACCCAGTGCAAAATAAGACAGCAGATATAAATTCTCAAATTGACTTTGTTTTTCTGATCATATTGATCCCAGTCTCTGATTCTGCTGGTCTCTATCTGTTCCCTTAACGCCGTTTCCAGGGATTCCTTTCCATTTATTTCTTTACTTTCCTTCTTTCTTCTTTGTTTCTTGCCCTACATCCATAGGTAAAAGCTGGGTCCTCTGCGGACTTGACTGGAGGAGGTATAGAGTGGATTTAGCTTTTGCCTATTTTATTCATCCATGTGCAGTTTTTCTCCTCTTTTTCCTTTCCCTCATCTTGTCAGTATGCATCTCCTTCCTCTTTCCATCCACATCCAGCATTTTTCCTCTCTCCTCCCCTCCATCCATGTTCATCTCACTTCCTCTCTTTCCTTCCCCTCCATCCATGTCCAGCATTTGAACTCTCTCCTCTTCCCTCCATCTATGTCCAGAATTTCTCTTCTCTTCCCTGCATACATGTGCATCTTCTCCTCTGTCTTCCCTACCCTCCATCCAAGTCCAGCATTTCTCCTCTCACCCCTCCCCTCCATCCTTGTGCATCTACTTCCTCTGTCTTCCCTCCCCTCCATCCATGTCCAGTATTTCTCCTCTCTCCCTTCCCCTCCAACCATGTGCATCTCCTTCCTCTGTCTGTCTTTCCTTCCCTCCAACATTTCTCCTCTCTTCGCTGCCCTCCACTCCATCCATGTCCAGCATTTTTCCTCTCTCCCCTCCATCCATGTGCATCTCCTTCCTGTCTTCCCTCCACTCCATCCATGGCCAGAATTTCTCCTCTCTCCCCTCCATCTATGTGCATCTTCTTCCTGTCTTCCCTCTCCTCCATCCATGTCCAGCATTTCTCCTACCCTTCCCTCCATCCATCCATGGCCAGCAACTCTGCTCTCTCTCCCCTGCCCCTCCCTTTCCATTCATTTCCAGAATCTCCTCTGCCCTCCCCTCCCATCTGTGTCCAGCAATTCTCCTTTGCCCCTATGCTCCCCTCCCAACCATGTCCAGCGATTCTCCTCTCTCCCTTGCCCTCCATGTCCAGCGATTCTCCTCTGCCATCCCCTCCCATCTATGTCCAGCAATTTCTCCTCTCTCCCCTGCCCTCCCCTCCATGTCCAGTGATTCTCCTTTGCCCCCTATCCTCCCCTCCATGTCCATAACTTGCCCCAGCCACCATGAAAGTCTTCATTGAAGAACACTGACAAAAAGGTAAGCATATCTATCTGTCTCTTTGTTGGATGTGATGAAGCTGTAATAATTCATGGAATCCCTTAACTGACTTTCTTCATCTAGCACTTGCTCCATCAAGCAAAGGACTCTGTCCCCCCCACCACCACCACACACACACAGTAGTGTGTGCATGTTTTGAATTGTTCTTTATATTATAGCTTTATGCGAGTCTAATGCTGTTCTCACTTCCTAGGTTCTTCTAAGCCGATGCTGCTTACTGCTACAGTGTATGAGCAGTGCCAGGACAGTATGGGGTCCTTTTATTAAGGTGCACTAAAAATGGCTTTCAATAGTGTAGGTGCAGGTTTTGGGCGCGCCCTGATTCATTTTTCAGCCCGCTTGTTAAAAAGGCCTTTTAAAAGTTTTGCCAAAAATGGATGTGCGGCAACATCAAAATTGCTGCATGTCCATTTTGGGTCTGCGACCTTACCGACACCCATTGACCTAGCGGTAAAGTCTCACACGGTAACCAGACGGTAATGACCTACGCGCCTCAAATGCCACTTAGCATGTGTCTGATACACGCATCCGAAAATAAAAATGAATTCCAGATGCACGTTTCGGACGCACGCCAAAAATGAAATTACCGCAAATGCCACACGGTAACTCCATTTTGGTGCACGATGGGTGCGCATAGATGCTTACACGGCTTAGTAAAAGGGCCCCTATGTGCAGGCCACACAGGGTGCAAGAGAGGCGAGAGTTCCAAAATTGTGTCCTGTGCATTGCCTTCCCTGCTTTGCTGTGACGCAGTGGGCAGGAAAGGAGCTCTAGGGGGTGCATCTCATTGGGACAAAAAGCAGAGGCAGTAACAATGTAGAGGCCTTAGACATTTACACTTCTCTTTCATAAACAGTGTTTCACTTCCTTTACTCTTTGGAGAGTCCTCTTTTATTTTAGTACTCCATCTCCTCTGTCAGTCTCTATAACAGCCAGAATAATTTAGATGTTAAATTGGAACAGCCTTACAGTTCTGCAGACCCTAAAAGGGTGTCAAGTAGGCAGATGCTTAGCCTTCATGGACATGGAGGATATGGGAGGCCTCTCATTTCCTAGTTGTAAGGCTGCAGCAGGAAACATTATAGTTTCATTTCTCCTAACCTCAGATAGAGCTAGAACTTTACAGTGTCCAAATTGTAAAAGACAAATTGGTTGGCACAATTTGTTCCTTCTACCTTGGTCTGGAGCTTGGGTGGTGGGGTCCCCGATTCCCATTTCACTGGATACAGAGTAGAGGTCTGGGTGGCACTTCTGCTTGCTGTACTGCTCTCAGGTTTCATTTGTAGCTTCGCTGTACTGTTCGGCTAGCAAACACAGCTACCTAAAACAGTTATGCAGTAATTATTTCATCTGGGCCTAAGGCCGGAATGCTCTCCCTAGCTCAAAGCGGCCAGGGCTCGGGAGGCAGAAGCTACATCAGAACATAAGAACATGCCATACTGGATCAGACCAATGGTCTATCTAGCCCAGTATCCTGTTTTCCAAACAGCAGCTAAGCCAGCTCACAAGTACCTGGCAGAAACCCAAATCATGACAACACTCCATACTACAAATCCCAGGGCAAGCAGTTGCTTCCCATGTCTGTCTGAATAGCAGACTATGGACTTTTCCTCCAGGAATTTCTCCAAACCTTCTTTAAACACAGATACACTAACCACTGTTACCACATCCTCCGACAAAGAGTTCCAGAGCTTAACTATTCATTGAGTAAAAAAATATTTCCTCCTTTTTGTTTTAAAAGTATTTCCATGTAACTTTCTCAAGTGTCCCCTAGTCTTTGTACTTTTGGAACGAATAAAATATTGATTTACCTCTACTCGTTCTATACCACTCAGGATCTTGTAGACCTCAATCATATCTCCCCTCATCTGTCTCTTTTCCAAGCTGAAGAGCCCTAACCTCTTTAGCCTTTCCTCATACGAGAGGAGTTCCATCTCCTTTATCATTTTGGCTGCTCTTCTTTGAACCTTTTCTAATTCTGCTATATCTTTTTTGAGATACGGCTTACAGACCTTAATTTTAAAGCTGGGCTCTCCCTTTTATGTTTTCAGAATTTTCCCTCTTAAAGTTTATTCCTCCTATTTTGGAGTTCTCACCAATAAAATTTGTGACACTCCCTTATTTACCAATGATGTCATCAACTTCAGTAAGCATAATAGCATTGGAGGAGTCTGAAAGATTTTTTTTTATCACAATGCCTGTGCAAAAATCCACAGGTTCCTACATATTATATGTTTGCAACCCTGGATTCAAGTGTTCTGCTTAGGCAGCTGCCTTTTGCTTGCCCCATGGAGTGGGAACCAGGTACACAAACAAATTTATTAATTTATCAGGACCAAGACTGTGGCTGGCTTATGCCAGAATGCCAAATAAGCAGTTCTGAATTTTATAACTCCAATCTCAATAACTCAGCTGACTCCAGAGATGTTGTTCTGAAATTATGTTTACTGAGGTATTTCAGAGTCAGTTATAAATGTAACAGTGGCAAAAGGAACTGAAGGGCAATAAACAGAACTTTAACTGTAGCAAACATATATACAATGTCATAAGAGCATAAGAACAGCCATACTGGGTCAGATTCAGATCAATGGTCCCTCTAGCCCAGTATCCTGCTTCCAGCAGTGGCCAGTTCTGGTCACAAGTACCTGACAGAATCCCAAATAGTAGCAAGATTCATACTACTGAGCCCAGGGACAAGCAATGGCTTTCTCCATGTCTACCTCAATAGCAGGCTATGGACTTTTCCTCCAGGAACTTGTCCAAACCTTTTGTAAACCCGGATACGTTAACCGCTGTTACCACATCTTCTGGCAACAAGTTCCAGAGCTTAACTACTTGTTGAGTGAAAAAATATTTCCTCCTGTTCATTTTAAAAGTAGTACCATGTAACTTCCTTGAGTGTCCCGTGGAGAGGCATAATCGAACAAGGCGCCCAAGTTTTCCTGAGGGCGTCCTCGCAGGACATCCCCCACGATGGGGTGGGAAAACCCGTATTATCGAAACAAGATGGGCGTCCATCTTTCATTTCGGTAATACGGTTGGGGATGCTCAAATCTCAACATTTAGGTCGAACTTAGAGATGGTCGTCCTTAGAGATGGTCATCCCCAGATTTCGGCGATAATGGAAACCGTGGACGCCCATTACAGAAACGACCAAATTCAAGCCATTTGGTCGTGGGAGGAGCCAGCATTCATAGTGCACTGGTCCCCCTCACATGCCAGGACACCAACCGGGCACCCTAGGGGGCACAGCAGTGGATTTCAGAAACAGCTCCCAGGTGCATAGCTCCCTTACCTTGTGTACTGCGCCCCCCAAAACCCACTCCCCACAGCTGTACACCACTACCATAGCCCTTAGGGATGAAGGGGGCACCTAGATGTGGGTACAATGGGTTTCTGTTGGGTTTTGGAGGGCTCACATTTACCAGCACAAGTGTAACAGGTAGGGGGCGATGGACCTGGGTCCGCCTGCCTGAAGTGCACTGCAGTACCCACTAAAACTGCTCCAGGGACCTGCATACTGCTGTCATGGAGCTGGGTATGACATTTGAGGCTGGCATAGAGGCTAGCAAAAAAGATTTTTAAAGTTTTTTTAGGGTGGGAGGGGGTTAGTAACCACTAGGGGAGTAAGGGGAGGTCATCCCCGATTCCCTCCGGTGGTCATCTGGTCAGTTCATGCACCTTTTTGAGGCTTGGTCATAAAAAAAAAAAGACAAGTAAAGTCGTCCAAGTGTTCGGCAGGGACGCCCTTCTTTTTTCCATTATCGGCCAAGGATGCCCATGTGTTAAGCACGCCCCAGTCCCGCCTTCGCTATGCTTCCAACACGCCCCCGTGAACTTTGGTCGTTCCCACGATGGAAAGCAGTTGAGGACGCCCAAAATCAGCTTTCAATTATGCCGATTTGGGCGACCCTGGGAGAAGGATGCCCATCTTCCGATTTGTGTTGAAAGATGGGCGCCCTTCTCTTTCGAAAATAAGCCTGCTAGTCTTTCTATTTTTTGAAAGAGTAAAAAATTGATTCACTTTTACCCATTCTACACCAAGTATTTTGTAGATCTCTATCTTATCAGCCGTCTCTTCCAAACTGAAGATCCCTATCCCTTTAAGTCTTTTCTCATGTGAGAGGAGTTCCATCCCCTTAATCATTTTGGTTACTCTTCTTTGAACCTTTTTGTAATTCTGCTATATCTTTTTAAAGATATGAAGACCAGAATTGTACATAATACTCAAGGTGTGGTCGATACAGAGGCATTATAATATTCTTTGTCTTATTTTCTATCCCTTTCCTAATAATTCTTAGCATCATGTTTGCTTTTTTGGCCACCTGTGCTTCACTTCTTTATTTCAGCAGTGCTTTATTCCTTTAAACTCTTATACCCATGGAGTGGCAGGGAACAAACACAGTTCTCCTTAGCACAGTTCCTACTGCTGGAGGCAGATAGGGCAATCAGCTCACCTTGATTAGATTATCAGTTCTCTTAACTGCAATTTATCACTTACAGTTGGTAGGCAGTGTTGATGAACTCATAGGCCAATGCAGTGGCGTTCCTAGGGGGGGTGCGGTCCGCCCCGGGTGCATGCCGCTGGGGGGGGTGCCGTGCGCGCCTGTCCGTCATTCGTTCCATGCTCCCTCTGCCCCGGAACAGGTTACTTCCTGTTCCGGGGCAGAGCGGAAGCATGGAATGAACGAAGGACAGGCGCGCGCGGCACCCCCTCAGCAGCGTGCACCCAGAGGGGTTCTTTCGTGGGGGGTGTCCTTTCACCGAGGGGGTCACGCTGCATCCAGGGGGGGCGCTGCACCCGGGGGACGGGGCGCATTGGCGATCCGCCCCGGGTGTCAGCCCCCCTAGGAACGCCACTGGGCCAATGCTCAGAACTCCAACGCTATTTGGAATAGCACCTGACCAATACCGTGGGAGCAGCACAGAAAAACAGCTCCCCAATACTCAACCATAAAACATGCAAATCATATGCACGCAGTTTGACCAAAAGTAAGGGGAAAGAACATGCCTGGTGCATGCACACTAGAGTTTCATAGTAAGCAGAGCTCTTGTATGCATGCGTCAGGCAAACCCAGAAGCAAAGCACACACCGGCGTCGTTCTTCTGTGCCTTTAAATATAAGCTTTTTTTGCACCTAAAAAGCTTATATTTAAGTGCAGAAAACAGGCGCCAATGTGTGCTTTCACTTTCGGGTTTGTTCTGACTTGCGCACATTCATCTCTCACTAGCAGCACTGAGGAGCTTCCTTCTGCTTCCAAATTAAATTTAAAAACTGCAGATTTTAAAGAAAAAAAAATCATGTGAAATTCTCTCTTCAGACACCCCCATGCCAGCTGTTTAATATTTAATGAGACTCTCATTAATTTCAGTCTTGTGGTTATTCAAACCTATTACTAAATGGTACAGAGGGAATAAGGAATACCCCTGCCCAAAAGGAATGCCTGGAAGATAAGTTAATTTGTTCTACCTCTCACTTCAGATCTAGCGTATAGCAGAGCAACCAATTTGGCAAACACTGGATTAGAATTAAGCATCCTAAGAACTTCCAACAAAAGGCTCCACTCCACAAACTCCGCTTGTTCAGCATCTAGGGAGAGATTCTATATACGGTGCCTAAAAAATCAACATGGAAGGGCTCCTCGCCATGTAATTTTCCTGAATTTTAATCTCACAGTTTCTGTTTTTTCCCTCATCTGTTGTTTGTGTGTGTGTGTGTGTGTGTGTGTGAGAGAGAGAGAGAGACAGTGTCTGTGTGTGTGTGTGAGACAGTGTGTGGGCACTCCCTTCCACATCAATTCCCCCTTTTCCCATCAGGTTCCTCATCCTCAGTGCATCATCCTTTTCCTTATAGCTCCCCATCCTCTCTGCCATTAGCTCACTACCTGCTCAGCCTTTTCACCCAATCTCCAAGTCCCCATCTCCATCCTCCCAATCAATCACTGCTCTTCCTCCAATCCCCAATCTGCTTTTCCATTCTTTCCTTCCTCTATCCCCTTCTCAGCCTCCAGAGAGAGTGTGTGTTTTTTTGTTTCTGTGGTTTACCTGTTGTGTTGCAGCCCGCTCTCCTTCGCCTCTCAGTCTTGTTCGATGGCTGGATCCCGCTTACGTGCTGGTTTGTGTCCTAATTTTTTTCTTTCGTTGCTTTCCTTTCCTATTGTTGGCCACTGCCATTCAGCTGTCACTGGCGTTCAAGAGCTGAAGCGGCTCCCGCTGTTGTTGCCCGCTGCCGTTCAGCTCTCACTGTCCTTCGAGGGCTGAAGCGGCTCCCGCTGTTCTTCTTTGCCACTGCCGTTCAGTTCTCACTTGCGTTCAAGGGCTGAAGCGGCTCCCGCTGTCAGGACTGAAGCTGCTCCCGTGGTAAGTTTCTGTGAGAGATTGACAGAAGCGTCCTCGAGATCAACGTCTCAGCCCCCTCTTGGTTCTTTTGGTCGCGCGCTTACCTCCTCCCTGCTTTGAGTAGTAACATCTCCTGACGTCAGGCAAGCAGGCTTCTACTGCGGGAGAGTGACATCAGGAGACGGTTACGTACACAGTGAGAGACATTGGAACGTTGCAGGAGCAAATTATTATAGTTGATGCTTAGTTGATATCTCAGCGCCTAAAACTACGTGCATCCATTTACACAATGAAAATGTGGTGTAAATCCTAGTGCATAGATTTACGCACACTGGGCCATATTCTATAACTACATGCATAAATTTCAGAACGCCCATGAACCACCCATTTCCCCGCTTATAGCCATGGCCCTTTTGCCTGTGTGCGTTAGAAGTTTGGCGCACTTCATTACAGAATAAATTAATGCCAATTAGTGCTCATTAAGTGCCGTTATCAGTGTTCATTAGCTTGTTAAGCTTATTAAGTTATGCATGTTGTTATGGAATCCACTTGGATTTTGGCGCGGATCTCTAGGCCCACTATATAGAATCTGGGGACTAGTGTCAACATCCCAAAAACATGACTCCTCCCAGGGGCTTGGAGAATGTCAGGAGGGGTCACAAAAGTGATACTTTATATTCTTAGAAAACTACAGGGCCTGAGAGGGACAGGATGCAAAATCACTAATTACTGAGTCCTGCCCAGGAGCTATGGAGAAGCAGGGCTCTAACTCATTGGCTCACCAGGGGAATTGAGACCCCACCTAAGTGGGGGATGTCTGAATGAGAGCCAGTGACCATTAATACAAAAATTAGAAAATCGGCCATTTTACCGCTCTACTGAAAATTACCTTAGCACACAGGAAAGACCTGTGTATTGACTCGCAAAGGCCACTTTTTAGCACTGCTTTGTCAAAGGGCACCTAATAGTGTTGGGTAGTAATATCTTTCTTGTAAAAAAGAGTAACTGTAATGTTTTCTTTTGTACAAATGTAATTAAATAACTCTACTCATTACTTTTTTCACTAACAAGTAATATGTCTCATTTCCTTATATAGTTACTTTTAGTGACACCCATCGGATTTTCTTTGCCTCACTAAGTCCATTATTCAGCAGCTTCCGGTATCCAGCAAGCTTCCTTTTGAGTGATATTGTTAAACATGCAGCATGAGGTGGTAACAAAGATAGAGAGGATGGAACTGCTTCCGTATGAGGAAAGGCTAAAGAGGATAGGGCTCTTCAGCTTAGAAAAGAGACGGCTGAGGGGGGATATGATTGAGGTCTACAAAAGCCTGAGAGGTGTGAAGCGGGTGGAGGTGAATCGATTTTTCACTCATTCAAAAAGTAGAAAGACCAGGAGGACACTCAATGAAACTACATGGAAATACTATAAAACAAATAGGAGGAAATATTTTTTCACTCAAAGAATAGTTAAGCTCTGGATCTCATTGCTGGAGGAAATGGTAACAGTGGTTAGCATATCTGGGTTTAAAAAAGGTTTGGACGAGTTCCTGAAGGAAAAGTCCATAGTCTGCTATTGAGATGGACATGGAGGAAACCACTGATTGGGTTTCTTCCAGGACCTTGTGACCTGGATTGGCCACTGCTGGAAGCAGGATACTGGGCTAGATGGACCTTTGGTCTGACCCAGTATGGCTATTCTTTTTTTTTTTTAATCATTTATTTATAATTTTTCATTTTACAAGGGTCACTTGCAAATAGTAATACAGAGATGACTGTACATTAATACAATATTAGAGGAAAACAATGTCAACTAGATAAATGGATTATATACAATCTTTCTCTTTCTTAGACCACAAAATAAATAGGGAGACTGAAACAAGACAAGGAGATCAATTAAACAACAGTAAACAAAGAAAACGTGGTATTAACCTGATTATCCCCAGTTATTATTTATCTGAATCATTATTCCACATTGATCGTCTGGTTGGCTTCTTCAAACCCAAGACGGTGTATAGTCAATTAATTTCGTTGGAAACATACTTATTGTCCAGTATTAGTGGAAATAATACACCTGATTTCATTTTTTTTCTCTTTTAAAACCGGAAATTATTTAACAAGACAAACACTTGAATTTCTAATCCAATTCCCACTGATTAAGGTAATCCCAGTTTCACAGGCTTCACTCCTTTTGAATTAATATACTAAGAGGAATCATTTCAGAGGAAAAAACTTTAGGAGTCATACCTGGAACTCTGGGAAAACAAGAATCTCAATATTAATCATCTGTATGGCTATTCTTATGTTCTTATGTTTCTGTTCTTATGCAAGTTGTGTCTGGTAAGCCACAGACCTTTCAGCATATCAAGAACCAGCACTTCAAATTTGAAGAAGCACATGCAGGTACACACAATCAATTTTTCCGTCTTCCTATTTCTAAAACAGTGTAAGTGGTTATACTAATTATTGCACCATCTCAATTTTGGATTTTCTGAGTTGCATGTGATGTTTTAGAGTCTGACGCATATATAGCTCTTTGTGTATATGTTTGTTACAGTGTAGGTTAGAAGAGTATATAGACCTACAGTAACAAATTTACATACATCTAGTTAGTCATTTGGATTTCTCACCTACAGATGAATTTGTTACATTTTTGGGAGCAGAGCTATGCACTAGGGTTTGCTTAAACATTAGAAGTTACCATAGATTGTCTTAAATTTACTTAAATTTTTATTTCAAAGTTCAGTGACAACGTGTGCAGCATTATGGAACAGGACTAGTTGAAGTGCTCAAGCAGCTGATATTATACAAGAAAAATGCAATATGCAGTTGATCGTTCCTAATGCAACACGGTGGAATTCTTTCTTCTGTTCTGTTGAAAAAATTTATTCCATTGTTGACAAAAACATGGGTGAGTACTACCATCTCATGAGTCCACTGGCAACTGCTCTGGAAATCCTACAAGATGAAACTAAATGCTACTTGAGCTTTTTGCTGCCAACTTTGATCATGTTGAAAACAAAGAGGGGCATAATCGAAAGGGACACCCAAGTTTTGCTGAGGACGTCCTCGCAAAACGTCCCGATGGAGGGGTGGGGAAACCCGTATTATCGAAACAAGATGGACGTCCATCTTTCGTTTTAATAAGATGGTCTGGGACGCCCAAATCTTGAAATTTAGGTCGTCCTTAGAGATGGTCGCCCCTAGACTTGGTCGTTTCTGATTTTAGGCGATAATGGAAACCAAGGATGCCCATCTCAGAAACGACCAAATGCAAGCCCTTTGGTCATGGAAGGAGTCAGCATTCGTAGTGCCGATTTTGGCCAGCTTCAACTGCTTTCCGTCGCAGAGCCGGTGAAAGTTCAAGGGGGCATGTCGGCAGTGTACTGAAGGCAGGACGGGGGCGTGGTTAAGAGATGGCCGGCTTCGGCCGATAATGGAAAAAAGAAAGACGGCCCTGACAAGCATTTGGCCAACTTTATTTGGTCACTTTTTGTTCACGACCAAGCCTCAAAAAACTGCCCCAACTGACCAGATTACCACTGGAGGGAATGGGCGATGACCTCCCCTTACTCCCCCAGTGGTCACCAACCCCCCTCCCACCCAAAAAAAATTATAACAAGCATTTATTTTTGCCAGCCTCAAATGTCATACCCAGCTCCATGACAGCAGTATGCAGGTCCCTGGAGCAGTTTTAGTGGGTACTGCAGTGCACTTCAGGCAGGCGGACCCAGGCCCATCCCTGTTACACTTGTGGTGGTAAATGGGAGCCCTCACAAACCCCCCCCAAAACCCACTGTACCCACATGTAGGTGCCCCCCTTCATCCCTAAGGACTATGGTAGTGGTGTACAGTTGTGGGGAATGGGTTTTGGGGAGGGATTTGGGGGGCTTAGCACACAAAGTAAGGGAGCTATGTACCTGGAATCAATTGGTGAAGTCCACTGCAGTGCCCCCTAGGGTGCCCAGTTGGTGTCCTGGCATGTGAGGGGGACCAGTGCACTACAAATGCTAGCTCCTCCCATGACCAAATGCCTTGGATTTGGCCGAGTTTGAGATGGCCGCCATTAGTTTCCATTATCGACGAAAACCAATGGCAGCCATCTCTAACGCCGACGATCTCTTAGGGCAGGCCAAATATATTATCGAAACGAAAGATGGCCGGCCATCTTGTTTCGATAATACGGTCGGGTACGCCACTTGACAGGGCCAGCGTTACAGATGGCTGCCCTTATAGATGGCTGGCCCTGTTCAATTATGGCCCTCCAGATGACCACTGGAGGGAATCAGGGGTGACCCCCCAATATTCCCACTGACTCCTTCCCACCCCCCACAAATGTGAATACAAATATGATTTACTAGCTTCTATGACAGCATCAGATGTTAGAGCCAGGTCTATTAGAGCAGTATGCAGGTCCCTGGAGTAGTGTAGTAGTCAGTGCAGTGCACCATGGCGTGGGGGACTCTGGTCCCTATCTCCCTCTGCCTGTCACATTTGTGGTGGAAACTGTGAGCCCTTCAAAACTCACCAGAAACACACTGTACCCACATATAATGCCCCCTTCATCCATTAGGGCTATTGTAGTGGTGTACAGTTGTGGGCAGTATGTTTTAGATGGGTTTGGGGGGCTAAGCAGACAAGATAAGGGAGCAACAGTGAGATGTGTACCTGGGAGCATGTTTTTGACCTCCACTGCAGTGCCCCCTAGGGTGTCCCATTTATCTCCTTGGATGTCTGGGAGACCAGTCTACTAAAAATGCTGGCCCCTCCTACATCCCAATGGCTTGATTTTCTCTGTTTTTCACTTGGACTTTCTTTTTTTTTTTTAACGGACCAAAAAACAAAATTCCAAAGCACAAAACCTTGTTAGAAACAGTATTTTCAAAACCAAAAGATAGACATTTTTCTTTTTTGAAAATGAACTTTTTTTCGATTCAGATTTTGGACATTTTTTTGCAAAACGTCTAAAGTCGAATGCCCCTCTCAGTCAACTTAGATGCATAGAAATTTCTATAAACGTCTTTGAATTGTTTATTCCTCTTTGTAGTCAGCATCACTCACTTTCTTCCTCTCTTGTCTGCATTCAGTCTTAAGACTCACTTCCTTCCTGAAGCACAGAGTCTAGATACATTTAGTTGACTTATGAGTGCTGGCATGTATAAAGTAATAGATATTATCAAAGAGATCTTGTTCATTTCTAAGTAGGCTCTGAAGTTAGTTCAGAGGCGCATTTTTGAAATGATGTCTAAATCCAATAGTGGACGTTTTGTGAAAAACGTTCAAAACTTCAGCAGCAAGCACGGCCATTTTCAAACCAGAAACACATACATCTTTTTGTTTTGAAAATGGCTATTTGCTAGACATTTTTGTGCTCAGTGCATCTTTCTTTTAGGACCATTTTTTGGGGAAAAAAAGGTGCAAGAGAATAATGCACAAAAATAAACCATTGGGATGTATGCGGGGGCAGCATTCTTAGTAGACTGGATACACAGATATCCCAGCAGAGCAGTGGGGCAACCTAGGAGACACTGCAATGAACTTCACATAAAAGCAGGGGCGTATCTGGGGTTCGGCGGTAGGGGGGCCAGAGTGGGAGGCACATTATAGCCCCCCCCACCGCCATTGCCACCCCCCCCCCCCGCCGCCGTCACCACAACCCCCCTACCGCCGCCAACACCTACCTTTGCTGGCGGGGGACCCCAACCCCCGCCAGCCGAGGTCTGCTTCCTCTAAAAATATTCCTTGAGCTGAGGTCTTTTAAGTTGTTTGTCCTCGCTCCCACTCCTCCGTGCTGCTGTTCAAACTCTGCGGAATCCAGTTTCGGAGTCTGTCTGACATCGCAGCACGTTGTAAGTGCAGGACGACGTACAACGTGCTGCGACGTCAGACAGACTCCAAAACTGGATTCCACAGAGTTTGAACAGCAGCACGGAGGAGTGGGAGCGAGGACAAACAACTTAAAAGACATCAGCTCAAGGAATATTTTTAGAGGAAGCGGACCTCGGCTGGCGGGGGTTGGGGTCCCCCGCCAGCAAAGGTAGGTGTTGGCGGCAGTAGGGGGGTCCAGGGCGAAATCTGCGGGGGCCCAGGCCCCTGTGGCCCCATGCAGATACGCCCCTGCATAAAAGGTACCAGGCACACATCTCATTGTTACCCCCTTATATTGTAGGGTGAGCCCTCCAAAACCCACCAAAAACCTACTATACCCAACTATACACCAGGGGTATAGCCAGACCTCAAGATGGGAGGGGGCCAGAGCCCAAGGTGGGGGGGGCACATTTTGGTTGCTGCCCTGTTGCCATCCCCCTGCCACTGCCCCCCTTTGCCACCTCGCCCCCCGCTGCCACCCACCACCGTCACTGTACATCTTGGCTGGCAGAAGTCCCCAACCCCCGCCAGCTGAAGCACTGCCGCCGCAAATACCTTGACTGGCAGGGGTCCCCACCCCCCCACCAGCTGAAGACTCCATCCAGCGCTGGTCTCTGGTGCCGCCGCATTGCTTGCCCTGCTCCCTTCACATCCGGCATGCTCCTTTTAGTGATACTGAGCATGCTCAATTTCACTAAAAAGAGTGTGTCCGACGTGAGGGGGAAGAGAGAGCAGGGCAGGCAGGTTACATTATTTAAAGGAATAAAAAGACATATTTATGATATTGAAATCACCCAATGGATTCACACCATTAGCATTCCAGACTAATACTAAAATCAAACCTGTCTCCTATGTCATAATTAACAGTGAACCCTACTGATAACAAAAACAAACTATATATGTGATAAAAGTCACATTTGGGAGAGAGTAAGAGTACCTATGAGGAGAACTCAGGGATGCTATTTCCAGGGAGCTGAGGTAGGAGAGGAGTGGAGGAATAGCCTAATAGAGCTGTGGGTTTTGATCCTGGCATCCTGGGTTCAAATTCCCACTGCAGCTCCTTGTGACATTGGGCATGTCACCTAACCCTCTATTGCCCCAGGTTAAAAAAAAACAGCCCTCTAGGGACAAAGTACCTGCATATAATGTGTACAGTGCCAAGTACATCTAGTAGCACTATAGAAATGATTAGCAGTAGAGACCCATGTCTCTGGAACTGCCCTGGCTATGATGTCATTATTAAATACCAGTGTCTGCACCTTCAAAAACAAATCTCCCTTTGACCAAAAGACAATGTCCCTTTAGTTCCCTTCTTGTGTATCCTTTATTTAGATAGGGAAAGGAAGATTAAGATTAGGTCAGTTCCTTTTGGGGAAATGGGGATTCAGAGTGGACTGGCACATTTTAAAGGAATTTAGATTCAGCTCATGCTCTTCTCAGTAGTTCAAGATGGGCCACATTCAAGTACAGTAGGCAGTGGTCATTTATTCAAGGTGCATGTGTTGCATACACAGCCCTTATCAGATCGGTCCCCCGCCCATGTCTTAAAATCATCTCTGCTCAAGTCTTCGCCAAGGCAACAACTACTACTACTATTTAGCATTTTTATAGCGCTACAAAGCATACGCAGCGCTGCACAAACATAGAAGAAAGACAGTTCCTGTGGCAGAAGCACTCATAGGTTGCCTGTGGCCTGCACCAGGACTTTATCTCTGAACTGTTGCGCCCCTTCTGACGCAACTTCATGTTTTGTGAAGGGCAGAACGCTTCATAGAAAATGTCCCAGTGCAGGACACAGGCATCCCATGAGTGCTGCTGCTGCTCAGGCAAAGACTGGAGCAGAAGCGATTTTAAGGAACAGGGGAGGGGGGGTGGGAGACACACCTCCTGTAAAATATTCCTGGCTATGCCACTGACAGTAGGCTTTCCCTGTTCCTAAAAGACTTGCAATTATGAAAGGCTGTTCTATAACTGTGCACCTGTACTTATGTGCACCTAGCACATGTAACTGCAGAGGAAATTAGTTCTTATGCTCGCAAGACCCCTAACCAATATTTTATATGTGTTCGTGTAAGTGCTATAGCACAAAATTGCAAGGGAGATGTACACAAGGGTAGAGCATGGGCATGTCTTCCAAAAAAAATGTGTGCAACTTATAGAATACAGTCAGTTGGGGGTGCTGTGTTTTGTACCCATTTTTTTTATTTGCGTTTCAAGTTACATCAAAGACATAATAATACTTTGACAAGAAATTCAGAATAAAGAATAAGGAAATAATAACACAATATTATCAAGAAATAAATCTTACTCATAGGTCACAAAGAGGGCAATCCAAGAACAGTAAATCATAGTAAAATGGATAATTAAAGAAAATTATTACAGGAAATAGAGTAAGAAATTCTCCTCTCTATTAGCAACCTGATTACAACCTAGAAACATAACTAAGACGTCAAGTGAAGGTTACACTCTTTACTTCAAGAAAAAAATCTCAAAGGAGATGATTCACAGAAAATATACTAAACATTCTGATAAACAACACGACATTTACAAGGAAATCTAAGTTGGAAAATAGCTCCTAATCCAAGAACAGCAAAATGTAATTCTAAAACTTTCTTCCTTCTAGCTTTTGTCCATTTAGAGACATCCGGAAACACATGCACTTTCTCACCCATAAATGAGGTATCAGCAGATTTGAAATATAATCTCAAAACTGAATCCCTATCTTGATGAAACACAAATGTCACTAACAGTAAATCTCCAGCAGTCACAGACTTTTCTGAAGCAGATTATTCCAAAATATCTGCGATATTTAACTCCATAGGGATTTCAGCTACTCCTTCTCCAATGGAAGACACAAAGAAACTTTTTGAAAAAGTAGCAAAGCTACTTCCAGAATCTTCAAAAATGTTTGCAAAAATTTATGAAATAATTCTCTGGAGTTAATACAACCAGTGGAAAATTGATAGTTTGGAATATATGTCATTGCTAGTTTAACTTTGCTCACTTGTACTTGGCAAATTGGGCAACACTATAATAATGGGTGATTTCAATTACCCATTATTATAGTGTTGCGAATTATTGGCTATTCCGCTGTTGAAGATTCGATTTGACCAAAAACGTTAATAAAAAGTTATAGTTCAAAAAAGATCTCAAATATAAACCCTTTTACAAATTCTCCAAGTTCTCAACTTTCCTTTTTATCATTGATTTATCTTGCATTAATAAAACTTGCAAAGATTTTAATTCTGTGACAGTGTTATCCATTTAATCAATCTTAACAGTGCAGGCAGGCATTTGAAACTCAAAATATTGCAATTTAGATGAGGAAGTTACAAAAGGAGTCATAATAGAGGAACAAACCTGATGCAAATTCTCAATTGCCTCCTAGAGTGTGTCTAGAGTCTCTATCACTGGTTTCACCCGTGGTCTCAAGGGAGACACAGCAACTGGAGGTGCAGAAAAAGATTCTGCCACTGATGTAACTACTTTGGTTGTCAACTCCACCGATGCTACTGGGATTCCAGACGCCTTCTCCCCCAAAAGCGGCAAAGAAGATTTCATATCTGCTGCTACTGATGGACCAGAACCTCCAGAGCCTGATAAACCAGCCTCCCTCATGACGCCACTTGCATTGGTGTTATGATTCTGCTAAACAGGCAGGGGAATGGCTGGAACTGGCTCTGCTAATAGGCAGGGGAATGGCTGGAACTTGCTCCTCATTGGCCTATCAGGGATCGAGCTGACATCTGTAGCTGCAGACGTCAAAAGTCAAGATCTACTTAACCTTACCTCTCCCTACAAACCTTTGCTTTAGCATTTGATTGCTGTCAGCTGAAGCCTGCTTACTCTCTCTCTGTTTGTGCTAGGGCACTTTCTATATACGTTGGAGTTTTTGCTTACTCGTAGCTTGTTGATTCTGTGTGTGTGTTTGTGTTGGGTATCCCAGCATGAGCTTGATTGCCTCACTATACTGCACCTGCATCTGTTCTCTGCTTGCTGCTGTAGTGTGGTCTGTGGTAAGTTTGTCCCTTGTATTATTCCAGTTCGTTTGTTTAGTTTCCCTTTCCTCAGTGTAACCCTTTATGTGCTGCATTTAGTATTTGCCTTCTGTAGTCCTGCCTCTGTCGGCAACCTCCCTGTCCTTGTATTTGCTCCTGTTTGTTTAAGTTTTCCTTTGTTTGCTTTACCTTAGTCTGCCATGTTTGTCCTGTTTCCTGCTGTTTGGTGTCCCAGAAGCAGTCTTCCCATTAGCTTGTTTTTTCCCCTTTGTTTGCTGAGTCTGTCTCCTGATTTTGGTGAGCATTGCTTCTTGTCTGATCTGTGTATGTTAAGGTAACTTTCTCTGTTTGCTACCCTTGTGCACTGTGTGACACAGCCTTGTGTATTCCTATAAGCAGCTTCCCTTTACCCTTGTGTGCTGTGGGGCCAGCTTTGTGCATTCTTGTGTGTGGATTCTTTTACCCTTGTGCGCTGTGTGGCACAGTCTTGTGTATTCCTATAGGTGGCTTCCCCTTACCTTTGAATGCTGTATGGTACAGCCTAAAGTATTCCTTTGAGTGGCTTCCTTTAGCCTTGACTGCCATGTGGCACAGCCTTGTGTATTCCTATAGTAGCTTCTGGCTGTTGCCCTTTCCCTAGTGTCTCTAGCTTGCTATGTGTGCGTTGCCTGTGCTCCAGTCCCTTGGGGGACCCCTTGTTGTTCTTTCTCCCTTCCCAATGTATAACTCAGTACCTGTTCGGCCGTGAGGCCCAGATGCTTGGACTCTGTACGAGTGGGTTACCGTGCAGCCGTGAGGCCTGCCTGAGTGGTCTATCTTCCTTTTCCTGATGGTGATAGTTGCTTGTCCTGTGTGTGCGGGGCTTGATGGGTTGGGTTGTGCATAGCACCTGTTTGGTCTACCCTAGGCCTTGGCCAAGATCCTTCCTAGGCCTCGGCCTGGGCTCAAGGGCTCATGAACAGATTACTACTACTACTACTACAAATCATTTCTAACAGATGGTGTCCTCCACTCCCCACGGGGAAAGAAACTGGCCTGGACTTCTGGGTATCAGGGGAGTAGCAGGTCCTCCTGGGCTCAGCGAAACTATGCTGTCCAAACTGGGGCTGTTCCCCGCCCCAGCAGCAGATTCACCTGATAATGGAGGGGGGACCGCAAAATCTGTAATTGCCATCTGTCGCATAACTGCAGGAACAGAAGGAGGTGGAGGTACTCTTCGCGGGGCCACCAAGAGACTGGGCTGGGCCTGGGGCAAGGCCGCCCCAGGGCCCCCCCCCCCCCGAGGCCGCCATGCCGCAGTCTGCAGTCTCCACCTGCCCACCCCCGTCCCCGTGTTGTTACTGACTTTCTGCAGTTATCTGGGGCTTCTTTAAACCTCCTTGAGTGAACTCCATCACCTTCCCCTTACACAGTCCTCAAGAACCCCTGGAGAGGAAAGTACCTTCTGAGACAGGCACTTTGGGAATAGGATGCCAGAGTATGAAAGGGGTACCTCTTCCCAAAGTTTTTAGCCTCAAGAAGGCTTGGCTCTAACGCATCGCTCACAGTTTCTTTTTATGTCTCCGATGTGGAAGTCCTGGCAGTGGTGGTGACAATTTCAGGGGCACTCAGTGTTGGTGTCGCCACTCATGCAGCTAGAGGGCAATGCTAACTTCCTACCAGGATGGTGCTGGTTGGTGTTCAGGGAATGGATGGTCCAGGGATGTTTGTCCTTGCATCAGCTTTTGACCCTGGGAGGGGGCAGTTTCCCAGCCTTCTTTCAAGTGCAACATAAGTGGGGGTTACCCAACAAGTTCCTTTTTCCATACTTTCAGCTATGACATTATTGGAAATCCCTGTCCAGGGCCACCGTGAGAGATTGCTCATTTGGCAAGCTGGACCCATATTTACCCAAATGCCAGCCTCCATTAACAAGCTGTCCTACTGGTATAAACTTATCAAGTTAGAATCCCGGTTTTGGGTCTACCACCCTGTAGGAGAGATGGCAACAAGATCTTGGCCAGCAGATTACTGAACAACAATTCTTGGCACTTTTTGAAGTTTTGGGAGGTTTTGTCAAAACTGCAGATCTGCAGGAGACCCAATATAAAATTTTGCATAGCTATTATCTGACTCGAAAAAGGGGAGCTAAATTAAGATTATGGGATAGTGATGTGTGTATTAAGTGTAAACATTTGGTGGGTTCATATGTTCACTCTTTTCTAGAGTGCCCTAAGTTGTCTATATGGAATCAGGCTCTCTCTTACATTGAAGCTTCACTACCCTGTCCTGTAGAATAGGATTATGGGACACTGTTACTAGGGACACAGGATTCTCTGGACAAGCAGGGGTTGTCAGTATCGCAATGTCGATTTGTTTATCTTGCTATACTTCTTATTTAAAAAATGATTCTTGTGCACTGGATATCAGAAGATCCTTCGCCACTACAATAATGGTTGGCCAAAATGAGGGATTTAGCTCACTTTGAAATTCGTACGTACCACCGGTCCCACCAATTAGCTAAGTGCAACTATGTGGCCTTGTGGCGCATCTTTTTGCATTCATAGACCCAAGGCACCACTTTTTCACCTATGGGATCAGCATGAGACAGCAGGGGAGGGGGAATGAATGTGGGGGGGGGAGAGAATTAGGTGTTGGGAGAATAGTTGGTTACTTTGGGGCGAGTGGCAAGATGAGTGTTGGTGGGGAAATTATTTTTCAAAATGTTGCAGTGGACTATATGAACAGTGCCGGGTTAAGCTGCTCCTCTAGACCTTGGCCATTCAGATACTGCACAGGTTTACTACGTGTGTCTAAAGGGCATGGTCTTTGTCATTTCTCTATATGCAGTTTTCTCTCCGTCTTCAATGTTTACTGCTTATGTCACTGCATGCTTTGTTTGTAGCTGGCTGTTTATGTTTGTTACTGGTTATAAATAAAGATAAAACCAATGTAAAAGTATAAACTGCATCTATTCTTGAATTATTTCAAGCTTCTCTCTTGCATGGAGAAATAGCTGATAAAAAAAGAGACTCCCAGTTTGCAAGGCAAAAATTCTTGTCCAGCACATCTGAACTGTAAATTATTTTTTCATTCTTTGATTACTTCATTAAAGAAGATTTTGGTTCAAGAGTTCTGAGTTTTCTCATAATGATGTTCTACACTCTGGTTTAAGCTGCATGCCAATCACACCCAGTGAAAGAACAGAACACTTTATTTAAAAACCTTCATATTTTACATAGTTAATAAAGTACATATTTAATCCTTTGTTTTATTGTATGAAGTATCTAATTTTTGCATTTTGTTTATATTTAAGAAAAATGAATACAAATAATAATTTGAAGTATGGCATTGATGAGGCAGGAGCAACTTGAAATCTTTCCTGCCCCATTTGGACCTCTGGAATGGAGTAAAATGCTGGGGAGAAGTCAGGCGAGGAGACGGAGGTAAGCATGGGGAGAGGTGTTGAAACAATTTTGTGGCACGTGCAGTCAATGGCTAGGTGTGGCTTAAGGACTGCTTTTTACAAAATTTGCATTTAAGCAATTTAACAAGCATTAAATTTGGAAAAAGTAAAATACATTTTTGAAATAAGAAAAAAAATCTTACAATATCCTGAAGAATAATTTAGCGTTCCTCAGACCACAAAAGAGGGCAAATCCCCCCTCCCAAAAAAAGGAAAAAAAAAATAAAACCCTTGAAGCAAAGGATACACTAAAAGAAACAAAATATAACTCATCCAGATCCAAACTGAGAAAGCCAACACAATACAATACAAGCTTTTTCTTCTTACTGAATTTCTACATCTGAGACTACCAGGGGTTCCAACCTCTTAACATCAATAAACAATTTCAGCTATTCTGGTTCCAAAAAGACATATTTCTTACAGAATAGATAACACATCATTTACAAAGATAACATAGTAAAAATTTGGGGAAAAAAGTGAAAGAACTTATTGCCTAATTTGCAGAAACCGCTCCCTACGCTCTTGCGTTACCTTTGTTAAATCAGGAAATATCTAAATCTTCTGGCCTGAGAAAAGCTTCTGTCTGTGGTGAAACTAAACCTCCCTGTTTACTAAACCACGCGAGCAGCAGCCATTAGCGCGGCTTAGTAAATGGGGGAAAGTTTGATAATATGGTCTCTATCTTGTGAAAATACAAAGTTAACCAGCAAAGCTGCCCAAGTCATTGTTTCTCTATCAGATTTTTTTTTTCAAAAATGCTGTCAGGTCAAGACTGTCCTGAGATATATTTCCAACATAGATCTTGGGCTGCTCCTTGATCCACATTTAAATTCAATGGTTTAGCTTTAGTCAGTAAATAATAACGCTTAGTAGTAGGAGGTAAAGCCTCTTTTGGTATTAACAGGACTTCCTTTTGGTATTTGAGGACTTCCTCAAAATAATTCTTCAAAAACTGATGAGCAGTAAATATAGGATATTTAAGAAAGTGCAAGTTCAAATATCCCACAGAGTTTTCCAAGTTCTCAATCCTTCTATTCGTAATAACCTTATCTTTAATCAGGGCAGAATGTAACTTCTATGACTCAAATGACTCAAGTGCCACCTTTTGAACCTGAGTTTCTAAAGTCTCCATAGTATTATCCATTTTCATTACAGTTGTATTAAAAATCACCACAGCTTTAGTAAAGATTCAAAGAAGGCAGAATCTCCCAGAGTCTAGAGAGATCCACTCAGGTCCACTTTGGTGTCTTTAACTACTCAAAATCAATGCATCCTTCTCCAAAACGGACAGTAATCTTGAGGCAAAATTCGCAGACAAAGGATCACTTGGCCGATGGCACTTTCCATCTTCTCCCTAAAATGATGTTCCTGGGACCTCACCAAACCAAGACCACTCCTCCCCAGCGGCCATACCATCTTGCGATAAGAAATGTTGCAGCTCACTTCCACGTTGGGTCACTCTTGTAGAGGGAGAGGAGCTTGTTGCTGATCTGGGCTCAAGATAACATCTGAGTCTCCCATAGCCACTGTTTCAAGCAGCTCAGCAGGAGTAGTCAGCGCCTGTCGGGAAAAAGCTTTTGAGATGGTAGGCCGCCAAAAGCGAGAAATCACCTGCGACTCAGAGGGAAAATCTTTAGGTTTCCCTTTACATTTTTCCCCATTCTCACAGGGAAAAAGAAAACAACTTTCTCCCGTGGCTCCTCTCAGTTGGTCATCTTGGATCTGCTTTTTAGTTTGTACCTGCCAGTAGTGAACATACGTACATTTTAGGGACATGCTACTGAAAAATAGCACACATTAAAAAGGAAAAACAAAACTGAATGAAATAAGTTTTAAAGTCACATTTAAAAAAAAAAATCCCTTCCCCACAAACAAAGCAAGTTTTTCAGCATACACACACCTAGCTCATGCTATATACTTGATAAAATTGTTTTATCATTTCTAATAGGATTACATTAGAATTTAACCTGACTTTATGGCCATGATTAATTTTATTCAGTGATACATTTCGTTTATATTATGGTGTTCTAAGAATGCTGTTCATCATTAAGGCTAATTAAGAAAGCTACTTGCTGAAAGGTTTTGACAATGTTGATGAAATGACTGGTGCGGTGAATTTAATAGAGTGAAATGATTCATCTTGGAAAAGAGATGACTGAGAGGGAATATGATAGAAGTTTAAAAAATCATGAGTGACGTGAAATGGTTAAATAAGGAACAGTTGTTTAACCTATCCAACACTATTAAAACAAGAGGATATTCCAAGAAATTAACAACCAAGAAATTGAAAACAAATCATAGAAAGTATTTTTTCACACAGCACGTTTGATCTGTTGCTAGAGGACATAGGGTGACTAACATAGCAGGATTGAAAAGAGGGTTAGACAAGCTCCTGAAAGAAAAGTCCATGAAATTTTATTAGCCTGGTAGACTTTGGAAAGTCATCACTAGAAATGAACTCTGAGAAATTTTATCTACTTTTTGGTGTAACTGTTTCTTACCCAGGTAAGCAACAGGTGGCATTACTTTTAGCATAATGTTAACAGTTTCAAAGTAGGGCAGGGCCGGGACAGCATGGACTAGAAAGCCAATGAAACAATAATCCACTCAATCATCACTCTTATTCAATAAGTCAGTTGAGGCCAGAATTTATGTTCTGAACCGAAGGGTTTGCTTAACCTTCAAGCAACAACATAGGTCAGTTTTCAGTATCAACTATTTACAGAGAGATAAATAGTTTCCAACCAGTGGTGTGCACTCCGGGCCTTCAAGGGATTCACAGAATCCCCTGGTGAGGTCTATCCTAATTGCCTTTTTAGCTCCTCAAGTTGTCAAGGCTGATGCCTTTTCTCTGCCCAGGAAACACCACATGGAGACAGGCACAGAAGATATTTAATTAGAATGAAGGAAGCATATATAGGGGCAGCTTGTTTGTATGTTCTCAGCCACTAGCTTCATGGTACCTCCTGTTTCTGAGGCCTTACTTTGTGTTATTTGTATCTGCAGCATGCAATCTATTTAATTTCTGGGCACTCCCCATTGTCTCAATCATGCAGCTGCCACTGCCAAACTCAGGCCACTGACACTAGAAAGATAAGGAGAGAACCATCTGGCCTCAACATGGAGACAGGTACTAAGGAAGAATTTGTTTTCATTTTTGCCTGATAATTAAACTGGTATGTACAACTAGAGACATATAGACCTGCACTGAAGGAACAGGAGGGAAAAGAAAGGGGTGGTGAAGAGAGAGTAGGAACATTGAACACCATGGGAATGGGCAAGAGACATAGGTATTGGGAAGAGGTTGTTAGAGTCAGAGACAAGGGACAGGAAGGGAAGGTGGTGGGTGAGAGACACAGAGAAGAAAATTTGGAGGGGGGAGCAGAAGGCAGTGTAGGATGTAGAACAGGAGGGAAAAAGGGAGGGCAGAAAAAGAAAAGTGTGGAAAGCAGATGGAAGAGAGAAGAGACTGTAGAGTTGGGTAGGGGTTGAGAGAAGGGAGATTGAGACCAAGATGGGAAGAGACAGGGTAGGAACAGCAGGGACTGAGAGAAGAGAGTGAAGGAGTAGGAGAAAGAGAGCAGGGAACTAGACAGGGGTTATGAGAGATGGAGGAAATTGTGGGGCACAATGTGCAGAGGGATAACGCAGAACTGGAAAGGGATCCTGGTGGTGTTTGTATAGGAGGAAGTGGCATCATACTGAGGCTATTGAGCCTGTGTGTTGCTTTCATGGGAGCTAGAAGTGTTATATTGGGGCTGTTGAATTTCTGTTGTTGTTTTATGGGGCTAGGTGCTGTTGAGACCACCAAGCTCCTCTTTTTATGTTGGAGCCACTGAGCTCCTATTGGTCTTTTTATAGGGACAGAAGGTGTTAAGACCATCAAGCCCATGTTTTTGTTTTTATGGGAGAGAAAGCATTATGTTGGAGCTGTCGAATTCCTTTCATTCCAAAATGGAAATGGAATTGGGACTTGATATACCACCTTTCTGAGGTTTTTGCAACTACATTCAAAGCAGTTTACATATATTCAGGTATTTATTTTGTACCAGGGGCAATGGAGGGTTAAGTGACTTGCACAGAGTCACAAGGAGCTGCAGTGGGAATCAAACTCAGTTCCCCAGGATCAAAGTCCACTGTACTAACCACTAGGCTACTCCTCCACTCCTTGATTAGGGATGCCAAAAACAATTCAAATTATTCCTCCCTGGACATAAGAAGGAGCTCTATTAATACCAGGGGTTCTCAGCACACATTGCATTCACAGAGTTGGCTCCTCTGCATACCCTCACATCTCCTTCTCCCTACTCTCTCATGCGCATACTCCATTTCCCCCATCTTTCTCCTCCTGGCATATACTCCCATCTCAGCTTCTTTCCCCCCCCCCCCCCCCCCGGCTCACTCCATGGCACACTGCAAAGCTAGTTCTACTCCCTACACCCATGGCAGACTCTCCAGTATACACCCACACCCCCACACTTGCTTTCTGTTCCTTCCATTTCACCTTGCTCCAGTGACCTGCCATGGTACCTACCCCAGCTTGGCCTTTGATTTCCCTCCCTTCCCAATCATGCAGCAAGAGGAGGGAAATGTAAACAGCTGCACATTGGGCTACATCCTCCTCTTCTGCCTTCCTGGGCCTGACTTTTCATTTGAACCGTGGGGCAGTATGGAGGCCCACTCAGTTCAAATGAATAGTTGTGCCTTGGACAGCAGAAGGGGAATACACAGCTAGAATTGCAGCCAATCATCTCCTCCTTTTCTTGTTGCCACAATCTCTGCAGGGGAAGGGGAGAGAAATCAGAGTACCGCTGATGCCCATGCCTGCACAGAATTCTACAGAGCAAGTACAGAATTCTGCACAGATGAGGAATTTTGCACAAATGGGCATGCATAACTTACAGTATTCTGTAAGTTGCATGCGTTACTAGGAGTCCTACCCATGCGTCTCTCATGCTGCACCCACATTGAATCACTCTCATATCTGCACACTATATAGTACATGTGTGTGCCCTTATGTGAGTGGAATAGCCTAATGGTTAGTGCAGTGAGTCAAAATCCTGAGAAACTGGGTTCATTTCCCACTGCAGCTCCTTGTGATCATGGGCAAGTCACTTAGGTACAGAGAAAGTACCTGCATATAATTTGCATAGCACTGCGTATGTCTAGTAGCACTATAGAAATGATTAGTAATAGTAGTAGACTACATTATCAGTTGTAGAATGACAAGCCTGTGTATATTTTACTTGAGATGTTTCCTTCTGTACGCTGCCTGGAACAATAAATTAGAAAAGTTTTTAATCTTTTCTCATGGATTCTCAATTACTCAAAATATCAAGCCTTCTTTTATAAGTAATTTTTCCTTATGACTTCAAATTTTTTTTTAACTTCCATTTAACAAGAATGATTCAGAGGTTGTCTTTAGATCAAATGATCAGACACAGTGAGGAACATTTTTTATATGATGTCTCAATCTGATTTTGGACATTTTACAGAAAATGTCAAAAAATCCAGTAGCGAACAAGGCCATTTTCAAACAAGAAAAATGTCCAAATTATATTTGAAACTGGCCATTTGCTAGATGTTGTTCTGCTCAGTGCATCTATCTTTTGGACCATTAAAAAAAAAACATTCCAAGGGGAAAATGCACAAAAAAGAGCCACTGGCATGTATGGCAGGCCAGCATTCTTAGACTGGCCACACAAACATCCCAGCAGAACTGTGGGGCACCCTAAAAGGTCCCAGGTACACATCTCACCGTTACCCCCTTATATTGTATGGTGAGCCCTTCAAAACCAACAAAAACCTACTTTATACACTACAATAGCCCATATGCCTGTGTTGCCTATATTTATTTATTACATTTATTTCCCACATTATCCCCAAAATAAGCTTGAGTTAATATGTAGGTACAGTATGATTTTGGTGGGTTTTGGAGGTCTCACACTTTCACAACAAGTGTACCAGTTAGAGTGGATTATAGGTCTGGGTCCCCTTCTCTACAGTGCACTGCACCAACCAATAGGCTACTCCAGGGACCTTCTTGTTGCTCTAATAGGACTGGCCATAAAATCTGAAGCTGTCTTAAAGCCTGGTTTGTACTATTTCTTTCACGACTTTTGGGGGTGGGAGGGCATCAGTGACCATAGAGGGAGTAAGGGGGAGGGTCATGCCTTAATCCCTCCAGTGGTCATTTGGTCATCATAAGGCACCTTTTTGTGACTTAGTCATGATTGAAACAGGTCTAGACCAAACTGTCTAAATTTTAGCCCTGGACGTTTTGGGTTTTTTCCATTATGGCAGAAAAACGTCCCAAGTTTTGGGAATTCCCAAATCCCACCCCCAACACGCTCCATTGTGATTTAGACACACTGCATACAAACTGCATAGAAACCCATCTTTAAAAAGGGTTTCAAAAATAGATATTTGGACGTTTTGGCAAACAAAATGTCCATCTGCCACTTTGTGCTTCTATTTGGATGTTTTTCTGTCTTGAATGTGGCCTTCTTTTTATGTTTTTTTTAATTGTAAAATCTGTACAATTCAGACAACAAATTTAATTTGGTATCTCATCTGCTCTTACAACCAACTGCATCTATTTTTATCATTTATTCTCTAGTCAGGAAACTGTCCTATGTTTTTCAACTGGAAACGCACAGAAAATCTTTGGCTGATTTTTGGCCCCTTCTAACTCCCCCTGTACTGAAATAGGAAAAAGTAACTGTCATGTTTGTTCATGTTGTTCATGCCATAGTGGGACGTTATAATGCCTTTCTATAGGTCAATGGTGCGCCGCACCTCAAATATTGTGTTCAATTCTGGTCGCACATCTCCAAAAAGATATAGTGGAATTAGAAAAGGTACAGAGAAGGGCGACGAAAATGATAAAGGGGATGGGATGACTTCCCTATGAGGAAAGGCTAAAGCAGCTAGGGCTCTTCAGCTTGGAGAAAAGACAGCTTAGGGGAGATATGATAGAGGTCTATAAAATAATGAATGGAGTGGAATAGGTAAATGTGAATCATTTGTTTACTCTTTCCAAAAATACTAGGACTAGGGGGCATGCGATGAAGCTACAAAGTAGTAAATTTTAAACTAATCAGAGAAAATTTTTCTTCACTCGACATGTAATTAAACTCTGGAATTAATTGCCAGAGAATGTGGTAAAGGAGTTAGCTTAGTAGAGTTTTAAAAAGGTTTGGGTGGGTTCCTAAAGGAAAAGTCCATAGACAATTATTTAAATGACTTGGGGAAAATCCACTGCTTATTCTGGGATAAGCAGCATAAAATGTATTGAACTTTTTTGGGATCTTGCTAGGTATTTGTGACCTGGATTGGTCACTGTTGGAAACAGGATGCTGGGCTTGATGGACCTTTGGTCTGTCCCAGTGTGGCAATACTTAGGTACTTATTAGATTCTTGATATACCTCCTTTCTGTGGTACAACCAAAGCAGTTTACATATTACGTACAGGTACTTTCTCTGTCCCTAGTGGGCTCACAATCTAAGTTTTGTACCTGGGGCAATGGAGGGTTAAATCATGACTTGCTAATGGTCACAAGGAGGCACAGTGGAAATTGAACCTGATTCCCCTGGTTCTCAGCCTACTGCACTAAGCATTAGGCTACTCCCCAGCTGATAATATGTAAAATATTTGGAGGAGAGGGAGCAGGGGGCCCTGCAAACACAACAGGCAAAAGAGAAGGAATAGGCCAAATATAATCTTGTTGTGACAGACAGAGGTCATAACAAAAATCAAGTAGGAGACTTTGAGATAAGATAGCGACACCATGACTGAGAAGATTTAAGATAAGTGGGATGCAATTGAGGAAGGGCAACGTTTGCATATCATCAGATATGAGATTACATTTGGGATCTGAAAATGTGAAAATACCAGTAATGTAAAGTTGCTATTAATCAGCCTGTTATTTTATAGCATGACTAGTAAAACAGGCCCGTTTCTGACACAAATGAAACGGGCGCTAGCAAGGTTTTTATGTGGTGTGTATGTTTGAGAGAGTGTGTGTGAGAGTGACTGTGTGTGAGAGAGAGTGAATGTGCGAGTGTGTACAGTGGGGGAAATAAGTATTTGATCCCTTGCTGATTTTGTAAGTTTGCCCACTGACAAAGACATGAGCAGCCCATAATTGAAGGGTAGGTTATTGGTAACAGTGAGAGATAGCACATCACAAATTAAATCCGGAAAATCACATTGTGGAAAGTTTATGAATTTATTTGCATTCTGCAGAGGGAAATAAGTATTTGATCCCCCACCAACCAGTAAGAGATCTGGCCCCTACAGACCAGGTAGATGCTCCAAATCAACTCGTTACCTGCATGACAGACAGCTGTCGGCAATGGTCACCTGTATGAAAGACACCTGTCCACAGACTCAGTGAATCAGTCAGACTCTAACCTCTACAAAATGGCCAAGAGCAAGGAGCTGTCTAAGGATGTCAGGGACAAGATCATACACCTGCACAAGGCTGGAATGGGCTACAAAACCATCAGTAAGACGCTGGGCGAGAAGGAGACAACTGTTGGTGCCATAGTAAGAAAATGGAAGAAGTACAAAATGACTGTCAATCGACAAAGATCTGGGGCTCCACGCAAAATCTCACCTCGTGGGGTATCCTTGATCATGAGGAAGGTTAGAAATTAGCCTACAACTACAAGGGGGGAACTTGTCAATGATCTCAAGGCAGCTGGGACCACTGTCACCACGAAAACCATTGGTAACACATTACGACATAACGGATTGCAATCCTGCAGTGCCCGCAAGGTCCCCCTGCTCCGGAAGGCACATGTGACGGCCCGTCTGAAGTTTGCCAGTGAACACCTGGATGATGCCGAGAGTGATTGGGAGAAGGTGCTGTGGTCAGATGAGACAAAAATTGAGCTCTTTGGCATGAACTCAACTCGCCGTGTTTGGAGGAAGAGAAATGCTGCCTATGACCCAAAGAACACCGTCCCCACTGTCAAGCATGGAGGTGGAAATGTTATGTTTTGGGGGTGTTTCTCTGCTAAGGGCACAGGACTACTTCACCGCATCAATGGGAGAATGGATGGGGCCATGTACCGTACAATTCTGAGTGACAACCTCCTTCCCTCCGCCAGGGCCTTAAAAATGGGTCGTGGCTGGGTCTTCCAGCACGACAATGACCCAAAACATACAGCCAAGGCAACAAAGGAGTGGCTCAGGAAGAAGCACATTAGGGTCATGGAGTGGCCTAGCCAGTCACCAGACCTTAATCCCATTGAAAACTTATGGAGGGAGCTGAAGCTGCGAGTTGCCAAGCGACAGCCCAGAACTCTTAATGATTTAGAGATGATCTGCAAAGAGGAGTGGACCAAAATTCCTCCTGACATGTGTGCAAACCTCATCATCAACTACAGAAGACGTCTGACCGCTGTGCTTGCCAACAAGGGTTTTGCCACCAAGTATTAGGTCTTGTTTGCCAGAGGGATTAAATACTTATTTCCCTCTGCAGAATGCAAATAAATTCATATACTTTCCACAATGTGATTTTCCGGATTTAATTTGTGATGTGCTATCTCTCACTGTTACCAATAACCTACCCTTCAATTATGGGCTGCTCATGTCTTTGTCAGTGGGCAAACTTACAAAATCAGCAAGGGATCAAATACTTATTTCCCCCACTGTATGTGTGACAGAGAGAGAGTGAGACCACTGGGTGCGAGTGGGTCTCTTCTGTCCCCTGCCCCCCCCCAGCCACCCAGCAATTCTCCTCTGTCCCCTGCCCCACCCGTAGCCACCCAGCGATGCTCCCCCTCCAGCCACCCAGTGAGTCTCCTCTGTCCCTTGCTCCCCCTCCAGCCACCCAGCGATTCTCCTCTCTCCCCTGCCCCCCTTCAACCACCCAGCGATTCTCCTTTTTCCCTTGCCCCCCTCCAGCCACCCAGCGATACTCTTCTCTCCCCTGCCCCCCCTCCAGCCACCCTGTGATTCTCCTCTCTCCCCTGCCCCCCTCCAGCCACCCAGCGAGTCTCCTCTGTCCCCTGCTCCCCCTCCAGCCACCCAGTGAGTCTCCTCTGTCCCCTGCTTCCCCTCCAGCCACCCAGTGATTCTCCTTTTTCCCTTGCCCCCCCTCCAGCCACCCAGCGATACTCTTCTCTCCCCTGCCCCCTCCAGCCACCCTGCGATTCTCCTCTCTCCCCTGCCCCCCTCCAGCCTCCCAGCTATTATCATCTCTCCCCTGCCCCCCCCTCCAGCCACCCAGTGATTGTCATATCTCCCCTGCCCCCCCCCAGCCACCCAGGGATTCTCCTATCTCCCCTGCCCCCCTCCAGCCACCCAGCAATTGTCCTCTCTCCTCTGCTCCCCCTCCAGCCACCCATCGATTCTCCTCATTCCCCTGTTTACCTCAGTCGAAGTGGCCACGTCTTTGAAAGCCCTGCCTGTCAGTAGCCTTCCCTTCGACTTCATTCCCTCTGAGTCCCGCCTGCTGACCTCATTTCCTCTTTCCGCGAGGGTAGGACTCTGAGGGAACGAACTCGAAGGGAAGGCTATAGACGTTGAGGTTGTGCCTCGTGCTGCTATCCTGTGGTTTTTGGGGGGTTTTTTTGTCTATTAGATTGTAAGCTCTTTGAGCAGGGACTGTCTTTCTTCTATGTTTGTGCAGCGCTGCGTATGCCTTGCAGCGCTATAGAAATGCTAAATAGTAGTAGTAGTAGTAGTAGTAGTGGTCAATGCTGTTTGTAATGAACCCGGAAGTACGTGACGTCAATTCAGGAGATGGATACAGCGTTAGAGGCAGCACGAACCCTTCAAACTTTCACTGCCACGGAGTCAGCTTCAGAACGTTGGAGGTGCTTTTTATTATATAGGAAGTGGATACTGAATATGCTTCAGCTATTCTTTGCAGGTCTTCCACCACTCACATCTGTCAATCTTGGGAACCGCAGCAGGTGTTGCATTACTTTTACAGATGGTTGAACCAGTGATACAGCTCTGTTTCTTCTTTGATTCCTTGGGGTGTTCCACACAGGTGCATAGGCGATTGATGTGGTTTAAAGTCTTAGTACAAACAGCAAATATTTCCTGGCAGAGGTCAAGACCGGAACACTTCAACCACGATCCCTTTGAGAAACTGAATGATGAAAAAGTCCCTGGCACATATGTGTAATTTATTTCTCACAATAAATTACACATATGGAGATGTTTTCTCAACCTGACGGGGGCAAGTTCATGTTTTTTAGGGGTTGTATTTTATTGTTGTCTCTGGTTGTTTATGTTTTGATAGAAATGCTGATGGGTATTGCTATTAGAATATGGGAAGAAATTCTATAAATGTGCCCCTCCATTTAGGTGCCCTGAGGACACATGGTGACAGCCTATATTATGACAGTTCTGGGCATAGAGATTCCATTATAGTATACTAGTACAACCCGGTAACATAACATAAGAGTAGCCATACTGGGTCAAACCAGTGGTTCATCTAGCCCAGTATCCTGTTTTCCAAACTGTGGTCAAGCAAGGTCACAAGTACCTGGCAGAAACCTGTAATGGAAAAGTTTGTGCTTGACATTGAGTTCTGCCTAAGTATTGATATCATATTTAATGTTTCCTTGAAAGTACATAGTGAAGTAATGATATCATAGTTAATGCTCTCTTGGAAGTACATAATGGACTCCCATATGGATATTTAATGCTCTCTTGAAAGTAATGGAATCTCAGGACAGGAATTGATAGCATTGCCATATTAAATGATGAAGTAATTTGTACTAAATGGAATGATAACATGCTTAGGGCTAGGGATGATGTTTCACATGAATCTCTGGAAACCTGGCCAGTTCCTGGGGATGCATTAAGAAATTGTTACATCCTTAACTAACGTCAGCCTTGTTCAATTGAATGAGATCATGTTTATTGGTCAGTATAAAAGCTGGGAGCTAAGGGCAGAGAGGCAGAGGTTTTTCAGAACGGGAGCAGACGTGCTACCCAGGCCCTTTGTGCCCGCTGAGATTCTCTGCCTGGCTGCAATCCAAGCCTCCTAGCTGCTGACATAGATGTTGTCAACTCAAGTGGTGATGTATGATTTATGATTTACTTATTTGAATAAGTTTATGTAATAACCTTTGACCGCCTCTATAGTCTATGTCTGACAAAGATATACTCGAAAGAACCTAAAGCAGAACAGAACCCAAATCATGGCAACACTCTATACTACAAATCCCAGGGCAAGCAGTTGCTTCCCATGTCTGTATCAATAGCAGACTATGGACTTTCCTCCAGGAATTTGTCCAAACCGTTTTTAAACCCAGATACACTAACTGCTGTTACTACATTCTCCGGCAAAGAGTTTCAGAGCTTAACAATTTGTTGAGTGAAAAAATATTTCCCCCTATTTGTTTTAAAGTATTTCCATGTAACTTTCTCAAGTGTCCCCTAGTCTTTGTACTTTTGGAAAGAGTAAAATATCGATTTACTTCTACTCGTTCTACACCACTCAGGATTTTGTAGACCTCAATCATATCTCCCTTCATCCGATTCTTTTCCAAGCTGAAGAGCCCTAACCTCTTTAGCCTTTCCTCATAAGAGAAGAGTTCACTCCCCTTTATCATTTTGGTCACTCTTCTTTGAACCTTTTCTAATTCCGCAATATCTTTTTTGAGATACCACGTATCTATTCCTTCAAGTTCCTTAAATTCATAGATGTTAAGCTTCTTGCTCAGGTGCTGGTGATCCTCTGGGTAGCTTAAAAACCTACCTGCATCAGTTCTGCCCAAGTGGGTTTTGTCAAGATCCGGCAATCCGTATTCAATGTCAGAAAGTCTTTTAGCAATGTCGCACTCTCGGGCTACTGATACTCCGGCTTTGTCAGTGAATCTTAACATGGTGAAAACTTTCGATCATGTTCATTGGCAATATCTGTTCCAAGTGTTAGACCACATTGGCTTTGGGGGGTGGTTTTTACAAGTGATTCATGCATTTATATCATTGGTCCTAGGTGTAATCGATGCTTATTGGAGACCATACTGATCCCTTTTCTATTGGTTGCAGCACTAGTCAGGGATGTCCCTTTTCCCACCACTTTTTGTTTTGTCCCTTTACCGCTTCTTCGCATGATTAATTCAACAATGAAAATCTATGGGTTGAATTTGTATAGTCATCAGATTAAAGCTCTGGATAAGGGGATGATATTATGGTATTCTTGACCTGTCCCCAGGAGGCCTTCCCTCCCTTGTTGGTCCTGATAGATCAATATGGCAGTTTTTCAGGGTTTACTCTTAATTACACTAAATCTCAGGTATTACTCCTCCCATACAAGGTTTGCCAACATTGGGTGAGGCATTTTCCTATCTCATGGGCAGATGGTGGGTTGAAGTATTTGGGCATATTCTTGTCTGTGGATTTAAATGCTTTGTACCAGTCTGTATGGTTGTATCCGCCTACCAGCAGGTGAAGATAGAGAACACTGAAAGTACACAGTGATCCTGGACATCCAGCCCCTTCTTCCTTCAGTATATGAAATTTCCAAAGCAGAGTGAAGAAGAAAGGCAAAATAACATGAACTTTCCTCACAGTGAACAAACGCTCCCTGAACCGGAGCAAGAACAAAGCAAAGGAGGGACCTTCTCAACCTCCTGCTATATAACAGCATGTAGCATCTCTGAAAGCTTGTCTTCACGTACTCCTGATGAGACAAAACATCTTTATTAAACATCTGTACAAAAACAAAGTCAGACAGACTAAACGAAAGAAAATTATCAGGTAAGGACCCAATTTTCCCTTCCTTGTCATCAACAGCAGATGAATCCATTAACTGATGGGATGTACAAAAGCACTCCCTAAACAGGGTGGGAACATGCGACCCTGCGAGCAAGAACTTGCACCCCAAACTGCGCGTCCTGTCGCACTGCGACATCCAGCCTGTAATGTCACACAAAGGAGAGCTGAGAAGCCCAGGTAGCCGCACGACAGATCTCTTGTAGAGAAAGGACACCCGTTTCAGCCCATGAAGAGGACATCGCCCTCATGGAATGCGCTCTAAACACTTCAGGCGGAGACCGACCTGAAAGCAGAAAAACAGAAAAAAGGACTTCCTTAAGCCAATGGGCCATAGAGGCTTTAGACGCCGGAAACCCGCGTCGTGAACCTGCCAACAGAACAAATAGATGGTCAGAATTCCTGAACTAATTTGACATCTGAAGATACTGCAACAGAGCCCTGCGGACATCCAAAAGGTGCCACTGCCCAAAGGATTCCAGAAAGTCCTCCTTACAAAGGGAAGGCAGAAAAATGGGCTGGTTAAGGTGAAAAACCGAAACCACCTTAGGCAGGAAGGAAGGTACTGTTCAGACGGTTACACCGGACTTCGAGAACCATAGAAAAGGATCCCGGCAGGAAAGAGCCTGCAGCTCAGACACTCTTTGTGCCGACGTCATTGCCACTAAAAAGACTATCTTGAGAGTCACATCCTTCTCAGAAGCACAGATAAGTGGCTCAAAAGGAGATCACCGGAGCGCTTTCAATACGAGCCCCAATGTCCAAGATGGACAAGGCGACCATAAGGGAGGACGGAGATGTTGCGCCCCTCTGAGAAATCGGGCAACATCCGGATGAGCAGCTAGGGACAAGCTGGAGACTTTCCCCCGGAAACAAGCCAACGCCACTACTTGAACTCGAAGGGAATTGTAAGCCAGGTCCTTCTATAAGCTGTCATGTAAAAAGTCCAACAATTGTGAGGCAGAAGCTAGAGTCAGAGTGATAGACTTCTTAGCACACCACACCTCAAAGCTGCGCCAGATCCGTGCATAGGCCGCAGGGGAGGACCGCGTGCAAGCCTGAAAGAGGGTGGCAATGACCTTGTTAGAATAGCCCTTGTAGCAAATCTACCTACGCATCAAGCTTCTCCTTCATAGGAACTCAGCTATGGAATGCATTGCCTAAACCCATAAGATCAACGCAGAATCATCTAAACTTCAGAAAATTATTGAAGAACACCCTGTTCAAGAAGGCATACCATCCAGATGTTACTTAGTTTCTTTCTTATCTGCTCAGCAAAATTTATGGACCCTAATGTTTTCCCATTAGCTTTTATTATCTTTGTTGTCTCAGACGATATGTTAATGATTAATTTTTTACTATGACATTGTTTAATGATTTATACTGAATTGTAGCCTACCCATGTTATTGTGTAAGCCACATTGAGCCTCCAACTAGTGGGAAAATGTGGGGTATAAATGTGTTAAATAAATAAATAACTTTAATATTTATTTATTTATTTATTGCATTTGTATCCCACATTTTCCCACCTATTTGCGGGCTCAGTGTAGCTTACAATACCTTGTGAAGGATGGAAATATATTGTTACAATACGATTATGGGTTACATTGTGAGGAGTTATGGGAAGACAAAGTCAAGTCAAAAATCGTGAGGGCGTGGAAACCATGTGAAGTTACAGTGGGGAAAAGATAGGCAATAGAACAATTTCAAGAGAACATAGGGTATAACATTGTATCTGTGGTTGGAGTTTGAAGTGTGGTGACAATGCGGGGTGAGAGTAGTTCAGAAGGGAGTGTATTGATGCATTTCTATTAGTATGTATGGACTTCATGTGTTTTGATCCTTACAATAAATTTTCTCGAAGAGATGAGTCTTCAGTTGTTTGCGGAAGTCGGTTAATTCGTAGATCATTTTCAGGTTGCGTGGTAGTGTATTCCAGAACTGCGTGCTCATATAAGAGAAGGTTGATGCATGCAATACTTTGTATTTTATGCCTTTGCAATTAGGGAAGTGGAGATTAAGGAAGGTTCTGGATGATCTTTTAGCGTTTCTGGGTGGCAGGTCTATTAAGTCAGACATGTATGCAGGGGCTTCACCGTGGATGATTTTGTGGACCAAGGTGCATACCTTAAAGGTGATACGTTCCTTGAGTGGGAGCCAGTGTAGTTTCTCACACAAGGGTTTTGCGCTTTCGTATTTGGCCCTCTCTGGAAGATACTCGGCTAAAGCTGCATCTCTATTGGTCCTATCCCCTCTCTATGTGGGAACATATTTATCTTTTCAATATGGGTTTGGCTGTGTGCTGGCTTTATGTCTTCCAAATGCTGCCTCTGTTCCTCTGTTACAGGGAGGAAAGGCAATTACTGTTTTATATACAAAGCTACTTGTGGTTAGGTAAGAGACCTCATCTGCCGCTGGCACTACTGCAAACTCCCAAACTTCATGGGGGAATGGGGTTACTGAATATCAAGTATCTGATGGTAGCTAGCAGCACACAACATATTAAAGATTGGTTTCTGAGCACTGAACATTTTTCACTTACTTCGAGACTTGCCTTATACCCGGGGTGCACTTCAGTCATGTACTGCACACTCTAGCAGGTTGCCTCCAGGGATCTTCAGATGATACCCATTCTTTTAAGGCTTCCTAGGAGGTTTGGCATTGGGTTTGTCGGAGATACCATTTCTCTGCTACTGTGACACCATAACTATCTGTGATAACCCATCTTTTCCACCAGGGCAGGCTGGTAGCATCTTTAAAAGCTTGGCCCATAAAGAATTTGTGTATATTGCTCATGTCATCACTGAGGAAGGGAAGCTCAAACTTTTTGCAGACTTGCAGCAAGATGATCTCATCCCTACCTCTCATTTCTTTGGTTATCTGCAACTACAAAACTGTTATCGCTGCAGTGGACGAATCTCACCAAACATGTGCAAGAAACATTATCAGAAACTTATAGGGTTGCAGCAAAAAGTGCCACTCACTTTTCATTATCAATATTTAAAAGACACTACTCCTAACCCCGAACTATGCTGCATTGGCACAGAAGTGGACACACAGTCTTAATTGTGACCTCTTGTCGGAGCACCTCAAATGATTTGTTTTGGGGATTCATGAACTACACATATCTATGTTGTTGTTAGACCTTCTATGCTTTGAGATTTCTTATTTTCTCAGCACACAGCCAGCCTAGCACAATTGGTGCCAACTAACTCTTGTTCCAAGTGTGGACAGGCCCCTGCAACTCTTTATTTTTGGAGATGGCTAACTGCCACTACATCATATTGGGACTGCTCTGTCACTTGTGATCCACTGCTCCTATGTGGACATTATATGTGTACAGACCCTGTACCTATTGGCTTACAGCAATTTTTTTTTTTTCCAGAAAGCAGTCCTCCTTGGAGTGAAGACAATGCTCTTACACTGGATGTCACTCTTGGGCCCTACTTTACAGCATTGGTTCTTGTTATTAATTTTCCAAATGAGACTGGAGCTTCAGGAGATCTCTACTTTGGATAACTTCCCGGGCCATCGGTTCCAGGAGAGTTGGGAACCCTTTTGACTGTTGTCGTCCTCTCGGGCTCGCAGTTGTATCTTAAACTTTTGAGACAGCCTGCATCCCCTCTTATGTGTTTTGTTCTGGGGATGCCCACAGAGTATGTAGGCTTGGGGGGGGGGGGGGGGGGAAGAGGCCCTTTGCTGTATTGGTTGTCTTAATTGTACTGACATGGCCATTCTAATCTTAGAAGAGTGCTGGTCTCTGTATTGTTGATGTGCATGGAGCCATTCAGATGAATTACTCATAATCTGGGGCAAGGGGGGAGGATGGAGGAAACATATGATATTGTTAAATTCCATAGCTGGGTATTTTGCTGCGAGAGCACTTCCACTTGTATCCAGATGTTCACTCTCATTTCATTTGCCCTTTGCTGCTGTTTGTACCAATAAAAAGCATTGAAACACAAAAAATGATTGGAAACATATTTTTGCACAGTCATATAACACACAACTGAAATGCAATGATTTTGCTACATATTTTGTCAACAAAATTAAAAGTCTCTGCCAGCATTTACAGGCAGTCCCACCTAGTATCCAGTCAGCTAACCAGGAATGTGCAAAATTGCTTCCTCCTTACACAGACATATGGGAGTTTTTTTTAACCCAATAACAAAGGAGGGCCTTGACAAAATCCTAAGAGACCTTTGACCAACTACCTGTTCCCTTAACCTCTACCCATCATAGATAGTGCAGCAGGCAAGCAGGGGCCTCATAGAAGCTGCCACAAAAATATAATGGGCAACAGAAAAAACAGATATTGCACAAGAAATCAATCATTATCATTGTACAGAATCTCTTTTCTTGTCTGTAGTCAATGATATTTTGGTTATGGGGGACCAAGTTTATGATGCTCTTTGGAGTCTGTTAGATTTGAGTGCAGCTGTTGATACTGTTTCTCATTCTAAATTACTTAATTTGCTGTAGAAAAATGGAATTTGATTTAAAGTTGTTTGTTTGTTTTTTTTGCAGATGGTCTTACCAAACCCAGTTTAAAACAACTCTAACTAGTCCAAAATAAGGCAGCACATTTGGTAGTTAATGGGAAAAAACATAGAGATATACACTGGTTATGTATCTCTGCCAGGGTCACATTTGAATTGCTTTGTTTGGTCTTCAAAGTTTTTCAGGACAGTGGTGTTACGGGTGCCACAGGGGCCTGGGCCCCCCCAAATTGGCTCTGGACCCCTGGTTTGGCTAGCAGTTAGCCTAGATATGAAGACAGCCAGAGATGGAGATTGACATACCAGCTCAGGGAGTGTATTCCAGGCATATGGTTAGCGGTGGAGGAGAAGGGTGCAGACAAAAGAGATTTTGGCACCAAGCTATCCTTCAAACCACAAATTGACTTGGTAATCTGATCAGCATTCGTTAGTTCGCATCGCATTCACTCTGTATGTGCTCCCTTCTTTCCCCATCTTTGCTTCACACCTTTATCCTTGCCCTTTATCTCAAACCTCAATTACTATAAGTCACTGTACACTGGGCTTCCTCCTAAGTCCATTAAGCTCCTTCAACCTGTACAATCCATGGCAGTTAAGCCTATTCACAACTCCCGGTGTTTTAACTATGTCACTCCGTTACTTTGTACTAAACACTAGCTCCCTCTTTCAGCCCATATTAAGTTTAAATTGCTTCTCCTGGTTTACAAAGGTTGTCTTCCCTCTGCTCCGCTTTACCTAAACAAATTACTCATCCCCTATATTACCCTCTTGCTCTCTCTGCTCTTCCAACCATAATCTTCTTGTTCTTCTTTACCACTCCATATTCATTACCAAACCATTGTTTCTGCTTTTAAACACTCGCTCAAAGCACACTTTTTTACTGATATTTTTGGCCCCTCAACGGCATGATATCCTTTATATTTCTCTCTACTCTTACTCTCCTGTATTTCCTTTTCTCTCTTTTCTTTTGTTACATTTGTACCCTGTGCTTTCCCACTCATGGCAGGCTCAATGCGGCTTACATATACAGGTACTTATTTGTACCTGGGGCAATGGAGGGTTAAGTGACTTGCCCAGAGTCACAAGGAGCTGCCTGTGCCTGAGGTGGGAATTGAACTCAGTTCCCCAAGACCAGAGTCCACCACCCTAACCACTAGGCCACTCCTCCACGTTTTAATGTGAACTTCTCATTTTAATTGTTAACCATTGTTAATATATGGCATGGCAAGGCAATATATGTTCCACAATTCACCAGATAACCAGCCTACCCCACCAGACTCTCCCCCACCGTCGCCTTTAAATTTAAGTGCACACTTAATCCCTGAACCCCCAGAGTACCTTTTAGATTTAAGAGATTTAATACATCCCCACTGGGACCCTGCCCCAGAAGACGATCCCAATTGGGACCCCTTCACCCGATACCACACACTGTGTGAGTCCTTGTTTGACAGTTGGACACTAGGTCCTAGCCGTACTGTTACACACACTCACGCACTGTTTGGAGGTACCTTAGGCTTACAAATTGAACAAACAGACGACCTCCTAATAAGACCCCAAACTGGTGACGTTGTAGATTTTTGGGTATTCACATACGCCGTATTGGGCACTGACTGGATTCCTTTTCTGTTCATTAGAGAGGTGGGATTTGAACCCCTGGAAGTATATAGCCTTTTTGCTTTTCCGGACCCTACCGAAATAGGGGCTGTTAGAATTTACCCCCCATACCCAAATTACACCTAATGATATATCAAGCTTTGATATATTTTGGAATACTGATTTGTGTGATAGCAGTCCTTGCTAAGACTCTAGGGATAATTTTGTTGCTCACCCTAATCATTAGCCGCCACTTACCCTTCCTACAATCTTGATATGAAAACTACCAACATGAAGTGCTTAGTCCTCCTGTTGTGTGTGCTCACCATGCCCACGATACAAGGAACACAATATCTAGCAAGTTTTCTGGAACAATTTATGCCCACTTATGAAATAACACTATCTACTACCAAGGACACAACCACAATAACCCTTGATGTGTGTGCTTACACAATGTGTGGGGAACATCCTGTACAGCAATATTTGTCAGCTTTTGAGGTATACCTGTGTCCCTTCTCCAATTGTGGAAGTTGGTCACAAGTATGGTGGTATACAGGTTCATGGGTTCCCTACTCAGGTAGTGAGAATCCAAATCTCAAAAACAGTATTTCCATCATGAAAATACGTGTCACTGGCTTTTGCCAAATGACAAAATGTAATCAAGTGGCTATCACTTTCAAAGGAGTAACAGCTACTACATACAGAACTTATTCCATAGGAATAGATGCTACAGGTAGAGATCCCGTAGGAAAATTTAAGATTGTTCCACCCCCAACCCAACCAGAAAATAATCCTTTGGTGCCAACAAAGATCCCAGAAGAAAAGATTCTTTACCAGATCGTGCCAATTAATAGTTCCAAAGATTTAATAGCATTAGAGACAGGATTTGGAGAAACAAACTTATGGCTTGAATGGGCACATTATACTACAAAGAGTTTGAATGTCTCTAATTGTTACTTTTGTTCCCATGCAAGAGCAGAACCAACAGTAGTTCCTTTCCCCTTAGATCTCCAAAATGATCCAGATGGATTTTGGTGTATGTTACAGTTATTGCAGGTAAAAGAAGAAGTAAATCAGTCTTGTCAGCACCTTGACAAGCACCACCCCTACTTACCCCCTCGGATGAGGGTTCCACCCGTATTCAGGATTCCAGATCCTGCTACCAGATATCATACATGTCTGGAACGATATGGGATAAAAAAGACACGGTTTTTAGGAAACCTAACCAATTGTAACATAACCTTAGGACAAGGAACTCTGAATAACCTGAACCTAACACGTTTCTCACAAGGAAGAGCAGACATATGGTGGTACTGTGGAACCCGTACTATCTACCATACACTTCATAACAGTTGGACAGGTAGATGTGCCCTAGTGAAATTGGTAATTCCAATCATTATAGCATCCTTGCTTCCTCCTCACAGCAGCTCTTCCTCACGAGTGAAGAGAGATGCAATGCCTGGATCTTTTGATGATCGGGTCTATATAGATGCTATTGGAGTTCCAAGAGGGGTTCCTGATGAGTTCAAAGCCAGAAACCAGATAGCAGCAGGATTTGAATCAGTGTTCTTTTGGTGGTCTACTATAAATAAAAATGTAGACTGGATAAACTATATATATTACAACCAGCAGAGATTTGTGAACTACACTAGGGATGCAGTTCAGGGAATTGCAACACAATTAGACGCCACTAGCAGGATGACGTTGGAAAATAGATTAGTTCTTGACCAACTTCTCGCTTCGGATGGCGGGGTGTGCCAAAAGATAGGTACACAGTGTTGCACCTTTATCCCCAACAATACAGCTCCAGATGGATCAATCACCAGAGCTTTGGAAGGTTTAACCTCACTGTCGCAAGAATTGGCAGAGAACTCTGGCGTTGATACATCCTGGACAGGTTGGATGGATAGAGCATTTGGTAAATGGAAGACATTTATCATCTCAGCAGCCACGACCATAATCATAGTGGTAGCAATTTTTGTACTAGTAGGATGTTGCATAATCCCTTGTGCTAGAGGCTTAGTAGAACGCTTAATTGAAACCGCAATAACGAAAAAGACAACAGCAGGACAATATGCCCTGTATGAAAATCTCCTCCCCAACACCACAGGAGATAACACATTGGACTATCTCCCTCTGAGAAGGACCAATGGCTATGCAACTGTTAGAGACACTTGAGAGATGTCTGCAACTGCATAATCAGATAATAGCACACAGGGATATTATATAATCATATAAAGCTTTATAGGATAATGTGATGTATGAAGAAAATATTTACATTACTTATGCAAATCAATACAAATGTATACTTAAGATATAATCAGTATTTAACCAAAGATTTTATGATTGATAGCAATATATAGGTAATAATAAGATAGAAAAGAAAAATTATAGTAGTAACTGTAAGTTTTTGCATAACCATAGATTTAGATAAGCAGGATTGAAGGACTTAAAGTGATGTCAAGATGATCATTTTAAAATCAGACTGTGCCAGTTACCCTTAAGACTCAGAAATTTTGATGGCCTTATAGAATACCTTCTGGAATGGATGGTACCGAGGTACGTTAACCCTGGTGTCACCCTATGGGATAGGGTGAAGAGGGGAATGTTAATATATGGCATGGCTTTAGATCTGTCACTGGAATAGTAATGGACAAAGCCACACGGCCCAAAACACCTGAAAAAGTACTGACTTGGCCAAAATAACAAGCAAATGAATTAATATCTGAGAATCTGCAGAAAGCAGGTCAGAACAATGGGTCTTGACACTAACTGACACAACTTTGTAATAGAAGATAGCACCTGTAATGAAAGCAAGATGGATAAAATGTAGAAAAAGTGTGGATTTTAAAATGGAGCTTATTTTAGGTATCAAATGATACAGAGATCATAAGATGATATGAAAGATATTGTAAAAGGCTGAGGTGAAACTGGTATCTCAATAGAAACCGCAGCTTGCTCCAGAAGAACATGTTGACATAACTGCAATATGTGCCAATGTGTTGAAATAGAAAATGTGGGTGCAGATGCACAGATGTCCGGATGCGAGAAAAGGTGATCTCAGAAATAGAGAAATCTTTAACCGCACCATAGACTTCTATTGACAGTATTGGGTATATAAGGAGGGAAAATCTGCCTTAGTTTCGGAATCCTCTCCAACGCCTTCTCGGACGGCAAAGCGCTGTGCAACTGAACTCAGAATCTGCCTGATGCCTGTATGAAACTGAGAACTGTATTTGAGCAGAACTGTTCATCTGTAATTTGTATCAACTTGAAGACTTGTCCTTGGGTAAGAAATAAAATGTACTTTTCTTCTAAACCTAAGTTTGTCCTAGTTTCTATCTCTTCATCACTTTTCATATATTCTACAAACTGATCTACACAGACACACTTGATATTCTTTCTGTATATAAAAGATTGGTTAATCCTAATAGAATACATGTGGGAACATAAATGGCCCAGAATACACTTAGATCCAGAAAGACAGAAAGCAGTAGCTATGGGAATTAGTTTCCAATTACAGCTCCTAATGGCAGCGCAGAACAGACCCCCTTGGGATTGGGTGACAATGGAGGTAAGAGAAACCATACAGAACCTGTTATATGAACTGAATACCTTTACTCCTCCATGTAGAAGAGTCAGAAGAGGTCTAGAGAAGGGCCATTTTAACACCATATAGGTATCTTTTATTGATGTACTGCAGTATATCAAGAATAATAAATAATAATAAAAACATAAGAACATAAGAATTGCCATGCTGGGACAGACCAAAGGTCCATCAAGCCCAGTATTCTCTTTTCAAAAGTGGCCAATCCAGGTCACAAGTGAAATTCCCAAAAGAGTAAAACAAATTTTATGCTACTTAGTCTAGAAGTAAGCAGTGGATTTTCCCATCTATCTTAATAATGCCTTACAAACTTTTCTTTAGGACATTATCCCAACCTTTTAAAAACCCTGCTAACTGCATTTACCCCATTCTTTAACAACAAATTCCAGAGTTTAATTACATGTTGAGTGAAGAAATATTTTCTCTGGTTTGTTCTATGTTTACTACTTAGTTGCTTCATTGCATGCCCCCTAGTCCTAGAATTTTTGGAAAGAGTACACAAGCGATTCACATCTACCCATTCTACTCCATTCAGTATTCTATAGACCTCTTCTCCAAGTTGAACAGCCCTTGCTGCTTTAGCCTTTCCTCATAGAGAGATCATCCCATCCCCTTTATCATTTTGTTGCCCTTTGCTTTACCTTTTCTAATTCCACTACATCTTTTTTTAGATGTGGTGACCAGAATTGCACACAGTATTCCAGGTGCAGTCACACCATGAAGCAATAGAAGGCATTATAGCATTCTCATTTATGTTTCCCATTCCTTTCCTAATAATTTCTAACATTCTATTTGTTTTCTTAGCCACCACTGCACACTGAGCAGAGGTTTTCAATATATCATCAACAATGGCACCTATATCTTTTTCCTGGGTGGTGACTCCTAATGTGGAACCTTGCATCACATAGCTATAATTTTGGTTCCTTTTTCCCCCACATACATCACTTTGCAGTTGCTCACATTAAACATCATCCGCCATTTGGATACCCAGTCTCATAAAATCCTCTTGCAATTTTTCACAATCCTCTTGTGATTAAGAACTTTGAAAACTTTGTTTCATCAAGAAATTTAATTACTTTATTGGTTCTTCCCATCTCTAGATCATATGTTAAAAAGCAGCGGTCCCAGGACAGAGCCCTG